>NC_057822.1:280000-990000 GCF_910594005.1 Cervus elaphus
CAGAGCTCTGTTGAGTATGAAGCCCATTCAAGCCAGTTCTGAGAGATGGCGTTACTTTATTATTACATCATTTTGTTGAAAACAGACTCAGGGACTTCCCTGGTGGTCCAGTGGTTAAGAATCTGCATTGCCATGCAGGGGAGGTGGGTTCAATCCCTGGTAGCAGAACTAAGATCCCACACACCATGGAGTAACTAAGCCGGCGCAGTTCAGCGAAAGATCCTGCGTGCTGCAAGTGAGACCCGACGCAGCCAAATAAATAAAATTTTAAAAAAGAAAACAGAGTCAGGCCCGCAGCAGATGAGGAGTCCAGCCAGATCCCACCAGTGGGATTTTCCTGCCTTGTCCTTGTTACTCCATTTTGACTAACTCTAGTCCTCACACTCCAGCTATTCCTTGACCTCACGGAGACCTCCAGTCCATTTGTTCACCTGTCTTTCGTAAGACACTCATGTCCCCAGTTCCCTCCTGGCCCAGCTAAGACTCCTTGGCATATCTTTAAAGCTCTCCTTTGCAGATGCCCTTGACTCACTTCTCTTAACCCTGTTTTGGCCTAACCCTCCACCCGCTTTGTGGGGACCCTCAGAGCTACTGGCTGCCAGGGAAAGTCATGGGCGTCAAGTTAAATTGGTGCCCACAGGTCTACCCAGGGATCCCTCTATGTGTCTCTGATTCCTGCGAGTTTGCATCCTGTGAGGTTGACCACTTCATCCTCTTTCCTTCTCAGACTTTCACACTGACACCCCTGCTGGTCCCAGCACCCTAGTGCTGGCTGCCCTCTGGCTCTCAGTGCAGTCCAGGAGCCCTCGGCAGGTATCGATCACCCATTCTCTCCGCCTCAAATCACTGCCCCGCCCACACGCCACACCGTCTGCTTTCCCTCTTGTGACAAAGGAAGAACTGTCCCCCCAAGTCCAAGCCCAGCCGCTCCACCGGGGCTCTGTGCTCTCTTTCCCGTGTTGTCTGTGTTTCTCTCCCCAGAGTCGGCCCGTTGGTGTGGCTGTGATGCCTCTGGGCTCAGGCACTCTTGCCGGCATTGCCTCTCCTGTCTCCTGCCATGGGGTCCCCTCACCACTGGGCCGGGCCCAGCCCCTCCCGTCCTGACAACCCAAGCCTCTCCACCCTTGGAAGACCTTCTCCCGACCCCTGCTCCCTCCGCTCCTTGCTCACTCCTCTGCCCCCAACTTAGAGCTGTATCCAGCCTCTATTCCCCATCTTCTCCTGTTCTCCTGCACCGGTTCCAACCAGCCTTCCTTGAGACAGCTGTTGGCAAGTGGCCAGAAAGCTCAGAGTGATCCTCCGGCCCATCCTTGGCGGCCCCGCAGCAGGCACGAGGGTGCCCCCCTCTCCAGCCACACCCTCTCCTGACCCCCCACCTCCATGGCCGCTCCTCTTCCTCCTCCACCTCCTCCTCTGCTCAGCCCCAGAGCCAACCCACCGCTTGTCCCGGGCCCCTTCTCACCTCCCTTCTCCCCTCTCCCAGGAGGTCTCACCCCTGCAGCTGACACCCACACTTATGCCTCCAGCCCCGACTCTTTGCTGGAGCTCCTGACTGAATTTCCAGCTCCCGACCTGGTTGCCCACTAGGCATCTGAAGCAAACCAGGCAAAACGGACCTTGCGAACCAGAGTCCATCTTCCTTTCCTCCCTGTTTTAGAAGACGATGCAGTGGTCCACCCACCAAAGAAACATCCAGGTGCTTTCTCAGAGTCCTGCTTCCCCAACTCTTCCCACCAACCCCATCCAATCAACCAGCAAGTCCCCCTGGCCCTCTCTCTGACCTCCACTCCAGATTTAGCCCTCTCCATCAGCACTTCTGCTCCCGCTTTGCCCCGTGAGAGCCGTAAGAGCCTTCACCTTCTCCACCAGGAGCCTCCTCCCTCCCCCACCAGGAGCCTCCTCCCTCCCCTGCTGGGCCATCCACTCTGCACCAGCAGCACAGGGACATCAGGGCCCACTCAGGCTGTCTCCGTCTGCCCGGCTCCCTCCCTCCCGTCACCTTCAGGAACAGAGCCAGCCGCAGCCCCAGCCTGGGGGCCGTCAGCCCCCCGCACCCGCGCTCACTGTCCTCGGCACTCCGCTCCCATTACCTTCAGGAACAGAGCCAGCCGCAGCCCCAGCCTGGGGGCCGTCAGCCCCCCGCACCCGCGCTCACTGTCCTCGGCACTCCGCTCCCATCACCTTCAGGAACAGAGCCAGCCACAGCCCCAGCCTGGGGGCCATCAGCCCCCCGCACCCGCGCTCAGTCCTCCAGCACTCCGCTCCGTGCTGCTCCTCAAATGGCCAGGCCTGCTCTTCGTCCCTGCTGCCCCCCTCCCCGCTGTGCCTGGAACACTCATTCCCCAGATCCTCCTGAACCTCATCATCCAGCGCTCAGTTCGAGAGAGGCCGTCCTGGCCACCTCCCTGCTTCCATGCCGGCCACCAGTCACCCCCCACAGTCATCACCCCAATATCTGTATTTATTTAAGTGTCCAGCCTCTCTCCCCACGAGCGTGAGCACCACGGGGGTGGAGGCCACGGCGGCCCCGCTTGGGGCTCTGCGTCCACAGCACCCGCACTTAGTGGGTGCTCTGTAAACACCTGGGGGACGACGTCTACCTTTGTCACAGCACTCAGCACAAGATGCCTGGTACAAGCACTTACGTGTGGGCGGGCAGGGATCGGCCCGCCACTGACGAGTTATCAGGGCCTACCACATACTAGGGTCACAGTCGTTGCTGAGGGACTGAACACCTTGAACCAAGCAACTAGAACTGCTGGACTGAATCCTTGCTCTAACTTAAAGAGGAAGCCTCCAGTCCCCCAGGATAACAGGGAACATTTAACATTCATTCGATTAATGTGTTTACTTACTCTTCCATTCCCCGAAAGGTATTAGCTTAGCAACTACTATGTACCACCCACTGTTCTGAGTACTAGGGACACAGTGGTGAAGCCTGGGCTTCCCTGGTGGCTCAGATGGTGAAGAATCTACCCGCAACGCGGGAGACCTGGGTTCGATCCTGAGGTCAGGAAGATCCCCTGGAGAAGGGAATGGCTACCCACTCCAGTATTCTTGCCTGGAGAATTCCATGGGCTGAGGAGCCTGGTGGGCTACAGTGCACAGGGTCACAAAGAATTGGACACAACTAAGAAACTAACACTTTTACTTTCTTTCACTGGTGGTCCAGTGGTTAAGACTCTGCGCTTCCACTGCAAGGGTTTGATCCCTGTCTGGGGAACTAAAATCCCATATGTTGTGCAGCATGATCCAAAAAAAAAAAGGAGAGAGAGAGATGATTTCTCTGCCCTCGTGTAGCTGACATTCTAGTAAGTGAGACAGACTATTAACCCAGAACTCACAAGCTCTGAGAGCTGCTCAGAGCTGAGGTCTGGGTATCTAGAAAAGCCTGGTTACATGAAGAGCTGTAGACTGATCATTCATTCATTCACCCATGCAGCCATTTATTCCTTCAGCCACTAAGCATTCATCTCCTGGATGTCTACACTGTGCAGGCAGCTGGGGACCGAGATGGGATCAGCTGTCCCTGCCCTCAGGGAGCTCACAGTTACACGCAGGAAGCCCCCCAAAGGCCCTCACTCAAACCCAAGGCTGAGCGGCGGGAATGGCAGCACCCGCAATCTGTAGCTCTCTACACCCTCCTGTCCCAGCGGGACGGCAGAGTCCTCACCTGACCTAGAGGGAGGGCTCTGTGGTCAGCCTGGCAGGTGAGGAAACCCAGGGCAGGTAGCGGTTCACAGCCCCAGGCACATGGCCCCGGGCAGTCAGGACCTGAATCCTGCGGGTCTGATGCCGAGGCTCCTCAAGCACAGGAACTGTGATGATTTCCGGCGGGGTCTGGGGGCTGCACGGGAGCAGTGATGGGGCAGGTGGCCAGGAGGGGGTGTCTGGAGATGGATGGTTTAGGTGGGCGCAGGGATGGTGGGGAGGGAGGAGTGAGGTGGGCGGGTCTTGCGCCAAGCTGTGGAGTCTGAAAGGAGCGGTCTGGGGCGATGACGGGAGGGGAGCCTCTGCAGGATGCTCGTCCCGGCCTCCACCGTCCTGCCCTGGGCATTGGCTCCCATCACCCTTTCCGGCTGGGGGCCACCTGGACAGAAGCAGATGAACCGATGGCGTGGACACAGACGGGGCTTCCTGGAGGAGGCAGAGGCCAGGGAGGGTCTGAGGCTGGAGGAGGGGGGGCGCCAGGCAACCCCAAAGGCAGGGCTGGGCGGAGGCGAGTGGGCAGAACTGGAGACTCAGAGATGGGGGGTTACAAGGAGGGGAAGTGGGCAGAGGAGGCTGTGGGAGCTCCACCCAGCCCCCCAGACCCCCGTGGACCCCCGTCTGCTTCTGTCGCCCACAGTCCCCACCCCTCAGGCTGGGCTTCCACCAGGCAACTCCTGAGGCTCTTCTTAGACAGCTGCCCAAGGGAAACTGGGCTGAAACTAGCCGAGAAGCCATGCTGCTCCCAGCGGAGCAGGCCTCGCCCGTGACTGGAGGGGCAGGGCCCCAGCTACTGTATTTCGGGTGGGACACTCTGAGCTTCACTCTCATCCCAGAGTCCCAGGTGGGATCAGGCTGAGACCACCCCCTGCAGGACCACGGACATCCTCTCCTGGCTGCGTCTTCTCCACCCCGCTCTCTCCACTTCTGCAATGGTTTCCTCTGGAAGATTCCCTTCACATTCCAGTCACACCCAAATCCCAGTTTCAGGGTCGGCTCCCAAGGAACTGCTCTGAAGACAGCTGGCTCAGGCTCTGGTGCCAGACTGTCCAGTTCAACTCCCGAGTCCGCCCTTCATTCCTCTGGGCCCTAAACAAGTGACTTCACCTCTCCTAGCCTCCACTTCCGTATCTGTAAAACAGGCAACTGAGGGAGAGGGTTCTCGTTCCTCGGGAATTGTCTACTTGGATCCAAAACTGAGACCCAGGAGGCTTGGAGGGCCCTACTTTTGAAGAAAGCCGCTCAGAGGGTGGATGTGGGGTTGGGGGAGTGGACGCCCTCTTCAAAGCAGCTGAAACCAGCTCTGCTGTCCCAGTCATCAACCCACTTTTGACTCGTTGTTCAGCCGCTCAGTCGTGTCTGACTCTCTGCGACCCCATGGACTATAGCACGCCAGGCTTCCCTGTCCTTCATTATCTCCCAGAGCTTGCTCAAACTCATGTCCATTGAGTTGGTGATGCCATCCAACCATCTCATCTGGTGTGCCGGCCGCTCTTTCCTCCATCTGGGACTCTCTCCCCCCAAACACGGTTCACGCCTCACTCTGCCCATGTCTCTGCTCAGATGGTAAAACCTCAGTGAGGCCTCCCCCACCATCTCATTTAACAGGACACCCCCCCCTCTCTAGCCCCTCACCCTGTTTTACACCCATCACTCCACAAAGCATGTGTCTGTTTCCTTGTTCATGGTTTCCCCCTAGAACATGCACTCTGGGAGGGCTGGGACTCTGTCTGTTTAACTTGCCACAATGGCCCTAGCACCTGCCCAGGGCCTGGCACGTTCAGTTCAGTTCAGTCACTCAGTCGTGTCCAACTCTGCAACCGCCATGAACCACAGCACGCCAGGCCTGCCTGTCCATCACTAACTCCTAGAGTCCACCCAAACCCATGTCCATTGAGTTGGTGATGCCATCCAACCATCTCATCCTCTGTCATCCCCTTCTCCTCCTGCCCTCAATCTTTCCCAGCATCAGGGTCTTTTCAAATGAGTCAGCTCTTCGCATCAGGTAGCCAAAGTATTGGAGCTTCAACTTCAAAATCAGTCCTTCCAATGAACACCCAGGACTGATCTCCTTTAGGATGGACTGGTTGGATCTCCTTGCAGTCCAAGGGACTCTCAAGAGTCTTCTCCAAAACCACTGTTCAAAAGCATCAATTCTTCGGTGCTCAGCCCTCTTCATAGTTCAACTCTTCACATCCATACATGACCACTGGAAAAACCATAGCCTTGACCAGATGGACCTTTCTTGGCAAAGTAATGTCTCTGCTTTTTAATATGCTATCTAGGTTGGTCATAACTTTCCTTCCAAGGAGTAAGCATCTTTTAACTTTATGGCTGCAATCACCATCTGCAGTGATTCTGGAGCCCCCAAAAATAAAGTCAGCCACTGTTTCCACTGTTTCCCCATCTATTTGCCATGAAGTGATGGGACCGAATGCCATGATCTTAGTTTTCTGAATGTTGAGCTTTAAGCCAACTTTTTCACTCTCCTCTTTCACTTTCATCAAGAGTCTCTTTAGTTCTTCACTTTCTACCATAAGGGTGGTGTCATCTGCATGTCTGAAGTTACTGGTATTTCTCCTGGGAATCTTAATTCCAGCTTGTGCTTCATCCAGCCCAGCATTTCTCATGATGTACTCTGCATAGAAGTTAAATAAGCAGGGTGACAATATACAGCCTTGATGTACTCCTTTTCCTATTTGGAACCAGTCTTGTTGTTCCATGTCCAATTATAACTGTTGCTTCCTGACCTGCATACAGATTTCTCGGGAGGCAGGTCAGGTGGTCTGGTACTCCCATCTCTTTCAGAATTTACCACAGTTTATTGTGATCCACACAGTCGAAGGCTTTTGCATAGTCAATAAAGCAGAAATAGATGTTTTTCTGGAACTCTCTTGCTTTATCGATGATCCAGCGGATGTTGGCAATTTGATCTCTGGTTCCTCTGCCTTTTCCAAAACCAGCTTGAACATCTGGAAGTTCACAGATCATGTATTGCTGAAGCCTGGCTTGGAGAATTTTATGCATTACTTTACTAGCGTGTGAGATGAGTGCAATTGTGCGGTAGTTTGAGTATTCTTTGGCATTGCCTTTCTTTGGGATTGGAATGAAAACTGACCTTTTCCAGTCCTGTGGCCACTGCTGAGTTTTCCAAATTTGCTGACATATTGAGTGCAGCACTTTCATAGCATCATCTTTCAGGATTTGAAATAGCTCAACTGGAATTCCATCACCTCCACTAGCTTTGTTCATAGTGATGCTTCCTAAGGCCCACTTGACTTCACATTCCGGCAAGTCTGGCACATAGTAGGTGCTCGTTAAATATTTGATGTAAGAACGAAAGAATGAACATTTGGGTGCCAACTACATAGAGGAGTCACCAGTGAGCCAGGGGTAGCCGAGGGAGACTGTTAGAGCTCCAGATAGGTACAAATACAAAATGGTCTCTGCCCCATTTTTTCTCAAGTTTTTTTGTGCTGAACTCCAGCATGCCACAGGAGAATGGGACCCAAAGGAGAGAGAGGCCAGCAGAGCAAAGAGCAGACCATGACCTTTGGGTGCGGCCAGCTGAGCGCTGAAGAATTGATGCTTTCCAACTGTGCTGTTGGAGAAGACTCTTGAGGGTCCCTTGGACTGCAAGGAGATCAAACCAGTCAATCCTAAAGGATATCAACCTTGAACATTCACTGGAAGGACTGATGCTGAAGCTGAAACTCCAGTTCTTTGGCCACCTGATGCAAAGAGCCGACTCACTGGAAAAGACCCTGATGCTGGGAAAGACTGAAGGCAGGAGGAGAAGGTGACGACAGAGGATGAGATGATTGGATGGCATCACCGACTCAATGGACATGAGTTTGAGCAAACTATGGGAGACAGTGAAGGACAGGGAGGCCTGGCATGCTGCAGTCCATGGGGTCGCAAAGAGTCGGATACAACTTAGCAACGGAACAACAATAAGCCTCAGCCACGGGGGATGAGGGGAGGGTCAGATGGGATGGGAGAGGAAAGCTGTCATTCAAACTGGATGGACTAGACTTGTGTCCAAAAGAGGTGAGAGGGTTCTGTGATCTGCCCGAAGGGTGTTCCGGGCCGGCAGGTCGGGGCAGTTCAGTGAGACTGTTTGCGGCAGAGACTGGAGAAAAGGGAAGTGGGGTCAGGTTAAGCTGCAGCCCTTGGATCCAGAGCTCAGTGATCCGGGAACTAGGAGCAGTGAGGGCAGTGCAGGACTGTGAGGGCGGAGCCGGGTGCACCCAGAGCGTGCAACACACTGTGCTCCTTACCCTCAGCTCTGGCCGCGTGACCCTGGGCAAATCCTGCCCCTCACTGGGCTTCAGGCTGTCCAGGGTACAGAGGCCACGCTCCAGGCCCTTCAGAGTTGATGTTCAAACCAGGCGGGGGGCGAGGGGAAAACCTTCAGTGGGTCAAGCAAGCAATTTCCTAGATTGTATTTTAAAAGAATGAAACAGAATGGGGTAGAACAGAAAATATGAGAACCCACTGTACAATCAGTTTAAGTCTTATTTCACGAAGCCTCTTTTGAATTGGAAAGACACCCATGTGTGCACAGTAAGAATTTTCCATGTGTATGTCCTGGGTTATGATACAAGATACATTTATTCTTAAGGGTCCAGTCAAAAAAGTTTGAAAGTTGCCCTCTGAGGGTTCCCGCACCCACGAGCCGGAGCCTCCAAGGTGCAGGCCAGGTGATGCTGGCTACCGGCTGCCCCAGGAACTCCCGAGGGTGCGGGCTCCCTCCAGGCCCCAACCTGTCACCGGAAGCTGTTCGGAAACTGCAGCCACAGAGCAGGAACGAGGGGAGCGGGCAGGTGACGCTGAAGCCTGGAGGAGGTGGGACTCAGACAAGGCCATTTGTCGACGTGGTGCAGACCTGGACTCCTGCTCCCAGCCCCCCCCCCCAGCTTTCCTGCCCCCTAGCTCAGGAGAGGTGCAGATGCTTCTGCCAAAGCTGCCTTCTCCCCCTGAGGACTCTGGCCCTGTGATGTCATAGTCTGGTTGCCATGGAGATGTCAATAATGAACCTTCCCCGGGTGAAATCACAGGCTTCACCCAGCTGGGACCGGCGGCCACGTCACCACAGGCAACTGGAAAAACACAACCTTTCACGCAGGTGGGGGCGCTGGGGGACAGCCTGCGGAGACCCCCAGCCTACGCTCCTGGAGGTGCCTTCCTCCCCTACGGGAGCTGTGGGGCACCCGCTCTTTCCCAGTCCACAGCCCACTCCCCTGAACCCAGGGTCTGAGGTCCCTTCTCTGACTGCCCCTCCACCACAGGCCGGGCACAGAACAAGCCCGGGTCGCCGTGGCAGCATGGGGGGGGGCCTCCAGACCCTGAAGGGGGGTGCCGTCCTCTCCTTCCCTCCCCCCACCCCCTGCTTCCACCAGAACTGCTCAGTGCACCCAGGATGCTCCCTGCCATCCCATGCCGGCTCCTCACTCGCGTCCAGCCACCCAGGCGGCTGCTCCCGATCTTCCACCCTCTTGTGGAAAAGTTCCCACACTGCTCCTCTCCACTCGTGCCTGAGGTGAGGCCGCCATGTAACCCCCCGGAGTCCGCTCTCTGCCTTCCAGCCCCTGAGCTGGCCCTTGGCGGCCCGTGCCCCCAGCCATCAGTCAATGCCTGCCATCTGCCCCATGGCCTGGGGGGGACGCGGGTCCCAGGCTTCACCCTGCTCCCTCTCAGCGGCCCAGAGACGGTGAGGCTCCTCTCGAAAACACACAGGATCTGAGATGCAGCCAAAGCCCAAAGCCTCTCATGACACCCCCCCAGACCGTCTTGGGCCTCCCCCAAGCATCTCGGGGCCCCTGGGCTGAGTGCACGGGGTGGACCACGGCCATGGCCGGCCGCCAGGCTCCAGCCCTGCCCTGGAGACAACACAGTGGGCACGGCCTTCCCCCCACGGGCCTGCCCTGGGCATGAATCCCAGCCCTCACTCCCTGGGCTGGTGTGCCTGTGCGACAAGAGCCCAACTTCTCTGAACACCCTGATCTAGCCTCTCCTCCTCCAGGCAGCCTGCCTAGATCAGCCTCAGCTGCATTAGGCTGTTACCTTACCAGCAGCCCTACTGGGCATGGTCTAGCGTACAGTGATTTGCTTTCACTGTTGACTGACCACCTCCTCTGCTAGGCCTTGCCATCCATTATCTCCCATTTTATCTTAACAACAACTCTGCAGGGAATTCCCTGATGGTCCAGAGGTTAGGACTCAGTGCTTCCACTGCTGGGGGCCCAGGTTCAATCCCTGGTCAGAGAACTAAGATTCTGCAAGCCAGGTGGCCAAAAGACAGAGACAGAGAGAGAAACAACAGCTCTGCAAATTAGGCACTACTATGCCCATTTTGACTTCCCTGGTGGCTCAGATGGTAAAGCGTCTGCCTACAATGTGGGAGACCTGCATTCAGTCCCTGGGTCAGGAATATCTCCTGGAGGAGGGCATGGCAACCCACTCCAGTATTCTTGCCTGGAAAATCCCACGGACAGAGGAGTCAGGTGGGCTACAGTCCATGGGGTCGCAAAGAGTCAGACATGACTGACCTACTTCACTCACTCACTCACACCCATTTTACACATGGGGAAAGTGAGGCTCAAAGGGGTTAAGGTCACCTACTCGTAAGTGGCAGAAATGAGGCTCAAACCTGGGCCAGTCTGAGACTCCAGAGCTTGTGCTCTGACCGCTGACCAGTGTTGATCTCCTGAGAAGGTCCTCAGGCCGTTTTTCCAAGCGTGTGTGTCCTGCCTCCCCCACGAGACAGAACTGCAAGGACAGGGCGGTGTCTCCCGGCTCAGACTGCGAGCTTCTAAAGGACAGGGCCCCATTCCCGCTTCCTCAGTCTCTCCACGGTGCCCAGAGGGATTCTGCTCATGGGCTCTGCCAGGCCATGGTGAGACGGGCCGGGGTGCTGGGGATGGGGCGTCACAGTCAGGGGAGATGGAGAGGTCACAGTCAGGGGGGATGGAGGGGTCACAGTCAAGGGTCAGAGCACTGGGGGTGCTGGTGATGTAGGGGTCAGAGCACTGGGGGTGGGGGGATGGGGAGTCACAATCAGGGGGGATGGAGGGGTCACAGTCAAGGGTCAGAGCACTGGGGGTGCTGGGGGTGGGGGTTCACAGTCAAGGGTCAAAGCACTGGGGGTGGGGGGATGGGGGGTCACAGTCAGGGGTCAGAGCACTGGGGGTGCTGGGGAGGGGGGTCACAGTCAGGGGGGATGGAGGGGTCACAGTCAGGGGTCAGAGTGCTGGGCATGCTGGGGGTGCTCTGGGCAGCCCTCTTAGAGCTTGCAGCCCCTCCCAGGCATCATCAGGTGCTTGACCCTCCAGAAGGAACTCCTCAGTCTCACAACTCATAGCTCCCAGGGCACTGGACTCAGGGTGGGGCCAGGAGGGTGACGGGTGGTCTGGAGGAGTGGGCTGAGGCAGGAAGGGGCAGGCAGAGAGTTTCAGCCCCAGGGGCAGGAGATGGGCATGGAGAGACCTGGAGCTGCAGAGACGCGGGCAGACAGATTGCTCTGTACAGACTGTCACCGCGGGTGGCAGCAAAGCCAAACCAAATGCTAACACTGGCGTTTTTCCAGAGAGCTGAATGTCTCAAGCACAGGCCACATGCTCGTACCCCTCTCCAAGTGGGGACACAAGAAAGCAAAATGCAGGGGTTCTATGCTCAGGCTCCAAGATCATGCAGTCCTGGACTCAAATCCTGCCTCTCTGGATCCTGCCTGTGTGACCTCAGCCAAGACCCTTGCCATCTCTGAGCCCTATGCCCCCCTTTTAGGGTTGAATGGGGTCTAACAAGGTCAGGAGAGTGATGCTTCAGTCAGCTCAGGATAAGCACTCAAGACAACACAAAACAGCTCTGAGGAAAGGCGTTTGGTGCCTCCATCTGGGCCCAGTCACTTTCCCCAAATCCTCAGCTCCTCACATGTGTCTTTTCCTACAAGGCAGGATGGTGCTCAAAGCCCCTGTAGCTTCCCCTTTCCCAGCCAAGAGGGTCTGGATTAGCTGTCTGCACAGAAGCATAGTAATAAAAATTAAAAACCAAAGTGACAGCTAACACTTAGCGGGATTGCCACATGCAAGGTAGTGGTCTGAGTGCTTTACATGACTTAAGTCACTTAATCCCCTCCCAGTGTCCCTGGTGGCTCAGCTGGTAAAGAACCCGCCTGTAATGCAGGAGGCCTGGGCTCGATCCCTGAGTTGGGAAGATCCCCTGGAGAAAGGATTGGCAACCCACTCCAGTATTCGTGCCTGGAGAACTCCATGGACAGAAGAGCCTGGCGGGCTACAGTCCATGGAGTCACAAAGAGTTGGACATGACTGAGCGACTATCACTTTCAGTACCCCTAAGACATCCATGGCAGTATTATTCCCATTTTAGAGATGAGAACACCGAGATATATACACAAGGTTAAGTAACTCGCTGAGGTCGCAGAGCAGGCTGGCCAGCTCCAAAGTCACACTCCTACCCTCTCAGGCCTGGCTTGAGGGAGCTAACTGCTGCCCAGGGCTGGGTGGGGTGGCTGTCTCACATGCAGCCTGAAACCTGGGGTTTGGCTAGGGAGTTCCAGCCACATGCGGGCTCTGGGATGGGCATGGGCAGCAGCAGGATGCAGTCTCTGGCCTGGCTTCGGGCTGCTGAGTTGGGCACGTGGAGTACGGGGCTGTTGTTAGCAATTGATGCAGGTGTGGAGACTCCCAGGGCTTCCCAGGTGGCGCCAGCGGTAAAGAACCCGCCTGCCAATGCAGAAGACGTTAAGAGACATGGATTCAATTCCTGGGTCGGGAAGATCCCCTGGAGGAGGACATGGCAACTCAGTCCAGTGTTCCTGCCTGGAGAATCCCGTGGACAGAGGAGCCTGGAGGACTACAGCCCGTAGGGTTGCACAGAGTCAGACACGTCAGAGCAGCTTAGCACATGGAGACTCAGAGGCTCTTGGAAGCCTCGGGCTGGAGAGGAGCAGGCAGGCCAGCCCTGGGTCCCACGGCTGGCTGTGTGGTACAGAGGACAAGGGCACAGGTTCCGAAGCCGGCATAACTGCGGTCAAGCCTCGCTTCTGCTCTTTCTTAACCATGCAGCCCCAGACTCTATTTCCCTGTCTGTGAAATGCGGGCTGTGCAGTGCAGACCCCAGCCTGGCGAGTTGTGCCTGGAATGTGCCCACCAGCAGCTGGTGAGCCACACGCACTCTGGGAGGAGCAGGGACAGCTAGAGGGGCAGGTGGCCTCCACTCAGGGGTTCAGACCCCCAGAACCAAGCGGGCTCACCTGCTCTGTGCCTCTCTGTGCCTGCAGGCATGTTGGCACTGGGAGTGGGCAGACCCCCTCAGGAGGGCACAAGGTCAGAATACACAACGAGGAGCCCGAGCCTCTGCAGGAAGGGTGGAAGCCTCAGGGTGACCTCACACAGAGGGCATGGCAGAGGGTCCCAGCACCAGGTACGGGGGCGTCAGAGGACCCGAGCCCCTGCCCCGGTCCTGACAGCAGCACCCTGGTGTGCGGCTCACGGGCAAGTGCCCCTGGGGCTGGACCTCCGGCGGCTGGCACAGGACAGTCGAGTGTGCGGGAGAGTCACAGGAAAGGGAACACCAGGACCCCAACACCAGGAGCCTGCCCAGCCTTCCGGGTTTCTGGAGACACACCAAGGCCTGCTGGTTCTGAAGAAACTTGAGTCCTCTCTACTCTTAACAGTGCCTTCCCCTCTGGCCCGGCTGGAGGCCTCAGGGCAGACGCTGTGCTGGGCTCAGCGCCTCTGAGCGCCCAGCATGTACACAGTGGCTGGCACACATAAGTGTCAGGCTGACATCAGTTTAATGAATGAATAAATGCAAGAGCCTCACACAGCCCAACCCCCACCCACGATCCCACCCTCCTGAGACATCCTGAGCCACTTGCCTCCGGAACCCCCAGGTGGCCTGGTGAGCAGAGCCCTCAGGCACCAGAGGACCGGGAGGGGCAGCGCCCTTTCCCCCCTTCTCCCGGGGCAGGTCCCCTGGAGCTGGCCCAGCCCCTTCCCAAGACCTGGTGACCCCTCCACACCTAAGATCTGGGGTGCCAGGTGAGGCGGCAGCCCCCCAAGGCCATGCCTGGGATCAGTGGGTTTGGCTTCACACCGCAGAGAGGGAGCCAGGGTCTGTGCCTCCTCACCTGAGCCCAGCTGCTCCGGCTGTGGGGTGAAGGGACCCTGCACAGCCTCCAACACCTGCCCACACCGCGCCCCCAGGGCGGCTCCCGGGGGCTCCCTGGTTCCTCCCCCGGGACAGCCAGGGGTCAGGCACCAGCGGGCAGCAGCAGACAGCCGGGCGGAGACACAGGCCGCGGCTTCCTAGGGGCCCGGCCGTCTGTCCCCGCCTGTCCCCGCCTGTCCGCTGACCGGGCTGGGGTGGGGTGAGGCGCCTGCAGGAGTCGGAGCAGGGGGGGTGGGCGGGGTGGGGGGGGGCCTTCTTTAGACCCTCTTCATCCCCTTAACCCCTGCCGCGGGTGGGTTCAGGCACTCTGAAGACAGGGAGCGGGTACGCGGACAGCGGTGGGCCCTGTGCCTCAGGGGGCGTGGGAACGGGGGTCGGCTTGTGCCTCGAGTGCCCCGAGTCCCTCCGGAGAGGCCGGAGCGCGCAGACGCTCCGTGTCCCCCGCCCCAGGCAGGGATGTGCGGCCGCCGCCGGGAAGGGAGCAACCCCGCTTCCGCCGCCTGGTGGGGTGTGGATGCAGGCGGGGCACCGTGTCCCCCCAGGCGCCCCCGCAGGGCGCGTGGTTCCCCCCACCCCCACCCAGGCTCCTCGAGCGGTCGAGGGACTGCGCGCGACCCCGGCGCGGGCCCCCGTGCCCCCGGCACGGCCAGGGCCCCCTCACCTCGCGACACGCAGGAGCCCATCACGGGGCCGCGGGGCCGGGCCGCCGGGCGCTCATGTCTCCGCTGGCGCGGCGGGGCCCACGCGCGGCGCCGACGCGGACGAGCGGTGATGGGTCGGGTCCGCAGCTCCCGCCGCTGCCCGGGAGTCTGGATCGCGCCGCCCGCTCGCCTGGCGCCGCCCCGCCGCGGTCAGCGCGGGCGGGGCCCGCACCGGTGGCCCGCGCACCTGTGGCCGCGGCGGGGGCGGCGCTGAGCGCGGAGGTGGAGCGGGAGGTCGGATCCCGGGCCCTCGGGCCGCCAGGGCGCGGGGTGAAGGGCAGGGACGGGCGGCGGGGGCGGGGAGGCTCCAGCATCCTGCAGCGGAGCGGCGTGCAGGGTGGGCAGTGAACCGCTTTGCAGGGAAGAAACGGAGGTGCTCACACGCCTTGCCCAGGGCTCCTGCGCGGGGAGGGACGCCGACTTTTGCCCGTCAGCCCCTCACTGGGCGTTGATGGGCCAGGCCGGGGATGTAGACGGAGGGGATGGTGAACCGGCAGGTCAAGGTCACGGCCTGCGGTCGCCTCCGGCGCCTGAGGGCGGGTGACCCGGGCCCCTCTAATCACTCACACTCACCCTCTCACATGCCTACCCATGAACACACGTGCGTACAGTCGCACGTGCGAGCATATGCTTCACCCACACGCTCACCACCGCACACACCCACATTCACACACACTCGCGTTCACACGCAGTCGTGCTCAGACACACCCCAGCTCCTCAGTCAGCGGTCCAGCACAGCCCTTAGGCACGGAGTGCTCACTTTCGCCTCTTTTGGTCCATCCTGACACCTCCGTGCACCAGGCAGGGGGGGGGTGGCACGGTGCCCCTTTTATGAGTGAGGAGGCCAGGTTCCCTGGTGCCGGCCCAGCAGGGCTCTGAAGGATGAAGGCAGCTGGGGTGGCCGTGTGGTGGGGCTCAGGGCCTCCAGCCGGGCAGAAGCCGGGCCTGGGGCTGCCCGTGTGGGGGTGGGCAGTGGGGTGGGCGCTGGCATCTCCTCTTTCCTCAGGCCTGGCGCCTTCTCTGGAGAAAAGTCCTGGTGGGGAGAGACCCCGGCCAGGGGTGTCAGCACCACTGGTGAGAACGTGGGCTTGGCTCACACCCGCTGTGTGACCTGGGACAAGCTGCTTCCCTTCTCTGAGCCTCAGGTTTTTTTGCCTGTTAACTGGGGGTAGAAATCTTACCTCATGGGATTGCTGTAAGGATCAGTGAGATGATGTGTGCAAAATGACTGACCCGTAGTAGGTACTTAGAGCTAAAAATAGCAGTGATGGTGAACACAGGTGTGACATTTCCTCACAAAGTGAGAATGCTGAAGAACCTCCATGCAGTGGACGTGCGTGAAGCGCCTACTAGGTGCGGGTGTGAGCACAACAGATGCGCTGGTCCTGGGGTGCTCAAGGCCGTCCATGCCCTGCCCACCTCAGACCCTCAGCCCCTCCCCGCCGAGTCTGCTCTAGAGGGGAGCTCTGAGCCTCGCCCTCGTGTGGGGGTCCGAGCTCTGTGGCCCAGGGTGGGGGGGGGTCCTTTCTCTTCCTCCCATCACGGGGCACCTGGCTCCGGCTGGAGGGAGGGCTGTGACTCACCCTGACGCAGGACGCTGGGTCACAGCCGCAGAGGCTCCCGCTAGCAGCCCGGCTGCTCTGGGGGCAGAGGGGGTGTCAGGCTCATGGGAGAAAGGTGCTGGGGAGCCCAGGGCGCCCCTTCAGCCTGAGACAGAGGCCCACGGGGAGGCTGGGCAGTGTGCCACCACAGGCACTTGCTCCGCAGCCCAGAGACACGTCCAGGGTGGGGCTCTGGCCAGCCCGGCCTCAGCGTTCACGCTGGTCAGCTCTCCACTGACTGGTCCTCTCCTTGTCCAGACGGGAGCACAGAGAGGGGCAGGGGCCTGCCCAAGGTCACACAGACAGCTGGCGGCCGAGTGAGGGCTGGAACTCAGGCCTGCTGCCCGTCAGCCCAGCCCCGGCCCTCGGCTGAGACTGGGCCTTGCGGGGTGGGCTGCCCCCCCAGCACACCCACATTCACCTTCCCCGTCCTTGGAATTCTGCTGAAGCGGACAATTCCCAGACAGCGCCAATATGTGTGGCTGTCCTTCCCCGGGGGCAGGCTGTCCTCTTCCGGCTCAGCCCAGAGCCCATCTGCCTGGTGACCTTCCACCCCCCTGCCCCCAGCCATCCATGGGGGAGGGGGCTCCTGGTGGGGGAGGGGCCAGAGGAGAGTGCCTGGCTGTGCTTGTCACACTCTGCGTCCCACTCTCTCGACATGGTTTGGGGGATCCGGCCAGCGCCCCCTCTGCGTGGCCAGCCCCGCTGCTCCTAGAGGACAGTGAACGCCCACCATGCTGAGTGCCTGGCCCCGGGCTGGACGCAGGAGCGTGGAGAGGAGACGCTGCAGTGTGGTGGGAGAGAGGTCAATCACTGGGAGGTTAGGGATGACTCAGACTTGGTCCCGCCCAGGCAGTCCTGAGAGGGAGGTCAGCACAGTTCGGGGGAGCCACGAGCATAAGTAACTCAGGTCAGGGTGGCCAGCGGGGCACCCCCCACGCCAGCCATGGGTGGATGGGGAGAGCTGCTTCTGCCAAGGGTCAGGAGGACAGTGTTAAGGCAAGGGTGGCCCCGCAGTGGAAGTTTGAAGGTTAAGAGGGATGTTGGCAGGCAGAGATGAAGTCACGCTCCATGTCCACAAAGACTCGGAGGCAGGCTGTGACGGGCCCATGGGGACCGGGATCTATGACACCCAGGGTCCAGTGGGGGAGGATGAGACTTCAGACTGGAGGTGCCCACCTCCCAACCTCAGACATCTCCTCAACACTGGTTTTCTCAGGAAAGACAGAGCTGGATAAGCAGAAAGCTAACAGAACTGGAAACCAGACAGATCTGGGTTTACCTCCAGTGCTCAGAATGATACCTAGTAGACGCTCAGTAAATATTCATTGACTGAAGGTAAGAACGTGAGACCTGTCTGAGGCCACACGTCCGGAAAGTGGTTGCAGCCAGGGCTGTCTGATTTCACCTCTCCTTCATCCAGCAGATAGTTCCGGAGACCTACTACGTGCCCAGAGCTGTGGGGTGGCGATGGAGACAGGTTTCCATTCTCTGGGGAGGGAGAAGACTGGTGGGGGAGGTTGGCATTAACCCGATAATGGCCCAGGCAAATTGAGACTCACTGCCCTGGAAGGTTCTAGACAAGAGCTCTTGAGAGGGTAGAAGAGGAGGACTTGATCTGGTCTCTCAGGTGGAGGCAGCGTCCAGTGGAGATGACAGTGATAAGTCCCCAGATGGAAGGTGAGTGTGACCCGGCCTGGCAGAGAGAATGGCATGGGCGATGGTGTGGAGGAGGGAGGCAGGGTCCGACTCTCAGCAGGACGAGTCTGTGTTTCTTTTTCTGGAGGCAGCTCTTCTGCCACACTTGGCGGGAACAGGGGTGCACTGCTGTCCTCCCTGACCTGAGCTATTTCTGCCTGTGGCTCCCCTTGCCCTGCACCATCCCCCACCCCAGGCCTGGGTGGCTGGCACACAGAGGTGGGGGGGTTGGCGGTGAGCTGGTGGGGTGGGAGGGCTGGCCAGGCCGTGGGCCCGGATCCCAAGGTGCTGGGATCTCGTCTTCATCCAGAGAGCCTTGGGAAGCCCCATCCTCCTTCTCCATCTGCAAGCCAGACTCTTCCCTTCCAGTCACCTTTGGGGTGGGGGTCGGGGGCTGTCGAGGCCCAGGTGAGGCTCCCAGTACAGCTCCTTATTCCTCCAGAGGCCCAACCTGACCGGGGCGTCCTGAGGACCAGGGCTGGGGGCCTTCCTGAGACGCCTGGGCAAGAAGCCCACAGCTGACCTCAGATGGTGCCCGCTCTGCAATCCAGCTCTGAGCCCGGGGGCTTCTAGCTGGAGTGGGGTGACTAGAGAGAGCTCCCCCTACTCCCTCATGACTGGGTGGGACCGGGAGACAGAAGAGGGTAATTTCTGCAGGGGGCTTCCAGGTGACGGAAGAGACGCTGTGGTGGGCACCAGTGACGGGGGGAGGCCAGCCCCGGCCGGGGGACCTTCTGGCCTGGTGAGTTAGCGCCATTCACTGAGCTCATCTCTAAAGTGCCAGCCCAGGCCTGGCCTACAGTAGCTGATTCACGACAGGATCCGTTTCTCAGGGGTCCGAGGCTGGCACCCTAACTCTGCGGCAGGGAGGCGGCCCCCTGCAGGAACCAAGGCCGGTTATGGCTCCCCTGAGATGGGTCTCTGGGGCCGTGTGTGTCATGCGCCGCCTGACCACCAGGGGACAGCCTAAGACAGCCTCATTCTTCACTGCGGTCATTGGCCTGCCTCCTGAGGCCAATTTATCCAGAAAGTGCCGAGCTTGGCGACTCAGACTCACCCACTCTGTGAGGTTGTGCATCGTGTGTTCTGCATGAGGGAGCCCAGCCGAGCAGGACACAGAAACCATGCCCGTGCTCTGGTCACCGAGCCCCGGGCTCTGGCACGGGCTGGGTCTGCCCTAGTAAGGGCTACATTTTTTTTTTTTTTGGCTGTGCTGGGTCTTAGTTGCAGCATGTGAACTCTTAGTTGTGGCATGTGGACTCTAGTTCCCTGACCAGAGATCGAACTCAGGTCCTCTGCATTGGGAGCAGAGTCTCAGCCACGACCACCAGGCAAGTCCCAGGGTGCCTTTTTATTAGAACAAAGTTGTTATCTCCCTTCCAGGCTTCAGAATACAAGGCTGCATTGACCAGATTTGCACACAGTCTTCATTTAGGCCACCAGCACTCCTGAACTCACATTACCTGGTCCTGACTCCCACTGTACAGATGTGAAAACCGAGGCCTAGGAAGCCAACCAAGGCCATTTAGGAGCACAGCTGGGCCTGGAGCCCTGTTGCTGGAGGGACTACCTGCTCCACCTGCAGGCTTCAGGTGCCAGGTGCTACCTCTGGAGGTCAGGCCCTGCCTATGGGCCCCGGAGACCAGGGCTTGGGGCCTTTCCAGGAAGCCTGAGCGAAAAGGCCGCAGGCTGACCTCAGAGTTTTGCACCCTCAGCTCCAGGCTCGAGATTGGGGCGGGGGGGGGGGGGGCGGGGGGGCTTCCAGCTGGAGTGAGATGACAGGTCAGAGTCCCTTCCAGGTGACCAGCTGGACTAGACAGGGGAGGGACAGAGAATAAGCCCTCAGTCTGATGGAGGAGGAACAGTTACAGCACAGGGCACTAAGGAGGCACCAGCCCTGCTCTCGGAAAGCTTCCAGCCTGGTGTGTAAGCCGAGTGAAGTGTCTCCTGCATCAGGACAGGTGTCCCCCAGCTGTTTCAGGGGCAGGAGTTCTCATGGGCATCAGAGGCACACCCCCAGTGTGGGAGAGCCCCCTGATTTCAGTGGAGCCGTTGGTGTGGGCTTGGGGGGGTGGGGGCAGGTGGGTATGTTTGGGTTAATAACAGCAACAATGATAATCATGGCAGCTGAGACCTTCCCATGTGCCAGCTGTGTACTGATGGGCCTCCTGATGGGCCTGAGCTGTGGCCACGCTGCAGCAGCTGGGAGACTCCAGGCGTGCCCCTCCGTCTGGACCTCAGGGGCGATTAGGAGCCTGGCAGCTCCTGTGGCCCCGCAGTCTGCCCCCATTCCCGCCTCTGGATGTTTGCACAAACTGTGCATCCCCCTCGATTAGTTCATGTCCCCTGTATCCACCCCTCGAGTCTCAGCCACAGAGGCCTTTCCTGTGTCCCTCCTCATTCATGTCCTCATTCGTCAAGTATTGACCAAGTCAGCATCAGCAACGTGCTGTCTGCTCAAATGGTATACAGTTGAGAGTAATCAGTCAGGTCCCAGCTGTCTTGGAGATTAGAGTAGGTGTCAGCAAACTATGATCCATGGGCCAAATCCAGCCCTTGGCCATTGTTTTAAAACAAAGTTTTATTGAAACACATCTGTGTTCATTTGTTTACCTCTGGCCACCCTGCCTTACAATAGGCCAAATCCGGCCTTTGGCCGTCGTTTTAAAATAAAGTTTTATTGACACACATCTGTGCTCATTTGTTTACCTGTGGCCGCCCTGCCTTACAACAGAAGAATTGTGTTCTTGCAGCAAGAATCCCATGGCTCTCAAAGCCAAAAATAGTTGTTACCTGGCCCTTTGAGGTAAAAGTTTGCTGACACTTGGTTTAGAGTCTGGCAGAGAAGGCAGACATGAACAAGTCACTGGAATAAATAAATTGACAAATTGTGAGAAGTGTGAGGAGGGGCACAGCAAGGGTCAGGAGTTGAGACGCAGGGTGAGACGGTCACTGCTTCTTCTTCCCTCCCGCCCCTGAGTCTCTGAGCAGTCGGTGGGGGCAGGACATGGGCTGCATATGCAGCGCACTGGCCTGCCTGAAGGGCGGGCCTGGGACTGAAGTCTCCTCCTGTGCCTGTTCACAGCAGGGGTGGGGTCCTGCTGAAATGTGCAGTGAGGGGTCACTGCCTTCTCTCCCACATCACCCAGCCTCACAGCCAGTCATGACTGTTCTCACATCCCCCATCTCCCCGTCCCCTGGGAGGCAGGCAGAGCAGGAAACAGTGTTCGTTTTACACCCGGGACAACAGATGCTCGTTACATTTAATGACTTGGCTGAATCTTGCTGAGCTGCATGCAGAGATCTTGATGTCGTGGGAAAGCCCTGGACAGTATTTAGGACCCCAGGGTTCTAGCCCAGGTATCATTTGGGCAAGCCTGTTCCCCTCTGGGCTTCAGTCTGTTCATCTGTAGCTGAGAAGGTTGGAGAAAGGAGCTCTTTTCTGGATCTGCAACAGCACGCTGGGGCTCGCCCCGTCTGTCTCTGTAAAGTGGGGAGAGAAATGCTGAGCCCTCCCACACTCCTGAGGCTGGGCCCTGGCCAGGGAGATCACAGATGGGAAAGTGCTTTGAGCTTGCTGGAAGAAAGGGCCGCTGTAAACCCAGAGGGTTCCTAGGGCGGTGGGCCGGGCCTGAGCCGGGGGCCCCGGGGCTGCGTTCGCTTTGGCCAGCAGGGGGCGCTGTGGGGAAGCGGAGGCCGGCTTCGCCCTGTCTGTCTGAGGCCCCGCGCAGTGCGTCGGATGAAAGAGGCCTGAGATACCCCCGACCTCGGGGTGGGGCTGCGTTGGGGACTTGAAGCGAGCGATGGGCATCGTGGCAGGGCTGGGCAGGGGTAGTGACCCCGGGGCCGGGGGCCCACGAGGAAGCAAGAGGTCGGCGGTCTGGGCTGGACAGCCAGGCGGAGACTGTGGAGAAGCGTCTGGGCTGCGGGCCTTGAATCCCAGCTGTGCCACTCGCAGGCAGGTTGCCTCTCCGGCCTCGTATTCCCTGCCTGTAAAATGGGAATAATAACTGCACCCGCTTCTCAGAGCTGTTGTGAGAACAGAAAGAGCTAACCGTGGGTGACACCTTAGAGCAGGTCCTGACTTGGGCCAGTTTCTTAAATGTTGCCGTTGTGACCCGAAGTGGACAGCTTGCACCTTGACTGGTGAAGCTGGGTTCGTGTCCGCTCAGGAGCAGAGTGGTGAGGGCAGGGCTGAGGGTGGGCCGCCTGGAGAGGAAAGAGAGGCTGCCTGCGGCGGAGGGGGGGGGGGGGGCGGTGAGACATGGGAGGATTGGAGGAGGAGGCACCCGCTGCGCCCCAAACCCAACTCCCTGCTGAGTCACCCCCTCCCAGCTCCTTCCCCAGCTGTGTGCTCTTGGGCATGTCTTTGGGCCTCTCTGAGCCTCAGTCTCCTCCTCTGTAAAATGAGGCAATAGCTTCTGCATCACAGAGCTGCAAGGATTCCTTAAGACAGCCTGACTCTGGGACCCCAGTCTCTTCCACTGTGACCCCTCCAGTCTCATAGGGGAGTGGGTCTGGCTCTGGGACCCCAGCCTCTTCTGTTGTGACCCCTCCAGTCCCATAAGGGGGTGGGTCTGGCTCTGGCCCCACAACCTCCCAGGTTGTTTGTCTAGAAAACCAGCTAAAGAGGAAAACCCCCAACACAAACACAGCCCAGCTGGTCTCTGCAGCCCTGCCCAGCCCTGCCCTGCCCACTCCTGCCCTCGCAGCCCAAGAAGCAGGTGGGGTGAGTCGGGGGAGAAACAGACGCTCTGGGAAAGTGTTTCTTCCCAGTGCAGGGAGTGGCAGGAACCAGGTCAGGGTAGAGCTGACGGAAGGGCCCCCAGGACTCAGCTGAGGGGTGAGACGCTCCTATTCCAGCAGGGACAGTGGGCAGCAGAACCCACTGGGATGCTGGTTCAACAAGCAGGTTCCAAGACCCTGCTGCCTGCCCACCCACAAGTCCTGCCACCCAGGTCCTAATTCCCTAGACTCATGATGACCTCAAGCCCTGGGGGATCCAACAGAGGAGGCCCAGCTCGGCCTGCTGGGAAAAGCAAAAGCTGATCTGGGGAGAGGCTTGTGGCGGGGTGAGAGCAAGTGGCTCTGGGCAGGGTCTGTCTGGGGACAGAGGGCTCTTCCAGCAGGCTAGGAGGCCCGAGGCGGTGGCAACCATGAGATAAGAAAGTCAGAAGTGCAGGGAGGCAGGGGTGCAAGGAACAGGCAGGCAGAGGGATGGCAAGTCACTTCTGTTAACAATTAAAGTTCTCAGGATCCTGCACCTCACTGGGCGGGGGTTTCCATACATTGTCCTTCTGGTCCTCAAAGCTTAGGAGCTTCCCAGGTGGTTCAGTGGTAAAGAATCCACCTGCTGATGCAGAAGACACGGGTTCGATTCCTGGGTTGGGAAGATCCCTTGGAGGAGGACACAGCAACCCACTCCAGTATTCTTGCCTGGAGAATCCCATGGACAGAGGAAGCTGGTGGGCTACAGTCCAGGGGGTCGCAAAGAGTCAGACACAACTTACCAACTAAACAGTAACTAACCTAGTGGGAGTGGGGTTGTTTTAAGGACCTTTGTACCGATGAGGAAACTCATAGACATGAGTGCCGGAGTCCCGTATCCCATCTGCGCAGGAGAGCAAAGAGGCGGCTCTCCATGTCAGGAGGAGGAGACAGGAGGCAGGAGGTGAGGATGGGTCACTGGGGCTTCGTCTAGGGCTGATCCTTCTGGGGACCCTGAGCTTCAGAGTTGAGTGGCTGAGACACTTGCAGGTCTGGTGGGGGGCAGGGTGAAGGTCATGGCTGACCATCACCAGGGTCCGTGCCTCTAATCCTGGAGGGCTGGCGAGGAGGCAGGGGTGTTGTCAGGCTCTGGACACTGACCCTGAGGGTAGACACGGCTACCCCCAGGGAAGCCTCAGCGACCCAGCGGAAAGCTGTCTCCTCGTCCACAGACACCTGCCCTGCTCTGAGGAAGAGCCTCCCTGGGGCCTGCTCTCACAGAAACCCCCTGCGCAGACCCTGCTCCATGGCAGAGTCGGGCCAGGGGGCTCTGGGGCCCATCCTGGCGCGCTGTCACCTGAAGAGTGTGGCCACATCCCCTCTCCCCGCCACTGGGTCTGGCTCATGGTCAGGCCCTGGGGCCCAGGCTTTGGGTCGGAGAGCCTGGTCCAAATCGAGAGACAAATAAGGGACTGTCATGGCTGAGGGCCCTGTAGAGGGGAAGACAGGCGGGGGTCAGGAGTTAACTCTGCAAGATGCTGGGCTCCCAGGCTTGGGAACCCCCAGGCTCGGGACTTGTCACACGGTTCTTGGTCCCAAGGTGGCTGGGCCATCTTCAGCTTTCATTTCTCCCTTCCGCCTCAATTCACTTGTTTTCAGTTCCTCTTCCCACATGGCCCTAACCCTCGGTCCCACTGCCCCCCTGGGATCCGCAGACTCGGGTCACCACAGGCCAAGTCCCTCTGATCGGATCTGAACCAACATGCCTCTCGTGCTCAACCCCAGTCTGTGACATGGGCTGCTGCGTGGGGCTGGCACGGGGCGCAGAACTCTGAGCAGCAGGAGGAAGCAGAGGGGGGCCGGGCCGCGGAGGGGGGCTTGGCTGTGGCCGTGCGCTCACCTCGCTGGGCGCCAGCTTCTGCGATGTTTGTGAGGACGCGCGCTCGGTGCTCACGGAAAGTTTCTCTTATCATCGTGGGAGAGTGGCCTCCCATGACCTTGTCTCACCCCTCATTTCTCACGAGGGAACCCGAGGCTCGGAGAGGGCGTCGCCCGTCCTGGGTCGCCGCACTCGGCGCTGGTGGGAGGGCCTCCCCGGGTGGGTCCCGCAGGCCAGGCCCCATTGTGTGCTCCCGGCAGGAAACCGCTGCGCTCAGCAGCACGGCTGCGAGAGTGAGCCTGGCTACGTGACCCGCAGCCCCGAGGCTGAGCCGGGCCCCGCGGCCGAGCAGGTGCGGTGGGCACTGCGGCGGAGACCTCCCTGCCCGGAGGCGGGAGTGCGCGGAGCTGAGGCCTCGATGTCCTGCCCCCCAGGCCTGCCTGCCAGGAGGCAGCGTGTCGGCTCCTTGCTTGGTGGGGAGAGAGCGTGGGTGCCCAGCAGGGCCGGTGCACCCCTGCGCCCCCGGGAGCTTTGCACAGACCCCACACCCACTTACCAGCTCTGGTTTCCAGGGGCCTGGGGGTCTCCAGGGGGAGGGCTCAGCCCTGGGCGGGGCCCCTGCTGGACTGCCTACCTGGGACCTGAAGCAGCGTGAGGGGTCTCCTGGCGACTCATGAGGGACTGGTGCCCCCCTCACTCTGGACGCAGGGCCGGGAGGAGGCCTCAGGCCCAGCTGGTTCGTGGCCTGGCCAGTCACCACAGGGAGGGGCTGGAGACCAGCACATCACCAGGGAGCACAGGGGAGCCACTGACAGATTCAGCAGAGGGGCGGGAGGTGGTCCGATGTGGCTTCTGGAAGGGGCAGACTGAAGGCCGCAGATGGGGCGGCGGCTGGGGTCTGGAAAGGGGGTGGGCGGGCTTGGCAGGGGTCGAGTGAGTGGGGATGACGTGGGGGCACCAGGTGGGCTCCCTGGGGTCCGCTCCAGCCCCTCCTCCGAGGCTGTGTGCTGATGGTGCCTGAAGTCCCTGCACCTTGCTCTTTGCACATAAAGTGAAAGTGAGGTCAGAACTGGGCCAAAACAAATCCCCTCCCCGTCTCTCTCTCTGGACGGCCCAGCATCAATGCCCCAGCCAGAGGACACCTAGACCAGGGCGATGGAGGCCCACGGAAGCGGGGAACAAGCACAGGGTGGGAGGCAGGGCTCCAGCCTGGACAGCAGAGGGGCGGGGAGGAGCGGTGTCCCCGGGGGCAAGGACCGAGAAGCCCAGGTTCTGAGCAGAACCTCACCTGGGGGCGGGAGCCTGGGTGCCAGTCCGCGTCACTAGGGAGCTAGCCGTGCAGCTGGGACCCTTTGCTGAGGAAAGTGAAACGGGAAGGTGGCTGGAAGGGAACCTCTGTCTGGATGGTGAGACACCCCTCCGAGGGGGCCAGCTGCAGCCCGGGAGTACGCTGCGGGTCGGTTCTCCTGCAGCTGCCACACGTCCAGGCCCCAACCCGAGCCCCTGCCTCCCTCCTCTGCCCTCTGAGAACAACAGTAACGGCCACAGGCCTCGCTTCTCCCAGCTCACCGTGTGTCTCCCTGGACTCTCTAAGCCCCAGCTTCCTTGTCTGTCAAATGGGGCTTGCCTCATTTGACACTTGCCTCAGAGGCCTGACGAGAGGAATAAATTAAACCATGCGTGGCAGACACGAATTGCCTGGCACAGCTGGCTGATGTGCCAACTCATTGGTAAGACCCTGATGCTGGGAAAGATGGAGGGCAAGAGAAGGGGACGACAGAGGATGAGATGATCGGATGGCATCACTGACTCGATGGACATGAGTTTGAGTAGACTCCAGGAGTTGGTGATGGACAGGGAGGCCTGGCATGCTGCAGTCCATGGGGTCCAGAGAGTCAGACATGACTGAGCAATTGAACGATAACAACAATCTGACTGCCGGTGTGACATCGTATGGCCTCACATGGGCCCTGAGAGGCAGATATACTTTGCCCATCATACAGAAGAGGAAAACTGAGGCTCAGAGAGGTTGAAGTCGTTTGCCACACAGTTCTGTCCAAGCAGCTCCCAAGCCTGGTTCTTTGCATGGCGATGGCTGGGACGTGGAAGGGAACAGGTGGGCAGGTAGGTTTGGGACGGGATCCACGTGCCCTCCACCTGGTATCAGGAGAGGGTCCTGATTCCCAGCCCCTCCTCCGTCTCTGCTGGACCATCTCCCCACTCCTGTCAAAGGCCAGCCCCAAGACAGCAAGCCCCTCTGCTGACCCCGCACCCGCCTTGGCTATTCTGACTCTCTCGGGTCTAACTTGCATCTTTCCTGCTTGAGCTGCAGTCTCTTTCCTCTTCACCTGCCTCTGGGCCAGCAGCTGGCAGCCACCCTGACAGAGATGCACCCAATCCCCGAGTCCACAGGTGCGGAAGAGAGGGCACCAGCTCCCCCCATGGGATCGCCTTGCCGGCCCAGGGGCGCCTGAGGCACCACCCGCCTCCCCCCGCAAGAGGCTCTGCAGCTCCTTAGACTCAGAGGAGTTGCCGTGGGCCCAGGATGAAAGCAGGCAGCGAGAGAAATCAGACGCCCGGTTCCAAGCGGGGCCCAGAGTCCTCCGCCACCGCTGCCCCTCCTGGCCCAGGCCCAGCAGGGTCAGAGCGCTGGGTGCTGTGGAGCCTCCGGGCAGCCTCTCCTGACATACCTGGCCAGGTGAGCAGGCAGTGAAGCCAAGACCCAGTGGGAAGCTGGCAGTCGCCTCTGCTGCCCTCTCCCCAGCCCCCTCCCCGGAGCCCCGCCCAGGGAGAGGAGGGTGCCCCAACTCGTTCGAGGAGTTCCATCCCTCCCTTGTGCCCGTCCTGGGTGGGGTGGGGGTGGGCGGGGGGCCCACAGAGACTCTCTATGCTCCAGGCCACGCCCACCCTGCGTCTTCCCTGCGCTGGTGCCGGGAAGGTGCCAGGCTCTTGGGATCCCAGGCCACCACCTCCTCCATCCCAGCCCACCTGCCTCTGCCACTGGCTCCTGGGGTCCACGGAGCAGGACAAGGGCCGTCTGGGCGCTGGGTCGTCCCCTGAAGGGACCCCTTCTGTCCCTAGCAGCTGAGAACTGTGTCCTGTGGAAGGAGGGGTGCGGCTCCAAGGTCTCCAGGACAAGGAGGAAAACCAGTCTCCATGGACCCCTGAGACCCGAGGCCCTGCCCTTGGCACACACTACCTGGGAGGCAGACATTGCCACCCCCACTTTAAAAATGGGGACGCTCAGGTGAGACTGCTGGCTGCCTGAGGGATTGGACCCACTTTCACCTGTCCATCCCTGTCTTCCCCATGCCTGCCACGCAGCAAGAGCTCAAGTGACACTTGTGGAGTGAATAAAGGAGGTTCAGAGAAGGCAAGCAACCTGGCCAGGGACACACAGCCAGAAGGTTGCTCTACTGAGTCGACCCTGGCTAGTTCAAACCCTCAACCCAGGCTGTTTCTGAGACCCGCCCACCACCGGGGGGCCTCACACGGACACGAGTGACGGTGCACCTCCTCACGCACATGCACGCACCCCCACACAGCCTTCAGTGGAGGTCCCATCTGCGGGGGGCCCCGTCTGCCACCCCACTGAAGCCCTGCAGTGGGCCCGCCCTTCCGCCACCTCCGGCTGATACACAGGCTTCCTTCAGGGCTGGCCTCACGCCCTCCTCTGTCACCACCCTCCTCCACAACCGGGAGAGGGCAGGACGGGGCATGCCCCCTTCCACCCCCACACCCGGTGCCCTCTCGGCCTCCCCAGGACCCGGTAAGCGATTGGCACTGCTGCTTTGCAGAAGGCCTGGGAAGGAACCCCGATAGGGCACAGATTTGGGCCTAAGAACAGGCAGCATCCAGACCACGGTGGAGCCAGGCAGACCGGCACCTGGGCAGAGCTGGGGGGCCAGCTGTCTTCAGGGCAAGTCCAAGATTTGGGGTCATCACTCCCACCCCGCTGTATCACGTGGTGCAGCCCCAGGAAGCAGCTGAGCAGACCGACCACAGGGGCCAGGCCCTCCTCCTGCGGTATGAGCCCCAGACCTGCTCAGCAACCAGCTGGCTCTCAGGTCCTGGGACTCACTCCCCCGAGCAGGCTGAGCCTGGAACGGGCCTCTTCTCCTGCTCTCCCGCCAACAAAGGCCCATGAGGCAGAGGTGGTCAGAAGAGGCGGGGGCCCCTGGGAAGAACAGATGGCATGTGCCAGACTTGCCTGAGACACTCCACACAGATTTTCAGCGAACCTCACAGCAACCCTGGGAGACAGACAGAAGTTAATCTTAGGGACCAACCTTCTCCCCATTTTCCAGAGGGGTAAACGGAGTCCTCGGAAGAAAAACTATGACCAACCTAGACAGCATATTAAAAAGCAGAGACACTTTACCAACAAAGGTCCGTCTGGTCAAGGCTATGGTTTTTCCAGTGGTCATATATGGATGTGAGAGGTGGACTGTAAAGAAAGCTGAGCGCTGAAGAATCGATGCTTTTGAACTGTGGTGTTGGAGAAGACTCCTGAGAGTCCGTTGGACTACAAGGAGATCCAACCAGTCTGTCCTAAAGGTGATCAGTCCTGAATATTCATTGGAAGGACTGATGCTGAAGCTGAAACTCCAATACTTTGGCCACCTCTACGAAGAGCAGACTCATTAGAAAAGACCCTGATGCTGGGAAAGATTGAAGGTGTGAGGAGAAGGGGACGCCAGAGGATGAGATGGTTGGATGGCATCACTGACTCAATGGACATGAGTTTGAGCCAGCTCTGGGAGTTGGTGATGGACAGGGAGGCCTGGTGTGCTGCAGTCCATGGAGTCGCAAAGAGTCAGACACGACTGAGCGACTGGACTGAACTGAGACTGAGTCCAGAGAGTTAAGGCTCTCGCCCAAGGCTCCCCATCCCTGGCATACAGTAGGCATTCGCTAAGTATCTGTGGGTGGATGTAGTTGCAAGGAGGAAGGTGATCTATCTAAGAGCTTGAACAGAGGCAGATTCTGAACCCAGGTCTGACTCCAGAGGCTCTTGGCTTCTCTCTCGGCTGAACCTCCTCTGCGGCCTTGGGACCCACAGACCAGGCCCAGCCGACATGTATCCAATTACGGGTCTCCCGTGTGAGGAGGCCGGCGTTCCCAGGCTCCACGCGGCTTTCTTTCACGTTGAGAAGAGAAACTCAGCCTCCCAGCCTTGCCGCCTGGGCCCCGTGCACTCCCGTTAAGCAGAAGCAGTTTCACAGATCACCAGCATCAGACAGGGCCCCTCGAGGACCATGATGGAGCAAGACAAAAATCAAGACCACTCGATAATCAGGTCTGAATGCAGACAAAAGATGAATGTGATCCAAACCACAAAAATGACCAGACGTCCCAGCTGAGTGAGTGAAGACTGTTTCTTTGCTGATCACAGCTTGAGCTTCACTTCATCCCTCTCCGCTTCCAGATCAAAACCATTAGGGTACCCTGTCACACAGTCACCCCCGCTTCTGGATGCATCCAGCCCAGAGTGAAACTCCACTCCCTCGAGCCCTTCCCAGAGCTCCTAACAGCAGCCTGGAGCCCCCCAAGTCCTGCCCAGCTGCTTCTCAGTTGCCCGAGTTGCAACAGCACCAAAGCCAACTTTGTTCAGCTGGGTTTCTGGGGGTCTTTGCCTGGGAGGCGCTGACAAAGGCTTAGAGAAGCTGCACACCAGGACCTGTTTTGTTCGGCCTATTTTGTGGTTGGCCCTGGAGCTGTGGGCCAGGGACGTGTCGGCCTGTGATGAAATGTCACGGGGTGGGAGAGGGGCCCATCATCCCCATCTGTTCCCAGGAGGCTGTTTCAGGCTCTGGAGCTGGAGAACAGTTAACTCCTCGGTTAACTCCTGCGGTCCCATCCACCGAAGCCCGACTGTGAGCCCTGAGACCCCCACCCTCTCCATGGTGGGGCGTGTGAGTAGAGGGGACGGGAGAAGAGATAGGACACGTGGGTTCAGCTCTTGCCTCTGCCTCTCATTTGCATGTGACCTGAGCCTCAGTTTATCCATCTGGACAATGGGATGGGATAAAGGAGTTCCTTCCCAGGTAGGGTCACTTACCCAGCTCCCAGCAATAAGCCTTCAGTGTTCAGGACAGAGACCTCCCCTTCTCCCCTTCAACTCCTGGTTCTTGAGGGTTAGCCAACCTTCCCTTCTAGGCTTGATGCCCACGTCAAGGGGGGCATGGGGGCAAGAGAGGGACTGGGGGTCTTGTGTGTCTCCAGTCGCTGGACCCCTGGCCGCATGGAGAGGAGCATCACTGGAGCCTGCTGTGAAGGCTCAGGCCTCCTCTGCACCCCGTCACTCCGTCACCCGTCCCTCAGGTTCCCGAGCATGGGGATCCCGTCCAAGGCAAACAGACGGGAGGATGGAGCCGGAGGTGGCACAGGAAGGCCCTCGGGGCTGAGCAGAGGGCGCCCTGGCAGCCGCGGTTGAGGGAGCCGGCTCTGTGGCTTCATTCAGCCCTACATCCGGCTTCTCTGGAGAGGAGCGGACGTGGCCACTCCCGTTCCGCGCCCCTCCCCCCCCCCCCCCCCAGCAGGAGCAGAGGAGGGAAGAGGAGGCCGGAGCCCAGGACTGAGGCGAGCCAAGGACAGTGACCTTTCCTGAAAGAGGCTGCGTGGCGCTGAAGGTCAAGGGCGTTTGCTTTCCCTCAAGCGTGGGGCCTCTCATCTTTGTAGGCCCGTCTCTGGGGGGAGGCGGGGAGAGGGGAACCCATAAAGGCAGTCGGGGCGCCGCGGTCACCTCCCAGTTTCTCCCTGTGTTCCCCCCAACCCCCGCCGAACTCCAGGCTGATTCACTGGCTCCACTCAACACCTTCACAGACGTGTTTGCTGGATAATTGCTACACATCCTTCAGGCCTCAGTTTAAATATCACTTCCTCCTGGAAGCCTCCACTGCTTAAATCTCCTTGCGATGTACTGCGTGGCTCCTGCTTCCTCCTCCTGCGTTGCAGCCAACTTGTCATTACCCTCCTGGAGGGCAAGGGGCAGCCTCTATGTTGTTCACGGTTGAGTCCCCAGGGCCTGGAACGGGCCTGGCAGACTGTGAGTACCACATACATGTTTGATGGTAAATAAACACAGGCATGGAGATGTGGACTCTAGGGACCTTGAGTTGGGAGAGCCAGTGGTGGCAAAATTCTGAGTAGGGCTTTGAGAGTAGGCGTGCCCGAGATGAGGAGGGAGGGGTTGTAGCCTGGACGCAGCCTGCTGCTGAGTTTAGTCGCTCAGTCGTGTCCGACTCTTTGCAACCCCATTGACTGTAGCCCGCCAGGCTCCTCTGTCCGTGGGATTCTCGAGTCAAGACTACTGGAATGGGTTCCCATGCCCTCCTCCAGGGGATCTTCCCAACCCAGGGATTGAACCCAGGTGTCCTGCACTGCAGGCAGACTCTTTACCATCTGAGCCGCCAGGACACAGCCTGGGTGAGGGTAAAGAAAATGCCCGTGAAGGCAGAAGTGCAGGGACGCCTACACCAGGCCTCCTGGGATGTGTAATTTGGAACAACCCTCCTGCTGAGGACAACCAGAGTCCCTAGATCCAATTCAAAAAGATCATCTTCTTAAGACCATCGAACAACTAACAAGAATTCCAAGGACTTCCCTGGTGGTCCAGTGGTTAAGAATCCACCTGCCAATGCAGGGGACGTGAGTTCAAAACTGTGGAGAGTAGCCCCTGCTCTCCACAACTGGAGAAAGCCCATACACAGCGACGAAGACCCAGCACAGTCAGGAAGTGCATAAATAAATCAATCTTTTAAAAAGAAAGAAATGGGACTTCCCTGATGGTCCACCAGTTAAGACTCCATACTCCCAATGCAGGGGGCCTGGGTTCGATCCCTAGTCAGGAAACTAAGATCCCTCACGCCCGTGGTGCAGCCAAAAATAAAATTTAAAAAAAGAAAGAAAGAAAAAAGAATTCCATAGTAAGAATCTCCAGAAGGCAAAAGTCCAGAGGGGAAAGCCCAGTCTGGAGATCCCGTTTGCCCTGAAGTTAACTGCCAATCCGGAAGAATCAGCTTTGAAACTGAGCTCTTGTTGTGATGGCCTCAAGGAGGCAGGGAAAGAGGAAGAATAAAAGGGTAACCTAGCTTTTTGCCCAAGACGGGAAGCCTGATATCCTGCATCTTCAAGCAGAGACACCCTCAGAATAAGGTGAACCAGAAGAAAACCCAGCCTGGAGCCCAGTCACCAGGATGACTCATGAAACTCAAGACCTGAATAACAGTGGCCGTGGACTAGCAGTGTCTTCAGGTGCTTGGTGGAAGCAAACAAAACACTTATCTGGCTAGAGACGTCATCATCTTAGGCCTCATGTTATTTTCATGAATAATTTTCAAATTATAATCTTAATAATTTCAAATTATTTCAAATTTGCAAATACAGTGAGTTGAACACAGTCAAAGATAACTGGGTACATAAGGAAATAAGACAAAGTCAGCAGAAACAGAGGCACTGTAAACAATAATTATGTAACATGGTACAGGTGTTAACCAATACTAAGGTGGTAATTGCATTGCAATACATGTGTATCAAACCAACATCTGGTACACCTTAAACTTGCATAATATTATATGTCAATTATATTTCAATAAATTCTTAAAAATATGACAGACACAGACCACAATGACTTCAGATATTGGAATTTTCAAAAATTAAGGCCTCAGAATCACAGGTTCAAAGACCCTCATAGACAAACTCATTCTAGAATTCATTTGGAAATTCAAGGGACCCAGAATAGGAAAAAAAAAAAATCTTGAAAAATAGCAAATTTAGAAAACTCACACTTCCTAGCCTCAAAACTTACCACAAGGCCATAGCAATCGAGACTGTAACACTGGCATAAGGACAGACGTTTAGACCCCCAGAACAGAGCTGAGAGCCCAGAAATAAACCATACGCTACGGCCAATTGGTTTTTGACAAGGGTGCCAAGAAAATGCAATGGGGAAATAGACTTCTTGACAAATAAAGGTGGGACAACTGGATTTTCTCATGCAAAAGAATGGAATTGGACTTCTATTTGACCCCATATTTCACATACACCATCCCCTCAAAATGGTCCAAAGTTTTAAATCTAAGAGCTAGAATTATAAAACTCTTAGAAGTAAACAAGAGTAGGGAATTCCCTGGCAGTCCAGTGGTTGGGACTTTGAGCTTCCAGTGCAGGGGGCATGGGTTTGACCCCTGGTTGGGGAACTGAAGTCACACAAGCCACGTGATGTGGCCAGAAAAAGAAGAAGAAAACAAGTGTGAATCTGTGTAACCTTGGATATTTGACAATGGTTTCTTAGAAATGACGACTCAGCACAAGCAACGAGAAAATAGAGAAATTGGACTTTATCAACATTTAAAACCTTCAAAGGGTACCATCCAAAAAATGAAAAGACAACCCACAGGATGGGAGAAAAAGTATTTGCAATTCAGATATCTCATAAGGGCCTACTATGTAGAATACATAAAGAATTCTTCCCTGTTGATGTTTGACAGAAAACAACAAAGTTCTATAAAGCAATTATCCTTTGATTAAAAATAAATTTTTTAAGAAAGAATTCTTATAGCACAAGAGTGAAATCGACAAATACCCCATTTAAAAAATGAGCAAGGGAACTGAATAGGTATTTCTTCAAAGATATATGAATGGCCAATAAATACATATTCAACACCACTAGTCATTAGGAAGATGTAAATCAAAACCACAAGGAGACACCATTTACACCCACTAAGACGGTTACAATAAAAAAGACAGACATTAACAAGGGTTGCAAGCCTAAAGAGAAACTGGAATCCTCATACATGGATGGTAAGAATATGAACTAGTGCAATCACTTTGGAAAAGAGTGGCAATTCCACAGAAAGCTACATGTGACCCAGCAGTCCCATTCCAACAGAGATACCCAAGAGAATAAAAAACATATGTTTACACAAAACTTCTACATGAATGTTTATAGCCACATTATTCATAATATCCAAAAAGTGGAAACAACCTAAATGGTATAGTCATACAATGGAATATTATTCAGCCATGAAAAGGAACATAACACTGATACCACTGTGAATGAGCCTTGAAAACATTATGTTAAATGAAAGATGCCAAATGCAGAACTGCACGTTCCCATTTTTTTACGAAATGTCCCAAATAGGGAAGGTCGTAGAGATAAAAACCAGTTTATGCTGTGCTTAGCTGCTCAGCCATGTCTAACTGTTTGCGACCCCATGGGCTGTAGCCCGTCAGGCTCCTCTGTTCATGGGGGTTCTCCAGGCAAGAATACTGGAGCGGGTTGCCATGCACTCCTCCAGGGAATCTTTCCAACCCAGAGATCAGACCCAATCTTTACTGTCTGAGCCACCAGGGAAGTGGTACATAAATCATAGCAATATTTTTCTTTGAATCTGTTTCCCTAAAGCAAAGGAAATAAAAGCAAAAATAAACAAATGGGACCTGCACGCTAAATCACTTCACTCATGTTCGACTCTTTACGACTCTATGAACGGTAGCACACCAGGCTCCTCTGTCCATGGGATCCTCCAGGCAAGAATACTGGAGTGGGCTGCCTTGCCCTCCTCCAGGGGATCTTCCCAACCCAGGGATGGAGCTTGAGTCTCTTATGTCTAACCTGCATTGGCAGGTGGGTTCTTCACCACTAGTCCCACCCGGGAAGCCCAAATAGGACCTAATTAAACATAAAAGATAAATAGGGGAAAAATGGAAACAGTGACAGACTTTATTTTCTTGGGCTCCAAAATCACTGTGGACAGGGACTGCAGCCATGAAATTAAAAGACACTTGCTCCTTGGAAGAAAAGTGATGACAAACCTAGACAGTGTATTAAAAAGCAGAGACATCACTTTGCCGACAAAGGTCTGTCTAGACAAAGCTATGGTTTTTCCAGTAGTCATGTATGGACGTGAGAGTTGGACTATAAAGAAAGCTGAGCACCGAAGAATTGATGCTTTTGAACTATGGAGTTGGAGAAGACTCTTGAGAGTCCCTTGGACTACAAGGAGATCCAACCTGTCCGTCCTAAAGGAAATCAGTCCTGAATATTCATTGGAAGGACTGATGCTGAAGCTGAAGCTCTAGTAGTTTCACCACCTGATGTGAAGAGCTGACTCTTTGGAAAAGACCCTCATGCTGGGAAAGACTGAGGGCAGGAAGAGAAGGGGATGACAGAGGATGAGATGGTTGTATGGCATCATTGACTCAATGAACATGAGTGTGAGCAAACTCCAGGAGATAGTGAGGGACAGAGAAGCCTGATGTGCTGCAGTTCATGGGGTCACAAAGAGTCAGACACGACTAAGAGACTGAACAACAACAAAACAAAAACTTTTGCAGAGCAAGAGAAACCATCAACAAAACAAAAAATTCAACTTTACTGAATGGGAGAAAATATTTGCAAATGATACGACAGATAAGGAGTTGATATCCAAAATATATAAACAGGTCATACAGCTCAACATTATAAAAAGAAAAACTGGATTTAGGCAGAAGAAGAGGAAGTGCAGATGGCCAACCGCACGTGAAAAGATGGTCATCACTGGGGAAATAAAAATCAAAACCACAATGAGATATCACCTCACTCCTTTCAGAATGATGATCATCAAACAGAGCATAAAAAACAAATGCTGAAAAAAAAAAAGAAAAAAAACAAATGCTGGTGAGAATGTGGGGAAAAGGGAACCCTCACACACAGTTGGTTGGAATGTAAGTTGGTGCAGCCAATGTGGAGAATGGTAGGGAGGTTTCTCAAAACACTAAGAATAGATCAGATGATCCAGCAATTCCACTCCTAGGTATGTATCAAGAAAAAAATTAAACCACTAATTTGTAAAGATATATGCCTTTCAATGTTCATTATAGCATTATTCACAATACAGTTGCCAAGATATGGAAGCAACCTAAATGCCCATCAACAGATGAATGTGTTCAAGAAGATGTGATATATATATTTACAATGGAATACTACTCAGCCATGAAAAAGAATGAAATTTGGTCATATGCAACAACACAGATGGACTTGGAGGTTTGTTGGTGTTGGTTTAGTCACTAAGTCATGTCTGGCTCTTGTCATCCCATGAACTGTAGCCTGCTAGGTTCCTCTGTCCATAGAAATTTTCAGGCATCAATACTGGAGTGGGTTGCCATTTCCTTCTCCAGGGGATCTCCCTGACTCAAGGATTGAACCTGGGCCTCCTGCATTACAGGCAGATTCTTTACCAACTGAGCTACAGACCCTTCACAGATCCAGGAATTGAACCCTGGTCTCCGGTATTGGCAGGCGGTTTCTCTACCACTGAACCACCAGGGAAGCCCTTTGGAGGATACTATGCTAAATAAAATAAGTCAGACAGAGAAAGACAAGTACTGTATGGTACCACTTATACATGGAGTCTGAAACACACGACAGGGACTTCCCTGGCAGTCCAGTGGTTAGGACTCCGTGCTCCCAATGCCACTGGCAGGGGTCTGATCCCTGGTTAGGGAACTAGATTCCAGGTGCTGCATAGCTCAGCCTAAAAAAAAGAGAGAGACTAGTGAATGTAACAAAGAGAAAGACTCACAGATGCAGAGAACAAACTAGTGGTTACCACTGGTGGTGGAGTCGGGGTGGGGGGGCGGGGTTCGGCAATTTAGGAATAGAGGGGTAAAAGATACATTGTATAACACTGGGAATGTAACTAATATGTTATATTAACTATAAATGGAGTTTAAAAATTATGAACCTTTATATTGTATACACATATTATATAATGCTGTATATCAACTATACTTCAATTAAAAAATTAAACAATAAAACAGAAGATAGATTAGTGGTTGCCAGGGGTGGAGAATGAGTGAGACTGACAGGTACAAAGTCTCATTTTGGAGCGATGAACATGTTCTGGAATTAGACAGTGTTGATGGCTGAGCAACCTTGTGAATGTGCTAGAAACGACCAAATCACATATTTTTAAGTGGTGAGCTTTAAGGTATGCAAATTACATCTCAGATTCTTAAAAGGTCCTCAAAGACAAGGTTGGCTAATAATAATGGCTAACATCTACGAAGCACTAACTACATGTCAGACCCTTTCTAAGTAGTTTACATAGATTAATTCACTTGTCCAGCTCAGCGTTCCTGTAGGTAGGTACTGTCACTGTTCCATTTTACCGATAACTGAGATGGAGAAAGGTCTGGTGCTTAAGATCCTCCAAGTCACTGGGTTCAGACAGGGAACTTGGGGCCCAGAGAGGGGTGATGACACACCCAGGTCACACAGCACCCCAATGCAAAGTCAGGACTAGAACCCGGGGGCCGCTGCCTGTTTTCCTTCAGGAGGCCTTCAGAATTGTGTCTTATTAGGTTGAGGGTTGCTATTAGGAGTCTATGTGCTCCTAGAAGCCCCAGGGGAGTTTTTGCAAAAAATTAGAGAAAGAATAGCTCCGAGGCTGTAACACTTCAAGTCTGGCATTACACTCATCGCTCTATGCCTCACCCCAGTGAAACCGCCAAACCCCTGTTTATCGTCCCTCTTTTTATTGTTGCAAAACTGGGGGCTCAGAGAGATGGTGATACTTTCCCAAGATCACACAGCTAGTCAGTGATGAAGCACAATATTAACGCAGCCCTGTGGGATTAGCAGCCACGGTTTAACCAGCCCACAAGAAAAGAATGCATGAGTGAAGGAATGAGCTTCCCAGGGGGCACAGTAAAGAGCCCTCCTGCCGCGCAGGAGACACAGGAGATGTGGGTCCGATCCCTGGATCCGGAAGATACCCTGGAGGAGGCAACCCGCCCCAGTGTTCTTGCCTGGGAAATCCCATGGACAGAGGAGCCTGGCAGACTGCAGTCCATGGGGCCGCAAAGTTTTGGACACAACCGAGCAGAGCACCCCTGGCAGAGCCCAGGCCCAGGTGTCGCTCGATTGGCACCACAGATGTTGGCGGAGGGGACAGGACAGGGGAAAGCAGCATGGGGAAACTAGGGCAGGGCAGCACGGCTGCTGGAGAAATCAGGAGGCACCAGAGCCGGGCAGACAGGGCCCAGGAGTACGGAGAAGGGCCGGACGGTGGGCTCGGGACTGGGAGGGGCTTCCTGCCAGGAATCTGGGTGGCAAGCAGCTCTGGGCAGCCTTCCAAGGTCCTCTCCCCACCCTGCCCAACACACCGGCACCCAGCCTGCTGGAGAGGGCTTGCTCCTGCCCTGCCACGGGGGCCCCTCATGGTTATAGCTCTTCCTTAGAGGCTGCCAACTGGGCAGGGAGGCCCCCGTGGGGGGCTTGTGACAGCCCCCGACTCAGCCTGTGCTCAGCCCCCTCTGCCCTGCCAGGGAGACAGGGGGACCCCCTCCTCTCCAGGCCCCAGGAGCGCCTGGCAGAGTTGGCGGGGACTCAAGGCCGTGCATGTGGCCCCAGTGCGGGGACTGGGGCGGGGGAGCCCCACAGGGTGGAGCCCTCCACTCTGGGTCCCCAAGTCTCCCCACTGTCAGGAGCTACCCAGAGGAGCCGTTTCTCCCTGCCGACTGGGAGATAAAGGTGCCCTGACTGCTTCCTTGTCAAAACCTCCGCTCCACCAAACGTGGGGAGCAAGCGGATATCGGGGGGGGGCCCTCTCAGGGAGAGACGGACATGCGTCCTGGTGACCAGGCCACACAGCCACCCCACTCGGGTCTGCAGAAAGGCTGGCCACTCAGGGCGTGAGCTCTGAAGCCAGCCTGCCTGGGTTCCCATCCCAGCTCAGGCACTGGCTTGCTGTGTCCCTTTGGCCAAGTCATGTGATATCCCTGAGCCTTGGTTTCCTCTTCTGTGAAGTGGGCACTGCAGTGTTGCCTACCTCATGGGACTGAGCTAAGCAAAGTTCTCAAAACAGCCCCTGTTGTTCTAGCTGAGTTCTGAATCTTATCACCCAGAGCTCAGAGCCTGGGTCCCGCTGGGAGCCAAAGTTCCCAGCCTTCATGGAGCTCACAGACAAGTAGAGGGTAAACAAACAATAAATAAGGATGGAATGTCTGAGCCGATTCTGGAAGGATGAGAAGGCAAGCTATATGATGATCTGGGGAGAGTGAATTCCAAGTAGGGCCAGGTGCAAGGCAGCTGCAAAGGCCCTGAGGTGGGAACTAAGATGGCACACCTGACAACAGAGGGGGTGGGTATGCTAGTTCAGTCCAGTCCCTTAGTCGTGTCCGACTCTTTGCGACCCCATGAACCACAGCACACCAGGCCTCCCTGCCCATCACCAACTCCTGGAGTCCATTCAAATTCATGTCCATTGAGTCAGTGATGCCATCCAATCATCTCATCCTCTGTTGTTCCCTTCTCCTCCCGCCTTCGATCTTTCCCAGCATCAGGGTCTTTTCAAATGGGTCCGTTCTTCACATCACGTGGCCAAACTCACCTTCAGCATCAGTCCTTCCAATGAATATTCAGGACTGATTTCCTTTAGGACAGACTGGTTGGATCTCCTTGCAGTCCAAGGGACTCTCAAGAGTCTTCTCCAACACCACAGTTCAAAAGCATCAATTCTTGGGTGCTCAGCTTTCTTTGTAGCCCAACTCTCACATCCATACAAGACTACTGGAAAAACCATAACTTTGACAAGATGGACCTTTGTTGGCAAAGTAATATCTCTGCTTTTTAATATGCTGTCTAGATTGGTCATAACTTTTCTTCCAAGGAACAAGCATCTTTTAATTTCATGGCTGCAGTCACCATCTGCAGTGATTTTGGAGCCCCCAAAACTAAAGTCTGTCACTGTTTCCATTGTTTCCCCATCTATTTACCATGAAGTAATGGGACCAGATGCCATGATCTTAGTTATCTGAATGCTGAGTTTTAAACCAACTTTTTCACTCTCCTCCTTCACTTTCATCAAGAGGCTCTTGAGTTCCTCTTCACTTTCTGCCATAAGGGTATGTCATCTGCATATCTGAGGTTATTGATATTTCTCCTGGAAATCTTGATTCCAACTTGTGCTTCATCCAGTCTGGCAGTTCCCATGATGTACTCTGTATATAAGTTAAATAAGCAGAGTGACAGCATGCAGCCTTGATGTATTCCTTTCCTGATTTGGAACCAGTCTGTTGTTCCATGTACAGTTCTAACTGTTGCTTCCTGACCTGCATACAGGTTTCTCAAGAGGCAGGTCAGGTAGTCTGGTATTCCCATCTCTTGAATTTTCCACACTTTGTTGTGATCCACACAGTCAAAGACTTTGGCATAGTCAATAAAGCAGAAATAGATGTTTTTCTGGAACTCTGTTGCTTTTCCATGATCCAATGGATGTTGGCAGTTTGGTCTCTGGTTACTCTGCCTTTTATAAATCCAGCTTGAATATCTGGAAGTTTACAATTCATATATTGTTGAAGGCTGGCTTGGAGAATTTTGAGCATTACTTTGCTAGCATGTGAGATGAGTGCAGTTGTGCAGTAGTTTGAGCATTCTTTGGCATTGCCTTTCTTTGGGATTGGAATGAAAACTGCCCTTTTCCAGTCCTGTGGCCACTGCTGAGTTTTCCAAATTTGCTGACATTTTGAGTGCAGCACTTTCACAGCATCTTTTTTTAGGATTTGAAATAGCTCAACTGGAATTCCATCACCTCCACTAGCTTTGTTCATAGTGATGCTTCCTAAGGCCCACTTGACTTCACATTCCAGGATGTCTGGCTCTAGGTGAGTGATCACAGCATCATGATTATCCGGGTGGTGAAGAACTTTTCTTTGTACAGTTCTTCTGTGTATTCTTGTCACCTCTTCTTAATATCTTCTGCTTCTGTTAGGTCCATACCACTTCTGTTCTTTATTGTGCCCATTTTTGCATGAAACATTTCCTTGGTATCTCTAATTTTCTTGAAGAGATCTCTAGTCTTTCCCATTCTATTGTTTTCCTCTATTTCTTTGCACTGATCACTGAGGAAGGCTTTCTTTTCTCACCTTGCTAGTCTTTGGAACTCTGCATTCAGATGGGTATATCTTTCTTTTTCTCCTTTGCTTTTCGCTTCTCTTCTTTTCTCAGCTGTTTGTAAGGCCTCCTCAGACAACCATTTTGCCTTTTTGCATTTCTTTTTCTTGGGGATGGTCTTGATCACCGCCTCCTGTACAATGTCACGAACCTCTGTCCATAGTTCTTCAGACACTCTATCAGATCTAATCCCTTGACTGTCACTTCCGTTGTATAATCGTAAGGTCATACCTGAATGGTCTAGTGGTTTTCCCTACTTTCTTCAATTTGAGTCTGAATTTGGCAATAAGGAGTTCATGATCTGAGCCACAGTCAGCTCCCGGTCTTGCTTTTGCTGACTGTATTGAGCTTCTCCATCTTTGACTGCAAAGAATATAATCAATCTGATTTTGGTATTGACCATCTGGGATGTCCATGTGTAGTGTCTTCTGTTGTGTTGTTGGAAGAGGGTGTTTGGATGACCAGTGCGTTCTCTTGGGAAAACTCTATTAGCCTTTGCCCTGCTTCATTTTGTACTCCAAGGCAAAATTTGTCTGTTACTCCAGGTATCTCTTGACTTCCTACTTTTGCATTCCATTCCTTTATGATAAAAAGGACATCTTTTGGGGGTGTTAGTTCTAGAAGGTCTTGTAGGTGTTCATAGAACTGTTCAACTTCAGCTTCTTCTCGATTACATGAGGTGTCCTATGGGATGTTTAGTATCTTGGCTTTTACCACTAGACACCAGGAACATGCACACACACCCCAGTTGTACAACCAGACATGTCTTCAGACGTTGCCAGATGTCCCGTAGGGGCAAAATCATGATGCCTGAGAGCTGCGGGGTTAGGGCGAGCACAGTGAGCAGTCAGCCGGGCTGCCAGGCCCCAGCGCCCAGTAAGCCGCTTGGAGAGCTGGGTGACGAGAGGTCAGAGCGCAACGGGGCTGTGGCTGCTGAGAAGCAGCTGTGTGGTCCCTGCCTTGCCCTGCCAGGGTCTGGGATGGACCCAGCTCTGCACCCACCTCCTGAGCAGCCTCTGTGCCACTCCTGCTTCTGAGCAGCCCCTTCTGCCCTCCCACCTCCCCTGCTTGTCCCCACGCTCTTGGGTCACCCTGGGACCACCCCCTGACCACCCAGCCTCTGGTTTCGCTCCTTTAGGTGGACCACACGGTGCAACGTGCAGGTGAGGAGTGATCTCAGACCCACCGACCGGAAGCAGACGTAAGGGGTCCTCGCTGGGCCCCTACTCAGGGAGGCACAGGCGGAAGCTGCCTGGACAGCGGCCCCCTTCCCTCTGGGGTGCCCCCCCACCTCCAGTCTCTGCTCACTCTTTCTCAGACTTGCCCTGTCCCTGGGCATTGCTGTCTCCCCCGCACCATCCCGACCCCTCCAGCATCCTGTCCGTCTGTCCGCCTCCCGCTCCTGCCCCAGCCCTCCGGCTCCGTCTGTCCTTCCCCCCCAGCACCCCCACCTCCCGCCTCCTGCTCCTGCCCCAGCCCTCCAGCTCCGTCCGTCCTTCCCCCCCCAGCACCCCCACCTCCCGCCTCCCGCTCCTGCCCCAGCCCTCCAGCTCCGTCCGTCCTTCCCCCCCCCAGCACCCCCACCTCCCCCCAAACGTCTGTCCCGCTCTCCCCAGTGGCTCCAGTGGTTTGGACAGGCTCAGCTGCCTTCTGCCTAGATGACCTCACTTCCCCACCACACGCGTGCACACACACACTCACTGTCACACACAGACACAAACCACACACACACACACACACACACACATGCACTCACCCTGGTCTCTGACTGGATTTCACCCCAAATCTGAGGGCCCAGCCCCAGCGCTGGGTGACTTGGTCTGGCTGGAGGCATCACTCCAGCCCTCCCTGGTACCACCTGCCCAGAGGCTCCTCGCCCCCAGCCCAGCAACCTCCCGCTGGGGCTGCCTGGGAGCGGGCTCTAGGTCGGCCCGGCCCAGGATGGGTGCTGCCTTCTGTTGAGGGGCCAGCCCCGGCCTGGGGCCCTGAGTGCAGCCGGCTTAGCCTCCAACACCCCAGGTGACCTTGAATGTGCGCCTCAGTTTCTCCCTCTGTACAAGGGGCCTTGGCGTCAGTCTAACACGACTGCTGGGAGGGAGGAGGAAACATGCTCATTCAGCCCCATGCCTGGCACACAGCGGGCACTCGCAGGGGCAGGCACGGGGATTCTTGGGGCAGCCTCCCGCCCGCGGGTCCCCACCCCCATCTAAGCCCTGGGCACCTCTGTCGGCAGCCCCCCGCTGGCGGCCTGTCTCCAGGAGAACTTCCCGGCAGACTTGGGGGGTCAGAGAGAAGGGGGAGCAGGCCTGCTGCCTTCTAATTTAGATTCCTGGGTTTATGGCAGGAAGCGCAGGGAGACTGACGCTGTAATTAAGGCGATTCCTGAGGCTGTGGGCGGGAGGCAGGGAGCAGAGCCCACGCGGGGCTGCCCCCACCTCTGTCTCCCCTCCTGCCAAAAGTCCCAACCTCAGGCCGGCTGCAGGCTCCTAGGCCTTAATCCCCTGCTGCCAGGCTCTGCTTCGCAGCCCGGGAAACCAAGGATGGGTAGCCACACCCCGAGGGTCACACAGCACTCAGGGACACACGCCTGCATGCCCCTGGGCCCCTCTGCTGGCTGCGGTCCAGCCCCAGGGCGCAGGGAGAGTCCAGACACGTGGCTCCTGTATTCTACCCCCCCACCCCCGGTCCCCAGGCCCCATCTTCCCCAAGCCCTGCTCCCTGCACATTCCTGAGGTGTCTGGGCAGAGTCTGCCCAGGGCCATGGCAAGAGGGCAGACCCCACCGCGGGGGTCAAGACCAGGGCAGCGGCCTGGACCTGAAGGCCCCCCTCCCTGCCGCCCCGTCAGGCCTGCCCCCGCTGAGTCCTCAGGCCATCCTGGGCACTGCGGGGGGCAGGGAGGGCACCCAGGGCTCAGTGTCTCTGACCACCCCTCCACCGTGGGACCGGAGCACGCATACTCACTGCTCCCCACTGGGAGCCTCGGGCAGCTCCTCGCCACGCCTCAGTGTCCCCACCTGGACAGATGGGAGTCAGCCCTCCTCATGCCCTTGGCTGGGCTCAGACTGAGGTCCAATCAGAGCTTGCGTGGCCTCACCGGCCCATCCTTCCTGTGGGCCCAGCCCTACCAGGCTCCGAGGCCTCGGGCAAACCTCCTGCCCGTCCTGGGCCTCTGCACCCTCCTTGATAGACATGAGAGGCTTGAACAAAGTCAGGAGCTCAGACCCTGGGACCTCACATGCAGGTTCAGAGAATGGGGGCAGTTGTGGGAGGGGCTGTGACTTCCTGCTTTACCAAGTTAGGATATTTTTAAAAACATCATCAAGTGCAAAGACATGGGAACAGCAGGGTGAGGTGGGTGCTCGATCTCTGGGGCCTGGCTTCCTCCCCAGGCTGCAGCGGGCGTCTGTGGCCTGGACTGGATCTGCCGCAGGTTCTGAACGGGGCTCAGGCCCGAGAGCCCAGGGCTGGGCTGTTCTGGGAGGTGCGTGTGTGTGTGTGTGTGTGTGTGTGTGTGTGAGAAGCCCGTGCCCAATCTGGGCCCCCGCGGAGTGAGCACTGGGTCTGGATAACAGATACGGATGGGGCGGGGGTGGGAGGGGTGCCAGGCATTCCTCAGGCCGGGGAGAAAGAGGACTTTGTTGTCCACAACCAAGCTATCCCTGGCCTCCTTGCACGCCCGGGCACTCTGCCAAGGATGGAGAGACCCAGGGGGAGGCTGCAGGGCGGTGCACAGGCCTCTCCTAGAGGGGCTGCCCCCCACACCTAGGTGTCCCCAGTCAGCTCCACCTGCCTCTAGCCGAGCTGACAGGTCCTTCAAAGGATGCAGATGCCAGCTAAGAAGATTGAAACCCCAGGAGAGATGGCGATGGGGCTGGGGGGCCAGGATCGGAGGAGTCCCTGCCCTCTCCCCGTCTAGGGCTCACACTAAGTCATCCAGCCGTCAGGACAGCCCTGTGAGGGAGACACTGAGTCCCACTTTACCGTTGCTGTTCAGTCGCTCAGTCCTGTCCGACTCTCTGTGACTCCATGGACTGCAGCATGCCAGGCCTCCCTGTCCATCACCAACTCCCAGAGCTTGCTCAAACTCATGTCTATCGAGTCAGTGATGCCATCCAACCATCTCATCCTCTATCGTCCCCTTCTCCTCCTGCCTTCAATCTTTCCCAGCATCAGGTCTTTTCCAATGAATCAGCTCTTTGCATCAGGTGGCCAAAGGATTGGAGCTTCAGCTTCAGCAGTACTCCTTCCAGTGAATATTCCACTTTATGGCTGTGTAAACAGAGGCTCAGTGAGGGGAGAGACTGCTCAGTGGCAGAGGAGGAATTGCAAACCCAAAGCTTGAGCCTCAGGGGGCTCAAGCCCCGCCTCCCTCAGAGTCCCCTGAGTCCTTGTTGGAAGTGGCCAGGCGTGCAGTTGGCGCTGGGCACCACCGTCCAGGGTTTGAAGGATCAGATGACCAATCCACGGCCCAGGCCATTGTGGCGCTCAGTAGGTGCTCATAGCTGCTCGCTGACGCTGCTGGGTGACCAGTCCTGCCCTCTCTCGGCCTCAGTCCCCACCTGTGGCGGAGGCCGCTTCCCCCCCGTCTGTGTTCCCCACACTTTCCCCTCTGACTCCAGCTGCCCCTGCCCCCTTTCCCTGCCCAGGGGCCTCTCCCCCTGTCTCAAGGCTGCCTGTCCCATTGGGGGGTCCAGGACTTTCTGTCTCTGGCCTCCCATCACAGGTGGCGGCCTTGGACCTGGGACAGGAGGTGCAGGACCCCGGCTCTCCTCATCTCTGCTGTCCTACTTGCTGGGAGTCCAGTGAGCAGGGCTGGGCCACGGGGACAGCAAGCAGCCCTGGGGGACAGCAGGGCCTCTGGCCCGACCGGGGCCCGCGGGGGGCGGGGGGGGGCGGCGGCCTCTGGAATGCACAACCCCTCTCTGCCCCGCCCTCCGCACTGGGACTTGCTTCAGACGGGGCTGGAACACAAAGCGCCTGCCTTTGTCCGCAGCCTGTGCTTAATAGGATTGGGCGGCTGCCTCTGGAGGGGGCGCCTCTGCCTCCACAATGGGGCCTGTGACATCATACTGCCCCCCCGCTGTGATGTCAGAGCCCCCACAGTGGGCCTTCCCAGACAGATGGCCGGGGATGGGGGTGCCAGGGCACCTGCAGCTCAGTCCTGTTCTGAGAGCAGGCCCTGCAGAGCCCGGCAGGCCGCGGCTCCGGCCTCAAAAATGGCAGCCAAAAAAAAAAAATCGACTTTTCTCTTTTTAAGAGTTGATGCTTAGCTGAATTTTTTTTTACAAGGGGGTAGCAGAACCCTGAAAAAAATAAAAGTTGACATTTTTCCTGCCCATCCCCCCACCCTCAAGTTAAGAACCACTGAGCTGCTCCTTGGCGCCCATCCTCAGGATCAAAATTAAACCCTGAGAACGGCAGCGGAGGTCTCGGCTCAGACACCGGCCACACTGGCCTCCCTTCGCTTCTGAGTTGAACACCCTCGTTCTTCCCCCATCACCTCATCCTTCAAGTCAGCTTAGAAACTGCCTCCTCCAGGAAGCCTTCCCTAACCCACTCCAGACTGAACAAGTTGCTCCTTCTCTGGGTCATAGCAGGTTGGACTTCTGAGTATTCGTTTTGCATGAGTGTCTCTCCCTGGGGAAGCTACGATGCAGGGTCTGTGAGGGGACCACTTGGATTCTCTCGCCGCCCACGCTTTCCCTGGCACCAAGATCCAGTCACTGATCCCGACCTGAAAAGCGTGGTGGGGCGACCTCCAGGTGTCAGGCCTCATGGAACTGGCTGCCAGGCAGGAAGTTGTGTCTATGATAGATAATCACATTATGTGAGCCTGTGACTGCAAAAAGTCAGAAGTGCATGAAGGAGAGATGGTGGGGGTGGGGGGTGAGGGGTACCTTTAAGTTGGGTGATGGGTGAGCTAAAAGCTCAGAGAAAGCTGGTGGGTAGTGCCAAGGGTCTTGGGGGCAGTTCCAGGCAGCAGGTGGCACAGAGCGGGCCCTGGAGGAAGCCTAGTCTCGGTCACTCGAAACCCCAGCCGTGGGCAGCAGGGCTCAGGGCAAGATGCCGGATTCCTGTCCTGACTCTGCGCCTTCTGGCCCTGGGGCTTTGGGCAAAGCTTTCCCTTCCCAAGTGGCTCAGTGGTAAAGAATCCGCTGCCAACGCAGGAGATGTAAGAGACGCAGGCTCAATCTTGGTCGGGAAGATCCCCTGAGGAGGGTGGCAACCCCCTCCAGTCTTCTTGCCTGGAAAATCCCATGGACAGAGAAGCCTGGCGGGCTACGGTCCAGGGGGTCGCAAAGAGTCAGACACGGCTGAGCACACACTTCTCTTCTGTGTACCTCATGGTAGGGTGAGCGAGTGAGTGATCATCCAGATGGAGACAGAGAGGGGAAAGGGGCGCTGTTGCTAACTGTACAGGACAAGTGATCTAAACCTGGTCCTGGACAAATGGGGTAGGCAGCCCCCCCACTCACGGGGTAGATGAAAGCTGTTCTGGTTCACGGAGTTCTTGCAGAAATGAAGGGACTGGGGCTGCCGGGAGGAGCGGCCGGGGCTGCAGGGCCCCGCCTCTGAATGCCGTTCCAGCTCCGCTGTGGTCCGTGTGCCGAAACCACATGGAAGAGCGGGGCTGAGTTTTGCCAAATCAGTTGGTTCTGGAGGTCTCTAAGAGGCTGGAGAGCTCGAGTTGGCCTGGAGCAGTGAGTGCTGTTTCCGCAAGCATAAACAAGGGTTGGGGGGGTGGTCCATGCAGGGAGGGCTCGGGTGAGCCCTGAGGACAGGCTGCGGGTCTGGAAGGAGCGGCGGGGGGTGTGGGTATGGGGAGAGACCAGGTGGATCCCTTGTGCAGATTTGGCATGTAACCACCTGGGGTCTACTGGTCTACCTGGCCCCCAAGGCCTGGTCCCTGGGGGAGGGACCCTCCACCCAGCAGCGGACCTGGTCACGCAACTGCCTGGCTGCCAGGCCAGAGTGGAAACTGCATCCGATCGTCCAGACTCCCGAAGCCGCCGGGGAATGTGATGAGGCTGCTGAAACAGGGCCCCCGGCAGGGGACGCGGTCGCGGTTTCCCAGAAACCCCGGCTCTGCCGACAGAGAAGCGCTGACGAGGTTTGCATTGGCAAGCCAGACCCCGGGGGGCTGGAGTGGGGCCCGCCGCCTGGAGCTGCCTGGGAGCGGGTACCAGGAGTGGGGGGCAACTTGTGGTGGGCATCAGGAGCCCTCAGGATTTCCCCAGGCCCTCCCCAGGACAAGTGGACAGACCAAGAGCCAGTGCCCTTGAGGGACGTGCCCGGGTCCTACAGCAAGGTCATCAAGAGATGACCCATCAGAGCCCCTCTTCCTCTTCCAGTCAAGGGTCTTCCTGCTTCCTAGGACCACCCCCCTAAAACCTCCCCAGATGTCACTCAGCAGCAGGCAGTGGGATGAGATGGCCCTTGTCTTCTGTGGGATCTTGCTCTGATACCATAACCTCACTGAGCCTCAGGGTCCCCATCTGTAACATGGGGATAATCCCTACTTTGCAGGGTCATTGTGATCCTTCAGTAAGACAACGTGCATCTCGGGCTTGGCATGCTGACTGGCACATAGTAGGTGCTCAGAAATGCTGGATCCCTTCTCCTTTCCTGCCAGCATGGCTCTGGGCAGCCTGCTGTCTGCATAGCACGTCTCCCGGCACAACCCACACTGAGGGATATTGAATAATCTGCCTCCATATGGCTCCCCTAGCTTCCCTGGTGGCTCAGATGGTGAAGAATCTGCCTGAAATGCAGAAGACCAGGGTTCGATCCCTAGGTTGGGAAGAACCCTGGAGAAGGGAATGGCAGCCCACTCCAGCATTCTCGCCTGGAGAATCCCATGGACAGAGCAGTCCATGGTGTCTCAGAGTCGGACTTGACTGAGTGACTAACACACGTGGATCCACTGGGCCCCCAGGTCCCCGAAGCCTGGCCGCTCTCTTCTTCATTCTTTGTTTATTGAGCAGATGTTTCTTGAGGGCCTACTGTGCTGGCCACTGCTCTGGGGAGGGGGAGATGGAGGCATGTTGATCATGGACAAAGGCAGAGAAGGCCAGAGCTGAGAATGCAAGCACTTTACACCCGGCAAACGCCCAGCCTGTTCTCGCAGCATCTACCGCGCTCCAGGCCCCATCCTCAGCCCTGGGGCTGCAGCAAGAGGTTGGGAGTGGGGCATTCCTCTATGGTTTACTAATTAATTAGAAAATGCAAGGCTGGTGCCTGGTGATACTGTTTTGACTTGCCACTCAGACTGGGAGCAGCAGGGAATGAGTGCAGCTTCCCACCCAGCACCCTCATAATTGCTGCCTTGGCCTCCTTAAGGGCTTTGCTGCGTGCATCAAAGGGTGCCAAGGCCCCTGCAGCTCAGAGCCCAGGGAGGGCAGCGGGCTGCAGGCCCACTTCCCAGCTGAGAGGACTGAGGCCAGAGATGAAGGTTCTCTCTGGGAATGAGATCAGGGTTGGCATCACAGGGCTGTTGATGGCATGATAGCCAGAGGCTGGGATGGTGTCGGAGCCAGCTTAGGGCTTGTCCTGGTCAAATGGGGGAGACGCAGGCCCCAGTCTCAGAGGTCTGCAGTGTGGAGGGCAAGGGCAGGCCCTTCTGGGGACCCCTCTCTGCCCTTTATCCGGGGGACTTCCACGTGACCTTGGCTTCCACTTGGATGGCTCCTCTTCCTCCAAGAAGCCTGCCTGAGTCTTCCAGGCTGGGTCAGGTGCCCCGTTCTGGCTCCTATGACACCCAGCTCTTCTCCTTCTAGGCCAGGATCCCTGTGTTGCCACTGTTGCCTCCAACTGACTAAGAGCTCCATGAGGGCAGAGAAGGACCTGATTCATCCCTATGACCCCAGTGCCCAGCCTGGCCCAGTGCAGGAGGAAACTGCAAACCATCCCCATCCTTCCCTTCCTCCCTCCAATGTGGATGCCTGGGGTGTGGAATGCTATGGCATTTGGAGACCTCAAGCAGGTTATGTGGCCTCAGTTGCCCAAGACCAGTGTTCTAAGCATCTCTAGGGAGATGCCCATCATGGCAGAGAGAGAACAATGTCCTGTCTTGGCTGTTGAAGACGGCAAATGGGAAACTGTTTTACCAAAAGGCCCCAACTACCTGGGCTTGAGTCCTGCTTTTTCTGTGCTTGAGCTGATGGCTCTGACGAGTTCCTTCACTTCCCTCTGTCTCACTGTTCAAATCTGTAAGTTGAATGGTTCTATGAAGACCTACAAGATCTTCTAGAACTAACACCTTAAAAAGATGTCCTTTTCATCATAGGGGACTAGAATGCAAAAGTAGGAAGTCAATAGATACCTGGAGTAACAGGCAAATTTGGCCTTGTAGTACAAAATGAAGCAGGGCAAAGGCTAATAGAGTTTTCCCAAGAGAATGCACTGCTCATAGCAAACACCCTCTTCCAACAACACAAGAGAAGACTCTACACATGGACATCACCAGATGGTCAATACCAAAATCAGATTGATTATATTCTTTGCAGCCAAAGATGGAGAAGCTCTATACAGTCAGCAAAAGCAAGACCGGGAGCTGACTGTGGCTCAGATCATAAAATCCTTATTGCCAAATTCAGACTCAAATTGAAGAAAGTAGGGAAAACCACCAAATCATTCAGGTATGACCTAAATCAAATCCCTTATGGTTATACAATGGAAGTGACAAATAGATTCAAGGGATTAGATCTGACAGAGTGCCTGATGAACTATGGATGGAGGTTCGTGACATTGTACAGGAGGCGGTGATCAAGACCATCCCCAAGAAAAAGAAATGCAAAAAGGCAAAATGGTTGTCTGAGGACGCCTTTCAAATAGCTGAGAAAAGAAAAGAAGCAAAAGGCAAAGGAGAAAAGGAAAGATATACCCATTTGAATGCAGAGTTCCAAAGACTAGCAAGGAGAGATAAGAAAGCCTTCCTCAGTGATCAGTGCAAAGGAATAGAGGAAAACAATAGAATGGGAAAGGTTAGAGATCTCTTCAAGAAAATCAGAGATACCAAGGTAACGTTTCATGCAGAGATGGGCTCAATAAAGGACAGAAATGATATGGGCCTAACAGAAGCAGAAGATATTAAGAAGAGGTGACAAGAACACAGAAGAGCTATACAAAAAAGATCTTCATGACCCAGATAGCCACAATGGTGTGATCACTCCCCTAGAACCAGACATCCTGGAATGCGAAGTCAAGTGGGCCTTAGGAAGCATCACTATGAACAAAGCTAGTGGAGGTGATGGAATTCCAGTTGAGCTGTTTGAAATCCTAAAAGACGATGCTGTGAAAGTGCTGCACTCAAAATGTCAGCAAATTTGGAAAACTCAGCAGTGGCCACAGGACTGGAAAAGGGCAGTTTTCATTCCAATCCCAAAGAAAGGCAATGCCAAAGAATGCTCAAACTACCACACAACTGCACTCATCTCACATGCTAGCAAAGTAATGCTCAAAATTCTCCAAGCCAAGCTTCAACAGTACGTGAGCTATGAACTTCCAAATGTTCAAGCTGGTTTTAGAAAAGGCAGAGGAACCAGAGACCAAATTACCAACACCCACTGGATCATTGAAAAAGCTAGAGAGCTCCAGAAAAACATCTATTTCTGCTTTATTGACTATGCCAAAGTCTTTGACTGTGTGGATCACAGCAAAGTGTGGAAAATTCTTCAAGAGATGGGAATACCAGACCACCTCACCTGCCTCCTGAGAAATCTGTATGCAGGTCAGGAAGCAAGAGTTAGAGCTGGACATGGAACAACAGACTGGTTCCAAATTGGGAAAGGAGTACGTCAAAGCTGCATATTGCCACCCTGCTTATTTAACTTATATGCAGAGTACATCATGGGAAATGCCGAGCTGGATGAAGCACAAGCTGGAATCAAGATTGCCAGGAGAAATATCAATAACCTCAGATATGCAGATGACACCACCCTTATGGCAGAAAGTGAAGAACTAAAGAGCCTCTTGATGAAAGTGAAAAAGTTGGTTTAAAACTCAACATTCAGAAAACTAAGATCATGGCATCCGGTCCCATCACTTCGTGATAAATAGATGGAAAAACAATGGAAACAGTGACAGTCTTTATTTGGGGGGGCTCCAAAATCACAACAGATAGTGACTGCAGCCATGAAATTAAAAGATGCTTGCTCCTTGGAAGAAAAGTTATGACCAATCTAGACAGCATATTAAAAAGCAGAGACATTACTTTGCCAACAAAGGTCCATCTAGTCAAAGCTATGGTTTTTACAGTGGTCATGTATGGATGTGAGAGTTGGGCTATAAAGAAAGCTGAGCACCCAAGAATTGATGCTGTTGAACTGTGGTGTTGGAGAAGACTCTTGAGAGTCCCTTGGACTGCAAGGAGTTGAGTCCCTCCTAAAGGAAATCAGTCCTGAATATTCATTGGAAGGACTGATGCTGAAGCTGAGACTCCAATACCTTGTGTACCTGATGCAAAGAACTGACTCATTGGAAAAGACCCTGATGCTGGGCAAGATTGAAGGTGGGAGGAAAAGGTGACGACAGAGGATGAGATGGTTGGATGGCATCACAGACTCGATGGCCATGAGTTTGTGTGAGCTCTGGGAGTTGGTGATGGACAGGGAGGCCTGGCGTGCTGCAGTCCCTGGGGTCACAGAGTCGGACACGACTGAGTGACTGGACTGGACTGAACTGAACTGAGGGCAGAACACTTGGAGCGGTGGGTGGCGCCCAGTAGCCTCTGCGCGTTTGCTGACACCTGATCAAATTCCGGGAACATGTTCCTGTTGCTCTGAGTTTGTCTGTTTAATGGTGATGTTAACTCGATTATGGTAGTATTTGTCAGGTTTCTCTACTGTGAAATTGTTTTCTTTTTCTTTTTTTTAAAATCTTTTTTATACTTCCTTTCTTTGGAAGATTTCACTAGGTTCAGTCCACAGTCAAAGCAATGGGGAATTAAGCTCCACCTCCCAGAGGGGGGAAACCTACATGAATTATTCAGAATTCTTCTGTAAGGAAGATAGGCCTAGTCTCCCCCATTTATTTGTTTCTTCAATCATTACATCAGTGTGGACTCATGGATGTTTATTTTATGTGTTGGATTATAATCCAATTCTGTTATTTGTTCTGTTGCTCATCCTGGCCTAGGTTTGGCCCCTGGGATCTCTTTCAGGTTGGCTCCTGTACTGAAACTCCATCGTTTATTATTATTATTATTTAGCATTTCCTCCGACAGAGGAGCCTGGTGGGCTACAGTCCACAGGGTCGCAAAGAGTGGAACACGACTGAGCAACTACACACAGTTACTCTCTAGCACTCCAAGATGATCCAGGCTCATCTATTGTTTTCCCTGCCTCAGCCCCTGAATCAGTCATTTCTCTAGGGAGTTCTGGTTCTTATTATTAGAGTGGTGTGTAGGAACCAAGATCTAGAGGCCGAATGTGCTTATTGCTGCCAGGGTGTCACTACTTCCTGGCTCTCTAGGGCGAGAACTAGATTTGCTTTAATATAAAAAATTAAGTTTCCAGGGCTTCCCTGGTGGTCCAGTGGTTAAGACTCTGGACTTCTCCTGCAGGAGGTGTGGGTTTGATCCCTGGTTAGAGAACTAAGAGCCCCCATGCCCCATGTCACGTGGTGCAGCAAAAAGAAATGAAGTTTCCCCTCTTGCCAACTGTGGGGTCTGTTGGAGGCTCCAGACAGCTGCCTCCTGGCCTTTGAGCACAGGCTCCAGCCTGTGGCCCATAGGCAGGCCTGCGCAGTCTCACATGCCCTTGGAGGGTCTTACGCTCTCTCTCTGAGAGAGACAGCGAGGGGGGAACACGTGCCGCCAGCCTCCCCCCAGGCTGAGCCAGTCCCGCTCCCCAGTGGGGCCATCGGGGGCTGAGTGGCTTTGGAGATTGGACTCAGCCAGGCCTCCACACTGCGGGAGGCCTGCTCCTTGCTGGACCGACAGCTTTGTCAGTGGTAGCGGCAGTAGCCATAACACAGTAACAGAGCCATGGGGGCAACCCGGGGCAGGCCAGGCAAGGGTCAGCTCCCAGGAAGGCCTGCTTCAGCCGCTTGCCTCAGCACAGCCAGGTGGGCGGTGCTCACGAGTGTGAGGCCTGGGGCACTGGTCCCGGCGCCCCCTCACCTTTCCCGTGCCCTGTCCAGCCCAACCTCGAAGGACACACTGGTGCTGAGTGGGCCGGGCCCGGAACTGGCTCCCCACGGAGGCAGCTCTCCTGCAGCTGCAGGGGGTCAGGGCCGAGTGGGCAGCTTGAGGCCCCAAGGCAAGCTGAGCGCCCTCCCACCTTTGCCAGAATGTCTCCTGTCTCCCCACAGTTCTAGGCTGGGAGTCAAGAGGTCTGGGCCTCTCTAGTGCTGACTTCTGTTTGGGGCACAGTAATTACGTCTCACCCTGCTTAACATCTTCATTGGCTCCCCATTGCCCTCAACTTAAAATCCCCATTGCTGGACCTGCCTTCCCTGGAGATCACTTCGGCATTCTGCGTCACACCCTAATAACACCAAATTGCTTGTGGTTCCTGCTTGCACAATCACAGTTTCACACCTCCACAATTTACCCTGCCTGCATTTACCCTTTCCCACTGCTTCACTGGTTAATTCCTACTTGTGCCTGAGCTCTAAGCTCTGGATGACCTCCTCCAGGAAGACTTCCTCCTGTGCGCTGGATCACTTCTGCCCATCTGATCCTGCCTCTGATGCCCTGGGTATGACACCCTCCTAAGACCCACCAAGAACGACCTCTGGTGTCCTGGACAGTGACCTGGTATAGTGCAGAAGGCTTGGGGTGTGACCAGGGCTGTGACTTCAAGGCTCCTGCTCCTCCCTGCTGCGTGACTGAGGGCAAGTCACTGCACATCTCTGAGCCTGAGTCTCCCCTCTGTGGGAAAAGCACCTAATTGGGACACAAGGCCTTGCTTTCAAGTCTGGCCTCTGCCTCTAACTCACCATGGCCTTGGGCAAGCCCCTTCACTGGGCCCAGCCTCAGTTTTCTTCTGTAAAACGGGGCTGCCCACGAAACTCGAAACTCAGGAGTGCTAAGGCTCCAACAAGCCCAAACTTGTGAAAAGCTTTTGTAAACCTCAGAGCCCGACATGGATGAAGAATTTGTTTCAACAGCTCTGCGGAGATGTGTGGGAGGGAGGCTGATGGCTGCATGCAGTGCCCTCCCCCATCATCCCACCCCCCTGCTCCCCCCCACCCGCCCTCCCCCATCGCCCCCTGCCCTCCAGAAGCCTTGGGATCAAAGGTGATGAAGGCCTGTTGGCATGGAGGCCTGACTCCTCGTCCCCTGCCCACCTCCCGCCCACCCCACTCCCAGGGCCACCTGGCCTGTGCATTGCATATGAGGCTCTGTTTACTCTCCAGGGTGGGGGTGAGCCCTCCCCACCCCACTTTATTTTTTTAAAGACCCAGTTTTATTTTATTTATTTACCTGTAAAACAGTTTTCGACCACATGGCATGTGGGATCTTAGTTTCTGGACCAGGGATCCATCCCATACCCTGCAGCGGAGGTGAGGACTCCACCACTGCACCCTAGGCACGTGCCCACCCCCACCTCAGGCACAGCCTCTCAAACCCACTGCTCCTCCGAAGGCTGAAAACCAAACTCAGTTTGAACAATCTGCAACTTTATTCCAGAGCAGAAATAAGTCGTTTCCTAACAATAAATATAAAAAAATAATAAATTAAGGTTCAAAAAAAAAAAAAAACCCAACAGAACAAAATCATTAACACTGACAGAGTAGTAAATGGTGTCTGAGCGGGTCTGGGAATGTCCGACACAGGCGCTGTCTGCCCCGAGCCCTAGCCAGGCCCCCCGCTTCACACACATCCTCTCCACAAGGTACAAAATATATATATATTTTTAAAAAATCTCCACACAACCAAGCATCCTGCGGGGGCCCCAGGGGAGCAAGTGTTCGGCCTGTGGGGGCTGAGGACGGGGCTGGGGGCGGGAGGACCGCGCTGGGTCTTGCCCGCTGAGTGTGGCTCCTCCTCGTGTTGGCATGAGGTTCCTGCTCCGCCTCTGGAAGGCGGCGGTCAGTGAGGCGATGGTCACCATGGTGATGGTCACCGTGGCGATGGCCAGTGAGGTGATGGCCCGTGTGTGGGTCCGCAGTCTTGGCGGGGGTGCTGGGAATGCTCCGGAGCCGCTGTGTGCGTGGAGGCCAGGTCAGTCCTTCATCAGCGAAGAGGCAGCCAGCCCAGGATCCCTGAGCATCTCCTCAGCTCAGGCCAAGGTACTGTCAAAGACCTCCCCGCAGCAGAGGCCTCAGGATGGCGTCGACAAAGGAAAACTGGAAATAAATATGGTCCCTGGCGGCCCAGCACGGAAGGAAGCCAGTCTGTTTCTTCAAGTATTCTCAGCAGATGGTTCGCAAGGGCCTTCAGGGCTCAGATGGGGACCCCCACCGTGTTCACCTGGTCCTTGAGGCCCAGCAGGCTGTAGGCGATGCGCTTCTGGTGGCCAGGCAGCCGCACCCCAATCCTCTTGATGTCGCTATGCAGGGCGAGACAGGAGGAGACAGTGAGGGGCCGCTCTGGGAAGGGGGGCAGCCGTGGGAGGGATGGGGGTGGGGAGAGGGGGTCGTGGGGAGCACGTGGGGAGGGGGGCGTGGGGAGAAGGGGGTGGTGTGGGAAGAGGGGGCACGTGGGGAGAGGGGGGCACGGGGAGAGGGGGCAGGTTGGGAGAGGGGAGCGCGTGGGGAGGAGGGTGGGGAGATGGGGGCATGGGGAGCTCGTGGGGAGGGGGGCGTGGGGAGGGGGCACGGGGAGAAGGTGGAGAGGGGGGCGGGGCGGGGGTGGTGTGGGAAGAGGGGGCACATGGGGAGAGGGGGGTGTGGGGAGAGGGGGGCGTGGCACCTGGGTGGGGGCTTTGTAAGGAGCGCCCACGCCCTACAAGCCTGGGACCCCGACAAGTTCAGAAATGACAGAGCACTGAGTGCAAGCTTTTTTTTTTAATCAAATCAGCACAAAATCCGTAGGTGCTGTTTTTGCCCCCATTTTGCAGATTAGAAAACTGAGGCTCAGCAAGGTGAACTGACTTGCCCAGAGGGACATAGCTGAGAGGTGGAAGAGCTGAACAAGCCAGCTGAGAAGGAAGGCCGTCCCCTCCACCCTGGGTCTGTCCTAAAAGCCCAGCTAAGGCTCCTCCCCAGGCAACACGGATGCCATCGGTGGATGCCAGGGACCCTCGGGGGGCCCCTGAAGGCTCTCTGCCCCAGGTCTCTTCACAGCCACCGCCTCGTTTCACCCCCACTCCTCCCAACTCTCACAGCAGAGGAAGGCCTCAGGAGAGCCTTACTGAGGGGCCGTGGGTGCTTGTGTGTCCCACTCTGTGGCCCCGTGGACTGCAGTCCTCCAGGCTCCTCTGTCCTGGGCCTCTCCAGGCAAGAACACTGGAGTGGGCTGCCATGCCCTGCTCCAGGGGCTCTTCCTGACCCAGGGATCGAACCTGCATCTCCTGCATCTCCCGCATTGGTAGGCGGGTTCTTTACCACTAGTGCCACCTGGGAAGCCCCCTGAGGGGCCATCAGAGGTTAAAGTTATGCAGGTCTCTAACAGGACGGGCTTTCCCTTTAGGAACCCCGATTTCCTCACCTGTAAAATGAGGCAACTGTGCCTAACTGGAGGGTGGGAGACCCTGGAAACTGGTGGCAGAGGGGAAGGCGGCATCAGCGCTGGCAGAAAGACGTGCCCAGGGACCCAGGGTCCTCTGCTGCCTCCCCCCAAGACCCTCCATCCCCTCGTAAAGCCACTTACACTCCCAGGAACCCTGGAGCAGACCTTTACTGCTCACGCTGGGAGTTTCCCCCTTCACCATCCTCACCCATCAGCCCCAACCCATGAAAACACCCTGGTTTTTATGGGCCCTCTCCTGGGAGGGAGCTAATTACATGGTGCAAGCAACTCCGGAGACACGACTTTCCCACAGGCTCTGGGAGCCCCTGGAGAAGCGCTGAGCTCGGAAGGGCGGAGGTGTGGGAGGGCAGCCCCGGGACTGCAGCAGGAAGGCCCGAAGTCAGACACCTGGGAGAACTTCCTCACCCACCACAGCGGCGCCACTGCTAACCTGCACAGCGGAGGGTGCTGAAAAAGCGGCACTGCTTTCCCCACATAGAGCGGCCGACGCCTGTGGCCTCTGGCAGACCATCCAAGTCTGTTCCTGCCCCAGCCTTAGATGCTGTCTTGGGAGATCCAGGGCAGGCACCCCCTGGATCAACTCCCATCACAGGGGTGGGGACGCACACAACCGAGGCCACCATTTTCCTGAGCCCTGGCAATGCCGGCCCGCTCCCCCCCGGGGGGGTTCAGAGGCCACAACCTGCCCAGTGAGCACCTACTGTGCACTGGCCACAGGCAGCAGGAGACAGGAGGGCGGAGGGAACGCGGCCTGATCGTTCATCCTCTCGACAAACGTCCCATCAGCATCAGGCTGTGCTGAGGGCACGTGGAGACTGGAAGACCCGTCAGCCAGTGCCCCCAGACCCCAGGATGCGGTGGGCCACAGCCCCAGACACTGCAGAGGCCCTTTGTTGGACTGGGTATTTTTCTGGGGTGCAACACCTATGACTTCCATTAGCTCCTCGAAAAACATTCAGAACCACTCACTAGTCTAGCTAGAAACTCAAATGATTCCAAAATAACATGGCGAATGCTCAAGCTAAGAAGAGATAGCCACTGTGGGACCAGCCACAGGGGCTTCCCAGGTGGCTCAGTGGTAAACAGTCTGCCTCCCAAGCAGGAGGCACAGGTTCAATTCCTGGGTTGGGAAGATCCCCTGGAGAAGGAATTGATAACTGGCTCCAGTATTCATGCCTGGAGAATCCCATGGACAGAAGAGCCTGGTGCGCTACAGTCTAGAGGGTCGCAAAGAGTCGGACACGACTGACTGTGCACGTAGTGGGACCCCAGGGGACTGAGCAGTCTGCCCCTTGGGACGGGTGACGGATATGGACTCAGGGCAGGGGTGAGGCACTGGAGCCGAAATCCACATCCCATCCCAGGAGGGCTGACTTCTGAGAGCAGCGCAGAGCCTCCCGCTGGGACCCACAGCATGTGTAGACACAGCCTCCAGGGTTAAAAAGTACTCTGAGGTCCCCCTTTCCCTTGTCTAATTGGAGATAAAGACGGGGGCAGCAGCATGAGTCACACAGGCCCCGGGCCGGAGCACCAGTGGGGCTGAGAGAAGGTGGGGGAGCGTGCAAGGACGTCCTGCCTTTATCCGGGCCTGCTCAGATCTCAACACACACTCACCCCCATCGGTCCAAGACAGCCCTGCTCCCGCTCATGGGAAAGAACTGGCCGAGGAGCCCCACCGGGCTATTTCAGGAAGCTTCCAGGAGCTGAGTCTCCTGTAAGCACGTCTCCCTGACCTCAGTTCTGCTCACCCGGCAGAGAGGCTCTGCTGTCCTCAGTGGGGCCCCGGGAGGGCAAAGCGGCCACTCCAGGCTCCCAGGTTAGAGGAAGCAGCCGAGGGACCCTGGTATTTGCCCACGGGCTGTGGGTGGAAGGCAAGAGAATGGAGGAAAAGGGGAGCATGACATGGATTAAGCCCCTACTGTGTACCAAGTGGATCATCTGCATTACACCCAAGAAGGGAAACGGAAACCAAGGCTCAAAGATGGAACCTGACCTGACAAAAACCACCTCCTGCTAGGAAGTGGCCAGGGTGGGACTCGAACCCAGCTGAGACTGCAGAGCCCAAGCTCTGGACCCTGCAGGTGGCTGACGATGCAAGATACCCATCTCACAAGGTTACAGCACAGGGAACTGTATTCAGAACCACAATGGAAAAGCATACAAAGGAAGAATGTGTGCGTGGACATCACTGAGTCACTTTGCCGTACAGCAGAGGTTGGCCAGCATCGTGCATCAACGAAACTTCTATGTAACAAAGAAAGAGATCTGTCTCTTTTCTCCACTTTTCCATGCCTCCCTCGGGTCAGCTGTCCCTGCCTGACTCTTATCCGGGCTGTCCCCTGGGACAGGCCAGGGCTAGCTCTGACAGGCCTTGACCAGCAGGTCAGAAGTCCAGCTGAGCAATTTCTAGAGGCCTTGGAGAATGTTCAGACAGAGGCCCTAGCCCCAGAACTGTGACCCAGAACTGCAAGGGGCCTGGGTCAGCCCTTCCCATGTGATTCCCAAAGCCTCTCGGCCCCGAGGCTCGTTTCCTCCACGACCTTGGGCCTGACACAGCTGGGAACTACCACTATTTTTAGAAGCACAAAAGGCCAAGAGGACAGTGTCTTCTCCCTCCCGGGATAGGAAGAGGTGTCTGCGCCAAGGCCGTGTCGGGAAGGGTCCCTGATGCTGGAGCTGGGAGGAGAGGAGAGCTCCCGCAGGGCAGAAGCCGGGGCAGGGCTGGCGGGCTGGCACTACTTGCCACGCTGGACCACAGGGCTGAGAGGCAACCGTATGAGGAGAGGGGCCGGGGTGGGTGGGCGGCGCAACCCCCTCACGTCAGCCAGGAAAGTGCAAGCCCTCTGCCCAGTCTGCTCAGCATCCTGGAGAAGAACGGTGCGCCTCACTGGCTGTGTGACCTCGGGCCACCTGCGTCACCTCTCAGCCTCAGTTTCCCTACTTGTTAAGTGGGGGGGGGGGGGGAACAATAGCCTCTATTCATGAGTCAAATAGGGAATTCAACCAGGTGATGGCTGTGAAACAAAGTCTTTCTTTTCTCAGCTACAAACTGTGTGACCTGGATGGAGTAAGCCACGTAACCTCTGAGCCTCCACTTCACTAACGACCTCCATGGTTTCTGACCTCTTGAGCCTGACTGCCCCGGGCTGGAGTACCCCTAACGGCCACGGAACCCTGGGCTGTGTTGTTTCTCACCGGCCACACGCCCTGCCCACTATTACAGTCAATAGTGGGGCTATTGACAGGAGCCACCTGCCGAGTTATCACGAAGGCTGAGTCAAAGTACGCAAGCACATGGGCTTCCCCTGGTGGTCCAGCGGTTAAGACTTCATGCTTCCAACACAGAGGGAACAGGCTCAATCCCCGGTCAGGCAACTAAGGTCCCACAGGGTGCGGCCAAAAAACCCAACTTTGATCTGTACAGTGAGGATATGTGCTCTCCGTAATATCTAAGTTATAGCAATAAAGCATTTGAAAAAACAAAACCAAGTGCTCAAGTAGAGCTGGCACATGGTCAGCCTTCAACAGATGCCACTGTTACGATTACAATTATTATTTTCTCACCGGAGCCACCTAAGTGCCCAGGACTGCTGGCTGCTGGCCTGGTTCTGCCCTTCCTGCAAAGCCACTCTCCCGGAGAGAGAAGGAAAGAGAAAGAGACGAGGGGCAGAGCAGGGCAGGTAGAGAGAAGAGTGGGCAGTGGGAGAGCTGGAGGCAGCCTGGGGTCTCGGCGAGGCCAGGAGGGGCAGGGCCGGAGCAGACTCACTCGCTGGTCATCTGCGCCACCTTCTCGAGGGTGCTGTAGCCGGCCACGAGGAAGTGCTCTGTGTACTGCTGCATCCTGATGGACTCCAGCCACTCGGACACCGTGCGGAAGGGCACGCCCTCTGAGCCGCTGGTGCTGGGCAGCCGGATGGACACCCTGCAACAGCAGACACCAGCCTACAGGTGAGCCCCCGGAGCTGCTCCTAAACCCCAGCAAGCCACCCAGCTGCCCCGCCTGGGTTTCCTCATCTGGGCGATGGGCAAGCCAAGTCAGGAAAGGCTCCAAGAGACAGCCCTGGTGGGCAGGGAGCACTCAGCGTCTCTGTCTCCTGCCGCCCCCTGCTTCCACTGAAAGCAGCACCAGTTACCACAAAAGAACCAAATATAAGAGACTCAGGTTTTCAGAGCCACGGTCCCAGCCTGACCATTTGCCAGCACATAAGACACTTAATTGCCCCGTGTCTGTTTCCTCATCTACAAAAGGGGGATAATTACAGGACCATCTCCTAAGCTGTCTAAATGAGTTAAAACATGCTAAGCGCCAGGCCAGCCCTTTTACCACACACACATGCTGACTGCTTCCATTAGTATCGCCTGAGCTACCCTGGTCCAGGCTAAGTAATGCCCACTTGTCACTTCTGAGTCCTTGCCCCCCCGCCCCTCACTGCCTGCCACGCTGAGGTGGCTCAGGAGGATGCCTGGGGGGCCGCCCTGGACCGAAAGTACAAACTCACCGGGGGTCAAAGTCAGCCAGGGTCTTGAGGGAGTCGGGGGCACGGATGAGCTTGTCCAGGATGCTGACGATGTCGGCGAACTTGGGGCGGCGGGTGCGCTCCTGCTGCCAGCACTGCATCATGAGCTGGTAGATGGCGGAGGGGCAGTCCATGGGCGTGGGCAGCCGGAAGCCGTCATTGATGGCCTTCATCACCTGGGGATGGGCAGGGTGGTCAGGGTGCCTTCACAGCCCCCAGACTCCCATACAGTGGTTCGCAGAAGGAAGGGGAGCCCAGAACAGAGGGGATGGGTCTCCTTTCTTGAGCCTGACACACAAACTTCGGTGCTAAGAGGCTGTGTCCAAAGGAGGCAGGGTCCCCTGACTGTGCTTCCTCCTGGGCACCAGGCCAACAGCCATGCCGTGAGCCCTGTAGCCAGCCTCTTTGTGGTCTCCAGGTGCCTACACACTGCCCCCTTTAAGCCTGAGCACTCTTCCCCCTCTGTGTCTTCACCTGGCTGCTGCCTTACTATGCCTCAGTCTCAGCTGAGATGTCACCTCCTCTGGGAAGTCTTCTAGGCCTCCTGGTTGCATGAGGTACCAGGTACTTGTACACACAGACACACAAGCGCACACATATACACACATGCATGCATGCACACACACTTCCCCCACCCCACTACTTCTTTCTTTGATCTCTTGCTAAGTGTAAGCAAGGACTGGGTCTGAGCCTAGCACTCAGCCTGACACACAGTAGGCCCTCAATAGACATTCACTGAACCAATGAAGGGCCGTACCAGATGAAGACCAACCCCCCAAACTCTTCTCTGCCCAACCCCTGGGGTTTGGCAATGAGTAAAGGCTTAAGCCCAGGTCCGGATGGGGCTGGGAGGACGAGGGGGCCTACCTCGTGGTTTGACAGCTCCCAGTAGGGCCGCTCCCCATAGGTCATCACCTCCCACATGACGATGCCATAGCTCCACACGTCGCTGGCCGAGGTGAACTTGCGGTAGGAAATGGCCTCCGGAGCTGTCCAGCGGATTGGGATCTTGCCACCCTGCAGGGACCAGGCCGGTCACGACTGTCCCTTCAGCACCCCTGGGACGATCCCAGTCAGGGCCGCAGTCCCCGGAGACCCAGGCCCCAGGTGTGAGAGGGCAAAGGCTGCGCCAGCCCGAGGCCCCCCGTCCTGGCGAGAGCCGCCGAGCACTCACACTCGTGGTGTAGGTGGCCTCGGGGTCGTCCTCCAGGACCCGGGACAGGCCGAAGTCGGACACCTTGCAGACTAGGTTGCTGTTGACGAGGATGTTGCGGGCGGCCAGGTCGCGGTGGACGTAACTCATGTTGGCCAAGTACTTCATGCCGGCCGCAACGCCCCGCAGCATGCCCACCAGCTGCAGCACACTGAACTCGCCATCCTTCTCCTAGGAGGGCGCAGGGCCTCAGCCGCCAGCCGGCCACGCCCACCAGGACCCCGGCCCTCCAGCAAGGCCACGCCCACCGGGGCCCAGCCCCCAGTCAGGCCACGCCCACTGGGGGACCCCCCCCCCTCCAAAGCCAGGCCACGCCCACCGGGACACCAGCCTCCAGTCAGGCCATGCCCACTGGGACCCCAAGCCTGGCCACGCCCACCTGGGCCCCCAGCCCCCAGCCAGGATCCCAGGGCCCCACCCGGGCCCACAATCTCACCCGCAGGAACTTGTCCAGGGCCCCGTTCTCCATGTATTCGGTGATGATCATCAGGGGTTTGTCTGTGGAGGTGCGCACAGGTGTCAGGGCAGGGGAGCAGCTCTCAGGAGAGGCCCTACAGGGGCCCCCAGGGGGCAACCCCTCCCGTCCCGTACAGGTCCCCCACCCCCACTCCGGAGCCAGGACTCACACTTGGAGACGACGCCCTCCAGGCGGATAATGTTGTGGTGGCTGAACTGGCCCATGATGCTGGCCTCGCTGAGAAAGTCCACTCGCTGCTTCTCCGTGTAGCCGGCTTTCAGCGTCTTGATGGCCACAGGTACCTCCTTCTTCCCCGATGCCTTCAGGGTGCCCTTGTACACCTCCCCGAACTCTCCTGCAGACAGGCGAGGTGGGAGAAGCGCCCACGTCAGCCCGGGCATCGGGCACTCCCAACCCGCCCCAGACCCCTCCGCGGCGCGCATCCTCACCGGCTCCGATCACCTTCTGCCGCGTGACGCAGGACGGATGGATCTCGGTGGTGAACTTGAGCACAGCCTGGTTGGGGTCCTCGTAGGTGTGGGGGTCCACATAGGTCTTCAGGGGCTTCAGTTGTTCTAGGAGGGGAAGGAGAGCCAGGGTCACAGACAGCTTGGGGAGGGGAGGGGCCCCAGAGCAGGGGGAGGAGGAGGTGATGGACCAGGGACCCCCGGGGAGGCCCATCGCCTGGCCACAGACCCGGAGGCGTGAGGACCGCAGGAGGGCAGCAGGGGTCGCAGCTCACCTGACTTGGAGAAGTAAACATCCTCCGAGGACTGGCGTGTCCGCAGGCTCTTCCTCCTGTGAGATCCCATGGGAAACCAGACACATAGGGAGCTCAGTGACCCCTGTCTCAGAGCCTCCTGACCTCGGGCAGAGGGCGTGGGGAAAGCCAGGCAGAGGAAATGAGCAAGCTGGCTCCCTCCTTGGCACCTACACCCTGTAATGGCCCTTAAGTGGCTGTAATGCAGGCTTCCTTCATTACAGCGCCCGGAGCTTCCTGCCCGTGTGTCCCGAGGAAGTACGGACACGCCATTCTGATGACCACTCTGCCCGGAGCCCCCGTGGCCCCCCAGGCCCTGTGCGGAGCCCTTCACAAGTCACTGCATCTTCACACACACACACACACACACACACACACCCACCCCGGGAGGCAGGGACTAGATTCCTATCAACCTCATTGTCCCTCAGGAAACAGGTTCTCATCCCCGTGTCCCGCCTAAGTCCTTGGGGAGCTCAGCCACGGGTTCCCACAAACCTGCGGTGGATGAAGAAGCCAATTCCTGCCAGCACCAGGAGCAAGACCACGCCGACAGCCACACCGCCGACCACTGCCATGTTGCCAGACCCTCCCGTGGCTGTCGAGGGGAGACCAGACGTGACAAAGGAGCCCCACACTTCAGACCATGATGATCCCCTGGTTGTACTTAGAGCCCCAGACACTTGCTGGGTGCCTCTATTACTGACGGCCCATGAGGGTATTTATCCCATTTCACAGATGGCCAATGAGAGGCCCTCCCCAGGGAACAGAGCAGGTGTGGGGGACTCTCTCCACAATGTAGGATTTGAACTGGGCCTGTCAATGCCAGAGCCTACATCCTTCTCTTCCCACAACACAGCCCTGAATACACAGCCCTGGTTCCCCCCCACCCTCCATCCTGCCCCCTTCCCAGGCTTGGGGCTGACCCATGCAGGGCCATCCGAGGCCCCGGCTGACCAGCAAGGGGGCACTTCTAAGTTCTCTGACCTACTCCCTCCGCCCAGGATGTCCCGGTGGTGTCGGGACGCTGGGCCAGCCTGCACCCCAGGCCCCGACTCACACAGCGTCTGGAATTCGTGCACCTTGCTGCCGGCACCCTGGCCCTCCTGCGTCAGCGCCTGCACCTGCACCAGGTAGATGGTGTCCGGGGCCAGGTCGTCCAGCGTCACGGAGAAGCCTTCCGTGCGGCGCACGTTGTAGCTGTTGGCGTCGCCCTGTGGGTGTTTAGCAGGTGGAGAGACAGACCGTGAGGACAGGCGAGGGCGGTCAGCTCAGCCTGCCAGAAAGCAACTCCAGCTTAGCGAGGTTAGTCTCTGTGCTAGCAGGCTTGGTGCCCTTCTTACAGAGGATGCAACTGAGGCGCAGAGAAGCGAAGTGACTCGCTCCAGGTCACAGCCAGCAAATGCAGGACCCAGGACTCAAGCCCAGGTCTGCCTGATCCCCAGGACAGGGCTCTCCTGCACCCGCACCTCTTCCAGGGATTCCAGAACACTGCGTCTTCTCTCCCACAAACCCCTGCTGGCTGGCCTCGGAGAGGCAACTCTCAGGAAGACCCCAGACCCCATTTGCTTCTCCAGACGACCGCGTGGTGCAGGGAGCGCCCCTGTGCCCAGCCCCGGCCCTGCGTGCGTCACCTTCTTGCGGTAGGTGACTTCATACTTCCACACACGGCTCTGCTGCAGCGGAGGGATGACCCAGGAGACGCTCAGCGAGGTGGTGCTGCGGCTCTCCAGCTTCACCTTGGGGGGCTCTGGGCGGGACAGCGGTGGTGGGAAGGGGTGTGAGAAGCCACCCAGGGGCAGGGGGTCACTGAGGGAGCACCCAGACCCAGTCCCATCCACAGCCTGACCTGGGGTTCTCAACTTCCATCCCCAGAGCACAGAGCCCCAGCCTGGGGCCCCAACACAGGCTGGCACATCAGGGGTGCCCCACGAGTGTTTACGAGTGCATAAATACTAAAAGGAGAACAATAACGTCTCTATGGACCAGGTTACATATAAGGACTTATTAAGTTCTCTTAACAGCCCTTAAATAACCCCCATCTTACAGGTGCTTCCCTGGTGGCTCAGGTGGTGAAGAATCTGCCTGCAGTGCAGGAGACCCAGGTCTAATCCCTGGGTCGGGAAGATCCTCTGGGGAAGGGAATGGCAACCCGCTCCAGCATTCTTGCCTGGAGAATCCCATGAACAGAGGAGCCTGGTGGGCTACAGTCCATGGGGTTGCAGAGAGTCGGACATGGCTGAGCCACTGACACTTTACAGGTGAGGAAACGGGTTCAGAGGTCAAGGACTCGCCCACAGTCACGGAGCTCAGAAGAGACGCCAGGGGCCGCGCCTTTGAGCGCTCTGTGCTGCCTGCCTCGGAACCCAGCGGAGCTCTGGGTCACCATCCTAGGGAAGCCCCCCACCTGGGCGGGTCGCACGGGCATGGCCCCCAGCCCGAGGCGCTCACCAGTCTGGTTGATGCTGACGCTGGCCGTGCGGAAGCTGCGGGTGCTCACCAGGCCCGAGACGCCGTTGCGGGCCTCCACGGTGAAGGTGTAGTTCATGTGGGGCTCTAGGTCACTGACGGTCACACTGGTGCGGGTCAGCCCCAGTGGCGGCTCCGAGTAGCGCACGCTGGCCTCGCAAGGCCCGCACTCGCCCGACTCGGGCCAGCACTGCTCGCAGGAGACACTGTAGGTAACATCCTCGCGGCCCCCGCTGTCCTGGGGGGGCGTCCAGCGCAGCTCCACCTTGGCGCCCATGCCCACAGCAGTGAGGTAGTGCGGGGCGGACGGGGGGCCTGCACAGGGTGGTGTGGGGAGCGGACAGGTAAGCATCAGCCACCACCCCCAGCCCGCCCGCCCTGACCCCTAGGAGACTCACGCGTGCAGGGTAGGGTCAGCGGGTCCTGCGGAGCCCGGAAGTAGCCGTCCTCACACTCGCAGGTGGCGGCGCCCTCAGAGGATGGCAGGGTGTGTGCAGGGCACTCCAGACACGGGCTCTCGGACGCCTCGGGCTTGAAGAACCCCGGCGAGCAGGCTGGGGGTGCGGGGACAGAGTCAGCTCAGCCTGCTCCCAGACCCAGCAACTCTTCCTCTCCCTTGCCCTGGGCCCCCAGGCAAGTCACTGAGCCACTATGGGCCAGTCTGGTCACTGGCGAGAGTGATGACAAAATGCGTAGTAAGCACCCAGTTCAGGCAGGGCACCCAGAAGTGCCTGGCCAGCCTGCTCCAAACCTTTGCAAACGCCCCCAACGGGCTCTTATAAGAAATGCCCCACCCCCACGCCTGGCGTTCAAGGCCCGCATCTCAGCTTCCAGCTCCCCAAGAAGCGGCCTGTCTGCTTTACCTCCTTGAGTCTGTGCAGGCCAGCCTGGCAGGTCCCACCTGGACTACGAGCCGCCCAGGCAGTAACTGTCTTCTTCCCCATCTGTGTTTGTTGACTGACGATCACCACCCCCAGCCCAGCCCCCCAGCAGATCAGCCAGGAGCATCAGGGTGTCAGCTTTGCGGGTGCTCCCGCCACCCTGAGGCTGGACCACCTTCCTGTCCTGGGGCTGGCCCCAGGAAACAGGAAAGGCCAGACCCCCAGCATTTTCTCTGGATCTGCTTTCAGGGACCGAATCACTTCCTCCACTCACAAGGGCCGCCAGGAAGCAGCTCTTCCTTCCCTGGTGGCAGGTACGGTCCCAGCCAGGCAGAGGAGAGTCCCAGAAACCTCATTCCAGAGGCTTCTTCCTCCCATTGCCCTATCCTGCCCCGGCCCCAGGTCCCCTTCCTGGCCCCACAGGCAGGAAACTACCCAGACACTGCGCAGGGCTGTCCCGGGGCTGAGCAGCTGCTGAAGCAGCCAGAATGGGGTGGGGTCCCCCAGTGTCCTCTTCCCCAAGCCTACAATTACTGTCCCCCACCCTCAGCTTATTCAGTGGGAAGACACAGAATAAGACACCTCTAGCTTCAGTGTCATGTTCATCAAACATTGATCCTTGACTCTTATGTCCAGCCCTACACACAGACCCTGTGAAAGTGTGAAAGTGTTAGTCGCTCAGTCGTGTCTGCCTCTCTCTAACCCCATGGACTGTGGCCCACCAGGCTCCTCTATCCATGGGATTCTCCAGGTAAGAATGCTGCAGTGGGTAGCCATTCCCTTCCCCAGGGGACCTTCCAGACCCAGGGGTTACCCAGGATAATGCAGGCTTCCTGTATTACAGGCATATTCTTTACCATCTGAGCTACCAGGGAAGCCTGAGACAAAGCCCCTGACCTCAGGGAGCAGGCGCACAGGACGATGTCCACCAGAAAGGGATGGGCAAAGGCCTACAGGGGTAGAAACAACCTTGGCCAGAGGCTTGTGGAGTCAAATGTGGGGTATTTCAGCCAGGGCTTAGGAGCTGAGTAGGAGTTCAGCAGGGCAGAAGTGTTGGTAGGAGGAGTTAGGGGTGAGAAAGAGCAAGGCTAATGGGAAGCGTGCGTGGCTTGGTGGGCACAAGTCTGGAGAGTAGCAGGGAGTAAGTCTGAGCCATCTCAAGGGACAAGCTTGAGAAAGGCCCTTAATGTCAGATCAAGGAACCGGGACTTTATCCTAGGGGCAGTGAGAGCCAGTGAAGGTTTGATGTAGAGAATAATGGTACGGTCAGATCTATGCTGTTGAAAAAAGGTGGGGACAGTCTCCCTCCTTGTCTAGTTCCCTATGCAAGCAGAGGTGGGGAGTCAGGGGAAGGAATTAAAGGACACCTCCCCGTTAATGACTGCTTGCCGGGGCCCAAGGGGACTCTCCTGGAAGCTGCTCCCTCCTCTCCTGCCTGTCCTGCCACGGCAGAATGTCAACACAGGCCCTGAGAGAGCTTGGGCACACACCACAGGGGAGGGGGCTTGTCCAGGACGGCGTAGCCTGGAGCCCGTCACACGCAGCGACCACTGATCAGGAGCTGCTCTGTGCCGCTTCTGGCCCAGGCACTCGACATTCATGTAGTCGTCACAATAAGTGTTATCAAACCAGGCGCTGTAATGATTCATTCCACTCTGGAGGTGAGGAAACTGCTGCTCAAGAGAGGTAAAACACCTTGGTCAAGGTCAACGAGCTCCTAAGACAGGAAACCAAAACCTAAACCCTGGATACCAACCTCAAACCCCCCTCCTTTCCCCACAAACATGTCAGTTTGGAGCAAAGAGAAATCAAAGTTCTTAAACAAGCCCAAAGAGCGAAGAGCGAGGAGAGGAGGCCCGACCGCTACAACACCAGAAAATCCCAAGACAGATTTCAGAGTAGCTAGGGGAGGGGGGAGGGGGTGACACCTCCTAACACACGGCACCTCTATGTCCTTGGGGAGAAAACAGTGACATCACACCCAGGCCACATGGGAGGGGGTTGGTCGGGCCCACCAGCGTGACCTCCTACTTCAAGGCCCAAAGGTTTTCCAAGTCTCCAGTTGCATTTAAGGAATCCCTGTGTATTTTGCTTTCTTCCTCATTACTTATCTGTTACAATACAAAAATAGCTCTCTCCTCCCCCAAACCTACAAGTAAAAGCGAGACTTCAGAAAGCTGGGCCCTGTTTATCCTGGGATCTCAACTCCCCCAAATGCCCTGACTTGTCTGCCAGAGGGGCTTACACCCTGGGTGAGTACTGCCTGCAGGTGGTCCAGGCCCCGCAGAATCGGGGTGCTCAGGGGCCCCCAAGAACATAATCATACCCCCCAGCTCAGGCGCTCAGGCTGGGGAGGGACCCCAAGCCCCCACAAGGCCTTCAGCACCTGTAAACCCCACAGGGCCCCTTGCTCCCCAGGGGCTGCTCCCCAGCCCCCCAGCCCCAGGCCAGAGGAGGAAGCAGGAGCAGAGGCGGGCTCCGGTCTGTGGTCTCTGAGCCGGGGGTGGCCCGCCTGCTGCTGGCAGGAAAGAGGGAATTTGGAGAGATTTCCGCTGGGCATGTGCCAAAGAATAGCGGAGAGGCAGCTCCAGCAGGGCATGTGCTAGCCTGACGGGAATGAGCTGCCCCCTCCTGTAGCCGCAGAGCTCCACGGGGCCTTCCCTGGGCCCCACCAGAGTGTGCCCTTGCTCAGGGGCCCCAGAGTCCACGTGTCTGCCACTGGTAGGCCCCCGGGTCTTCCTGATCTTGCAGGGTTGCATTTCCTGGCATTCTGGGCAGACGAGTGGGGACAGGGGTCACACACTGGGTGGTCACACATTCCCAAACATAACTCACACTCACAAAATACCCACTGTCCCTTCACCCATCAGCAAACTCCTATGCATCCTTCAATACCCAGCTTGAGCTCCTCTACACAGCCCTCCTGGACTCTCCAATCTCTGGCCCCCTTCTGACCATCAGGGCAACTCTTACTCAATCTTATGTTTACCAAACAGCAACTGAGCACTTCCTACGTGTCTGGCACAATGCTGGCTGCTGGGAGACCATGGCAAGAAAAACAAACACCGCTTCTGCTCCAGGGAAATTTACACCCCTGGCTTTCAGACTCCTTCTGGAATGATTTCGGACCTTCTATGAGACAGGCAGCTGGTGGGGCGCAGAAGTGGAATCCGCCTTCCCTGTGTCCCCTGGCCCAGCAGAGGGCCTGGCACACAGCAGGTGCTCAGCTAACGTCTGCTGACTGGACAGATGAATGAAAATGTGAGTAAAGACAGAACCTACATGCTCATTACAAATGGGCTCTAGGGCCACAGAAACGAGCATCTCAGTGCCCAGGAGAGTGTTGGGGGATGGTGCCCAGGATGCCACCTGCCCAGCTCCAGATCCCAGCTCTGGCACACCCGTGGGGAACTTCCCTGGCCCCAGTCCCTGGCAGGCCCAGGCCTCTCTGAGCAGGGGAACGGGGGCAGGGTGGCTGCACCCAGGGGTGTACCCTGGTTTTTCCAGTTCCCGATGCCTGCCCCTCAGGTGGCAGCGTGGGATGACTCAGGGACATACGCCCTCTGGCGTGACGCAAATCCAGCGGCAGAGCCCCTCCTCCAGGCCCAGCCCCCTCGCCCGGCCATCGGTGGCACAGGCACAGGGTCAAGAAGGGGCGGTGGCAATCCACCTGTGGTCAGTCACCTACCCCAGCCCAGGCCAGCTGGCCACCACGTGCGCCACCCCGGCCCAAAGGCACAAAGCCTGAACTTTGCCCCACACCTGACGGGCAGCAGTCAGCGACCCCGTAAGTTCCTGATCCTGCAAACGCGGGTCCCCAGCGGCCCTGTTCCCACACACCCCGGGGAACATTCTGTGGGCACATTCCTCCACCAGCTGCGATAAGCCAGACTCCGCCTCCCCGGCACCAGCCTTTCATCTGCTGTTTGCTTTCCCTGACTCCTTCCTTCCGTTCCGGGACCCGCTGCTCACCTCAGTGAGGGAGGAAGGGAGGGCCCCCCACGGAGGTTTTGCGCTCAGTGTGAGCTGAGGGCTGGGCGGGGGGTGGGGGCTGCCACGGCTCCAACCCCCATTCAGGCCAATAGAAACCACTGAAATAAGGCCAGGGGCACTCCCCTGGGAGGGGACAAACCCCCAAGTCACAGATCACAGACCACCACCCGCTCAGCCTAGGGATCAGCCCCTGCGTGCTCAGGGACATCCTACCTAAGGACCCCCTCAGCCAGAGCCACTGCCTGCCTAGGGGGTGCCTCCTCTTCAGCTCTGGACCCTGGGCCAGGTCTCAGCCAGTCAGGTGCCACCCATGCAGAGGTCATCCCATCTGCAGATTGCCAGAGCAACCCAGGTTCTCAGGAGGAACCACAGCAGAAAGTCACAAGAGGTAGGCTTTGAGTGCTAAGGCTCCAACCCACCCATTTTACAGGTGGGGACAGTGAAGCCCAGAGGGGATTCACCAAGGTCACAGGGCTTGCAGGTAGAAAGCTACATGCCAAGGGCACTTGAAGACAGTGCACTGCCCTCCCCATGCCAGGCCCCAGCTCCCTCACTCACTTCCTCTCCCTGGGCCTCAGTCTCCCCAACTGTAAAACAAGGGGAGTGCTCGGGCTCTCTGGGTTGTTTGTGAAGGCAGAGGAAACTTTGCTTGGGAAATGCTCAGCATGGGATGAGGTGTCCACGAACTGGGGGACAAAGAGACTGGAGCGGGGAGGGGCTGGGCCCCTCAAGGGAGCAAGGGCTCCCAAAGAGGGACCTCCTGATCCCCAAGCCCCCACCCCCAGCTGCTGGACCGAGCCTCTGGCCCAAGCTGCTGGCCACCTGCTCACCTGGCCCGCAGTCCCCGGGCCGAGGCGCCAGCTGCCGTGCCAGGACAGGAAGCCGAGACAAACAGGGAGACAGAGCCACCCCGGGGGACATGGCGGTCAGCCTGAGCGGCTCCAGCGTCCCCGAGGTAGGGCTGGGGGCGGGGGCGCCGGAGGGAAATGGGCTCATTCCTGACATAGCTCAGCAGAGCGCGGCTGCCCGTGCCCACCTGTCCACACAGCACCTGGGAGGTGGCTCCCTTCCGCTGTCCATTTAACTCTTTCCTGAGCCTCCTGGGGAGGGAACCCTGGGGAGAAACTGGCAATCACCTGGACCGGATGGCCTCGGCCTGCCCAGCCCCGCTCTGGACTTGGCTTGTCACCAGTAAAGCCCCAGCGGGAGCCTCTCGGTCCATGGCTCTGCGGAGGGCAGGCGGGGAACAGACCCTGCAGCTCCCTGTTTCCTCTGTAACATGCTCAGGAAGAGCCCCCACACCAGCCCCCTTACCACCTGTGCCAGGACCTGCCACCCTGCTGCCCGGGGCGTCCATCCGGGCCAGGCGCTGACTCAGGGATTCCAGAGGAACTGGTCACTTCCCGCCCCGCCTCCTGAGCCATCCTCTGGCCTGGATGTGGCTGCGTCGGCTAGATCCAGTCCTGGGGCGACTGGTCTCAACTGTGTGATGCCAGGCAGGTTTTTTCACCTCTCTGAGCCTCAGTTCCCTGTCTGTGAAATGGGACGGGCAGCAGTCCCTGCCTCTCAGAGCAGCGGCACAGACCTGCAGGAGCAGGTAGATGGAGCGCTTGCCCGGGGCAGCTCCAAGCTCTGCAGCTGGGTCTCCCCCACCATCAAGGTCCTGGGCTGCTGGGGAAGGTCTGCAGGGGCAGAGTCGCCAGGCTGGGGGTTCCCAACCACAGAGAGGGCCCCCAAGCCACACAGAAGGGAATTTAGGGAGAGGGACTCCAAAGGGGAAAATCAGGGCAACAGGTGGCTGGTGGTGCAGAGGGTCCCCCGACCAAAGTCAAAGATTCCAGTCCTGGAAACCAGGCCTCCCTCCTGGGGTGACTCAACTTGTCACAAACAAAGCCTGAGAGGCCCTGAACCCCCGCTCCCGGAGAGGGAAGCCCGACCCCTCTTCCTGCAGAGAGACACCCCCCACTTCAACTGTCCACTTATCGCGGACTGGCCTGAATCACCAGCCTGTGGAAAGTTTTCAGCTGCCCCCCACCCCCCGCCTGCATTCCTGTGTGAGCATGTCATGGGGAGGAGTCTGCTCACCCAGGGAGGCCTCCCCCCCACCCCCGCCCCTGGCGGTCACTGTCTGAAACCCGGGGGCGTGCACCTGAGGTCACCGCAGGCAAGGCCAGCTAAGGAGCAGAGGACAGCTGGGAGGACAAAGGGCAGTGGAAGGGCCGGAGCAGAGACTACGCCACAGGCAGAGAGGCTCTGAGCAGACTTCTCATTTGAGGCTGTAGACTGTATTAAGTAAGGTTCTGAGGATTGGCTCTAAGAGGCAAGTGCAGCCCGTGAGAAAGGACTTCAGGGCCCTCCAACACCTGAAACCCAGAAAGATCCATGGTTACTAGGTAAGAATACAGTCTGCTAGAACAGTTGAACTTCTCATCTTTCAATCAGGAAGCCTGAGGCCAGAGGTGAGACATTCACCAAAGGTCACTGGTCGGTATGTGTAAGTGCAGGCCCCGAACCCCCGATTTCTCAAGACCCCGCTTATCTCAGCAAAGAAGCTCCCAGAGCCAGCCAAAGGTTGGCCCACATTCCACAAATGCCCTGCCCCGCAGCCATTTCCAGAAAAAGTCACCACTGAAAGAAATCCACGTTGCTTTAGCGCGTTCCGCTATCACAGGCCTGGCTGTGCCAAGCCATGGCCTCTCGATGAGAGCTCAGGCCCTGTGCCCAGACAGTCTGATGATGCCGGCCCTGTCGTCATCAGCAGAAGCCCCAATGGGCTGATCTGGGTCCATGGCCCGGGGTGGGGCAGGCAGCGAAGGCAGACCTGAGCACCCCTCCCAAGCAGGCCTTTTTCAGAAAGCCCCAGGTGATTCTCATGTGCGGCCAGGGAATGCAAATCCTGGGTCCACTTCGTTCACCTCCAAGAACCAAAGAGGGGCCTGAGCCCCAGAGAGGTTCAGTGACTTGCCCAGTGTCACACGGTGAGTCAACAGAGAAGGAACCAGCTCCTGAGCCTGAAAGCACTGTACCCACCATGATATTTCATAACAGATACTCAAGATAAACTTCTGGGAAGAACCAAAAACAACAATCACACTTAAAAACACTTCTGTGTCAGACACTGACCTAAGCATTTTATGAGTACTAAGTCATTTGACTGTCATAACAACCCTACAAGATGGGCAGTATGTTCACCTCCATTGTACAGATGAGGAAAGCCGGACACAGAGAGGTTAAAGAACTGGCTGAGTCACACACCTAAATGCAGCACAGAGATGCGAACTCATGCACTCCTGTCTGGGGCCTTCCCTGCTGGTCAAACAGTAAAGAATCTGCCTGCAATGCGAGAGACCTGCATTTGATCCCTGGGTTGGGAAGATCCCCTAGAGAAGGAAAGAAAGGAAAACCCACTCCAGTATTCTGGCCTGGAGAATCCCATGGACCCAGGAGCCTGGCGGGCTACAGTCCATGAGGCTGCAGAGTCAAGACACAACAGAACGAGTAATACTCTCACTTCCACTCCTGCCCGAGAGTCTTCACTCACATTCTGCACACTGTCCGTTTCTCAATGGATTCATTCTCGTGAACGAGTGAATACAGCCTAGGAAGCCTCTGAGATTTCCACTAACAGAACCACCCCATGTCAGAGCAAGGACAACCTTACCAAGGTCCCCGGCTCCAAGAGCAGAGACTGGAGCCTGGGAACGCAGCCTCCGCCATGCGCCCTCACTTACCCTGGCAGGCGTCCTCCACCTTCTCATAGCCCGCCTGGCACAGGCACTGGCCAATGGGCACCAGCCACTCGCCGTCCACGGCGCAGTGCATGCGAGGCTCCTCGCCCCCGGGGGGGACCGCGGCGTGCTCCACACAGGTGCCCGCGACAGTGGCCAGGGCGGGCGCGTCGGAGCCAGCGATGGTCTCGGGGAAGCGGGCCAGGCCCTTGAGCAGCTCGGGGCACTTCTTGTAGTAGACGCGCACGGACAGCAGCGCCACGCAGGCGCCCACGTCCTGGAAGGCCAGGTAGAAGCCCTTACGGGTGAGCGGCCCCACGGACCGCTCCTCCACATTCAGCTTCACGTTGCGCGCCTCGAAGTCACTGCTGCCTGTGATCTCGTCGGGCGCAATGGTGTCGATCTTGGTGAACTGGCGCTTCTGGAAGTTGGTGCCGTAGTCCACGTCTGACTCGGCATAGTAGAGGTTGAAGGTCTCCTTGCAGGAGCTGGCGCCTCCAGGGAAGCTGTTGCAGTCCCGCACGGTGAACTTGAGCTCGATGAAGATGCGCTCGGCCTCCCCGCGGTAGACCCAGTTGGTTCGGAGCCAGTTGTCCTGGTCACCGGCCACCACATTGCACACGGAGTACATGTAGATGGGCATGTCGTTCATGATGTTCTGCAGGAGGTCCCACTGTGCGGGGCCGAAAGGGGAGTGTGGGCAGGGAGGCAGGCGCCCAGAGGCATCAGCCAGGAGGTGGACCGGGCGCCAGGCTCTCCGCTTCCTGCCAGCCTCACTCTCGGGTCCAGGAAGGGGCTCCAAGTCTCCCTCACACGTTACCAGTGGCTGAACTGGATCTGACCCCTTGGTGTGCCCCCTGACACCGGTGCCGGGGTGCTAAAACCCCTATATTAGACAGTGAGCTGAGGGCGGAGGCTGGGGATCCGATGTGACCTGAGGCAGACGGCTTTAGCTCTCTGAGCCTCAAAGTCCCCATCCTGCCATGGGGGCCAGAGCCACTTCACAAACTTGCTGTGAAGATAAATGACAGAACGTCTACCAAAACTGAGCACGCTGCCTGGCATGGGCAACAGGCACAGAAGGCAACTGGTATCACCACCACCACCATCATTCACTGTGTAGGCGTATGTGAGTGGGAGGGAGGGGTCGGGTCAGGAACAGCAGGTGATTCCGCACCACTGCTCAGATCACTGCTCAGCCTCCTCCAGGAAGGCTTCCCAGGTTGGGCCAAGGCTGGGGCAAGTGCTTCCCTCAGACCCCCATGGCCTCCATTATCTTAGCACCTACTTGGTGACAACTACATCTTGCTGCCACAGCACAGTCTGAGCTCCTTAGGGCATTTCTGTATCCCCAGGGCCTACCTCAAATATAGTAAGTACTTGGGAAAGTATTTGTTGATTGAATGAACATATGTATGAAAAAAGCAGAAGGGGCCAAGGAGAAAGGCCTGGGCTGCACTGTGCGACCTTGGCCTCAGATGCCCTTGGGCCTCAGTTTCCTACTCTGTGTCATGACTTGGCTGGATGACATTCCAGGATCCTGGAAATCTGCTGACATTAAACTCCAGGCCTAAGGAGTTAGGGTGACCAGGGCCCAGCGCCCAGCTCACTCACAGATCTGGCCAGCAATGGAAATGGTCTCGAGTACCCCTTGGAGACAGCTCAGGCCCCAGAACAAATTCAATAAGGGGGAAACTGAGGCCCAGAGCATCAGTATCCTCCCCAAGGCCACACAGCAGTCACACGCAAAGCTGGGGAGAGGACCCTGGGGTCTTGCCCACCAGTCCAGGCCATAGCAGGGCAGGGAAGGGGAGGGCAGGGGAGACTAACCGCAGGAGATGAACTTGGTGGAAAAGCAAAACAAACTCAGCCTCAAGCAGGAAAGGGGAGCAACAGCTGGAGAAGCAGGGAGAGAGGCCTGCCTGGGAGGAGCCTCATCTGGCTTCCGGGGCTGTAGGGACCTGGGAACACTGTTCCCTGTCTCTAGCTCATCCCTCATCTTCTGGGCTGGGACCTCAAAGACAGGGGGAGCCTCAAACTCCTTCCCTGCCTGCCGAGGGGAATAGAGGGAGCCAGAGGGGGTCCCTCTGACGATCCTGGGGCCCTGTTCTGCTGCGGCCTCCGGCTGTCTCCCCAGCTCTCCCCACCTCTCCGGGCCCTTCCCTGCCCTCTTGTCCCAGCCTGCCTAATTGGTGAGGAGCCTGGATTTAAACCCTGGCTGAGCCACTGGCTCTGGGCCAGGCCCCATCCCCCCCGGGTCTCGGTTCCCCTGTCCCCAGGCCCCCACCCGCCCCAGACTGCTCACCCCTTTGCCGTAGGGCTGTGTGAGCCAGCCGAGCTCCCCTTTAGCTGCAGCGAAATCCAGCAGGACGACTGGAAGAGAGAAAAGAGGGGACGCTGGGTCAGCTGGACAGCGTCTTCAGAGACCAGCCCACGGTGGGAAAGGCAGGAGCTCCCCAGGGATCCCAAGTGGCCCTAAAGGCTTCCCCAGCCCCCAGAGAGAGACCCCGCCACTCAGGGTCAGCACAGCCAAGAAGACCCGTCTCTCCGGAATAGGGAGGCAGGGCCCTGGGGAGGACGGGGGCCTTGTCACTGTGGCAGCGCAGGACGGGTGAGGGCCAGGCCTCTCCCTCCAGCCACGCCGCCCGCTTGCAGCCCCAGCTGGGCGAAGAGGGCAGAGCTCGGCCCAGCAGGGCACAGCGGCTAGGCCTGAGGGACACCACGTCCCCCTGCCTTCTTCCTGAAAAGGCCCCTCCGCAGCGGTTCACACGCACGCAGGTCTTGGGGACACCCTTATCTGCTCCAGCCACATCCCCCCACCCCACACACAGCACAAAGTACCCTCAACCCCACAAAGGCCACACAGATGCACCACACGTGTGTACATAACGTGTCTCCTGGCCCTCCAAGAGAGAGCTGTTAACATGTGGGAATGACTCCAGGAAGGGGAGTGGGGTCGTTGGGGGGGAGGTGGGGGCAGTGTCTGGAAACTGATCTTCCCACCACGAAAGCCACAGAGCAGGCACGACAAAGCCCTGAGCCCACAGGGCCTCCGGGAGGGACCCGCAGATACACACAGCCGGCGCGGCCCGGCCCTGGAGACCCGTTCCTGCTGCCTCCGTCCCTGACACCCTGGCCACTGACCTGCCAGAGGCGTCTGGGGACTGAGATGGAAACCCTTAAAGGGAACATCTAGGCCCAGAGTAAACAGCTGCCTGGACCTCACTGTCCCCAGAGAGGCATCAGAATTCGCGGGAAGGACACGTTGCCAGGGGCTTCCCGAGATCCAGCCGTGCCCTCAAGCACCTCTCACTGCCCACCCCTGGCTTTGCCAGCCTCATCGACTGCAGTCAAGACCCCTGGTGCAGCCTCCTGCTCCATTTCCAAGTAACGTCCAGGTAGCTCCCGATAGAAGAAACACTCCCCGGAGGGCCCGGGGCCTGGAGAACAAGCATGACCCTCTGTAAGGTCCCCAGATTCAGAGGAAAAGCCCTGGGGGGGGGGGGGGGAACCTAGTGCTGACTTCTTCTGGACTCTGAAACATGAGGAACATGGCCCCAAGAAGCAGCATTCCTCAAGGCCTGGACCTGAAAGAATGCCTCTCAGGGTGGAATCCCAGGCAGGTGGAGATGGAGCTGATTTAGACAGATGCGGGGGATGGGGAGGGGAGCCTAGGCAGACTCTGAGAAACCCTTTGCTGAGGGCAGACCACCCCGCTCCCCCCGGGCCTGGGAGCGGAGTGCTACCAGCTGACCGCTGCTGACCCAGCCAGGTTCTCTAGGAAAGGCCCACAGCCCGGCTGGGGAGAGGAAAGCCAACGTGGCACGAGCCCAAGGCTGAGGGGACAGAGGAGGGGGGCTGGGAGGTGGGCAGGGGCAAGGATCTGCTCGGACATGCCCAAGGCTGAGGCTTGGGAAATTCACTAACCCCACTAGCAAATGGAATGTTCTGGCTCCACAGGAAGGAATCTAGGGGTTCCTGGCTCCAGCCCAGGGAAGTAGGAGGACAAAGGTGAGAGGTCCTCCAGATCCGGACGCCCCCCTTCCCTAGAGGGGTGGGAAGCTGCAGGCTACACTGCTGGGGGAGGGGCTCATGGCTCCAGGGTGCCGAAGGGTTAACCTGGCACGGAGGGACCCCCATGGCCCCTGCCGGAGCTTACTCCCCTTCCAGCCTGAGAAGTATCACAGGGCTCACTGGAGAAGAAAAGAAGCCTTCACACAGGAAGGAGCCCCCTCCCTCCCGGGGGAAATTCCCTAGAGCCGATCACCAGGAACAGGCGCCTGGCCTGGTCTCTCCACCCTGACGGGCGCGGCTTCTCCCTGAGCTGCTTCCAGGGACCTAGCTGGTACCGGCGGGGGCCGGGAGCCCCTCCACGGGACCTGATGGCTTCACCGAGGCCTGGGCTAAGCTGGACTCATCCAGGGGCCCCTGTCCCTCACCCCACCCCCAGGAAAACCTTCTTCTTGGTCTGAAGTCCCATCGCAAATATCAACCTCGTGGGTCCACCTCATTGAGAGCTCTTTACTCAAAGGCATCATCCCCCTGCTCTCCCCATCCCTCCGAACGAGACAGGCTGGTTCCTAAAGCAGGGAGGCGGGGAGACTGGGGCTGGGGGACAGGACAGAGAGAGGAACGAAGAAAAGAGGGGACAGGGGACAGAGGGCACACTGGGCTCTGAGAGAACGAAGAGGCCAAGGACTCCCAGGCCTCAGGAGCGCTCTCCAGCCCACCTCCCAGCTCAGGCCAGCAAGCCCTGCAGATCTTCTCACATCTCAGGAAAACCCAGCCCAGCACCTGGGTGCACGGGCCCCGGGCTCTGGAGCCCAAGAAGCCGGATGTTCAGAGCTAACCCTCTGGAGAAAAAGGGATCAGGCCGCCCTCAGGTTCCCCGCTTGTAAAAGGACAGATTCAGGGGCTGCTGAGAGTTTAACAGGCTCCATGGGGCCTCCTAAGGCAGCCTGGTCCTGCACTCACGGGGAAGGATGAGGGAGAGGAAAGCAGCCTGGTGAAGGTGGAAGGGGCTTGGGTCTGCACCCCCGACCCACCTCCAGGCCAAGGCACCACATCCATGGCATCCCAGCTGGGGCATCTGTCCCCCACACTCCACCACAGGCACAGCTCCCTGGGGAGGCCCTCACAGGGACTCTGGGAGCCTGACCAGAAACCTTCCCTGGACCTTGTCCTCCCCCGCTGCCACGCACGTCGGGGTGTGGTGGGCACTAGTCATCTGGCTGGGGGGGGGGGGGCTCGACAACGGCCCAAGGGCAAGGCTACAGCACAATCACCCATGACACCAGTCCTGCCTGGTCCCCCTACCCCACCTCCCAGGGCCTTCAGGACAGGCCTGCAGTGAATGCGGCTGTCTCCCTCCTTCCTTCCAACCACAACCCCCCAGAAGAAGGAGGACAAAAAGCCGGGGTGGGGGGATATTGAGGGTCACAGAAGAGCCCACCCACTCAGCCTGCAAGTTGGGACCAGGAACCCCGATTGATTAGGGGCGTCCCCACCCTCACCCTCAAAGAGTTCCGCCTCGGGCCTCTTTTACTCCCAACTTGGAACAGCAAAACTTCCAACCCCAGGTGGGGAGGCGGAAAAGGAAGCAAGGCTCAAGGAAACTTCTCACGGGGCCCGGGTTTCCTCTGCACTTCCCTCTGGTGGAGCCTGCGGAAACCTCCTCTGCCCCCGCGGGCGGGCAGACCTTCTCAGTCGGAAACTGAAGCCGGTCTTGGCTGGGTGGACGGGTGGACAGGAAGCGCCTCGGCCAAGGGCACGAGCCCCCGTCCGCTCCGCGACCCCAGCCGAGGCGGCAACGCCCCCACCCACCAGCGGCCCGGCCCTGGGCGAAGTCCGCGCGGCCCCTCACCCAGCGCAGCGGCGGGGGCGGGTGAGTCAGTCCCCCACCCCCCGGCTGCCCGACTCCGCGGTGGCCCTGGGGTGCCCGCTCCACATCTTGGGAGGCCGCGCCCCCACCTGCTGCATTTCCTGGCTCTGAATCACCCCTCGCTCAGAACGCTTCACTTTGGGACTTCCTGTCCGCACTCGCGGCCCGGGGACCTGCCCCCCGAGTCCCGGAGTGCGGGGCGGGAAGGAGGGAGGGCTGTGAGTGGGCAAACTGGCCCGAAACTCCCCGCGAGCTCTCCTGCCCGACTGGAGGCATCGCGGGGCGTGGAGAAAACTTCAGGGGGCTGGGGCTTCTGCAAGGGTGTCCCCGCCGGCCGAAGAGCCCCTCCCCAAAGTGAGTGGCCTCCACAGAAACGCCTTCTCCACAAAATCGGGGCAAGCGGTTTCGCGAACTCAGGTCAACACGAAGCTGAGCCCGCCGGAAAGACCCCCGGACAACTCCTGATCCAAGAGACCCCGCGCCCCCGCCGGGACGCGTTCCTGAAGCCTCGTGGCCGGCGCCGAGTCCCCTTCTCTGCGGCCTCTGAGCCCCGCGCGCCAGGGCCCCAGCCTCTTAGTCCTAGGAGCGCCTACAGCCCGAGTGGGCTGGGGCGGGGGTCCCAGACTCGCCCGGCTCGCAGCTTGCGAGCCCTCCGGACCTCAGCACGCAGGGACAGGAGTTTCCGAAGTGGCGCGCGGGGCTCGGGGCGGAGCAGGGGCCGGGGTCGGGCCGCGCGCGCTTACCTTCCTTGCCCTGCGCCGCGGAGGCCGCGGCCAGCGCGCAGCCCCACAACAGCGCGAGGCAGGCGGGCGGCGCCCGACGCCCCATGCCGCGCTCCTCGCTCTCCGCCCGGCTCCGCGCCCCGCTCCGCACGCCCGCCCGCCGGCCCCGGTCCGCCTCCCGCCCGCAGCTTCCTCCAGCCAGCCGGAGAGCTTAATGCGGGCGGAGAGCGGACCGGCCCCTGTCCATTCATGCCCGGGTGACGTCACGGGCCACGCCCCCGGTGTCTCCGAAGGGGCCGGGCTGGCGCCCCGCGAGGGCGGGGAGGCTCTCTGGGCCCTCGGGACTCGCTGGCGCCCCCAGGTCCTCGCAGGTTTGAGCGCCTCTAAGAGCCGGTGCAACCGAGGCTAGCCTTAAGGGATCCTGCGCTGAGCCCCGCTCTTACCCTCTGCCACCGGGGCCGAACTCAACATTGGCCCGCAGGTCTGAGCTGAAATGGCCTAAAGGCTCAAGAAGCAGCTTGACGTCCCGCTTCCTAGTATTTCTGAACTGTGCACCCAACCTTCGGCAGTCAGAGAGAGCTTCTCTGCTCAGGCGCCTCTAAGAATTCAGGAATCTGAGTGCATCCGCGTCTAAGGACGAGTCAGACATGCGTATCACTTAATTCTCCCGTGGGAGGTAGATATCATTATCCCTGTCCGTATAGTCAAAGGTATGGTTTTTCCAGTAGTCACGTATGGGTGTGAGAGATGGACCACAAAGAAGGCTGAGCAATGAAGAATTGGTGCTTTTGAACTGTGGTGTTGGAGAAGAGTCTTGAGAACCCCTTGGGCAGCAAAGAGGTCAAACCCTTAATATTCATTGGAAGGACTGATGCTGAAGCTGAAGCTCCAATACTTTGACCCCCCTGATGCGAAGAGCCAACTCTTTGGTAAAGCTCCTGATGCTAGGAAAGCTTGAAGGCAGAAGGTCAAGGGGATGACAGAGGATGAGATGGTTGGATGGCATCATCGACTCGATGGACATGAATTTGAGCAAGCTCCAGGAGATGGTGAGTGACAGGGAAGCTTGGCTTGCTGCAGTCCCTGGGGTCTCAAAGAGTTGGACAAGACTTTGCGACTGAACAAGAGGAGTAAACTAAGGCTGCAACAGCCTAAACAATATGCCCAAAGGTTGCACAGCTCAAAGGTAGAGAAGTGAGGATTTTAATCTGGGTTTATGGACTTCCCTCATAGCTCAGTCGGTAAAGAATCTGCCTGCAATGCAGGAGAACTGGGTTTGATTCCTGAGTTGGGAAGATCCCCTGGAGAAGGAAATGGCAATCCACTCCAGTATTCTTGGCTGGAAAATCCCATGGATAGAGGAGCCTGGTGGGCTACAGCCCATGGGGTCGCAAAAGTCGGACACGACTTAGCAACTAAACCAACCCAGTCTCTGCTTTAACTACTGTCCACGCTGGGAAAGGGTGGCCTGGAGGCTGCCGTGCAGAGCACCCCTCCCCACCGGCCGTGGAATGGTAGAATCAGTTGGTCCGTTTTAACACTTTGGAGGACACTGGCTTCCCACCTGCTCCTTCAAGGAGCCTCTCTCCAAAGGTTCCTAGATGTGAGTTCATCACCCCTCCTGACAGAAGTGCCTGGCATTAGTGAAACAAACGGGAAGTGTCCTCTCTCCTGCCTGACTACCTGTCCACCCACCACTGCCCGTTGCCCAACCCGCCACGTGGCCAGCCCAGCCCGGGAGGAGCTGCTGTAGCGGGCCTGGCTTCCTGGAAACCACCGCCCCCTCTGCCCACCTCCCCTCTCACCCCATCCTCTTCTTGACCCCCTAGACCTTCTCACCCAATAGCCACACTGGGCTACTCTGGTTCCTGGGTCCTCCCTGCCAGATGTGGACATCTCGGTCTTTCGGCCTTGGCACCCGCCCTTGGGAAGCGGGTTCAGACATCTCCCCAGGAAAAGGGGGGAGGGATTAATTACAGGTGTAGGGGCAGTATAATTAAAGCCTTTGACCAAGATAATGGGAGGAGAGTCTTGTCCTCTGAGAGCGTGTGAGTGCGCAAGTGTCCGTGAGAGTATGTGGATGTGTGTGTGTGTGTGTGAAAGCATGTGTGGACAAGAGAGGATTTACATGTGACTGTGAGCATGTCGTACTTGGCAGAGGTTGGGAACGTAACCTGTGGAGTCAGTCTATGAGTTTTTGGACATTTCACTTCTTGCAGGCTCTGTTTGCTCATCTGGAAGATGTATGAACCTACTTCAGAGGGTTATTATGAAGATGAAAATGACTGTGCACGTTAACCTCAGAGGCCAGGACAACGGAAGGCGCTTCTTAAATCTCAGCTGTTATTATGGTTACACGTGGTTCAGCCAGAGGAAGCAGCTTCTGTGGCTGAGGGGAGGGGGCGGGAGGTGTGCACAGGGCCCTGTGGATGCCAGTGAGGGGTGTGTGTGTGTGCGTGTATGTGTGTGCGTGTTGTAGTACATGGTATGCATAAGGGTTTTGCAGTTGTGTTGGACCTCTGGGTTATGGACATTGCATGGTGAGTGTAAGGTTTCCGGTATGTTGTAAGACTGTACATGTTGTGTTGTACACCACTGCAGGCTCTGTATGCTGGGTGTGCCTCCAGAAGATACTGTCCAAGAGGGCAGGGAAGTTTGTGGGAAAGAGCATCTGACACATAGTTAGAATCCAGCAAACTTCTGCTGAACTTATGAACTGAGGAGTGAAGGAAGGGGTTGGTAAGGTGTGTGAAAGACCTTGCGGTGTTGTTCAGGCCTCGTGCGGGATGTGTACGTTTCCTGGAACCCTCATGCCGGCTGCAGGCAGGCCCTGCTGGCTGGGAGCTGAGTGCCTGGAGGCTGTGCCCAGCTGGGGGCTAAGAGCCTAGAGCTGCGTCTCATCTGTGACACAGGACAGGAGCAGAGGCTTGTGGGTGGGATGGTCGGCGGCCGGAGGGCGTGGCGCGGCACCTCGGCCTTTAGTCACTCACCTGCGACACGCCCTTTGCTTTCTTCCTGTCTGACCCTGAGTCCTTCCCGCTCTGCTGACTGGGTGCTGAGAAGGAGAGTTCTTCAGTGAGTCTTACAAAGCTCACGAAAGGCAGTATTTATAGTGACATAATAAGCCCTAATGGAGATGGAATTACCCCATAAAGGCCCCAGAGAGCCCTGGGGCCTGAGTGCCACTGCAGCAAGCAGGGCTTCCGCTACAGGCAAGTGGGGCCCAAGTGAGTGTGTGTGTGTGAGTGTGTGTGTGAGTGTGAGTGTGTGTGGGTGTGAGAGTGTGTGGGGGGGTGTGTGAGTGTGAGTGTGTGTGTCAGTGTGTGGGGTGTGTGTGGGTGTGAGAGTGTGTGGGGTGTGTGTGTGTGAGTGTGAGTGAGTGTGTGTGTCAGTGTGTGGGGTGTGTGAGTGTGAGTGTGTGTGGGTGTGAGAGTGTGGGTGTGTGTGTGTATGTGGGTGTGAGAGTGTGTGTGAGTGTGTAGGGGGGTGTCAGTGTGTGGGTGTGTGTGTGGGGGTGTGAGTGTGAGTGTGTGGGTGTGAGAGTGTGTGTGGGGGGGTGTGGGTGTGAGAGTCTGAGTGTGTGGGTGTGAGAGTGTGTGTGGGGGGGTGGGTGTGAGAGTGTGTGTGAGTGTGTGAGTGAGTGTGTGTCAATGTGTGGGGGGTATGGGGGGGTGTGAGTGTGTGTGTGGGAGTGTGAGTGTGTGTGTGTGAGTGTGAGTGTGTGGATGTGGCTGCAGGGGTCTCACCTGCTAATCCCCGATTTCAGCCCACCAGCCTGCTCAGGTGCCCACCTTTGCTAGGACTTATTGGGGGACGGGAGTGCTGAGGGCAGCCAGATTACAAAGGTAAACATTGAAACCACAGTCTCACCCATGAGGGAAGCACTGTTCCTGCATCCTTTTGCAAAGGATCAGGCTTGCTTGTAAAAGCTGGAAAACAGGGGCTTCCCTGGTGGCCCAGTGACTAAGAATCTGCCTTGCAACACAGGGGACATGGGTTTGATCCCTGGTCAGAGAACAAAGATCCCACGTGTTGCAGAGCAATTAAGCCTGCACGGCTAACGGAAGAGGCTGCCTGATGCAATGAAGAGCCCGTGTGCTGCAACTGAGACCCAGTGCAGCCAAACAGATTTTTTTTTTTTTAAGTTGGAAAATAACTGGAGTCCTAGCCCAGGCAGCCTAGATAGATCTGGCATGCCGTCTCCCAGGTACCTCTCTCCACTGCCTCTGGAAGTGCTGAATTCCTCAGAACCCAGAGGGCCACTGCGGCTGGATACCTGGAATGATGCCCTGCAGCAGTCTCCAAGGCCAATCCAGCGACCACCTCTGCAGTGAAGCCCCCAGGGATGGGGCTCTCCTCGACCCCCTGGAACTCCCTACTACATGCCCCCCAGGACCCTGGTCTCAGCCAGCTCAACTCTTACTTGTCTTCGGAGCCTCTGCACTGTCTCTGGACTAGACTGTAAGCTCCCAGAGGCGAGGAATGAATCCAACAGCCCTTCTCAGTCCTGGCACCAGCTAGAACAGTGCCCGGACACAGGAGTCTCTCCACAGACGGTCACGTTTGACGCTGATCCTCTAAACCAGTTCTCTCCCTTCTATGCACTCATTTTCTCAAACGCCGACTATGTGCCAAGCCACTTTTACCCGTGTGAACTCATCTAATCCTCCCAGCATCCCTAGAAGGGGAAGTTAATATTGTCCCCACTTTTGCAGGTGAAGAAACTGAGGCTCAGAGAAGAATTTACCTGCCTAAAGTCATACTGCCAGGACCACAGAGGTAGAAGTAAACAGCTAAGTGTGTTTCACCCCAGAGCCCGGTCTAGCCGCTCTTTTTTTAACACACCGTGTGGTCTCATATCTGCCTCCTGTTGTCCAAACTGTATCATCTCCCCAGATGCCCTTTCCACTTTGGCAACTCCTGTCCCTTCTATTTTTACAGTTAGCCATTTTGTTTTATTTATTTACTTATTTAAAAATCACTTATTTGGCGGTGCCAGGTCTTAGTTGTGGCATGTGGGATCTAGTTCCCTGACCAGGGATTGAACCTGGGCCCCCTGCATTGGGAGTGTGGAGTCTTAACCACTGGACCACCAGGAAGGTCCTCTCCTTTTCCTTCGTCAAGTCTTGCCTTGGAGCAACACAGGAGGAGAGACACTAGGCCCCCCATCCCACCCCCCCCACCCTCCCCCCGGCCACCAAATGTAGGAGAGCATCTCGCCGGCAGTGTGGGCCAGGACAGATCTGGTAGGTGAATGACCGAATCACGGGTCCAGCAGACCTGAATTCTGCCATTTAACCAACTGTGTGGCCTTGGGCAAGTCTTACAATCTCAACTGCCACGTCTGTAAAATGGGCATGATAATAATGGCTTCCAGCCTCCAGGATGGCTGCTGGAATTAAAGGAGATTACACATTAAGCCCTTAGCATAGTGTCTGGCATATGGTGAGTGAGCATTAAATCTTAGTTACTTTTACCTTTACAGTCAAAAGTCACTTTGAAAAGCCAGCTGGGCACTCCCAGGCGAATCAATCATCTCACCCTGGAACAAACCTCAGCTTCACCCGGTGTTATAATTACTTCCTCACCTTCCCTCCCCTTCAGGCAGAGGGACTCCATTTGGGACAGAAGCCCAGTTTTACTCCATCTGGCCACGCCCCGTGGAGCTGGCATACAGCAGGCGCTCAGGAAATTGTGCGTTGCACACACATGCAAGGACTAGGGGTGCATCTCTCTCAAAGGAACATCTTCCCCAGCAGCAGCTGCAAAGCAGACTTGAAGGGCAGCTGTTCAGGTGAGGGTTTTGGGGTGAACTTGGCGGAGCAGACGTGTTCCTGAGCTCCGCTCCCCTGGTGTGGTGATTTGAGGTTGGGGAAGGGGAACTTAAAGGTGGGCGCCCACATTTGGAGAGGAGGCAGTGTGGGAGGAAGCCCCCCATAATAGCAGGGTTTCCCCTGCCCCCGGAGCTGGGCTAGAGGCTGCGCTGCTTCCTCTGGGGCTTGCTCAAGCTTCCGGGGACCCTTTGAAGTGGGTTCCTTGCAAATCCTGCCCTTGGGGCCTGGATCAGGGGTGGGGAAGGGTCGGGCCACAGTCCAGGGCGGGGAGGAATGAGATGTCTCTCCCCTCAATGTTCCCAGGCACCCATCTTCCGCCCGCCTCCCACCCGGATTCAGAGCCCCCTTCCCATCACACCCGACTCCCGGCCGAAGCTGCTCATTGCTTTTGGCCTTCTCTCCCCCACCTGGCCACAGTCTCTCCCACCCCCAATCCCAGTTTAGATCCGGCTCCCACAAGCCTTCGCTGACCCTGAACAGCTGGCCTTCCTCCCTTTTCTGGGGACCAGTCTTCACCCTGTGTTTAAAAACTCCAAGGAAAGCAGAGCCCATCCGTTGAGCCCCGCTTCTAGGCCAGGCGCTGACCTCAGAGCTTTGCAGCGCCACCTCAGAGACACACAAATGCCCTGAGAAGCAGGATTCTACCCCTTCTGCAGAGGAGGGCAAAGAGCTTCAGAAGGTTAGAGCTCCCGCTCAAGGTCAGGAGCGTCTTCAAAGCCGTGGGGGACGCCCCTTTCCACCCCTACCTTCCCACCCGCCCTTGACGGAGTCACAGAATGGTCTTAAAAATAAAGTCCAAGTGCTGTATTTTACAAAGGAGGGAACTGAGGCCGCCGAGGGGAAAGGACCTGCTGGAGGTCACAGAGACCGTGTAGACTGGCCCCTGGCCTCTGGCTCCTGGCCCCTTCTCTGGAATCACTTCCCTCTTTTTTTTCTCTCTTTTTTTTTTGGCCGCTCCCCATGTGGGATTTTATTTCCCCAACCAGGGATCAAACCCATGCCCCCTGCAGTGGAGGCAATGGAAGCCTGGAGTCTTAACAAGCAGATCCCCAAGGAAGCCCCACTAATCACTTTTCTTGACCTTCAGAGGCTCTCAGCTGCAGGCAAGAACCTCATCACCTTTGCAGGGACTGAACCTGGATACAGGAATCAGGCAGCCCTGCCCCAGGGCTTTTGCACCTACTTCTCCCTTAACTGGGATCACTCCCTCCCCAGTTAGTCTCCAGGGCGGGCTCCCTGCCTCCTTTACCAGACTGATCTACATAAACCAGCAGGAGCCACCCACCCCTGGACGCCCTACTTCCCTTCCTCCCTGCGTTCTTCCTTTTCCCCTTCTCACTCCCCTCCTGCTGAGCACTCTGCATGTCATTGTGGATTAGCCTGTCGTCTATCCCCCACCCTCACTGGCACGCCAGCTCCCTGGGGGCCTGATGCAGCCCACCTCCATCCAGGGGTCCCCCCAACAGGCCGGCCTGCAGCTGTGTGCAGGGAAGGAGTCCATGTGGTGGCTTCACTGCACCGTGTGATCTTGGCTAGCCACTTCCGTCTCTCCCTCACTTTCCTCGTGGGTACTTTGGGGGGTACCGGTGGCTCCCCCTCTTAAAGAGGTGTGAATATGGTCCAGGCTACTGTCTGCCGCTCAGCCACGCCCAGAGGCCCAGGCTGAATTCCGGAGACAAGGATCAATGGGACTAAGTGTGTATGGGGGGGTCCTGCCACTGCTGAAGGTGGGGTGACCAGGGGACCCCCTGGCTCTACCTGAGCTCCAGGGTCCTCTCCTGTGGCCCTTAGGTGCTCTGACCTGCCAGGTGCTGTTCCTACATTATCCTGTGTCATCCTCACAACAGCCCCTGTGAGCAGCATGTTTCCCATTTCACAGACAAGGAAACTGAGGATTAGACAAGGAAACTGCTCAAGTCACTCAAGTGTGCAAAGCCAGGACCCATCAGGCTCTGTGGCCCCCAGCGTTAACCCAGGGGCCTCCAGAGGTCACTCCCGTCCTCTCTCTGGCCTGGTCAGCTCCCTGCTCTGTGTTCTAAGGGTCCCCCAGCCAAGCAGGGTCCTCTGTGCGGACGTGGTAAGGGCAGCGGCTGGAGAGGGGCTGAGGGTGCCCTGCTGGCTTCCCGCAGCCACCACCTCCTGTGAGAGCATCTTTCTCCTTAGTCAAGTGGGGATAAATATAAGACAACACCCACCTTGTGGGGGAGCCCGGAAAGTGTGACCAACTCTGGCACACGGCCTGGCACACGGTGGGTCTTCAGCAAATGTCAGCCGGGGTTATTTTTATCGCTGACACCATTTTCGGAGGCACAGCACCTTTCAGGTGCCACTCCCTGCCCATGTCCTGTCAGTCTGGCTGCAGACCTGGTGGAGGCACTCGGGGAGGAAGGGAGGGATGCTGCTCTGTTTTTTTCGGAAAACCTCCAAGCCTGACCCCAGCCCCTCACCCCCCTGCCCCCCCCTCCACAACACCGACAGGCACACCAGGCCCCATTCCCCGGAAGCCCTGCCTGAAGCCCCCTGCCCACCGTGCCTTGGACAAACCCAGCAGGGCCCTGTCAGTCCCGAGGGAAAGGCAGGGAGCCCACACTTTGGGCCTCTGTCCCCGAGTCCGCCACCGGCCCTGTGCCCTCACAAGTCCGCACACACACTGACCAGTGCTGGGAACACAGCCACGGCCCCGCCAGCACCGCGGATGACTGAACGCGCGCACGCACACACCCCCATCCAGGCATGCAGCTCCAGAGGTCTCGGCAGAGACCACCTGGGGCAGGACAGGAGCTGCTCCCCTCCCCCACCCGCCCACCCCCAGGCCCCTCTGTCTGTACATCTGTCTGCAGCCAGCCGGCAGTGAAAGGTCCACCCTCACCAGTTCTGTGCATCGTCGCCACTGCAGCCCCCCAGCAGGACCCTGTCCCCTCTCTCATCAGGGCCGCTCATCACTCGGCCCTGCCGCCATCCACCCCTCCCCAACCCCTCATCCGTCTCCCTCATCTGTCAGTCTGTCTGTCCATCTATCTGTCCCACTTCCTTCTTTCCCCCATCCTCCTGGTCCCTCTCAGTCCTCTGTGTCCCATCCATCACTTCCCAGACAGCCCTTCCCAGCCAGGCAGTCACCTCCTGGCAGCTCCTGTCTGTCTGTCTGTCCACCAGCCCATCCATCTGTCTGTCTGCCATCTCATTCATCACGCCTCAGCCACCTGTCCAAACTTGCCACCATTTGCATGTTTCCTGGTTGGACCCCCTGAGGTGCCCCCAGCCAGCTCTGGGTATGGTGAGTGTGTGTGTGTGTGTGTGTGGCCACACACATGCTCACATGGGTAGATAACCTCCAAGACCCCTGATATGCATTGTGCTGGATCTTGTGCTGAGTGAGGGGACTAGGGACTTGGACACAACCCTGCCTTGAGGAGTGTGTGTATGTGTGAGTGTGTGTGTGTGTGTAAACCGGGAAGGCTGGTGTGGACCTGGGTGGTGGTTGGCTATTTTACTGTGTATTCTTCCTGTGTAACTGCAGTTACAACGTATGCTTCAGTGACCTATTCAAAAATAAATACATAATTTGAAAAAAAAATCCAATCTCTAGTCTTGTCTCCTGATTCCTCAAGAGGAAGCGGACCAGTGCCCCCGCCCCCTCGGGACTGGGGGCCCAGGCGCCCCCAACCCTGGAGCCCTCCACCCTGCCCATCAGGGGCTCTCCCTCCTCCCCGCGGCCGGAGACGGGGCTAGCGGAGCGAGACGGGCGCTGCGGGAGAGCCCGGCCGGCCCGGAAGGCGCGCGGGGAGCGGGGCGGGCCGGGGGCAGCGTCGGCTCCGGCCCCCCCCGGGGCCGGCGCTCACCTGCCGGCGGGAGGGGCGGAGGGCTCGGGGCCCGGCAAGCCCAGCCCGGTCCCGCCGCGCCCCGTCTCGCGCCCCGCAGCCCGATTCCGGCCCCGCGGGTGCCGCCTTTGAGGGTCGCCGCGGGCCGGGTGCAGCCGGCCTGAGCCCCCTTCCCCGCTGGGAGGCACCGCCTCTGCGCCCCGCAAAGGGGTCGGCGCCAGGTTGGGGCGGCCCGGTCACCGTGGAAACGAGGGCCCCCGGGGATGGCGACGAGGGGCCAGGCGCCCAGGACCCGCGCCCGGGACCCGCGCTCCGGTGTGGTGCGCGCTGTGCCTATTTCTGCCCTTGGTCCGGCCGCTGCTCCCCCCAGGCCTCTCACGCCTCCCCTTTAAAAATCACCTCCTCCAGGGGCTTCCCTAGTGGCCCAGTGGTTAAGACTCTGCGCTTCCCCTTCAGGGCCGCCAGTTCGATTCCCTGATCTGGGAAATAAGATCCCACATGCAGCCAAATAAATGAAAATCCCCTCCTTCCCAAAGCCTTGGGCCTCTACCCCCTCGCTTGGGGCCTCATTGGCGGTTTACAACAATAATGATTAGTAATAATCACAGTGAGATTCGCTGAGCTTTATCTCAGAGCCAGGCACTGAGCTAGCATGAGGCAAAGACAGGCTGGCAGAGATCAGTTGAAGGTCTCACGGCCTGAAAACTACCTCCTCCTTCTGGCCTCAGTTTCCCCACCTGTAAAAGGGAGGCAGGACCTGCACTTGCCGACTGCCCAGCCTAGGGCAGGAACCAGACCACAGACTTGGGGGTGGCGGGTCTGGAGGGCTGTCTGCACAGTCCTGACTTTGGAGGTCTTTAGGGGGCTGCTGGCTGCAGTTTGCCCCCGTGCCCGTGAGACACACCCTCTCTCCCCACATGAGTCCAGCCCTTGGGATCCTGAGTGGGTCTCTCCAGGCCAAGCCTTGGAGACTCAAGAGAGGTTCTCCCAGCTCTGACATTCTGGAGAGACTTACCTCATCAGAGGGTGAGTTTGCTGTACTGCCTGCCCCCTCTGACTGGGTGCTGGGGGGCACAGAAGGAAATCCATGCGTCTTCTGTTAGACCAAGTGCTTCCAGGGGTCAGGACACCTCTAACACTTCCCCAGATTTGCGGTCACCAGAAACATGCACACCCCCGTAGTTGAGGGGGTTGACTGCGTCTGGTCAAGCACGGTCAAGCACACTTCAGGGTCTGCCCCAGCCCCTCACCCTGCCCCTGAGACCTGGGGTCTGCGGGACTGGGCTCCTGGGGAAGAAACTGCAGGAACTCTGTGGAAACAGACAGCCTCATCCCCGACCCCCAGCCCTCCCCCAGCTCAGGCTCAGAAGGGGAGAAAGGGCCCACGGACCTCCGTCCAGGTAGAGACCACCCTGGAATCATTACCCCTTCTGCTTAGTTAGCCATGTGCCTGGCACAGAACCAGCAGTGATCTGGTCATTTTCAAGCCCACTTTATATTTGGGGAAACTGAGTCCAAAGAGGGACAGGCACTGACTAAGATCACCTCTGAGAAGTGGCCCAGGCTTTCCCCTCCTGCTGCTTCTCCCTACATCTCGTCTCCCAGCACACCCCACGCTGACTTGGAATCGACTGTTGACCCAGAACCAGCCTCTGCAGTGCCGGGCGAGCGAGCACCTGGCGGGAAGGGAGGAACAGGGCTCAGTTTGACTTTGTTTTAATCTGAGGCCCCAGTGCCCAGATCAAGGCCTGGAATGCAACGTTTGCAGAACACGCCTGATCGCATCTGTTCTCTTCCACGCTCCAGGGAGTTCCCGCTGCCCCCAATCCACCCAACCAGTGTTTGCTGAGCATCCACGATGTCCCGGGCGCTTTACACACATCATCCTTCGTCCAGGTCTTCTCATGGCCCCCGGCCCCCTCCGCGACCTCCCCGTGACTGTGTGCAGCCCTGCTCTGCAGGGGAGGAAGCCGGGTTTCAGGGCGACTGAAGCCAGATCTGCGTGCCTCTCACAGACAACCCCCCCACCCCGCCCCGCTCCCCAGCCAAAATGGCATTTCCTTGGGGAAGAGGCAAGGGCACCGGGCTGGGGGCCCGGCCTGGCACCTGGCCGACTTGGGGGGTCCACCCCAGACAGAGAATGCTGCTGGGGGGCAGTGCATGTTCTCTTCACCCTCACAGGGGTCCCTGGGGCCCTGCCACAGTCCCCCAACTCCATATACACGTGTGTGCACTTGTGCGGAGGTTCAAATGCAAGGATGTGTTGGGTACGATGCGTGTGAGTTGGGGGTTGGTGGTTGGAGCCGGGCAGCGTGGGTGTGCCGGTGTGAGTGTGTGTACAAGTGTGTGCCCACATCCACGTGTCCCAGAGGAAGGGGGCGGGCGGGAGAGCTGTGACGACCCTCAGGTCACTGAAGCAGCTGAGGATGAGGACAGACCGGGGACAGACCCGGCGCGTCTGTCTGCGTGTGTGTGCACGTCTGTGCCCAGCTGTGTGCGCGTGGTGGGGTGGGTGGGGTAAGGAGGCAGGCTGCCTGCGGCTCCAGCCCTGTAATAGACCCTCCCCGTCTCGCCAGGCCCGGAGGAGCGGTGGTAATAACTGTTTTGCACAGGGACGCACCTCCTGCCACAGCCTGAACCTGTGCCCCGGAGCGGTGTGACAGAGACCCCCTCCCAGCCAGGGCCTGACCTCAGGCTGATCCCGGAGGGACGGGGTGTCTCTGGGTCCTGCCTGCTGTCTTCGATTCCAAACCGGCCTGGTGAAGGCGCTGGACCCCAAGCAGGCCTGCTGGTTCTCAGCCTGCCTGCCTGCCTCCGCCCTCAGACTGTGAACCGCCCCCACAGGAGGGCACAACAGCTCCTCCAGCAGATGGGGGTCTCCAGGAATGGCCTGCGTGCCCTTTCTCAAGACTAGGAGCTCCCTGAGGGCAGGAGCCGCGGCTCTTGCTTCAGAGTAGAGATAGTCTGCAGGCAGGGCCGGGCCTTCCCAGTCACACAGGGACAACCCCAGCCTGTCAATTCAGCCCGCACAACTCAGGAAGCACCAGACACCACCACTTCCAGCTCTGAGCCCCCAGATCGTTGCCTGAGAGGGGAGGCAGGCGGGGGCAGCAGGTCCTTGGACTTGGGCCAAGGCCTCGGGCAAAGACCGCTAGGCGCGGGACCCACCACGCCTCTGCCCCCCAACCCTGCTCCTGCCCTCAGCCCGCCTCCCAGTCTCCCACGGATTTTGACCACCCCTTCCTTCTCTTATCAGAAACCACCAAAACCAGCCATCAAAACTCCTGGCCTCTGGAAACCCCGGCCCCACCCTGCGCATCTGTCCGCCCCGTGCTGGCTCCCAGTGCCTGCCAGCTGCCAGCCCTGTCCCAAGTGGGCAATGCGAGACCCCACTAAACCCAGCCCTCTCAGCCCCGGCTCTCCCCACCTCCAAGCTGGCTCTCCCAGGAGTGCCCCCTCTGCCCTCCGGATGCCAGTGGGGGGTGGGGGTGGTGCCCGGGGCAGTGCCATAAAGATAAGGGAATCTGGAGGCAGGCACCACCAGGAGATCAAAGGCTGGCCGGGGGTGAGGCCTGCAGGGAAGTGAGTCCCTGATGGAGAGCAAATACTGCAGAGGGCGTGGCGGGCCCACTTTCCCTGCCTCCTCAGGGCAGGGGGGAAACTGAGGCCCCAGAAGGGAAAGGGCTCTCAAAGCCCACAAGGCCAGGTCCGGGGGCACACTGACCGCAGCCCTGAGTCCCAGGCCAGGCCCTGCCCCTTCTTCACTAGGGACCGGCTGCGCCTCAGTTTCCCCAGATGAGAAAGGAGGGTAAAGATGGTGAGTCAGCTTTATTATAGGAGATAAGAGTCCCATCGAGGCAGCCAGCACGGCGCCGGGCGCATGGAAGGCGCACCCCGAAGCAGGATCGCCTCCCCTCCCATCTAAAGTCCTCATGCCCTGAGCTCTCCGCAGAGAGCATCTTAGCTCCTCAGCAGGACTCAGCCCGACTTCCCTGCTGCTCCCGGGTTTGGACCCCAGGGCACCCCTCCACCCCAACCCCTCAAGGGAAGCAGGGCTTCCTCCCCACCCCGTCACCTCCTTCTTGCAACGGGCGGCCTGCTGACTCAGCGCCTGGAGCAGCGCTTAGCAAGCTTAGCAACCAGCGCCTCGGGCAAACAGGGCTGTGGACAGCCACGCCCCCGCCACAGGAATGCAGCAGCATTCCTGGGGGTGCCAGCCAAGTCTGCGCCAGGGGGCAGGTGGGCACTGTCCTCTGCCACCTTGGCACCTGGGGGAGGGCACAGGGCCCCACAAGCGTCCAGGCGCAGGGCCAGCCTGCTAGGGTCCCAGCCCACAGCTTGGCATCCGAGAGTGAGGTCGTGCGGCTTGGAACTCTTTAGGAGCCGGGCGACCTTGGCCAAGGCCTCTGTGAGCCTCGGTTTCCTCACCTGTGAAGTGGGGAGGAAGTAATTGTGCTGGGAGGACTGGATAAAGAATGCAGGTCCCTGAAAGGTCCCATGAAGGGGGCCCCCAGTCACCAAAGCCACAGTGTCCAACCGGATGCCAGAGTCCCCTGGCTCTGGGCCCTGAAGGAGAAGGGGGCCCAGAGAGGGGCGCTTACCTCCCTGAAGTCACGCAGCAGAGCAGCATCGCAGGGCCCACCGCCCCCGCTGCCCTCACCCTCTGTGACCCCCGAGTTCTCACGCACTGAGCCCCGTGCTCCCTTCTCTCCCAGGCGAGCCTGAGCCCAGGGCAGGGAAGACTCCCAAGCCCAGGGCACACACCGGCTGGGGCAGACCCGGCTGCAGGAGGCCCTGGGGAGCCCTGGGTGCCCACGCTCCTCTCCCCGGTGCTCCATCCACCGGGGGCCCGTCTGCCTCTGCACTTCTGCCCGACCAGGCTCTGCCCACGAGAGCCAGGCCTCCCCCAGCGCCCCCGCGGGCAGTCGGGGGCACGTGCCCCCGGGAGACCGCCCCTCTCCCGCTTCTGCCGCCGGTGTCTCCGCTCTGTCTGCCTTTGGCCTCTCTCTCTCTGGGGGAGGCCCCAGGACGGGTGTCTTAAGCACAGAGAAAGTGTTTCACGGAAGACATCCTGAGTGGGAGTGGGGTCGCCTGGACTGGATCCGTGACCGGCCCTGCCCCCGACTGTGCCCTTGGGCTGTTCCTTCCCCTCTGGCCTGCCCTCCCCTCACTGCCAGCACTGCTGGTGGCCCTGAGGCCTCCAGGAGGCCAGGAGGAGGAGGCCCCGCACAGGACCGAGGCCCCTGGGGGACCCCCAACCCCTCCCCAGACCCCCCCAGCCCCTCACGGCTGCCTGTAATCCCCCCACTTTGATGTACTTATCGCTGGCTGAGCCGCAGCTCTGAATGGGAAGCCAGGGCTCCCAGGCGGTGGGGCGGCAGGCAGCAGCACAGCCTGCCAGGCCTGCCCGCGGGGGGGGGGGGTGGGGGGGGGGCCCTCGCCATTCACCGCTAAGCCTGGATCCGGATGCTTTTGTGCCAAGAACAAAACACCGGGGATCAGCTGTCCCCAGAGCTGCCTCTCTCAGCTCCGGAAGGGACGGGAGCCGGGGCCTGAGGGTGCAGGGCACCCCCTCCAAGGGCGAGGAGCTCCCCGACACCGCAGGGGGTGGGGCGGTGCTGGGTGGACAAATCCAGGTTCAAATCCCATGTTTCACGAATTAAGAGATTTGGGCAGTAAGTGTGTCAACTCCTCCAAGCCTCAGTTTCATGATCTGTAAAGTGGGCATTGTAACGGCTCCAGCCTCATGGAATGGGCGGATTAAATGAGAGGAGGCGTTCAGCGCCTGGCAGCTTCTGGGGCCCGCTGGGTTCTCTACAAACAGGACCTGCTCCTAGACTGGGCCCCCCACGTGACGCTGGTGGTAAAGACCCCGCCTGCCAGTTCAAGGGACTAAGAGATGCGGGTTCGATCCCTGGGTCGGGAAGATCCCCTGGAGGAGGGCATGGCCACCCACTCCAGTGTTCTTGTCTGGAGAATCCCAGGCACAGAGGAGCCTGGTGGGCTACAGTCCGTGGGGTTGCAAAGAGACACAGCTGAAGCTCTTAGAATAGCTTCATTCCTGCCTGGGTCCCAGGGCTGTGGCCAGATCAGCTCTTGGGTCTGAGTGCAAAATGCGCGTGTGTGGGGAGGAGGGGCTCTGAATGAGTCTGGACAGGCATGCTGACCTGGACCCACGCCTGCGTGTTCCTCCTCCTGAAGACCCTCCACCGTCCCCACTGCTCACGGCTCACCCCCAGCCAGGCGCCCTCAACCCGGGGCTGCGGGAAGCTGGGCTGTGCCCCTGGAGAGCGTCTGGAGACAGGGCTCCCCTGCCACGCAGGCCCCAAGGCGAGCCCGTCTGTGCTCGGGTGTCCTCCCGGCCGTGCAGGTCGGCTGCTCCAGCCCCGAAAGACCCAGAGGCTCCAGGGGTGGCAGCCACACTGGGGGGATGTCTGGAGAAGCCTTGGGGGTCCTGCCTGCTTGGGGGTCTCTCCCGGGCCCCTCAGGCCTGAGCCGGGGCCAGGGCTGAGGCTCTGTCAGGGGGGCCGCGCCCGGAGTCTCCCCGGGCGGGCCCAGGAGGCCCATGGGTACTCTCTGCCTGGGGCCTGGGCTCCGGCCAACCGTCAGCGGGCGAAGATTGCTGGGTCGGCTTTATTTTAAACAGTCAAGAGCTTTGAGTGGAAACATGTGTCTCCTCCTCTCGGCCTCTCCTTCTCTCTCATTTCTGTCTCAAATATCTCTCCTTGGGAGGGCCTCCCTTTCTCTGTTTTTCTCTGTCTTGCCGTTTCTCTCTCTGCCTCTGTCTTTTTCTCTCTCTTGACTTTGCTGTCTCTCCATCTCTTTCAGGGGTCACGGTTGGTACCAGACTCATGCGCTTGGGGGTCTAGGCCAGGCCCCCAGCATCCCAACCCCTCCCGACAGACGCAGTCCCCGGGGGTGCCAAGGCCCCCTTCGGGAGTCCTGTCCCCAGAGGGCTGAGTGCCCTCCCCCGGGGTCTGAGGAGCCAAGGGTCCGGGACCCTAATCCTCCGCCCTCCTGCCATCACCTGCGCCCTCGCCCCCAGCATCCCCCAGATCCACCCCTCTCATGTCTCTTTTCTACACCAGGCACCCAGACCGTCATCCTGAATTTTCAGCCTCTGGTCTGGTCCCCCCGTTTGGCTGCCAGAGAGACTGATGTCAGGGAGAAGAGGTCATGGTTCACCCACAGCCACACAGGGGATCAGGGGCCAAGCTGGGCAGACCCAGGTCTCCGCCTGCAGGCAGCATCACCAACACCTCAGGAGGGGGATGTCCCACCCCCAGACTCAGGGCCTGGGGCCTCCAGGACAGTGTTCACCAGCGCCAGGGGCCTCCTTGGTGAGTCACCTCTCCCCCAAAGGACAGCCGTGTTCTTGGGCCGTCACCTTCCAGCCCTTTCTGCCGCTCACCAGGGAGCAAAAAAGAAACTGGCATCCAGGGGCTGAGTCCAGGTGCTAGCTCAGCCTCTGAGTCCTTGTGTGACTGTGAGTATGACCTTTCTTCTCCCAGGCCTCAGTTTCCCAATCTTTGTGGCAGAGGGCTTGTCTTTGCCATAGGCAACTTTCTGCCCTAATATGCTGTTGTGGTCTCATGCTCTTTAAAAAGAAACTCCTGGAGCGCCTGGCCAGAAATGCAATATTCTTTGGTTTTGTTTTTAGCCACACCGCACAGCTCACAGGATCCTAGTTTCCTGACCAGGGATTGAACCCAGGCCCTCAGCGCTGAAAGCATGGAGTCCTAACCGCTGGGCCGCCAGGGAGTTCCCAGGAACCCAGTCTTCCTTCCCAGTGTGAGAAGGCCCCTTCCCAACATGATCAGCTCTCCTTAATTTCCAGACTCACAGCCCCTGAATGCAAGCACCCTAGATGCCAAAAGCAAGAAGAGAGATGCGGAGTGGGGCATGACTCCGTGACCTGGTTGGCACCCTGCTGTCAAAAGAGCGCCCCCCTTGGGTGCCCAGGGTCCCGCCAGTCCTCAGCTCGGGATGGGAGGGCTGCCTGGGTGGCAAAGGGGAGTCCCTCCCCCTCCCATGGTGCAGGAATGAAGCCAGGCAAAACGCAGCCGATCCACCAGATTCGGGCAGGTGAGCCCGGCTTTCCAGGTTTGGGCAAACTCAGCCATCACTACGAGTCACTCTGCCCTCCCCCTCACCCCACCCGCTGCCTGGCTTCTGAAAGTGACACAAAGGGAAGGGCCGGGGGTTTCCCCTCCACGAGGCGACCCAGGAATCCTTGAGCCCGGAGTCAGAGAGGAAGGAGAGCCTGCCCAAGGGACCAGGGGTGGAGAGGGGACGAGGTGCTGGCCCCCCACAGCTGATGCCCCGTCTGCCTCCTGGGCCCCTCCCAAATGCCCAGCCAGGGCAGGAAGGAGGGACCTTCTGCAGTCCACCCTAGTCTTGCTGATCTTCCAGCCTCTCGGTTGCAGCATAGAAATGGCTCATTTCATCCTCTCCACAGCCACGCAGGCAGGGACCGTCAGCACCCCACTTTACAGATGAGGGAGATGAGGCACAAAAAGGGAAGAGGTTGGCCCGAGCTTACACAGACCCCATGATATGCTGGAGCTGGCTCCCTCTGGCTCAGGAGGGAGAGTGCGTTGTTAAAATTTCGTGAATTTTGCGAGCCAGGTTTCACTGGGACCTTGAAATAACTATTAGAAGTATTTACACCACAGCAATCAGCAAATGATGCAAACTGGGGCTTCCCCCCTCCCCACCCCGCCTTTCAGAGAGCCAGTTGTTAAACATTTACCAGCTCACCACTGGCTGGAGGCCACAGCTTTTATAATGTCTCAGGAGAGTCCTCATCGAGGAAAGTTTCAGAACTTAGCAAGACTGCCCCCTTGTCTCAAGGTCTGTGACAGATCTGAGTCTGCCTGATTCTAAAGCCAAAGGAATTCCTTCCTCCCCTCATGATGCCAAGACTTAGCTTCTCTCTCCACTCCACTATGATAACTTTCTGTCTAAGGAGAGAGGCTGTCCCGCTGTCCCTTGGGGCAGCGATTAAAGGTGCTACAGGGTTCAAAGTGCCTGACCAGTATGCCCTGCCCTCTGACACCCGGTGATCAATTCCACAGACATTTACCAAGCACCTCACTTAACCTCCATGAGCCTCCCATTCAGCTGCAAACTGAGGCTCATCCACTGGCCAGCGTTCGTTCTTTCATTCATTCATCCCATTCAGCTGGTGGCTCCTGTGTGCCAATCAGGCAGTGTCTTGGAAAGACTGGGATCAGCCTTCCTGCTCTGGATTGTGGCTGAGTCACTGGCCTCCTGTGTGACCTTGGACGACAGCCTTCCCATCTGTACTTTGAGATCTTCTGTAAAGGTTTCTCCCGACTCATCCCCCATCTCTGGGTGTGGTGCAGGGTCCTGGGACAGCTGTTGGTGAAAGCCACTGGAAGTAATGGTCATCAGGGTAGTTAGCCTGGCTGAGGACTCAAGGGCAGCAGTGGTTCATGCCCTGGAGACACAACACCCATGTAATTCACGGCAGCAGCTGTCCCTCTTTCTGTCTACTTGAATGGAGAGCTAAGAGAGCAGGGAGGTGTGGGATACTCAGGCAAGACTGCCCAAAGGGGTAATAACAGGGAGAAAGCGCTCAGTGTCCGACTCTTTGGGACCCCACGGACTGTAGCCCGCCAGGCTCCTCTGTCCGTGGGATTTTCCTGGCAAGAATACTGGAATGGGTTGCCATTTCCTCCTCTGGGGGATCTTCTCTGGCCTAGGGATTGAACCCGAGTCTTCTGTGTTTCCTGCACTGCAGGCAGATTCTTTACCACTGAGCCCCCGGGGACGCCCAATAACACAGTAACAGCAAACGTTTGATGAGCACTTACTCTGCACCAAGGCCTATGCTAAACACATGCTCTAGATCTCATTTAACCTTTATAGACTCACAAGGTGGGAACTCATATGACACCCATTCTGTAGACAAGGAAGCTAAAGCCCAGAGTGAGATGACCGAGATCACCTGTTTATTAAAACATGTCTACTGATGGCAAGTTATTGTCTCGTAGGGCAGAGTTTCAGTTTGGGATGGTGACAGAGTTCTGCAAATGAATAGTGGTAATGGTTGCACAACAATATGAATATACTAATGCCACTGAGCTGAAACTTAGAGATGGTTAAGACGGTCCATTTCACATTACATGTGGTATATTTTACCACAATAAAAAAATCAATTAAAAAGTTGTTGATGGGACTTCCCTGGCAGTACAGCGGATAAGAACCCACCTGCCAAGTTTCCATCCCTGGTCTGGGAAGATCCCACATGCCGCAGAGCAGCTAAGCATGTGCCCATCACTACTGAGGCTGTGTGCTGCAGCTGCTGAAGTCCATGCGCCCTAGAGCCCACGCTCTGCGACAAGAGAAGCCACTGCAGTGAGAAGCCCGTGCACCGTGGCGAAGAGCAGGCCCCGCACACCGCGACTCGCGAGCTGCCGGCGCGAGCAGCAGACCCAGGGCAGCAGGTAAGTAAATTGGTTTTAAAGGTATTCATGGAGCCCCAGCTCGGTTCCAGGCACTGTGCTGTATACCTCGGACAGCAGGAAATGAAGCAGATGACTTTCTCTGCCTCCGTGGAGCTGATATTCTAGAACAGTGCTGTCCAAAAGTGCTCTCTATGGGTGCGGTGATGAGTGGAGGGCAGTGGTCCATATCTGCTCTGCGCCACACGGTGGCCACCCGCCACCTGGGGCTACTGAGCACTGGAAATATGGCCAATGCCCCCAAGGAACTGGCTTTAATTTCATTTCATCTCAATTAGTTTAAATACAGACAGCCACCTGTGGCTAGTGCCAACCGAACTGGGCAGTACAGTTCTCGAAGGTCAGCCACAGGACAGGCGAGTGGTGGAGCTGGGGTTAGAATCCACGTTTGTCCAACCTTATTCAAGCTGTGGGCCTTATTCACCACTGTGGGCCTCCTGCATCCGAATCACCAGGGAAGCAGGCTCCAAATTCAGATTCCTGGGCTCTGCCCCAGATCCAGTGACTCAGAGGATGGGGCCCAGGACTCTGCGTTTTTGTTAAGGTCCTTGGGTGATTGTGAGGCACAAGAGTTCAAGTTTGAGACCTACCGCCCTGCTTACTCAAGACTCCTGGGTCAGGCTTCCCTGGTGGCCCAGTGGTAAAGAATCTGCCTGCCGATGCAGGGGACGCAGGTTCAATCCCTGGTCCGGGAAGACTCCACAGGCCATTGAGCAACTAAGTCCGTGAACCACGACCTCTTAGCTTCTGCCCTCAGGCCCGGGCCACAGCTGCTGAAGCCTGCACACCTAGAGCTGCTCTCCTCAACAGGAGAGGCCACCTCGGCCCGCACCCCGCAGCTAGAGAAAAGGCTGCCCGTCTGCGAAGACCCAGTGCAACCAAAAGCAAATAATAAATAAAAGACTCCCAGGTCTGTTGATGTTTGGCAGAAACCAATACAGTAATTGTAAAGCAATTATCCTTCAATTAAAAATAAATTAATTAAAAAAAAAGACTCTCAGGTGGGGGGACTTCCCTGGCAGTCCAGTGGTTAAAAGTCTGCCTGGCAATTCAAGGGACAGAGGTTCAATCTCTGATTGGGGGACTGAGATCCCGCATGCTCTGGGGCAGCCACGGTCTGCGCCGCAGTTGAGACCTCATGCATCCAAAGAATTAATTTTTTTTTTAAGAAGAGCCCCAATTGAGGAGAGTTTGAATTAGGTCTGACCTGTGTTGGGCGCCCAGGCCAGGATCAAGCCTGCCCAGCTTGGCTCACCCAGCCTTGAAGATAACTAGTCCTGGCTACCAGTCTGTGATTCCCTGAAGAGCACAAAGGTTTGGCCCTTCCATCTTCTCTGCAGAGGAGCTAGGAGGGCTCCCTACCTCCCTGTCTTCCACCCCGGTCTCTGGGCTCCCGGCTCCCAGGCTCAGGTCCTGGTGGGTGGGCCGCAGGAGGGACAGGCTTGGCCCAGCGCCCTGGCGCAGACCAGCCTGGTCAAGCAAGGGGAGGAAGGAAGCAAAGCCATGGGGGGAGGGGGGCGGGGGGGGGCGGGTAGTGGGGACTGGGCGGGAGGTGACGCAGGCCTCAGGAATTTGAAAACAAACATTGAGCCAGCAAAGGAAGAGGTTGCTGTGGTTGCTGAGCTAGGGCGGGCCCAGTTCTCTCCCGGGGCAGGGGTGAATCCGAGCCCTGCTGACCAGGGCCCCTGCCTAGAACCAGTGCCCGGGGAGTTTCCACTCAGCAGCAGGATGGGAAGGTCTTTGTTGGGGGTGGGGGGGTGCCCAGACACCGGAGCATCCTGGCTGGAGGGAGGAGAGGAAGTAGCAGAGAGCGGGGCACTGGCAGTTCCCAGGAGGAGGCCCGGCAGCAACAGGGTCAAGCTTTTACTGAGCACCCACAGGAAACCAGGAGTTCAGAGACACAAGCACTGCCCAGCCAAAGAGGGAGCAAGCACGGGGAGGACAATGCCGAAGGAGGACTTCCTGACAGTCCAGTGGTTAAGATTCCACACTTCCTCTGCAGGGGCCACAGGTTCAGTCTCTGGTCAGGAACTAAGATCTGGCGTGCCGTGTGGCATGGCCAGAAAAGCGGAAGTCCAGGAGCCTGCGTGCCCTCTGCAAGGAAATCAGAGAAGGCTTCCTGGTGGAGGTGGCACCTGAGCTGAGCCCCGAAGGACAAAGTTTGCCAGGGCAGAATAAGATCAGTATGCTCACCCAGAGCTAGCGCTGAGTGAATGGATGAGTGAGTGACCAGCAGATGTGTGGAATGAATGAATGAATGAATGACCTACCAAATAACGTGAAATCTGCAGTCTCCAGGTCCAGACTGCAAAATCCAACTTCACACCACCCAGCCGTGGACTCTCTTCCTAGTCCTGGGGCTGTGCTCCCACTCGGTACCCAAAGATTCTGGAGCCAGCCTGCATGGATTCAAGTCCCAAGTCACTTACTAGCTGCAGGACATAGGGTAAGTCACTTAATTTCTCTGTGCCTTGGTGAAATGGAGGTAATAATACAACTTACCTTTGGGGAAGACTGAGTGAGTTCAGACAAGGGAAGGCTTAGAACCATGTTAGGCATGCAGTGAGAGATGTGTAAGTGTTTGCTAATATTGCCTGGGCATTAGCTTATCCATTAATTCACTCACTCACTTATTCATTCACTGATTCATGCTTTAGTCAATCCACCACTTACTTCCCACTCCGCCCTCTTCACTGGTCATTGGTTGAGCAATCCCTGTTCCCAGGCCCTCTCCCCCGCCTTCCCAGCTTCCCTTGCCAGTCCTGGATGGTGCCCACCACATTGCTAATTACATAACAATTTCATTAATTCCTCCGAAACCCCAAACAAACAAGAAGAGGCTGTCTGGAGCAGGGGTGACATGCTACAACCAGAAGCAGGGTGTGGGCATGGAGCTCCATCAGGGGTTCCTTGGCCGGGGGCCATCACCCCAAGCTGAGCTGCCTTGGAGAGGGGAGGACCAGGCCTCCCCCGACGCCTCCCAAGGGCAGCCTTGCCCACCCCCTCTTGGACAGGCTGGATTCTTTCAAGTCCTGACCTCACCCAGACGGTGGTCCCTGGCCGTGCCCACTTCCTACCCACACTTGGCTCCCCTAACACCAGGAGCCCAGAGCCGGCCAGGGTGGGAGACGGACGCTCGAACCCATTTCCCCAGTGAACCATGGCGCTGTGTGATGAGTGTTATGACCGTGTGCTGACGGACATCAGGTGGGCCCTCTGCAAAGGACCCACAGCTTCCTTCTTCCTCACAGGCCCTGGGAGAACAGGTCACACTGGGGGAAAGCATGTAAGAACCACTTCCTGAGCACCTCCCACCCGCCGGCACCTCGGGCCCTGCGTTTCCTTTGAACAGCAAGGCCCAATAGGGTGACAACTTGCCTCTCATCAATGAGGAAACTGAGGCTCAGAGAGGGAAACGGACTTGCCCAAGGCCACGGAACAGGTCCGGGTGGTCCGGGAATTCAAACCACAGGTCTCCTGAAACCTGCTCCTGCTCCAGTGTGAGCAAGTCTGGCATCTGGGAAATCGGAGCAAAGCTGGTGTGGGGCTTGAGGTGCCCTTTGGGCCAGAGGGCGGGGCGGGAGAGGAGAGGGCTGGCGGCCAGGCAGGAACAATGGCACGAGGCGGGTAACGGGAAGCTGGCCAGGTCCGGGGCTCCTGGGCAGGCCCTACTGGGCTCTCAAAGCAGCAGACTCATCCCACGGAGCTGCCAGGGTGATACCAGCCTCAAGCCGCCAACTCAGCGATTGCATCGGCCTTTTCCTGGAAGACAGCAGCTGCCGCGGGATGTCTGGGAGGAGACACCTGTTTGGGAAAAGGGTGTGCCCGTACCCTGCCCTGCCCTGCGCTCCTCCCAGCCCACCGCTGTCTGCACTTCCTGGCACTCTGCCTACCAGCTGGGACCCCAAACCCGCCGGATCCCACGCCAGAAGGGCTGTGAGACTGAGTCCAGGCGCCCTGGTGACCAGCGCCGCCAGCACCGGGCTGCCCAGCACCCGGCCTCCCAGGGAGCCTCTGCCCCAGCCTTCCGCAAAGCCTCGCGCTGCCCCACCCGCAGGGCAGATGGGGACGGGCGGCAAGGCAAAGTGGCTGGTACGCCATCGCGTGTCATTCCTTGTCGTTGACCATCAATGCCATGCTGCTGGGATCACAGCTGGAGGGGCACCAAAGTCTGGCCCGAGGCATCCCACCACCCCCGGGCACAGGGCTGCACCCGCCGTCACGAAGAGGAGTTGGGAGGGACTCGCGGGGTGGGCCAGGTATTGAGAAGCCAGCTTCCAATGCAGAAGACTTGGGTTCCATCCCTGGTCAGGGAACCGAGTCCCACCCGGCCTGGGGCAGCTGAGCCCACGTGAAGGATCCCGCTGCCAACTCAGAGCTGACATGGCCCAACAAATAAATACACGTTTTGAAAAAGAAGCGAGGTCAAGAGCACCCCAGCCCCCAGGCCAGAGGAGGAGGGCTGGGGCCAACAGACAGTCCCGGCACTTGTCACCACCGGGAGGGGAAGAGGGTTGGGGCCCGCTGCTGCAGAGGGCAGCGTCCCCACAGCAGGCAGGGCGAGAGCCCAGAAGGGAGGGCGCGGCCAGGCAGAGGGGCTGACGTCCAGCCGCAGAGCAGAGAGGGCCTCCATGCATCCCTCGCCTCTCTAAGCAGGGCGCTCTGGTTCAGAAGGGGTCTGCTGGTGACCGAGGACCATGGCTCCATGTGGGTGCTGACAGGCGGGGCAGCCGGCTGGCTTCTGTAAGGCACCCGCATAGCTCCCAGCGCCGCTTCACATCGATGAACGCGGAGCTGGGAGGAGGCGGAGCGCCAGGCCGCCTGAGCCCCAGTACATCGCAGGCACTTGCTCCCATCCTGGTCTGCCCCTCACAGAGCCGCTGCGAGGACCACAGCGGCTGGTGGATGGGCATGGGCTTCCCAAGTGGGGCATTGCTGCAGAGCTGGTAGAAGCTGGCTATCACAGCCGAAGGCTTCAGGGAGCAGGCCCTAGGTCAGGCAGGCCTGCATCCAAAGAGGCTCTGTCTCTTATTTGCTGTGTGACCTCAGGCAAGTTGCTTCCTCTCTGTGAGCCTCTGTTGCCTCCTTTGAAAAATTTGGAAGGTATATACAGAACCTGTCCAGAAGGTTGTTACAGGGGGTAATTAAGGAGGTTGTTAAGGAGGTAATCAATGCTGATGAAGTGGCAAACAGCATTTAGGACCCTGCGGTGGTGATTTTGGGCTTCCCAGGTAGTACTAGTGGAACCCTACTGCCAACGCAGGAGACATGAGAGATGTGGGTTCAACCCCCGGATCAGGAAGATCCCCTGGAGAAGAGCATGTATTCTTGCCTGTAGAATCCCATGGATGGAGGAGCCTGCTGGGCTACAGTCCATGGGGTTGCAAAGAGTCGGACACAAAGAAGTGACCTAGCAGGCATGCATGCGTGGTGGAGACTTTATTGTGCCATTATGAAGCCAAGAACTCGGTATAAAGACTTGGACAACCCAGGGCCAAGGCCAGGTCTCCAGACCCCCTGGGGATAAGCATCTTTCAGTCTTAGGAACGCTCCCTTCCCTTCAGTCCACCTTTAGGCAGTCTCAGAAGGAAGGGGCTCTGGGCCCAGCTTGGACACCCCCCACGTACCTGTATTCAATAAGCCTTAAGCACTCCTGAGTGTTCGCCCGTGCTGGGACCCCTGAAGTTTTCAGGAGCCAACGGTCCAAAGGGAGCCCGGAGCCGGTGACAAGCGCTGTGAGGCTGATGCCCTGGGTTCCGGGGCTTCCTGGGGGAACGCATGCTCCTGCCCCAGCCCTGGTGAGCAGGTGGAGGGTGCTAGAGAGGCAGCACCCGGAGGAGGTGCCGCAGCCAACCGCAGTCCTGCTGCTCAGACTCTTCCTGTCCGGATGGGCGCTCCGACTGCCCAGAGGCCTTACGCTCTCGTGCCCCTGCCGGCCACTGCCCTGGGCCCGCCCCCCCCCCAGCACACAGCCAAGCGTCGGGGGCTCAAGCCCAGGATGCGAGGTGGGAAGAGCGCCACCCTCAGGGCCCCCGAGCTCTGCTGCCCTCTAGTGGCAGGACCCAGAAGGCGGCTGCTCCCACCAGAGGAAATGAATGAACCGCAATTACTTTAAAAAATAATATGATGACAATTCATCCTTTACAGTCTGTAAAATGCCTTCCCAGTCAGTTATAGAATGAAGGGGGGAGGTGCAGGATACCGGACTGAAATCATATGGGATTTAAGCCCTGAGTCAGGTTCCAACTGGTTATGTGACCTCAGACAATTCGCGTCACCTCTATGAGCCTCAGACTCCTCATCTGTAAAATGGGTGACAAAATAGGGTTGTTGTGAGAATTTCCTGGCAGGCTAGTGGTTAGGACTGCGTGCTTTCACGGTTGAGGGCCCAGGTTCACAGGACATGGTCCAAAAAATAAAAATAAAAAATAGGGTTGTTGTAAGGATGAAAAGACCTTATGCCTGGTGCATAGTTTGCATTGATAACAAAAACACCATAATTGTTACCATAACAACACTTGCCCAGTCTGCCATATGTCCTGATGCATTACAATACTTTCTGTAAAGTCCTTTTTCAAAGTGCCACCTCCTTCAATCTGCATTACTGTTCCAGTTTAACAGAGGAGGGAATTAGAGCTCAGAAAGGGGAAGTAACTTGCCTAGAGCATCAGGGCTTCTAAGTGGTAAAACAGGACCCAAGTCGGTCTGCTAACTCCAGCTACAGGGCTCACTTCCCCACACCTTGCTTTGGAAACTTAAAATTCCCCGCATCCTTATCACTGTATTTAAATAAACAGGCACAGCCTCTGCCCCCTTCAGCCTCTTTCTGCACCTTCTCCCACACCCACGCCAGCATCTGGAATGCCAGCGCTAACAGCTGATTCCCTCCTCTCCTTCCTGACCAGATCCCCTGCCCTGAGTGTGGCTCCCAGAGTTCACCCTGCCTATACTCCTGCACCCCACCCAGGCCGGTGACTGTTCATCCTGTTCTTCATGCTGCTCAAGGGAGGAGATTCCATAGCTTCACTTCCTCCACCCGCCCAGGTGTTTGTTACAGTTCCCACAGTTGGGAAGTTCTACTTTATGTCTAACCAGAGTCCCTCCTGCTGCAGTTTCAGCCCCTTTCCTTTTGTTCTTTCCCCCAAGAGTGTCAGAAATATACTCTTAAGAGGATACTGGAAACCCAGAGAGAAGGACCCTGGAGTGGGGAAAGGTCACTCCAGGACAGGAAGTGAGAGCTGAGCCTGGGTTCAAATCCAGGTCAGGGCAGCAGGAGTCGCTGAACTGGTCTTCGGTGCCCAGGGCAGCCTCACCCAGGCTGGGGTGGGGCAGCCTCACTCCCAGCTCGTGGCTCCTAGTGGGGGCTGGCGTGGGAACTGAGGGGCAGAGCAGGTCTGAGGGGACACGCCTAGTTCAGGCTCAGGAGTCGCTTGGGGCTGGACTCAAGTCCCCTCGACACACCTCTGCTGCGCATCTCCTCTGTGCAGGTGCTGCAGGTGGCCCCGAGGAGGCCCTCATGGACCCCACAGTCCAACAGTGAGGGAGCAGGAATCCCAGAGCAGCGAGAGGGGAGGTGGGGAGACCGTGTTTGTGAGGGTGATCATGGACGGTCTCCTGAGGCGGTGGCATTTTGAGAGCTGGACCATAAAGAAGGCTGAGCACCAAAGAATTGATGCTTTTGAACTGTGGTGTTGGAGAAGACTCTTGAGAGTCCCTTGGACTGCAAGGAGATCCAACCAGTCCATCCTAAAGGAGATCAGTCCTGGGTGTTCATTGGAAGGACTGATGCTGAAGCTGAAACTCCAATACTTTGGCCACCTGATGCGAAGAGCTGACTCATTTGAGAAGACCCTGATCCTGGGAAAGACTGAAGGCAGGAGGAGAAGGGGACGACAGAGGATGAGATGGCTGGATGGCATCACCAACTCAATGGACATGAGTTTGAGCAAACTCCAGGAGTTGGTGATGGACACGGAGGCCTGGCGTGCTGCAGTCCATGGGGTCACGACTTAACAACTGAAGAGCAACAACCGAGGATTAAAAAGGGGCCAGACCTGAATATCTGAAGGGAGAACATGCCAGAAGGAGTGAGCAGCCAGGGCAAAGCCCAGTGGGAATGAGCTTGGAGTCTAAAGACCAACTAGAAAGAGGGCCAGGGCAGTGAACCTGTACGGGGCTCTCGTGTGTGGACTCCCGTGCGGCCCTTCTCTTTGAGTGTCAGTCATCTTCTCTGTAAAATGGGGTCAACAATACCCACTTAACATGAAATGGACACACAGGCCTTAACCCAGGGCCTGGTAAGTGGTATTCCATCATTCCTCTAGTAACAGGTCCATCCCTGCCATCCTTTAGGGTTCAGATTTTGTTATATATATATTTACTTATTTGGCTATGCCAGGTCTTGGCTATGGCATGTGGGATATAGTTCCCTGACCAGGGATGGAACCCCGGCTCCCTGCTTTGAGAGCGTGGAGTCTCAGCCACTAGGCCACCAGGGAAGCCCCATCCTATGCCCCAGCCCAAAACTATCCTCACCAGGCGCATGAGATGCCCAACCAGTCAGTGAGATGTTGGAGTGTTCTAGGTGTTGTTCGACTGCACAGGACCTCACAGTTCATAGAGCATTTCCTCCCATTCTCGATCACTCCGCAGAGCTGGGTGGCTGTGGAGATCTTCAGTCACGGGATGGCAGCGTATCCCACTGCCCCTGGCCCACAGCAAATGCTCAAAGAATATCAGGTCCAGGACCTGCTATTTCTGCCTCCATGATGGACTTTAAAATTCCAAACGCCTTTCTTACCAGACTTCCTTCATCTGAAGAAAGGATTGGGAACTTCTCTGGTGGCCCACTGACTGAGACTCTGTGCTCCCAAAGCAGGGAGCCTGGGTTCGATCCCTGGTTGGGGAACAAGATGCCACAACAAAGACCCAGTGCAGGCAAATACATTAATTAATCTTAACAGAAAGGAAAGGATCGCTTTCCAACCATATAGATCCCTCCCCCAAGGGAGATCTTGGCTCACAGGTAAGCTCTGTTGGAATCAGAAGCTGAGCCTCCATGTAAACCCAGAAAAAATACTGGAGCAAGACAGATCCTCGGGCCTTCTCACATGGAGGCCAAGCAGGAGCAGGCCAAAGTCAAGGTCAGGTCAGGGACTGAAGTCACGGGCTCCTCTTCGTGACAATAAAGAGCTTCACTCCTAGAGGAGGGCCAATCCCGGGTCTCTGCTCTGCCGTGTCCCTGTCCTGCCACCTCCGTTTCGCCTTTCAAGATGGAGCTGGGGTGACATCACCTCCAGGAAGCCTGCCTTGATCTCTTGTAAGAGCTGGCTGCTCCCTCATTTGTCCACCCACAGCCGCAGGGCTCCTCCCACCAGGGTAAAGGTTCTGTTGAAGTTTCACTCACAGGCATGAAGCACACAGATCTCAGTGGATTGTCCCCAGATGAACGGCCTGGGTAAACAGCATCATCAGACTCCTCCCGAACTAGTTACTAGTCCTGCCCCAAGGCATCTCCACCCTGACCTCTACCCCTCAGTTAGTTTTGCCTGCTTTTGTACTTTATGCAAATGCAATCATCCAAGAAGTCCTCTTTTGTGTCTGGCTTCTCTCTCTCCTCAGGCAGAATTTCAGGTGGTTTACTCGCATTACTGTATAGCCTTCCCCACCTGTGAATAGACCATAATTTATCCATTTTACCATTGATGAGCATCTGGGCAGTTTCTAGTATTTTTGTCAGTTAATGACTGGTACTGCTAGGAATATTTCCTGTCTTTTGGGGCCCATGTGTACACCTTTCTGTCGAGTGTATATGCAAAGAAAGAAGTGAAATCACTGGGTCAGAGGGTGGGCATGTACTTGGCTTTAGAAGATGCAGTCAAACTGTTTTCCAAAGCAGTTGTGCCAATTTATACCCTGCCAATAGAGACAAGCTTGCCTAGGCTCAAAACTGTCTCAAAGTCCTTGCTTTTCGACTGTTCACTCGTCTGTCTAACCCACTGGGGCTGGGATGCCATCCAAGCTCCCCCACCCCCACCCAGCTCCGGCTGGCAGGAGACTTGCGTGAGAGAGGAGAATGAAGGGCGTCAGGGAGAAGCACAGAGGGCGCGCCCGGCGGTCCAGTGGTCAGGACTCTGCACGTTCACCGCTGGGCATCTGGGCCCGATCCCTGAGTGTGGGACTGAGACCCACCAAACCACGTGGTGTGGCCAGAAATAAATAAAGTGTCATAAAATTATTCTAAACAGACTTCAATAAGTTCAAATACACTTAAAAAAAAAACACAGAGAGAAAAGAGAGAAGGAGGGAGGGCGGGGTGAGGGGAAGGGGAGAGGGAAGGGGGGAATGAAGGAGACCGCCTCCCCGCCAGCATACTGGCTGCTCTGGGGCAAGGGCTTGCTGGGCTGAAACTGCACTTCCCGGTTCACCCTAAAACCTCACTGTGCCCTAAAAATGAACAACTGAGTAAGTGTCTTTCTCCATTCATTTCAGGATCAAGTCTTCCAAACAATAGGTTGTTTTCTGGGAATTACTGGGAGGGGTGAGGACAGCAGGATCCCCGGGTGGGAAGCCTTCGAGATGAGCCCCTGGAGGCCCCTGGCTTGGAGACTGGCCAAGCAGACGGTCCCAGGGCCCACCCCATCCCAGACGTGCCTGCCCACTGCCCTCTGCCGCTGCAGCAAGCAGGGGCAGGGCTCTGGGTCCTTGGCCAAGGCCAGATTCCAGGGCAGAGCCTGCTGGGCAGAGAGAGGGGGGGCCCCCAGGATGCCGGATGCACCTCCTGAAGCCGCCCCACGGGCGAGCCCGTCTCCCTGCCAGGCGGCACAGACCCCCGGAGGGCTGCCCTCACCCCAGCCCCCTGCAGCCTGGCCCAGTCTCGGGTGTCAGCCAGAATCCAGATGTGCCAGGGCAGGTTGAACTAAGTGGGCTTGCTTCCTCTGCTTTGCCAATCTGTGCCAGCCCTGGCTCTCTGCATGCAGACTCAGCACTGGAAGAAGCGGGGAGCCCACACGGTCTGCCCTGAGCGCAGGAATCTCCCTCCTGGAATTTCTGAGTTCCTTAAATCCTCGAGAAGCAGCGGTTTCACCACCTCGCAAGGGCTCCCGTGGCTGAGCTATGCAGCTGTGACACAGTAGAAGCCACCATTTTCTGCAGCTTCATTAGGGACCAGACACTGTCAACCTTACCTACGTTACTCCACGGGGTCTCCATGAAGCAGGTGTTATCGTTATCAAACCCATCTTGCAGAGGCAGGAGCTGAGGCTTAGAGCCACTATGTATTTGCCTAAAATCACATTTTGTGTGTGTGTGTGTGTGTGTACGTATATAATATACATACATATGTACATATATAACATACATGATATAATGTATGTAATATGTACATATATAATATATAAAAACAATTTTTTCCTACCTCTCTCTAACGAGAGGGCCTAGAAACAGTGGTACCACAATAGCCGTGAGCACGTACAGTGCCCAGATCTTAGTTTCTAAATACCACACTCTAATAAAAGGAATCACGGTCCTCAGAGAAATGGCTGGTTCTCTTCTGAAAGGGAAAGCAGAAGATGAGCCTAGCATCGTGCTGTACCAGAAAGTAAGGAAATGCTCAAAAAAAAAAAAAAAAAAAACCCAGAAGGATGAGGGACGTCATAGACACAGAAGCTCATCTGTAAGAGTTCCCAATGGCCAAAACTGGACAATCTGAACAACAAAATAAATAACTTAGTACTGAACTATAACCCAAAAGATAAGATAGATACAGGCATGGGTCCACGCTGATAGAAATAAATGGGAGAGGGGAGGAAAAATCTTCCTTAGGGAAGAATTCAAAATAATATCTACAGATACAGTTTCCAGGAGGTGGAGCATGTCTTCTCCCCAGTCGAGTGTGGGCTCCACTTGCTTCAAATAACAGAGTAGGAGAAGGAGAAAATAGTGACTTCACAGTGGAAGAGCCTGGCAGACACCAGCTCAACCATGTAATCAAGGCCAACGGGGCCAGTGAGAAGTCACGAGGGCCCTTCACCCTGTCGTCTTCTCCCCAACCCGCAGCCCTGCCCAGTCATGAGCAAAACATCGTACAAGCTCCAGCGGAGGGACTGTCTAACAAAACACTGAACTCCTCAAAACTGGCAAGGTCATGAAAAATAAGGAAAGATTGAGAAACTGTCGTAGATCAGTGCCGTGATGACTACATGTGATGTGGGATCCTAGATTGGTTAATGGAGCAAAAAAACAAAAAAGACATTAGTGGAGAAATTGGTGAAATCGAAACAAAGTCTGGCGTTCAGTTAATAGTCATGTATCAATGTTGGTTTCTTAGTTTTAGCAACTGTTCCATGGTCATGTAAGATGCTACCATTAGGGAGACTGGCCAAGGAGTGTCCAGAACTCACTGTACAGGCCTGCAACTCTTCTGTAAACTTAGAAGTTATTCCAGAGTAAAAGCTCTATGTTTAAGAATCATATAGGTGACTTCCCCGGTGGTCCAGGGGTTAAGACTCCGCTCCCCCAGTGCAGAGGGCATGGGTTCTATCCCTGGTTGGGGAGCTAAGATGCCACATGCCACCTTAAAAAATCACCCTGGCTATAAACGTATGAACCAGAACTCAAATTCAAACGTCTGTCTCCTTAGCCCATACGCTCCGCCCTCCCCACACCATCTCATGTTAGGAAGTTGTTCCCGAAGCCCACTTCATGGATCTGAGCCTCTCATCTGCCCACCATTGCCCTCTCAGACCAACCCCATCTGTTTTCTCCGCCCCACACCCTCCTCTTGAGAGACGAAGGATGCTCCTATCTGCTCCGGTATGCTCAAGTCTCCAAGGTCACTATTCCTAGGTTGTTCCACTCCTGGGTGACTTGGGTTTCAGTGAATGTTGGCCACCCTAGCACCCACCCCTCCTTTGCAGCAGCCATCTGATTCTATATGGGGATCCATAGGGTTCCAGAGAAATTAACTTGGTTCCAGAGAAGAGCATATGACTTAGGTGAGGTCTATTAGCACACACCAACCCTGGCCACGGTGATCAGCCCAGAGGTAGCCATGTGACCCAACCAGGTCTAAAACATCCTAGGAGTTTGACAGGGAATGGTAGGATGAAGGCAATTCTCTTCTTCAACGTGGGATGTAAATGAAGAAGCCCCTGAAAGTCTTAGGATGAAGCCTGAGGACAGCAGAGCAGAGGAATGGAAAGTCTGGGCTGTCACTGACTTCAGTGGCCACTGGACCAGGCCTTGCCTGAAGCACATACTGCCCCTCCATTGGCTGAGAAATGCCCTCCCAAAAGATCTTATCGGACAAAGGCAGGGGAGGAGGGTTCTTGGCAGGTGGGATTTAAATGAAAAATATGGAGTGGGGAGATTATCTGCGTGGGCCCCAAACACAACCACACGTATCCTTATGAGAGGGAGATCACACACAAAGAGGGCAATGTGACCGCAGAAGCAGAGACTGGAATGATGCGGCCACAAGCCACAGAATGCTGGCGGCCACCAGAAGCTAGGGTGCTAGAGCACACCACCCCTACCAGACAGCCCTGCCCACACCTGGATTCTGGCTCAAAGATACTGACTTCAGGATGCTGGTCTCCAGAACAGAGAGAAGAAATTCCTATTGTTTTTAAATCGCTTAGTTTGTGATCATTTGTTAAAGAAGCTGTAAGAAACAAATCCACGAACAAATAAATTATCTTGAATATTTAAGCCTATTTGAATCTGATATTTTGCTAACTGCAGCCCAAAGCAGTCTAACTGACATGCAGCTCCTGTCTCATCATCCTCTGGTCAAGAGGTGAACTCTACAGAAGAGCAGATCCCAGGGGGAGGTGAGCAGTCAGAGCTCCTCCCGACCTTTTTCCTTGGCTGCTCCATCCAGTCTCCCCTAATGGTAGCATCGTACACAACCATGGAACAGTTGCTAAAACTAAGAGACCAACATTGATGCGTGCACACCTGAGCGGATAGGAGCACCCTTCGTCTCTCAAGAGGAGGGCGTGAGGCTCTCCCGACAGCCGGCCCAGCAGCCGGCACGTGGGCTTTTCACCAGTTGCAGCACTGGGTTTAGTTGCCCCCTGGGGCACGTGGGATCTTAGTTCCATGACCAGGGATCAAACCTGCATCCCCTGCATTGGAAGGTGGATCCTTAACCCTGGACAATGAGAGAGGCCCAACCCTCCTTCTCTAGCTTGGAAATGGGGCTGGGGCACAAGGGGTACCATAAGGCTCACAGACTCCAAGCAAAGGCATTAGGGCAATTTATTTACAGGTGAGTCACAGCAACCGGGGCCCACGCAGGCTCAGACCAGAGACTCCAGATCTGTCTACACAGATAGGTCCCAGCGCCCAGAGCCACTGCTAGTCAGGTCCCTGCCAGAGGGACCAAGACTCGGGCAGGGTGGAGGGCAGGAAAGGGAGAGGCCAAGTCCCAGAGGGCACGAGCCAGAGGGATAAACGACCCTCGTCCCTGAACTGTGGACTCGAGGAGTAGGAGGACAGGGGAGACTCTTCAGAGGCAACCCCCACCTGCGTCCAGCCTGCACCCTCGAAGCCAGGCATCAGAACAGAAGCCCCAGTGGCAGCAGGTGGGGCATGGGGACACCGCAGGTCCCCTGCAGACCTGTCCAGGCGCCGGCGTGGGGCTGCTGTCCTGGGTCACGGCCGCCGTCACACGGAGGGGCCCCCCAGCTTGCTGGTGGCACTTGTGACCCGCTTATTTTCCCAGAGGTTCCGGAGGCGGGCACTGAGGCTGCTGATCTCCTCCACATAGGCCTGGGGCACCCAGCCCTTTTCGCCATCTGCCAGGCGCACCCCTTCCAGCCAGCCTAAGGGCACATGGGCCGGGGGCAGCGTCAGTGACATCCAAAGAACACCTGGGCCCTAACGCAAGCCCCGTCTGCACCCCAGGGCTGAGAGGACACCATCTCAGCATCTTCCGGGGGCAGGAAGGGGCACGCCTCTAGCAGACTGGTAGGTGGACTTCTGATCTGTTGTTCCCGACGCTCTCTGAGGAGGGATTTCCCCACCTCTCCCCCATCGGTTACTCTCAACCCTACACCTTTGCAAGCAGGAAGTTCATCTTCTTGTCTAATTTGATTCTTGCATGCTATGGTGGATCAACACTGATGTCACTTTTTCCTATGAAGCTTAGCTGTCTAGCTCCCTCCTGCCCAAAAAGCCCCCACCAAGAGGCCTCTCCAGGAGGGCCCCCTCACCGTCACTGGTCCGCATCCTCACGGCCAGGATGTCCGTCTTCTCCAAGGTCAGCTCGTCTGGCTGCGACGCCTTGTACGTTCTGACACACTGGACCTGGGGGTGGTCTGAGAGCCCGGGGGGCAGTGAGGGAGCCCCCAGGGGGAGGAGGAGGAGAGAACGGCAGGGAGGGAAGAAAGAAAGAGTGGCGATTGCAGCTCTTCCCCTGTCCACCCTAGCCACTCTCCTCTCTGACCCGAAACACAAGTTCTAAGTGAGTCCAGTCCCTCCGAGCTTCGATTACTATTTCTGTGCCCTGGGCTTCCCGGCTCAATTCAATGTTTTGCTCCTGACCTCCTGGTCTAACTGTCTCTACAAAATAGTAAGGGCCCCTTTGTATGGCATCGTGGTAAAGACTCCACCTGCCGAGGCAGGAGATGAAAGAGACCTGGCTTTGATCCCTGGGCGGGGAAGATCCCCTGGAGGAGGCAATCGCAACCCACTCCAGTATTCTCGCCTGAAGAATTCCATGGACAGAGGAGCCTGGCGGGCTATAGCCTGTGGGGTCGCAGAGTCAGACACGACTGAGCACACATGCACCCTCTGTCTGTCCTTTCACGCCGCTCTGATGCTCCCTCCATCCATCCTCCTCAGCTGAGACTCAAACATCACTCCCACTTATAACCCTCCAGGCTTATAGCCCTCCTCTGAGAACAAAAGTCCTCCCACAGCCTCCAAAGCCTTGCACAGTATGGCCTTGCCCCTTGCTCACTGCCTCACCAGCCTCATCTTCCCCTTCCTCCTCGGTCAAGAAGCTCAGCCGCACATTTATCACCCTGCTGGTCCCCAAACACTCTAAGCTCCCTCCCGCCTCAGGGCCCTTGCACGGCTGTTTCCCCTTCCAAGAGTGCTCTTCCTAGATACCACCGTGACTGCCCCTCCCCGTCCTTCAGCAGCCTTCCCTGACCACCTCCTCAGAGGGGCAAGTTCACCCTCCGGCCCAAACAGGACCTCTAGCGCTGGTCAGAGAATCAACTCCGGTCCTGTCTCAGCCCCTTCTACCACACTAGGTGGACTGGGAGTGTCGGGAAAACCACAGGCCTTGGAGTCAGACCAGGCTTGAAGCCCCGCTTACTGACCTTGGGCAAGTTACCGAACAGCCCTGGGCCTCAGTGTTCTCAGATACAGAGAATGAATCTACCCAAGGGCGTTGTTGTGACCAGTAGCCGTTCCCTTTTCCAGGTGATCTCCCCGAGCCAGCGATCGAACTGGGTCTCCGTCATTGCAGGCAGAAAATAAAGGCATGTGCAAAGCCCTCGGCACCCCAGCGCGTGGAAAGTACTGGGTGGAAACGTGCTGCTTACCTTCCCTTTCGTTGGCTCAACCCTAACACCCCTGCTCAAAAACCCTGCACAACTACCTGGCTCCCACCACACCAGGGTGTCCTCTAGTCGGGCTGCACCCTGCCTCACCGGCCTCATATCATGCCCAGAGAAGCCTCTGGATCAGCAGGGCAGACCCCTCGGCCTGCCACACCCCCGCCCGCTGCCGGCCACTCTGCTCCTGTCCTCTCTGCAACTGACGCAGAGCCACAGAAAGGCCCGATTCCAGTCCCAGCTCAGCTGCTGACTGCTGAACCCGGACAAGCCACTTGACCTCTGCAAATCTGTTTTCTAACTCGTAAAAGGGGCTTCTGAGGGGACAGCATGGGAGGATGGGCAAGGCTGTGTCCTCTCCAGGGTACTGACTGCACATGGAAGCCAGTCTACGTCAAGCCAGCCCGTCCTCCAGGGTCTCGCAGATCCACCCCCTGCCCCTATGCCGGCTGACCCCGCTCCCTGCCAGCCCCGCAGGCAACATGGCGCCCAGAGCCGGGGGGAAGAGGGGTGTGATGCGGTACCCAGCCCCGGGAACGTGGCCCTCGTGGTGGGGGACAGGCTGCTACCTTCCCCCTCGCTGATGACCTCCTTGTCCTCCTGGGGGCTGGAGGGGCACAGGGCCGAGATCCATCGCTGCTTCTCACTCCTGGGGAGAGGAAGGCTGAATTGTCCCAACATGAGAACTGCAGTCTCCCGGGGCCACGGTGGAGAAACCAGGGCTGGGAGGACAGGGTATGATGTGCAGACGTGGGACCCGAGTCAGGCCATCTCCACCCCAAGGCCCACCCAAGCCAGTGCCCACCCAGCTCTGAGGATGAGCACAGAACAGGTCCAGGACCCCCCGGATGCCAGCTCTGCCAGCTCCAGCCTTAGGCTGCCATCCTGAGCCAGAGAGGAAGGCTTCGCCCCTGTCTGGGGGGGTCTGCTCCCCAAGCCCAGGCCCACTCACTCCGTCCGGGCCCTTAGCAGGAACTGGTGCTTCGTGCGCTGCCCGTGGAGGAGCTGAAGGAGGAACACGTGGCCGGGGATGCCCTGCAGCTTGAGGCTCAGGTCCTTCACCTGTAGCTCTGCCATCTTCGCGTGGACGAAGACGGCGAACTTCCCCAGCCTAGAACGGGGCGGGGGTGTGAGGTCAGCCTGGCCCCACCCTCGGGACGAGGTGACTGCTGATGGGAAGAGAAGAGAAGGCGTCGTCTGTCCCCAGGACCCTCCTCAAGAAAGCGAGGCTGCACAGGGCAGTCAGCAGAATGGGGGCTGCAATCTCCCTGGCTCAGGTGGAACGTGACGCAGACAGTCCCTGCCCCTGGTCTCCCTGGCTCACTGACAGACGCGGGAGGTGATGCAGACAGTCCCTGCCCCAGGCACACTTTCCACTTTCTCTGAACCTCTTCCTGGAGCCTCTGTTCCATAGCGCCGCCTGGGCAGCTTCCCCACTGAGACCTGCAGACCGCTTTGCGTCTGCCTCTCAACCATATAGGACGTGGACTCTGTCTCACTTGCTGCCGCATCACAGCACCTGACTCTGCCAGGCCCGCTGTTTGGGTCTGATAAACCCTTCTAAGAAAGGTGGACAGGTGGGTAGACAGAGGGTGTTCCATAGTTCCTTCATGTCGGCCGATCTGGACAAAACCAGCATCTTCACTCCAGACCAGGTCCCTCCGCAGGTCCCCGTTCCAGCGAAAGACGCCAGCGAATCCCCCGAGGACACTCAGGCCTTCTGCTCACCTCTTTCCTCCCCCGCCCCCACACCCGGCCAGCAGCTGTGTCCTATTCGTCGGTCTCCTTGCTGCCCCCAGAACTCACTTACCCCTACACCCACCACTAATTCTGGAGCCTCTGCTCTCATCTGGGCAGTTACAGGAGCTTCTGTTCTCTGCCTTCCAGCCCGTTCTCCAAACTGGCCGGAGTAAAGTCCCTCCTCTGCTTAACTCTCCACGCTTCCCGCTGCTCTCAGAAAGTCCAACCTTTCTGCCATGGCTTTCAACACACCAACTTCCCTTTCTTGCCCTTTCTTTCTACAAACTCAGCCACACTAGGCTTCATCACCTTCCAGACATACTCTGCTCTTCCATCCTTCTGTGACTTGGCTATATTTCTCCAATCACCTCTACCTGGAAAACTCCTATGTATTCTTCAAAACCCAGTTCAAACATTCCTTCCTCTATGAAGTTTTACTGACTCTCATCCCACACCAGGGAATACTACAGTACAGTTAACCCTTCCATCAAAACTCTGAACCGGTGATTATTAGGATTTATTTTCACTGGTGTGAGACTTCCTGTGAGCAGAGAACAAATCTCATTCATCTCTAAGTTCCCAACATCCTTTGGAGGACCCAGTACAGAATAAGGATTCAATGATGCTTCACTGAGTGAATAAATAAATCAGAACTGAACTCTTTCTCTTTCCATGGCATAAGACATCCATCCGCCATCCCCTCCATCCTTAAGGCTTACTTCAGGAAGTCTCCCAGACTTACAATAATCACAGCTAATGCTGAATGAGTATTCAGTATATGCCAGGCTGTGTGCTAACCTCCCCATGTGTTATTATCACAGTGCATCTCCCTACACGGTAGCCTCTATTTGACAGATGGAAACAGGGCAGTGCAGTAGTTATGAGCCTGGGATCTAGCATCAGACATACGTGACCTCCTCCTGGTTCCTGCATTCACTAGCTCCATGATCTGGAGAATAACAGGAGAGGCTACCTTCCAGGAAGACACTCAGGATTAAAGGGGAAAATCCACATAGCATGCCTGGCACAGAAAAGGTGCTCAGATGTTCGTTATTATCACTATGGCTCAGGGGCGGATGTGCTTTTAGTCTCTGTTCCAATTGGCGTCCCTCATAGCCTAGTTGGTAAAAAATCTGCCTGCAGTGCAGGAGACCCAGGTTCTAGTCCTGGGTCGGGAAGAACCCCTGGAGAAGGAAATGGCAACCCACTCCAGTATTCTTGCCAGGAGAATCCCATGGACGGAGGAGCCTGGTGGGCTACAGTCCATGGGGTCCCAAAGAGTTGGGCACGACTGAGCGTATCTCTTCCTTCCAATTGGTTTAAGCTCAGAGCAGCTTCAAAGTTCTCGGCACACAGTCCAGCCCTTGATTCTCAGGTCCAGAAGATGGACGTACCCTGGCTCTGCCTTTCCTGGGGGAGCCTCTCAGCTTTAGGGTGCCCCAGCAGCACAGCCTGGCAGGTGGACTTGTTGTGAGCCTGCGGATGCAGAAGAAGGGAGCTCCACGCTCACCACCACCACCCCCATCCTGCCCCGACTCACTCCTTCCGCCGGGAGAGCAGCAGGCAGTCATTGAAGAGGTGCAGGTAGACCGCCTTGCTGGACAGCTTCAGCTTGGCAGGGGGCACCGCGGGCAGGGGTGCCAGCTCCACCAGCTCCCCGTGCCGAACCAGCCAGCGGGCCTGAGAGATCAGCGGGAAGATCTGAGAGGATGGAGGAGACAGGGGTCAGGCCAGGGGCAGAGGGCAGAGGGCAGGGGGTGGGAGGGCTGGACAGTGATGAACTGGCCCACAGCCCCCAGGGAGGAGGCGACAGGGCTGCCCCTCCGGGTGCCCCAGCCCCCCGGCTGAGGGCGGATACCTTGCCCTCAAAGTGGATCTTCTTGCTCAGATGGATGAGCTCCTCTGTCCTCTTCATGGTCTGCACACTGGCATTGCACTCTTGCACCAGCTGCGGAGACTGTGGGGGTCACCCGCAGCACCCCCAGCCCTGACTCCCCCAGCCCAGCCTCAGGCTCCCACTTGGAGACCAGGGGCTGTGAAGACTGAGGCTCCTTTGGAGACACACAGGGGTTCCGGGGAGGCCCCTGGGAGCCAGACACCTCCTCCCTACCGAGCTCACCTCCTTGAGGGCATTGAAGGCCTTGGTGGCCATGTCTTCATCTTCAGAGCCCTGCGCTGTCCGCTTCAGGATGTTCTGGAAGGTAGAGTCAGTGCAGTGAGGCAGTGTGGCCTCTCCCAGGGACCCTGCCCAGCCCTGGGCGCCCAGAGGGGCTGTGGCAATAAAGGGGTCTCCCCCACTACGCAGCCCTTCCCACAGCCTCGTGCCCTCAGGTACCTCCACCAACATCTTGAGGCGGGTGATCCTCTGAAACGGCAGGATGAGGAAGGAGGTGAGGGGCAGCCGCTGGCACACAGGAGACTCCTCCAGGCGAGCCAGGATGCCAGGGAACTTGGGGTTCTCCAGGCTGGACAGTGGGGGCGGGAGAGGGTCTGCAATGACAGGGGGCCCCGAACGCGGGATCCCCGCCTCCAGCTGCCCCTCTGGTCCTTCCGGGGCCTCGGCAGGTCTGGCCTCCTCCTGGTCAGAGCCAGGGCAGGCGCCCAGCCCCTCCCAGGTCAGCCCTCCTCAGCCCCGCCCCCTTCAGAGCCCCGCCTACAGCAGGCGCTGGTAGGTGCGCTCCTGATAGGCCTGGTTGGTGACATAGGGCAGGTAGACGCGCCGGAAGGCCGGACAGTGCTGCAGGACCACGTCGCACACGCTGAAGCGGAGGACATCCGCCTCCAGCCGCTGCTCCAGGTCCTGCAGGAACCTGAAAGGGCAGCCAGGGGTCAGGGCCGGGGCCAGGAGGAGACCCCAGAGGCGGGAGCCCAGCCAGCTGCAGCCTGGCTGCCTGACTCCCCCGGAGGCTGGGCCACTGCCTCACCTCTCGCTGGTGCTCTTGACCTCGGGCAGTTTGGAGAACAGCCACTGCTTGTCCTGTGTCCCCAGGCACTCACTCAGCTCGGCCGAGCCTAAGAAGTGGCCCACGGCCACCGACAGACTGTGGATGTATGAGGCCTCGGACGTGATCAGCTCAAACTTGGCCTGAGTGAGGGCGGATGCAGGGCTGAACCCTGAATGCACTCGCTTCGCCCACCAAGCGCACCCCGAGCCCTGGATACCGCCTCCTTAGATTCAGTGCAGCCCCGGTCCCCTTCCCTTCTCCAGGCCCCTCGGGATCTAGCCCCAGGTTGGCTTCACAGACAGCCTCCTGCTGCTACTGCGGCTCCGACCCAGCTGCGCCCAAGTTCGCACACCGCGCGCATCCGGCCGGCTCCGATCTACCCGCCAAGCCCATTCTCGTGCGCCCTCCCGCCGACCGGGTTCCTGCTCTAGGGCCTGCTGGGCCCGCGTGCACCCTGCGTTTCACCCTCTGCGCCTCTCCTCCCTCCCAGGCCCCGCTTTCAGGGGTCTCGCTCTAGGACCCTTTCCCTGGTCCCGCCGCACCTTAGGCCTTTTCCCGCTGACCCCGCCACGGGGCCCCAGGCCCACCTCCCGCCCCCACCTCCCCCCCACCCCGGGCCCGGGCGCACCTCCTGCAGTTTGCAGCCCGTCGGCCGGGTACCCAGGTGGCCCGGATCCCGCGTCCCCCAACTCGGGGTCCCGCGGCCCCTCCCGCGCCCCCAGCCCAGCCCCGACGCACCTCCTGCAGTTTGCAGTCGCGCAGGCTCAACGTGGCCAAGACGCCGCTGCCGCGCACGTCGGGAATGTCCTGCCACAGCGAGAAGGTGGAGCCCCGCGCGGCGCGCTGCGCCCGGAACGAGCTGCTCGGGGAGAGGTCGGCGCGCGGCGGCCCCGGGCCCTCCTCCGCGCCCTCCGCCTCGTCCGCCGCGCCCTCCTCCTCGCGCTGCTGCCGCCGCAGCTCGCGGGCGCTGGCCACGTCGCTATATTCCTGGTAGAGGACGGCTGGACGGAGAGCGGAGGCCGTGGGGCGCCCGCCGGCCCCCTGCCCTGGTCCCCGCGGCCCGCCTCGCCTAACCAGCCTTCCCGACGGTTAGAGGAGCGGAACTGGTGACTCGGGTCACTCGCCCACTCATCCCGCGAACCTTGGGCACCTCCTGAATGCTGCCCCTGTGCTGGCCACTCATGGTCCCGGTCTCTCCCTCCCACAGAAGCCCGACCTCTCAGCCCCCCAGATCCCGGTTTCTCGGTACCCCAAGCTCCCAGCCCCTCCCTCGGCGAACCCCCCACCCCCACCCCCCCACGTACAGTTAAGCAGGAACCGGGACTGGCGCCGCTCGCTGGCGCTCCGGGGCCCTGGCGCCGGCTCCTCCCGCGCATCCAGCCTGGGAAACGGATCGTCAGGGCCAGTCACCGCCCCTCCCCGCCTCGAACCCGAGCCCCGCCCCTCCCCGCCTCGAACCCGAGCCTGGAGTGAGAGTTGATACCTGGGCTCCGGCCAGTTGTCGGGGACCCGGCTCAGGTCAACAGGAGCTGGCGTCGCCGTGGTGTCCACCCTCATCTCTACACTGCGCGAGTCTCTTCCAGGCGCTTTCCCTGCAGAGGGGCAGAGCTGAGGGAGACCCCCAAGAGCGGTGCTGGGCACGGGGGCCCCACACGCATCTCAGGGGTCCAGTGATCCCGCCCCTCATCTGCCTCTTGCGCTGCTGTTAGGGCCTCGGGGCGAGCTGGTACCTTCTAGGGCGGCTCCGGGGCCTGACCCTGTCCCTGGAATCAGTGCCCTGGCTGCTGAATTCCGCCCCAAGCGCAGGGAAGAGTGCAAGCGGGTCATCAGCTCAGAGGCCGAGAAGCGCCTCCGCTCAGGCCCCTCGAGGCCCCCACGAGCCGGTCCAGGCAACCCGGCGGGCCGGGGCTCCTCTGCGCTCAGCGCCTGCTCCGCGGCCTGACTCGGCTCCAGGAAGACAGCGTGGTCCTCGGGGCCACCAAGGGCCTCTTCTCTCTGGTACACCCGCATCTTGCGCCCTGACAGGGGTGGGGTGAGAGAGCACAGGCTGGCATCCAGGGGGGTCTCCCCTCCCTGCCACTGCCATGTGACCCTGGGCATCAGAGGGATGTGCCCGAGAGAAAGGCCAATGTTTTTGCCAGGATCTTTTCCCAGAGTGATGCGATCAGCCAGAGGGGTGGGGAGAAAGCAAAGTACCTGACTGCTGTGGGCAGAAGGCCAGGAAGCCCAGGACACCTGCTCACTGCGTGTCCCCAGACAAGTTACCTGCCTCCTCTGAGCCCCGACTCCCTTATCCCTAAAATCTACCACTTGTCCTGCCTGTTCGGGGAATCTGGGGGCTTACTGGTCCCAAAAGAGCCACCCCACCTCTCCCCTATCCTCCCCCCGCCACCACGCCCTCCCCCGGAGTGACTCACAGGCTGACTTCTTCTCTGAGCCGTGGCTGGCCCGGCGCTGTGGCTGTGGGTGCTGGGGACTCCAGGGTCCCTCCAGGGCTGGGGGCTGGGCACTAGGACAGTGTGGCCAGCTGCCAGCCCTGCTGGGCCGCATTCCCCCGCTGGTGGAGAGCTCGGGGTCTGCGCCTCCTGGGGGCGGTGGCCATAGCAGCCCCTGGAGGGGAGCAGGGGTCCCCAGAGACCAGCGGCTGCCAGGTGCCTGCAGCTCCTCTGGAGCCACAGGGAAGAGGTCCAGACACACAGGGCCTGGAGGCTGCAGGATGGGCAGCTCCGCGAAGGACAGGCTCTCCTGCTGGCACACGGCCACTGGGTGGTGGGCAGTGCCAGGCGGCCCAGCCAGATGGGGCTGGAGGGCAGCAGGTGGCCCACAGTCCATTCCTCCTTTGCTCCGCCACCCACCAGGGCCTGCGGGGAGAAGGCATCAGAGCAAGGCACAGGACAGCAGTGGCCAGTAAGCACCATGTCCTGGAGGCCCAGACGAAGTCTCATGTACACACATCTGTACAAGCATACTCACACACTTGACCATATAGTAATAGCTAATGCTTACTTGGCACTTACTTAATGACAGGTCAAGTACTTTACACATAGGAGTTCATTTAATCCTCTGAAGCCCCAACAACCCAGAGTTGATGCTTTTTTTTTTTTTTCTTTTAGTTGTGGTTCGTAGGTTCAAGTTGACACACAGCATGAGGGATCTTAGTTCCCTGACCAGAGATCGAACCCAAGTTCCCTGCGTTGGATGGCAGATTCTTGACCACTGGACCACCAGGGAAGTCCCCTGATCTGATACTGTCATTAGCCCCACTTTATAGGTGAGGAAAGTGAGGCAGACAGGTTATCTGGTAAACAGTGGGGCCCGGATTCAAACCCAGGCAGTCTAGCTCTGAGTCTGTGCCTTTAAGCACCTTGTACATTTCCTAACTCTCTGACATGTGATCAGACATACAGACACATACACTGTCACACAGACCCACGTCTGTTCCATGTACATCCACGTATTTTCTTCCAGCTGCAGACACTGACATACGTACTTTCACAGATACACTCCAACATTTCAAATTCACAGGTTCACACATTCACACACACTTTTTTTATACAAGTACATATATTCACTCACTTTCACAAACACACGCTGAGCCATCAGATATTTACATATCTGCTCAAGTTTTCTCACATTCCTGTTCCATTCACACTCAAAACACCATGATGCAAATACAAACACACAGGCACAGAAGTCCTGGTTGGTGTTACCCAACCTCCCCCCCTGTGCCCAGAGTTGCAGGCTTCAGTACTGAGTGGTGCCCACACCCATGCCAAGCTGGCTGGGAGGGTCACAGATTGGCAGGCGGGCCACCACCCAGGACAGGCTGGGCCCTCCCAGGAGAAGGGAAGAGCCCCAGCCCCCCAGCCTGGGGTGAGAGAGGGGACCCCATCTCCCAGCCCCAGGAACAGGACAAGCTGAGTGGGTCCTCTCGGGCAGGAAGTCATCCCCAGTGAGGCTGCCGGAGCCTCAGGACAGGCCTACCAGTCAGCGGGTCTGAGTCCCCAGCCCTGGCCCCCGGCCCCTCTCACTGCATCCCCTCACCTCTCCACCAAGGCCCGCCGCGGATGGTGTTTGGCTGCTCCGGCAGGGGAAGCCCTCTCTCTGCCCAGCTGGCTTGGGGAGATCCCACCCAGACAAAGAGTTTGATTCATCAAGCCCTGTGGTGAGGCAGGCGGGTAGGGAGGGAGGGAATAGGCAGCAGGCTGGGCGGGGGCCTCCCGGGGCCTGGCCTCGCTGTGGGCAGGCTGGGCAGCAAGGACACCCCCCTGCCCAGAGGCCCGCTCAGGCCAAAGGGGCAGCGCCCGCCTGGCAGGGCCGGGAGACTCAGGAAACAGAGCCGGAGAGACCAAGGGGCTGAGGCTGGAGGACGGGGATGCTTTAGAGAGCGACCCAGAAACCGAGACCCCAGAGCACTCCAGACCGGAAAACCACAGATGCTGAGACATTCAGGGGCCCAGAGATGGAGACGGAGAGACAGAGACACTGAGCGTTTCAGACAGACCAGATTCTCAGAGACAGATGTGAAGCCCAGGAAAACCAGAGGAGACGGGTGGGCAAATGCTTCGTGCCCTGTGGGATTGCCAGTCTCACGGGGAAGCCAAAACAAAAACAGTGGCAATCCAGGTTGCAAAGAACCAGCCCAGAGGAGCTGCCAGCAGAGGGCTGGGCTCACCTCGACCCGGGCATCCCTGGAAGGCGTCCTGAAGGAAGTGATAGCAAACTGTCCTGATTGAAATACCCAGGGGTCCAATACACAGAGAGAGGGAGAAAGCTTTGGCATGAAAGCAACAGTGACAGTGTCAGTGAGCCTGGGTGCGGGGGGGCGGGGGAGGGAAGAAGGGGAAGGACCATCGGGGGCCGCTGGTCTGTGCCCGGGCCCCTCCTGAGCACAGGGTGGGGCTGCTCCTGAGGACCACGTACTTCTCAGGCCCTCCCCACAGGCAGCAAGTCTGTCTGTTTCCTCGTCTGGGGAACAGCATAGTCAAGCTTCAAAATGCTGATAGGAGAATTAAGAGGACTTCCCTGGTGCCGCAGGGGTTAAGAGTCCACCCTCCACTGCAGAAGATGCAAGTCTGATCCCTGATTGGGGAACTAAGACCCCACGGGCCTGGGGCAAGGGGGACTAAAGCCCGTGCGCCTCATAGAGCGCCTACCTGCTCCTCACTCGCCACAGCTGGAGAGAAGCCCGCAGGCGGCAAAGGAAGACGCCACACGCGGCAACTAAGACCCAATGCAGCCAAAAATAAATAAAGATTAAAAACGTAAGAATAATGCAAGGGGACTTCCCTGGGAACTAAGATCCTGCATGTTGCATGGTGTGGCCAAAGAAAAGAATAATGTATGTAAAGCACCTCGCACACACTGGGAGCTTTGCAGTTGATCGTCATTCTTCTGAGTACTTTTAGTCTTTCTCCAGTCACAAGGATGGCTTGGGCCATTACACAGGAAAACTGAGGCAGTGATGTTAAGACACATCCTGTTTTGTAGGAGCATGTGGCAGGAGACATGGGACCATTGCCCACCGGACAGGTCTCTTTTCCTGCTGGAATCAGAAGTCCCACTTGCTTCTGTTGGCACGCCTGTGCAGGAACACATGTGTGCTTCTGCTGTCTCATATTCTGGGAAGGTCTCTCCACCTGGGTTCTGGAAGCCCCTAGAGGGCTGAGAGGAACCCCCCTCCCCATGTCAGCTGCAGGGATAAATGAGCAAAACATGGAACCTTGGGGGCAGGAGCATCTCATATTTAAAAAAAAATTTTTTTGGCCACACTACACAGCATGTGGGATCTTAGTTCGCCAACCATGGATCGAACCTGTGCCCCCTGCAGTGGAAGCGCTGAGTCCTACCCACTGGGCCACCAGGGAATCCCAAGGAGCACCCCCCACTAAAGCCTCAGAGGAGGAGGCTGGGTAAATGGAGGGAGACGTGCAAGGCTTTGTGGAGGAGACAAGGCTGGAGGCAGGTCCTTGGGCAGGAGGTCAGGGGTGGGTTAGCCTCCGTCTCTGCCCAGGCCAAGGGACAATGAGAGTGACTATCCAGCCAGGGCACCAGGCCTGTGGCCTTCCGTGGATGTGGTCCACTCAACCTCAGTGCTAGCGTGCTTACAGCTTATCTCTGCCAGATCCAAAAAAACTCTCAGGAAGAGACGGGTCCCAGGTAACAGGGACATTACCTGCTCGCGACCTGATCACAGGGTGCTCTGTGCCCACCGGGCAAGGGAGCCCATGGCGGCGAGCCCCTGCCAGCACTCACAGCCCCTCGCTGACTCTGACCAGCTGTGTGACTTTAGACGAGCCGAGCCTGGGCCTGGGCCTGAGTGTCCCCGTCTGCAGAGTAGCTCTGGAACTGTCCCCAGGGCTGCAGTACTCATATTGCCCCCAGTAAAACTTAACTCACAACTCTCAGGTTGTGCTTTTTTTTTTAAGCCGACAGAGAGTCCCATCCAGGGGGTACTCATCACATGGACAGTGGACCCACTCCTCAAGGCTGGCAGGGAGGGCCCCTAGACACTGGTATGGTCCGGAGAAAGCATCTCTGACCTCCTATGCCCAGCTTTTCCCTGCCCCCTCCAAGGTGCCCCTCGCCCTGCTGCCCGAGGAGTAGGGCCCTGCAGGGCCCCTCTTCTTCTCAATGCAGGGAGCCAAGTGGGAGGTCATGGCTGGAAAGGAGACTCAGGCCACGCAGGCTGTGGAAGCCCAAGAGGCCATAAGCGTGTGGGGGCCAGGATCAGAGGCCTGAGAGGCTGCACAAAGGACTTACTAGGGAAGACTGGTGGGAGGAGGATGGGGCTGCTGGCAGCCAGGGGGCCCTACCTCAACCAGGGAGCTCCGTCCAGCCTCCAGCACGGTCCCGGGCTCCAGGCTGCCCTGGGGGCTCTGGGGTTGCAGCCAGGTCCTCAGGGGGCGATGTCAGCATGGCCCCTGAGCCAGGCGAGGCAAGCTCCTGGGTATTGTGTGGGGCAGGGAGAGGGGAGGCGAGGGTGGAGGGAACCTCGCAAGCAGGCAGGCGGCTGTCTCAACGTGCCTGCTCCCCGCCCCCCTTCCCCAGAACCGGTTTGGCCAGTCTGAGGTACAAGAGGTGGGCTGGAACAATGGGAGTCCTATGCCCAGGAGAGGCTCTGAAAGGACCCCAGACTGACATCCTAAAGATGGGGGAGGCACTGCTTTCCCTCCCAGGAGACAGGTCACCCTTCTGCTGAGGCTTCCCAAGTGTGAGACGTGCTCAGGGGACTTCTTGGGGCTGGGGAACATCTCAGAGAATGATGAGCCTTGGACTAGTCAGGGACCCTGAGGACTCTGCAGGGTGTTGATCCTCGCTGAGCCAGGCGACAGCATCTATAACGGGGTTTTCTGGTAGCTCAGGTGGTAAAGAATTCACCTGATTCCTGGGTCGGGAAGATCCCCTGGAGAAGTGATAGGCTGCCCACTCCAGTATTCTTGGGCTTCCCTGGTTGCTCAGCTGGCAAAGACTCTGACTGCAATGCAGGAGACCTGGGTTGGATCTCTGGTTTGGGAAGATCCCCTGGAGAAGGGAACAGCTACCCACTCCAGTATTCTGGCCTGGAGAATCCCATGGCCTGTATAGTCCATGAGTCGCAAAGAGTCGGACACGACTGAGTGACTTGCACTTTCACTTTTCACAGCATCTATACAGGGAACACTGATGTCTATGGCTGTGTAGTCCATGGGGTCACAAAGGGTGGGACATGACTGAGCGACTTTCACTTCACTTCGCTTCGTTTAATATGAGTGTGTACAAGTACTGGTGCTCCTGTGCTAGTAACTCTTATTACACACTAATGTGCCAGGCACTGTTCTGAGCACTTCACACACTAAATATTCATTTAATCTCCACCACAACCCTATGAGACAGATGCTGTAACTGCTCCCACTTACAAGTTGAGGACATGAGACTTGCACAGGTTAAGTACATTATCCCATTTAAATCTCTCATCAGCTCTATAAAGTCCCTATCTTACAGATGATGAAATTACACTTGCCAAAGGTCACACAGCAAATAAAAGTCAGAATTAATGTTCAAACCCAGGTCTGTGACTCCACTACCAATCCGTGCCCTCAACAACTGCCTGGCACTGCCTCTCCAGACTTTGGGGAGGGTCTGGTGGAAAGTGTGTGAAAGTCCACTGGGAGGTGTCTCAGCTGACCTAACTAAACCTTTTTTTTATTATTGACGTACTAAAGGCCCTGATGAGCACAGGGCCTTTTGAAGTCCACTCCCAGATCCTATGAGTTCTCCCTTCCCAACTGGTAACCATTCAGTTGGAGAGGTTAGGTCCCTTCACTCCTTCATATCCGCCTTGGCACCCAGAACATCAGGAGGTAATGAGGAGACACTGCACAGAGTGGGTGGAGAGGTGGCACTGTGGGGCGTAGAGAGATTTATTGTCAGCGTTGCTCAAGGGGCAGGAGACTGGGAACATGCAGAGGGAGGCAATGTAGGGCTAAGGGTTTTCAGAGAACCCTAGCCCTCTCACCCCAACTCCTGGGCCGACCTTGGGGCCGCTGGCCAAGGTACCGTAGCCTTGACTCCTAGCTGGAAGCAGAGGCTCCCCAAAGGAGGGAGGATCCTGGGGGAATTAGGGTCCTGGAAAGGAAGTCTCGCTTCTCTGGACCCTGCGTCCTGTGCTCCAGGGACAGCGCCTCCTGCTGCAGCGGACAGAAAGCAAGGATGTGTCAGGCCGAAGCGGAGGACACTCCAGAGCAGAAGGGGCTCTGGTGGACTTGACACAAAAGGAGGGGCGCGGCGCAGGCGGGTTGGGTGATGGGCGGGGCCCGGCGGAGATGAGCGAGCCAGCGGCCAATCCTCCCTCTGGGCCAAACTAGGGGGCGGGGCCAGAACCCTGACCTTGGGCCTTGGGTGGGCAGAGGGGCGTGGTCAGGGGCGGGGCCAGGTCCCGCAGGCCGCACTGACCCAAGCAGCGCCTCCGCGTTGTTCGCCAGAGCCTGCTTGGCCAGGTCGCGCCTTACCTAGGTAGCCAGGGCGGCTGGCAGGTCGAGCACGAGCCAGGGATGAGGGGCTGGGGAGAAGGGAGCGGTGAAAGAGAACGATGGCTTTAGCGATCTTACTCTACCAAGTGCTTACTAAGTGCAAGGCACTTCGTTGTTCAGTCGCTCAGTCGTGTCCCACTCTTTGCGGCCCAGCACGCCAGGCTTCCACCAACTCCCGGAGTTTGCTCAAACTCATGTCCATTGAGTCGGTGCTGCAAGGCACTATTCTGAGGGGTTCCGGGTATTCATTCAATTAATCCTCACAACTCTAGGGAGTGAGTAAATTACTTCTGTTTCACCTGTAAAAAAGCCAAAGCATAAAGAGGTTGTCATTTGCCCAAAGACACAGAGGTACAGTTCGAACTCCTACACTAAGAACCTGTTAGAATCAGAGCTAGAGAAAGAGGATCTTGAGCAAAGCTAGGAGTTCCAGGACTGTGGCCAAGAGGTACTAGTATTAGTCATGACATTAATTAATGCATAGAGCACCTGCTGTGTTGGGGGCGTGCTTACCACTCGGTCTTCATAGCGACCCCATGAAGTAGATCCTGTTCTATAATATACCCCATTTACTGCCAGTCGGCTGCACAGCCTTAACTGGGACTCTGGTCTGGCCAGCGCCCAGAGGGCTTAGCTTACCTCGAAGGCGATGATGAAGACCAGACGCACAGCCAGCGGCTTCCCGCAGACGAGGGTGAGATTCCTCTTCGCGTCGCAAAAGCCCTTGTACCTGGGCTGCGAAGGGCGCGCGGTCCCGCGAGGCCCTCGGCCCCACGATCGGCACTTCCACCCTCCCCACCCTGGAGGCTGGCCCTGCCAGGTTAGCAGTACCCTCAGCCGGCTCTGCCCTCTAGTCCGCCCCCCGGACTCAGCTTCCTGCGCTCCCAGTTAGGCCCCGCCCCGCCCCGCCCACAAGCTCACTGCCCCGCCCCCAGGCCGGACCAGAGGCCCCATAGAACCATGACCACGCCCCTCCAGGGGCCCCGCCCCTCTGAGCCCCTCCCCTCCCCGCGGGCCCCGCCCCCTCCACCCCGCTCCCAGGCCGGGCCGGAGAGTCCCCAGACTCCGGGCCCCGCCCCTCCCCGCTCCGCCCCTCCCCGCGGGCCCCGCCCTCCGCCCCTCCCCGCTCCGCGCTCCGAGCCCTCCCGGCGGACCCGCCCCGCCCCAGGGCCCCGGCCCCTCTGTGCTCCGCCCCTCCCGGCCGCCTCTCCCACCCGCGGGACTCGCGGTTGCCCCGGGTGAGGTAAGCCGGAGGTGCGGGCTCCCGCGTGAAGCTGACAGAGCCGCGCAGTCGGCTGCGGTGTTCCTACCGATACGAGAGACGTGGCAGGACGTCCGAGGGGAAGGCGGTGAAGAAAACTGCAGGGGCTCCAGGCAGGAAGGCCCTCCCGCCTTTCCGGGCCCAAATGGGTCTGGTTCCACTCTCGCGGGCAGGATTAGCCTGTGCCCAAGGGCGCTAGCCCTCTGCCCCTATTTCCCAATCTCTCGCCCCGAATTCTAGCCTCAGCCCCCATTTCCCTGTTCTCAAGCCTGCTCCCAGTCTCTGATCTTCACCGCCCCCCTCCCCTCACGTTCACGATGGTGGAAGGGTGGGCCATGGTTTCCAGTAGGAGCGTCCAGATCCCGGTGTCCTGAGTCTGCTCAGTCACCAGCCACCAGTAGGAACTAGTGGGCATCCGGTCAGATCTTCACTAAGCTGCTCAGCAGAGCAAACAGGGGAGCAGGTGACGAATATGGTGATGAATCCAAACTGCAGCACTGGGGGGTGGGGAGTGTCAGACCGGCATCACCGCCCCTGCTGGGTCAGCCCCCCACCAAGGGTCCCTGCTGCACCACATGTCCGTTTCCAGGTGTTCCTCAAAGAGGCCCCTGCCGTGGATGAGCTCAGAGTCCTCCTTCCAACACCCCTACTCCTGCCTGATCCATCTGGATGTCCCCAAGCCCCACCAGCTGTCTCTTCTGCTGCCAGGCCTTCAGCTTCCTGGGACAGATGAAGCCATTTCTATGCTCCCAGTCCCTTGGAGCTAGGCACCACGGTCATTCCCACTTTACAGATGAGGACATGGAGACTCAGAGACCTTGCCCAGGGCTCCCCCAGTTGTGAATGGTGGTGCCAGGGCTCAAGTCCTTGTTTGCTGGACTCCAGAGTCCAGGATTCTTAAAATCTGCGCTTCCTATACGGCCATTCTTGGTCTCCGGAAGCCCTTCCCCTCTATAAAATATGAAAAGAGAGCCCCCTCTCTCCCGTTCAGCATATCATTTAATCCACTCAGCTCTCTTGGAGAGGTATGTCCCATAAACAAAGTCAGAGCTTACAGAATGCAGAACTAGGACTTGTGTTTCTGTGTCCTGACCCCTAATCAGGGGTTTTCTGCTTAGCTCTCATAAAGTCCCCCTGCCCCAGCCTGACTAGGCCCAACCCCCAGGTTGTCCCCTGTACCCACAGCCTGGTGAACTCCTCCACTTTGCTGGCCAGCTGTCTGCCCGCCGTGGTGCTGAAGGGCTACTAACCTTAGGAAGGCAGCCTCCAGGCCACACTGTAACAGGCAGACACGTGGCACCCTACTCAGAGCTTAGGGGCTGGCCTCAGAGGCAGATCCTGCCCTGCCATACCTGAGGGGTGATGCCCCCCAACCTTCAAGAGGTGGGCTCTCTGGGCGAGGATACTTGCATCCCCGATCCATATGCCAAGCAGCCCGCTGTACTCATCAGGGCACCCCACAAAACCTCAGGCCCACTGGACCTGTTGGCAATGTGCCCCCCCCCCTCTGGATCCAGGCCACAGCTAAACTCCAGGTGGAGGCGGACCCCTGTCCCTGCTGTGCCTCTGAGCCTCTGGCCTCCCACCCATTGAGAGAGAGCTCTGGCAACTGGGCTGCTGGGACGTCTTGTCCCACTGCCCCCAGTTAGGCCACGTTCCCAAGACCTTTTGAGACCATGGCCCATATCTACTGCTCAACCCATGAGAAGCCAGTTGAGTATTTCTGGGCCAGGAAGAAGGAGTCATGCTGCTGAGGGGGATGGGGTGTGGGTTCTTTTGGTGATGCTCTCTCCCATTCCTGCCAAATGACAATGGCAATTACACAGTAACACCACCTCCTGGGAGTCTAGCCCTTGAAAACTCCTGATCTGTCTTTGTTGAAAACTGAAGCTCCCAGAGGGAAGGCCCAGCTCTGGTTCATTTCTGTGACCCCAGCATCCAGTCCAGGGCGCTCAGTAGAAAGGCCCCCACAAAGATGGTGAGGAGCCCAAATGTCAGGAATGGGAGGTGGGGTGTCAGGCCTGTGCCACTCAGTGACGGCTGGGTGAATGAATGAATGCAGGTGTTAGTTTCATGTTTACCCAATGATGTGTTGGTATATTACAGCTGAGAAAACTGAAGTCCAGGGAAATCAAGTGCCAACTTCAAAGTCAACAAGAAGATGTCAGTAGAGACAAACCTAGAGGCTCAAGGACCTGCCACTCTGCTGGGACTTCACTGGGAATCAGCAGCCTTGGTCAGGGGTCCTCACCTGCTTTGAAGAATGCTGCATAGAAGGGAGCGGAGTAGAAATTGACAAATTGGAAGATGAAGACTTTGGAAGTGAGGGCATCTTCATGGTGGGTCTGTGTTCTATGCATCTCTGGGCAAAGGGCAGAGCTGGTCAGAGTTCTATTGAGTGTAAGGGGGCAGGCCCGGCCCACTGGGTCAGCTCATTTGCTTCTCTCCACAATCCACCTTCCCCTAAGGCCAGCCATGCCCCTCGGCTACCTTCGTTTGAGAATGACTGAGCAGGCTGGGGACACCAAGGTGGGAGCTGCAGGATCTGAGATGCGGGGAGTCCTGCCTCCCAACTGATGCCAGGATACCCCTGTGACACCCTGCCCTTACCCCGCCTGGTGAGCTGCTCGGCCAGTGACATAGACCTGGCCCAGGAGGAGGGTCAGGACCAGGCTGAGCTCAGTTGCTGATGCTGGCAATGCTGCCAACCCAGGCAGAGTGACGGCCATCACCCTGAGCCAGGCCACGTGGAGGGGCAGAAAGAATCTGAAGATGCCCACCTTGTGCTGGAGTCTGGGACAGTGGCCCCCTCTCCATTGCTCCAAGAGGCACTCACTTGGGTCATGAACACAGGGTTGCCCATGTGGAACATTTCAATGCTGATGATCTCACGGTAAATGATGACAGACACGAGGAAAATCATCACCACACAGAGCTAGGGGCAGCAGGGAGCGCTATCAGAGCTGGAGGGCAGGTCCACCAGGGCCCCAGCCCACCCTAGAGGGGATGATCCTTCCAGAGCAAAGGCCCAATATCTCCTCATCATGATGAGGATGGATGTAGAGCTGGTGAGTTGGCCGGGAAGATGGGTGTGGGGTAGGGAGTAGGGCCCCTTCAGGCCCATCATGGGGTTCTGGGCCATCTGCAGGGCCAGGGTGGCAAACTCCAGATGGGGGCTCTCCTGCCAAAAGGGGCAACAGAAATGTGCGTTCCATGGCCCAAGTGGCTGGGTGTCATGACCATGCTTCCTGCCCTTTCCCATTTGCACAGGAGTCTCTGGGAGTGTGGGAAAGATGTCTCAGTCCTTTTTGTTTCTGCAGGGTCTTTTTTCCCTAGGGTCTGGCTGAGAGCCTGTGGATGGGGATAGATGGGTGAGAAGACAGAGAAGTAAACAACAAATGGACGCACATGTGGAGGAGGGCTGGATGGTCTGAAGGGCGGTGGGCAGAAGGTAGACAGGTGGGCAGGCAAACTAGACAGGCAAGCAGCTGACACGTCTGTGAGTGGGTGTGCAGTGTGTGGGTAGATGAACAGATGGGTGGGTGAGTAGATAACGAATTCGTTTATTCAATAACTATCTTTAAAAGATTGATTTTATTTATGTATTTTGTTTTTGGCCGCACTGGTCCTTCATTGTTGTGTGCGAGCTTTCTTGAGGTGCTGCAGCTGGGGGCTGCTCGTCGCTGCAGTGGGCGGGCATCTCGCTGCGGTGGCTCCAGGCACACGACTCAGTAATCGTGCCTCCCAGGCTCTAGAGCACAGGCTCAACAGTTGTAGCGCATGAGCTTAGCTTCTCCACGGCATGTGGGATCTTCCTGGATCAGGGGTCGAACCCATGTCTCCTGCATTGGCTGTCCTCCAGTGCCCAACCTTACCAAACCTTACATCGTCCTGATGTCAGGGGAGGGTGGAAAAGTGACCCAGGCAAACTGTCTGGAAGAGCCAGCTTTGTATCCTTTGACTCCAAAGTCAGAGCTGTTCCCAGCATGCCTTGTGGCCTGTGAGTACCGCAGGGAGCAGAGTTCTGGGGCTGCAGGGCGGAGCTGGGCGTCACTTCCTCTCCCTGGAAGTCACTGCAATCTCCCGGGGTGGGGGGGGGGGTGTAAGTGTGGTGCTTTTGTGCTTCTGGTGCACCAGGAAAGCCATGGCCCAGAAAGGCAGGAAGTGCTAAGAATGCAGTTCCCGGATGGACCAAGAGATAGCCCCTCTGTAAAGAAGGGAGAGCAGGCACACTGCAGGGCAGGGCCGAGCCCGGGGCTGGGCCCCTTCCTCTCTTCCCTGACTCACCTTGGCCATGGGGCAGACCTTGGAAATATTCTATGTGGCACAATCTCACAGAGTGGGCGTATGAGGAAGGAACCCCTGCAGCACAGATGTCCTCCCTGTGAGCAAAGTGTACCCATCCTGGGAGGGTCTATCCTCAACCAGTCAGCGGTCCCAGCCCACAGAGCCCATCCCCACCCCACCCCTGAGCACTCCCAGTCATAAGGAACATTGGTACCGTGGCGACTAGGCAAGAGATGAAGACCAGGGTGCCCAGCAGAACACCAGGCGACAGCAAGGCTGTGTAGAAAGCTGCAGGGGTGACAGACAGCACGTGAGCCTCTGTCTCTGTGCTCAACCCCAGCTCCCAGCGGTCACCCCACCAGGTGCACCTATCCAGGCAAAGCAGACAGTCACCTTCTCCCCTGTCTGTGCTATCATCCCCAGTGACCCAGGATGAGTACAACAATTGTCAAGGGTTGAGGTCTGTACCAGGCACCTGGTACCCAGCAAATCGCAGAGGCCCAGAGGGAGGAAAGGCAGGAGGCCTGCAGGGAAGTTTCAGAATTCTCTCCTGATGGCCCTGCGATGGAAGAAAGCTGAGTTTGTGGCATCTCCGTCTTGTGCAGTGGGTGGGCGGCAGTGCAGACTGCCTGGGCCAGCAGACAGGCAGTGCCCACCTCTGCGAGTTTCTCTAGGATCTCTGCCACCTGCCAGAAAGAATTCTGCCATCAACTCAGCCCATTTAAGGTCCCGGGTGGACCCTCCCCAGGCAATTGACTCACTACTCCTTGCCGCTGGGGAAACAGGGGTCGTGGAAAGCTCTGCCCCGGAATCTGTGCCCAGAGCAGGGGCCGAAGCTGAAGCCTCCGCCGGATGCGAGACCTAACACAAGGGGGCGCAGTGTTTAGGCCGGGGAGAGAGGGACAAACTGCCAGCTGCTGAAACCGCAGAGCCCTTCTCCCAACCAAGTTCTGCCTGGGCTGGGTGTGTTCCCGCCAGGCGATCACCTGAGGGGGCTGAACGGGCAGGATCGGGGGCGTTAGGGCACCGCCGGGGCCTCAGGCTGCGGACAGGACAGGCCTGAAACCTAAAGTGAGTCAAGCAGTTGTCTCCCTGGCAAACCCGGGAGGAGCAGACGAGCCTGGATCTGGCTAAAGCCCTTTCCCTCGGCAGGAGGCTCCGCCCGCCCGCAAACCCGGAGAGCTCGGAACGCGACGGGCACGCGCCGCTGCAGAGGTGGCTCAGGCGCAGGCGCCGCTGTAGCTCTGCAGACTCGTCTGAGTCCGGCTGGGAGGTCCTCAGCGGCCCCGGCAGGGACTCCACTACCAGGGAGGACCCCGCCCCGTCCCACCCCTTCCACCTTCAGCCACGCGCGCAGGCTCAGTTCCTCTGAGTAGCCCGCCGGCTGCTCTCAAGACGCGCTGCTCGGTGCTCCGCTGGACTGCACTCCTCGAGGGGCCGGAATCTCCGGATGACCCAGGGCCCGGAGCCCCGCCTGTCGTGATCCCTCCTGGGACGGACAGATCGCCTTCAGCGCGAGGGCCCTTGTTGTTGAGTTGCTCACTCGTGTCCGACTCTTTGCTACCCAAAGGACTGCATGCAGCATGCCAGGCTTCCCTGTCCATCACTGTCTCCCCGAGTTTACTCAAACTCATGTCCATTGAGTCAGTGATGCCATCCAACCATTTTGTCCTCTGTCGTCCCCTTGAACTCCAGCCTTCAATCTTTCCCAGCATCAGGGTCTTTTCCAGTGAGTCAGTTCTTTGCGTCAGGTGGACAAAGTATTGGAGCTTCAGCTTCAGCATCAGCCCTTCTAATGAATATTCAGAACTGATTTCCTTTAGGATTGACTGGTTTAATCTCCTTGCATTCCAAGGGACTCTCAAGAATCTTCTCCAACACCACAGTTCAGAAGCATCAATTCTTCGGCGCTCAGCTTTCTTTACTGTCCAACTCTCACACCCATACATGACTACTGGAAAAACCATAGCTTTGACTAGACTGACCTTTGTCGGCAAGTAATATCTCTGCTATTTAATATGCTGTCTAGGTTGGTCATAACTTTCTTCCAAGGAGCAAGCATTTTTTAATTTCATGGCTGCAGTCACCGTCCGCAGTGATTTTGGAGCCCAAGCCGCCTTCAACAATAGCTTTCACTTGCATTTTCACTTGCATTTTCAAACGAGGGGGAACTAGCACCCTCACTTTACAAATGTGGAGATAAACACTGAGCAGGCTGCTGTCTTACAGTAGTGGCTGCCCGTTTCCGTTAGTTGGACTCCTCCAATGTGCCGACTGGGGCGGAGTGCTTTACACACTCGCCCATTGAATCACCACAGCCCCTCTATGGCGCCGACACTAGGGTAAAGTCCATTTTACAGATGAGGTGCTTAAGTCACTTGCACAGTTTAGAGGGCTCGTTAGGGGAGTCCACGCACCCGTCTCTGCAGCGCCCACCTGCTCCAGGAGCCCAGCCGCTCAAAGTTTCTGCTGGAACTTATCAGAGCTTTGTTGGAGTCGCTGCCGCTAGCCGGGCCGCGGGGATCTCAATTTCTACCACAGGAGTGCTCAGTCCCCCCCATCACGGCGGCAGGAGGGCGGTTAGGGACGGGGTGCCCCACCCTATCCCCACTCCACCCTGGGTGAAGAGCTGGGAGCTGCATTTATCAGTCCCCCTAAGGCCCAAATTAAGCATGAAAATGGGTCAGTGGGTAAAGAATCCGCCTGCAGTGCAGGAGACACGGGTTCGATTCCTGGGTTGGCAAGATCTCCTGGAAGAGGGAATGGCAACCCAGTCCAGTACTTTTGCCTGGAAGATTCCATGGACAGAGGAGCCTGGGAGGCTACAATCCATAGGGCTGCAAAGAGTCGGACACCACCGAGCGACTAAGCATGATCAAAGGCCCAAATTAAAGGAAATAGTTTGCGCCCACAACAGCGATCAGGACTAGTTGGAAGGAGGAACTGCCCATTACAGGAAAAGGGCAGGATTCCTCCGGAGATAAGACCCTTCTTGCCTCCCTGTAAGAGATGCACTGTGGGCTGGCCACTCCTGCTGCTCGAGGTAAGCGGGGTAGGAGTCCCGCCTGGCCCCAGCCTCACGGATTTTGATCATCCATCCCGGATGAAAAGCTGCCGCTGGAGTCCGGCGCAAATGCCGCCGGGGAGGCGCAGCGCTCCAGGTCCTCCGGGTCCTCATCCTCTGTGCCGTCACCGTCCCAAGGGCAACAGGACCGGTGGGGGGAGAGGACCCCAGTGCAGGAGCAGGGCCAGAAGCTCCAACACGACCCAGCTGGGCCCTCTCCGCCCAGCAACCCCTGCTCCTGGCTGAAGGTGAAGCGTGATCGGGGCCCCTTCTGCGTCTCCTCCACTTGCTGTCTCTCCCCAGAAACGTCACCACTACTTAAGGAACAACGGTGACAAACAGCAGCCAGCATTTGCTGGGCCCTTAATTCAGGGCCTGGCCCAGGGTCTTACCCGCATTCACTTGTTGCAACTCAGAGGTTAAATGAGAGGGAGCTATTGTTTTCTCCATTTTACAGATGAACACAGAAGTAAAGTGAACACTTCAAAGTCACAGTTTTCACCTTCCTTCTGGGTCATCATCGCAAGTCTCTGTCAGCCTCCTTTGCTCCTAGGAACCACACCTTTCCAGAATAGAATTGAACACCAATTCTCCCCTTCACCTTGCCCCCACCGTCCCAGCCTCTGGGTCTGAGGTCACAGGGAGGGAGGGGTCCCCGGAGGGAGGGGGTCCCCCAACACCCCCTTGCATGCACGCCTGCCAAGTCCTTTCAGCCGTATCTGATTCTTTGCGGCCCCATGGACTACAGCCCGCTAGGCTCCTCTGTCCATGGGATTCTCCAGGCAACAGTACTGGAGGAGGTTGCCATGCCCACCTCCAGGGGGTCTTTCCGACCCAGGGATTGAACCCGCATCTCTTATATCTCCTGTATTGGCAGGCAGATACCACTAACACCACCTTACCCCCAGTTTGGACTCTGGCGATTTGCCTCCACGTACAACTCTAACTTGTCCTGGGCCTTGAACCCCAGGCCTCCCTTTGGGCACTGCTCCCTACCCCTCCCCCCGTCTGTTCCATGGCAAGGGGAGGAGGATGGGGGTGGGGTGGGGTCACAGCTGCCACCAGGGTACCCGGGGGGCAACGAGACCCAGGGCAGGACCCGGAAACGCCGCCCGTCTGGACTCACGCGTGACTCTGGAGGCCCTGCCGGGCAGACTCTGCGGGTCTGGCCCCCTCCTCCCCTTCCTCACCCTGGGACCAGGCACCTTGCTGGAGTTCCGCGTTGTCTACAAGGCCAGGCTTGGCTGGCGGCCAGCGGGAGCCTCACCTACTGGCGCTCTGCAGCCTGGGAAGGGCGGGGGAGGCACAGTGTTGTATTCTCCCTCCTGCAGGCAGCGCCAGGCTTCTCACTGGAAGAGCAGGACCAGGTGGGATCCTGAGGAGCAGGACCCAGAAGATGCCACTGGAGGGTGGGGGGACAGTCCGGGGGAACGGGGCACAGCTAGGAGCATCAGGGCGGCTCTGCGGCTCCGCAGCCCCAGAGGAATGCCTGGCTCAGCATCCCACCCTTAGACCACTGGACTTCTGTAACAACCCACAAACTAGGTGGCTTATAAACAATAGAAATATGTTTCACACTGGAGGCTGGGAGTCCAAGAGCAAGGCATCACCACCATCCAGTTCTGAAGAGGGCCCTCTTCCTTGTCCAGCCAGCGCTTTTTCTGTGTCGTCTAGGGGGCTCTCTGTGATCTCTTTTATAAGCGCACTAATCCCAATCATGAGGGCTTTGTCCTTATGACCGAAAAGAGAAAGTTAAAGTCGCTCAGTTGTGTCTGACTCTTTGTGACCCCCATGGACACACCTGTCCTCTGTCCATGGGATTCTCCAGGTAAGAATACTGGAGTGGGTTGCCGGTCCCTTCTCCAGGGGATCTTCCCACTCCAGGGATCGAACCTAGGTCTCCTGCATTGCAGACAGATTCTTTACTGCCTGGGCCACCAGGGAAGCCCCCTCATGACCAAATGCCCTCCCAAAAGCCCCTAACACCATCACACTGGGGATTAGGACTTCAATCTATAAATTCGGGGTGACATAACCATTCATGATGGCATCAATGACTCAATGGGCATGAGCTTGAGCAACTCTGGGAGATGGTGAAGGACAGGGAAGCCTGGCGACTCTTTGAGGTCGCAAAGAGTTGGACATAACTTAGCAAATGAATAACAAAAACCATTCAGTTCAGAGCACTCCCCATCTCCAGGGAAGGGGGCTGGGAAGGGAAGAGGTCTGGGGGTCTTGACAAACAGCGCCAGGGTGGGCTGCAGCACATACACCCCCAGCCCAGCCCTGGAGAGGACAATGCCTCCTCCCACCAGCTGCCCGCCAGAGCCCTCGTGTCTGTGGGCTCAGGGCCCCGAGGGGCAGACACGGCCACTCTCTTCCCAAGGGTCCCTGTAGTCAGGGTTCAGCTGAGCTAGCCTGGGGCACCACCCTCTCCTCAGGCTGCCGCAGGGCCCACAGAAGGAGCAACAGGATATCCGTCTTTGAGCTATTGTGAGGTTTAACCTAATGTTGGAATTTCTGGCACCAAAATGGGGACATCACCTCCTTGACCTCCGGTGGCCTTCTGACACTCCGCAGAATGGCCTGTCTCCAAGGAGCTTTATCTGGAGACTGGCTCTGCTCGACGGTCTGTCCGCCTTGGGCACTGCCTGTACGTCTGTCCACCCCTCCTCCTCCTGTGTGAACCTACCACACAACTTGTGGCATCCAGTGCAAAACTATGGAAAAATTATTAAGAAAGTCAAGATGGCAACAGCAGAGCGTTAAACCACAGCAGGCAGGCGTGGGGCCGCCACATGCAGGGCCCCCAAGTGTAGACGGCTCAGGGCCATGCCTATGAAGCCGGTCAGTGTTCATGTATGTGTGTGTGTGGCTTGCACACACATTCTCTGTGTGTTTGCGCCCTGACTCTGCCCACAGCCCACCTGCAGGGCCAGCCTCCAGCTTCGAGGAGAATCTCTGCTCTGAGCGCTCTCCTGCCTTCAGCTCCTCGGTCTCCGCACTTGGGAGGCCCCCAGGCTCAGTCTGCTGAGGGCATGCTCAGTCGTGTCTGATTCTTCGAGACACAATGGACGCAAAGGCTCCTCTATCTATGGATTTTCCAGGCAAGAATACTGGGGTGGGTTGCCATTTCCTTCTTCAGAGGATCTTCCTGACCCAGCGATCAAACCCGCATCTCTTGCATCTCCTGCACTGGCAGGCGGATTCACAAACACTACAGCAGCATGGGGCCTGGGCTTAGAGGGGCTGAGAGAGCAGCTGGGACGGCAGGTGGCCTGTTCAAGTCCCAGCCCTGGTCCCCATTTTGTTCTTACCCAGAGAGATGGGAATTGTCAACTCTCTGACTGGACCAGTGCTTGCCAGCGCCCTGCCCCACTGTGGGGAGGATCAGGGCTACTTCTCCAGAGCAGCCTCTGCTCTTGGCGGAGCTGGTGCCCAAGAAGGATGCTGAAGAGATAACCAGCTGGGATGCGGGGCCCCACCACGGGTATCCATGGCTGCAAGGTCACATTCAGGTCCAAAGGCTGCCTTTGAGGGGTCCTACCTTGCACTAGCTGGTGGGTAAAGTATACTGGAGCCAAGAGCACAGAGGAAGGGGCCACAGCAGGGCTGCAGGCCGCAGTGGGACACGCGGTGACCCAAGAGCGGGCGTCGGCCTATGGGCAGTGCAGGCTGCGAGGCTTGGGTCCTGCCCGGGGACATTCCGTCCCTGGGGCGCAGGATAAGCTCCAGTCTCAGCTCTGAATCTGAGTCAGGGGTAAGAAGTTGCTAAAATCAACACTTTAGGGCCTGGGAAGTAAGTGTTGACAAGCCTGCAGGCAGTGCCCAGGGTGGACAGACCGGCAAGCAGTTGCGGGCAGGCCACCAGGGTGCTTAGGAGCCTGCTGTGCGCCAGGGGGAGAGGGGCAGCATCTAGTGAGGTGTGTGTGGGCCTGAGTCCACGAGGTCCAGGTGGCCACGCCTGTGAGTGTGCGGTGTGCAGAGTGGCCCTCTGGAGAGGGGCCTCTGAGGGTCTGCGGGCTGCCTGGTCATCCAGGGCCCTTCCAGCTGGGTCAAACTCAGGCCAGCCCTCTGCCCAGGGCCCATCTATGGACCAAAGACAGTGTCATCAGGGAGAGAAATTCTAAATGCCGGCTTGTAGGCACTTGCCCCCCACACCCTACCCCGTACTTGAGCCTGCATTCTCTAGCGTCTGGCTAATACAGGGGGCGCAGGTTTGATCTCGGGTCAGGGAACTGAGACCCCACGTGCCGCAGGGCAGCCAACCCGTACACCGCAACCAGAGAAGTCCGCAGGCCACAGCAAAGACCCAGTGCAGCCAGAACAAAAAGGCACCAGAGTGCCGCGAGCCTTGTGGAGACACAGGTGGACTCCATTTCCCAGCCTCCCCGTGGCTCTCTGAGGCCATGTGACTAGGTTTCAGCCAATGAACGGCGGGCAGGAATGAGGCATGGGCTGCGCCAGCCTTAGGCCAGGTCACAGAGACCTGCTGGGCGACCACCCACCTGCCTGCTCCCCTTCTGCTGACCGGGTGTTGATGGCCCAGGGCAAACTGGGAGGAAGCTCAGCGAGGATCTCAGGCCTGGGTCTTTGAATGCATGTTCGGAGCGGGCCCCACACCAGCCTTCACCTCCACCAGAGGTGGGACACAGGAAGAAACATCTGTGAAGTGAAGCCACCGCGAGCGCAGGGTTTATCGGGGACAGCAGACGGTGTCACCTCAGCTAACACGGGCTCCTGACTGAAGATGCTTGAGATCTGGGGCCCAGATGAGGCACCCACTCCCCGTCACCCTCTGAGACGCTGCAGGCGGCGCTGAGGAGACACTCATGCCCTCGGGCCCTGCACGTACAGGGCCTCAGTTTCCAGAAGTCCGGGTGCCCGGGGTAAGCGAGGAGGTCGGGGACCCCCAGAGGCCCTTGCCGGGAGCCGGCACACGAGATCCCACCCATGACAAGGTCATGAGGGAGAAAACCTGACAGGCAAGGCGGATCAGGTTTTCAGGGATTTTGAAAAGCTGCCGCCGGCGCTCACCTTAAAGATGATATCTGTCTTTCTGATGCCTGCCTCAATAGACTACTCCCTAATTTCTGTGACACAGGCAGAAGGCCTTCCCCGATCTCTTCCCAAATAGGAATCAATTTAGAACTTTAATCAATAAGTTTCCCAGGTGGTGGTATTTTATGAGATTATCCAGGGTGAAAGGAGTGTTTTAATTTAAACTCCTTTGCTGGTAGTTTGTTAGACAAATGCATTTATGCCCTTGGTACTAATATGCATGATTGTTTATAATATCCTAATCATAAAATAGCATAAAGAACCTGATTATATAAAAGCCCTAATAAACAGAGCATTTTTGAGGGGTAAAGGAGTCCTATTAGAAAACATAAGAAAAATTATTCTAAAGGTGGTTATTGGGTTGACATTTGCTTGCTGTGTTTTGCTTGCTGTGTTTTTGCTTTTAATGTGCTAAGGTTGTGTTATAGAAACCATTGTTAATATAATTAAAGATCTAGAGAAATAAGAGCTTAGCCCTAGTGTGGTAACAATGAGATGGTTGTTACTTGTCAGCTAGGAGTGCTAGGCAGAGGCTGCCTCACCAAAGTGGCAGAGTCAGTTTGGGGTAAACTTCTTAGATAAATGCAACTGACAACTTCTGCAGAAGGATTAATTTTTGTATTAACAAGAATATACTTCTACTCTGTACTGTTGCCCTATGAGACTGCTACCTTTCAGTTAAGGTCACCATAGAAACAGAAAATAGGTTTATATTCACCTGACTTGCATAAAATGTTAATAGGCCCCAAGGCCAGAAGATAATGTACAAGACCCTCATAAACAAAGAAGTATGCAGAAAACACCCTGGTTTCGTGAAGAACAAGCTGATGTAATGTTAAACTATCTTCCCCTTAGAAATGTACTAATTTAGGGTATAAAAGCTACGGTAAAAAATAAAGCATTGCCAGACTCTGCCAGACCCTGCAAACACCCCCGTCTGGTCATTCTCTCTCTCTCTCCCTCTCTCTCTGGTCATTCTCTCTCTCTCTCCCTCTCTCTCTGGTCATTCTCTCTCTCTCTCTCTCCCCCTCACAGACTTGGCCCCATCAAGGCTGGGCTCACGTGTCTTCTCTCGCGCGCAGACACCGTTCATCCTGAGGTTATCCCCTGGATCCTGCCGAGGCTGGACCCTGGCAGGCCCTCAGACAGCTGCCCTGAAGGGCTGTGTGCCCGCCTCCCTGCGCTGAGCTCCCTGCCCCGAGCTCCTGAGGAAAGGGCCTTCCCAGGCCTCCACCCTCCCTGACAGGCCCCAGGCCCGTCCTGGGGGAGATCCGCATTTCTGCCCCAGCCCAGGGCCTGGGTCCTGCTCCGGGTCGCCCGCGGTCAGGGTGCCCGCTCAGGAGCCGGCCGCCTCTGGGGCGGGGAGCAGGCCAGCCGCCGCCTGGTCCTGCTGCCACAGCTGGTCCGCCAGGCCGTTGAGCACATAGGCAACGTCGGCCAGCCCGGCCCGGCCGTCTAGGGTGCGTCCGTCCGCCAGCCGCCGCCCCGGCACGCTCTTCACCCGCAGCAGGGGCAGCGGCCAGGCCTGCCGGAAGGCCGCGAGGTCCCGTTCGGGCACGTCGGTGTGCATGTACTGGTCGAATCTGGAGGCGGGTCAAGGAGCATGCGTGCCTCTGCCTCCCAGTCAAAGCCAGCCTCCTCCCCGTCCCTAGTCCCCCGCACCCCGGTCTGCGGGAGGCCCTGCTGCAGCCTCCAGGGAGCCCGTGGGGCCAGACCCCACTGCGCAGCACAGGCAGGCTGCCGGACCCCCGCTCCGCGCCTCGCCAAACGTGGCCTCTTAACAGTCCCGGGCCCCCGGAGGATACTTGGAGCCGATGACCATCCTGACCACGCCAGGGGCCTCGCCGGCTACTTGGGCCAGCTGTCCAGGGAGGTCTTCAAAGGAGGCCCGGTCAGTGAAGGAGAAGAGGAAGAGGAACGCGTCTGCGTTCTCCTTGCAAGCCTGGGGAGGGGGAGGCCAACAAGAGTCTGCTGCGAGCTCGTCACCTTGGGACCAGAAGCTGTAGGCCGAGAAGTCTTCCCACCGCCCGTCCGTTCACAGCCCGGGAGACAGGCCCGGAGCGGCAGTGGCTGGTCCCGGGGCTCGGCTCAGAGCCCTCCTGCCTGGGCCAGCGTCCTCGGGCCCTCCTGCCGGCCCCTGGCGCCTGCAGACCGCTCAGGCCCGGCTCAGATAACCCGCCCCTCGGACCCCCAGGCCCACCAGCCTGCTCACCGGCAGCATGTGTTCGAACTTTTTGAGTGCAGACTCCCCGCAGTCCCAGAACTCGAAGCGGAACATGACGACGCGGTTGCTGGCCTGCAGCTTGGCTGGCCAAAACACCACGGTAGTCTGGATGCCTGGGGGGCCGGGTCGGTCACGCGGTGGAGGGGAGGAGAGGGCCAGGAAGGAAATCCTCAGTCTGATGGGGAAGGCACAGTCCCCGATGGGAGAATTCCTGCCCCAGGAGCCTCCAGCCTACCAGGGAGATGCAGCCCTAGCTATAACCGGGACAAAGCACCTCACCGTTTGGGGGCTTCCTGGGTAGCTCAGCTGGTAAAAAAATCCACCTGCAATGCAGGAGACCCTGGTTCGATTCCTGGGTTGGGGAGATCCCCTGGAGAAGGGATAGGCTACCCACTCCTGTATTCTTGGGTTTCCCTGCTGGCTCAGCTGGTAAAGAATCTGCCTGTAACGCGGGAGACCTGGGTTCGATCCCTAGGTTGGGAAGATCCCCTGAAGAAGGGAACAGCTACCCACTCCAGTATTCTGGCCTGGAGAATTCCATGGACTGTATAGTCCATGGGGTCCCAAACAGTCGGTAAGATGGGTTCCTTACCACTAGCACCAGCTGAGAAGCCCTCCCTCTTATGTACAGGGAGAGTTAGAGGTCCCGGAATACTGTCACATGTTGCAACATGATGGTAAATCAGCTTCCAGTGGAAGGAAATGAGAAAGGAAGAGAAGTGTTTTCTAAGCACCTGCCTTGTGCCAGCTCAAGGTTAGACAGGTTACCACCACTGCCTCTAGTACTGTCCTGTGCTGTGCTTAGTCGCTCAGTCATATCCAACTCTTTGTGACCCACGGACTGTAGCCCTGGAGAATCCCTCCAGGCAAGAATACTGGAGTGTGGAGAAGGAAATGGCAACCCACTCCAGTACCCTTGCTGGGGAAATCCCGTGGGGAGTTTGGTGTGCTATGGTCCATGGAGTCACAGAAGGGCTGGACACAGCTTAGCGACTCAACAGTAACAAATGGCAGTTCTAGGCAATGTATGAGAACAAAAACTTGTAAGAAATTGGGGGTTGGGGCTGAAACCAAAATCCTATTGTTTACAGATGTGAATGTCTATTTAGAAAAACCAAAATAAACTGCAAGCAAATATTTAAACTTAAAAAAAAAGGAATACTGGAGTGGGTTGCCACGCCCTCCTCCAGGGTATCTTCCCACCCCAGGGATCAAACCCAGTCTCCAGCATTGCAGGCAGATTCTTTACCATCTGAGCCACGGGGGAAGCCCACTCTACTACTGACCCCACTATAGTCCCAAGGGGTTGGTACTATTATCCCTGTTGGACAGAGGCACTCATGTAGGCTCAGAGAGGTGCAGTGACTTTCCGGGGTTTCAGAGTAACAGGTGGGGCTGGTTACAGATTACGGCTCATGTGGTCCAGGGCGAGTCTTTTCTCCACCCCAGGGAAGGCCTCTTCGGAGGGACTCACCAGTGGTCTCGTGGTGCACCATGGGCACCTCCAGGCCAGCCAGCTTGGCCACCAGCGCTGTCTTGCCCACGCCACTCTTCCCAGACACGAAGATCTTGTAGCTGGCAGTGTTGATGGCCACAGGAGGGGGAAGCACTGGTCGCTCAAGCAGCCCTGAGGGAAAGTGGGAGCCAGGTGGGGTCGGGGGCCAACGTGGGGCTTTTTTGGTGCCAACCAGCCCTTCTCTATACAGTACCCATGACAGAGGCTTGCCATACAAGCAGCATCCTCGGAGGAGAAGCTCTGCTGGAACCCCAGTGCTCCCGGAACCAGGCCAGTGCCTACGCCAAATAACACCTTTTTTTTTTTTTTTTAAAGTTCCATGCATGAGGTGCTTTTTGTTATTTTTTGCTGCACCACAAGACTTGTGGGATCTTAATTCCCCTGCTGCTGCTAATTTCCTACCAGGGGTTAAACCCAGGCCCCCACAGTGAAAGAACTGAGTCCTAACCACTGGACCATCAGGGAATTACCTGAGATGGTTTTTATTAATACTATTATCACATATCCCAGGTTTTTCACAGGTGAATGCAAGGTTTTTTCTAATTCTTTCCTCAATGGAGAAATAGCAGCAAAAGTATTCTTAAGTATTATAAATAAGCTCCTTAGAATCAATACTGTCAGATCTTTATGAATGTTTTAAATTAGTTAATTTAATGAATTCAGTGTTTCTTTCTTTTTGCCAAGCCATGTAATTTGCAGGACCTTAGTTCCCTGGCCAGGGATTGAACCTGGGCCCACAGCAGTGAAAGCACTGAGGTCTAACCACTGGACTGCCCTGAGTGCTTTTAATTTAAAACTTGCAACAAAAATAAGTATAAACTATGATCCATCGTAGCGTAGGACCTGGAAGTCTTAAAGCGTGGGCTGCCCTCTCACCCTCCGGTCTCAAGCATTCTGGCGCTTTGTGTCTCCTGGCCAAAGCTAGACTTAGGGTTAGGGTTAGTGCAGTCCATGCCAGGCCCCTCTGCGGGCCTGTCAGCTGGATGAATTAGCTTCCTCCTGGGGGACAGGGGTGTCTTATCCTGGAGACAGCAGGATATGGAAGAGGCTTGTGTCTGCTCACTAGGGGAGCTGGGACAAGTCTGCAACGTGGTATTGAGAAGGTTAAATTGGCGTCCAGGGTACAAAGTGCCCAGCAGAGGGCCTGGCGCCGGCTGAGGGCTCAGTCAACAGCCTCTCTGGTGACAGGGGTTCCTGGCAGTGTTTTGTCTGTTTCCATGTCCCTGGCTCTGATGATGGAATTAGCTCTAAGGAGATTTGGGGGTGGGGGCCCCACGATGGGGCTTCTAAGGTCCCCAAGGATGGGGAGAGGGTGGAGCCGGGCCTCAGTGCCCTGTCTCTGCCCCCCGCCCCTCCCCCAGGTAACCCCCCTCCCAGGGACAGGCAGGAGAGGGTCGCCCTCGACCCCTCCCCTCCCCCGCCCTCTCCCCCGGGTGACCCCCCCACCCCCAGGAACAGGCAGGGGACCGGCAGCGGAGGGGGCGCTCACCAAACACCCGCCGGCGGCTCTTGCGCAGGACGCAGGCCAGGTACTCCTTGCCCTGGGCGCTCTCGTGCCAGTCTGGGACAATTACCGAGCCCGGGGCGGCCGGCCTGGCCATGGCTGGGCGCCCTGACGTGGAGGGAAGGCGGAAAGCAGGGCACGGGAGATGGAGAGGGAAGCTGGGTCAGTGGCCTTCACCTGCCCCCGGGCTCCTCTCTGGAGGCCCCCGCCCCCGGAGGACGGGGCGATGGTGGAGCCCCAGCTTCTTACTGTTCCGATTGAGGCTTCTGGCCTCCAAGCCCCCTTGCAACACCCCGGCTCCCTCTCATCGCACAGATCGCGCTAGACGGTCACCCCATCACCGCTCCAGGAGGTGTTTGCACGGTCCCCGAGCCGTTTGTCACCTCCGGGGAGGTCACACGGCCTTGCTTCTCCTCCGCCTCCTCGATCTCAACCCCCAGCGCTGACATCGGCGGCCCACGCGGACAGGGGAGCTCTGTGGAGCCCTGCTTTGAAGGCCCGCCCCGCCGCCCAGGGCTGGCGCTCAAAGCGCATGCGCGGAGGCTGTCGTCATGGAGACGCGGGGCGGGGCGGACCGCGGGGCGGGGCAGGTCTGTCCGCCTGTGCGGCCGCGCGGGCTACGGGGCCGGGCCTGGCCTTCTCCATTGCTCTGTTCCAGCCCCAGTCTTCCTTCCGAAATTTGAACAAATCTCCCTTCTGCCTCTTTGCTCCCCAGTTTCCTCTTCTATAAAGTGGAGGTAAAATGCTGTTACCTCCCAGGATTCTTTACGACAGTCACAAGTCCTTAGCAGTGTTCAGGACGTTTAGTTATTATTGTTGTAACAATATCATTATTATTGATCTTGCTTGGCAGGAACTCGGCGTCAGTTGAACACCTGTAGCTTCACTGATGAGGAAACAACTGCTGAGAGTGGTCAAGGGACTTGCTCAAGGCCTTAAAAATGAGTCTGAGGCTTTCCAGTCACTCATTTCTTGATTGATTGATGGATGGATGTCACTTATTCAACAAATAATTACCGGGTGCCTATTTTATGCCCGGTTTGTTCTAGCTGCTGGGAATGCAATGGCCACGAGAAGTCCCTGCCCTCCTGGAGCTGACATTCCGTTCCATTCACGAGCCGTGAGCCCCTCCCCAGTGTCCCCACACTGGGCACCAGGGTGCTCCGTAAATGCCCCTTAGCTGGATAGTATGCAAAATAGCTCATTACTGAAAAGCTGTCTACTACACTTTCTACCAGTACCTGCTTGCCATGCCTTCAAGTAGGCAAATCACTGTTTTAAATTCTATGAATTAGGCTTCCCAGGTGGCTCAGCAGTAAAGAATCCACCTGCGTGCAAAGCAGGAGAATCAGTTTCAATCCCTGGTCAGAAAGATCCCTGGAGAAGGAAATGGCAACCCACTCCAGTGTTCTTGCCTGGAAAATCCCGTGAACAGAGGCGCCTGGTGGGCCACATTCCCTGGGGTCACAAAGAGCACACACGCTATGATTAACCTTCATTGAAGGCCAACTAAGTGCCAGATGGTGGGGGCTTTAGAGGTTAGTTATTATTTCTATAAACAAACTTGTGTAGGAAATACTATTACCCTCCTTTTATTTTACAGATGAGGAAACTCAGAGGCAATGGGATTATCTGAAGTCACACCACATAGGTGGTCAGTGGGCAAACTAGACTCAGAATCCAGGGTGCCTGGACTCTGAAGGACGTCTCTGGTCTGCCGCACTGGGTCTTATGTGTGTGTGTGTGTTTTTTTTTAATTAGTTACTTATTTATTTGACTGCACCAGTTCTTCGTTGAAGTATGTGGGATCTAGTTCCCTGACCAGGGATCGAACCCAGGGCCCCTGCATTGGGAGCACAGAGTCTTAGCCACTGGACCACCAGGGAAGTCCCTGGGTCTTGCGTTTTTAAAACTTTGACCCCAGTCCCTAGGAGGGACATTCCTAGCAAAGCTGAACGCAGCCAGAGGGCCATGAGCCCGCAAATCATTGAGGACGGTTCTCAGGCCCCAGGGGGGAGTGGAGTCAGGATGTGTAAGCCGGGGCACTGGCCTTCAACTTGCTTACAGCGCAGCAGATATACAGGCTTGTAACCACCCCTGCAGGGCCCTGCAGCTGGAAACTGCTGCCTGTGCTCCCAGGTCACTCAGTTCCCCATCCCACAGGTCCTAGCACGTCTGTGTGGTCCTCACCGTGGACCAGGGGAGCCTCAGTCACGAGACTCAGACCTGATGTGTGTTTAGGTTTCTGGACTTCACAGCCAGCCCTGCCCCGGCGTGGCTTGTGGAGGCATAGGGAGAGTGGGAAACAACTTAGCCGTGTGTGCTTGCTAGTTAGCCTGGAGGCCAGGTAAGATGGGCAGCCCTCCTGGGCTCAGACAGGGAGGCTGGAGGTCAGAGGCGCTCGTGGCCAGAGGGTTGGGGGGATCAGTCTTCACGGCCTCAGGAGCTCTCAGGAGTGGAGAGGACACTGCAGTGAGCTGAATCGGGAGCCTGTTCAAAATGCAGATTCTCGGGCCCTGCCCCCCAGGGAGTCTATGTCGGGGGTCGTGTGCGTCTGTGAGCCCGCACGTTTAACAAGAGCGCTGGGTGGTTAGAAGCCGGACTCTGCGTCAGTCTGCTTGGGCGCCACAGAGTGGGTGGCATAAACAGTACAAACTCTCTCCACAGCTCTGGCAGCTCGCAGTCCAAAATCAAGGCGCCAGCAGGGGTGTCTGGTGAGGACGTTCCTCCCCTCCTTCCTCCCTGCGTCCTCTCGAGCCCTCTTTTCTGTTCACACACTCCCTTGCCGTCTCCTCCTTTTTGTAAGGACACCAGTAATACGGATTAAGGCCCCACCCTTATGACCCCATTTAATCTTAATTGCCTCCCCAAAGGCCCAATCTTCAAATAAGTCTCCTTGAGGAGTTAAGGCTTTGACCTATGGTGGGGGTGACACATTTCAGCCTGAAACAAGGCCAAGGACCTCACTTACACAATCGCCACTGCTCAGCTCAGGACAGGAACCAGTCACGATTGGCGCCTGGCCTTTCAGAAGGATGCTGTGAGCACAGTCTAGGGAGTTCCTCTGACCCCTAAACTACGTGTCCCATAAGGGTCTCCTCTTTGAGTCACAGGTGAAACAGGGAGACACTACCTACTTAAAGGCCCTTCCAGTGTAGAACCTTCTGATTAATCCACTCGTTTCTTCATGGTTTGGACTTCTCCCCAGACTGAGCACCTCCTGGACAAGGCTCCACAAGGGCTCACGAGGAGAACTTGTCACGGAAGGGACGTGGCGGGCCCATGTGGGCAGACACAGACCGGAGGACCTGCAGGGAGGGGCAGCCTCTGCGCCACGTCACTGCTTCCTTCGGGGCTTCTCTGCTCGCCCCCCCCCAGCGCCCAAGTGATCTTTTTGCACATAGATCACCACTGTTGCCCCCACGACTGCAGTATCCAGTAGTTTTCACTGCGCTCAGAATAGGATCCAAACTCCGCGTCTTCAAGGCCTTCCGTGACTGAGCCCTGACCAACTCTTGCTTTCACCCCAGCCACCACCTTCCTCCCCGGCCTGCCGCGCTCACCAACCCTGGCCTTTTTCCGCTCCCACTGAGGGGCTCTGTGTCGCATTTCCCACCCCCGGCAACTCCCTCCACCACCCCAGGGCCTCAGGAGGCTGGCTCAGGGGAGCCCTTGCCCAGGTCCCAGGTGGACATCGCCTGCCACTCCAGGGCTTGCCTGTACACCCCAGCTCACTCCCACATCATTCTTTCTTGATCCTGAAGTTTTATTTACTTGTTTATTTTTGGCGGTGCTGGGTCTCTGCTGCTGCACACGCTTTCCCTCGTTGCAGCAAGTTGGGGGCTACTCTCCAGATGCGTTTATGAGGCTTCGCTTGTCTCAGAGCCCCGGCTCTAGCTGACGGGCTTCAGCACTTGTGGTGCATGGGAGCGTCCCAGACCAGGGATCAAACCTGTGTCCCCTGCATTGGCAGGTGGATTCTTAACCACTGAACCAACAGGACAGTCCTGAGACTGAAATTTTTAAAATGTATTGTCTGTCTCCCTCACCTTGGACGTAAGCTAGGATTGGGGGCCTTGCCATTTTGCTCTGTTATATCCCTGTTCTACCACAAACTGGGTGGCTTAAACGACAGAAATGTATTTTCTCAGTTCAGGAGCTTAGAAACCTGAGATCAAGGTGTTAACAGGGTCAGTTTCTTGGAGGGCTGAGTGGGAAGGACCCACTCCAGGCCACTCTCTGGCTTGGCCACCTTCTCCCTTGTCATATTCCTTCCCTCTGGGTAAGCCTCAGTTCAGTTTCTCCTTCTTATGATGATACCAGGCCTATTGGATTGTGGTCCACTCTAATGATCTCACTTTAACCACTTCAGTAAAGATCTTATCTCCAGGACTTTGCTGTGATCCAGGGTTAAGATTCTGCTCTTTGACTACAGCGGGTGAGGGTTTGATTCCTGATTGGGGATCTTCAACGCATGAAGTTTTTCCAGGGTAGGGGAGACGTAATTCAGCACATAATAATCCCTACTACCTAGAACATGTCTGAAATAGAGTAAAAATTTAATAAAAACATGCTGACTGACTGCCTATAGCTACAACATGAAGAATGGCTTGCAGAAGGCAAGCCTAGAAGAAGGACCGTTAGGAAGCAGGATGCACATTCTAGGAACACGTAGAGTAGAGGACGTGCGTTTGTCAAATATTTAAGAGCCAAGAGTGGGAAGCGATACAGGCCCTGCCCTCTGGTGGAGACTGAGCAGCAGGGCAGGAGGGCAGACAGGATTCTGGCTGGTAGCTTTAAAGTGTACAGATCCCCTCAACGTTTCTATTTTGGCTGAGCTGGGTCTCGGCCTCTGCGCACCTGGGCCTTTTCTGGTTTCAGCAAGCGGGGGACTGCTGTCTGCTGCGGTGCGGGCTTCTCACCGCGGGAGCTTCTTTCACTGGAGCGTGGGTTCTAGGCACGTGGGCTTCAGTGGCTGTGGCCCATTGGCCCAGCAGTCATGGCGAGTGGGCTGAGTTGCCCGGCAGGATGTGGAATCTTAGTTTCCGGACCAGGGATCGAACCTGTCGTCCAGTGGCAAGTGGATTCTTAACCACTGGATGACCAGGAAGTCCCCCAGATTCCCTTTAAACACAGAATTTGGCCAAATCATCCCCAAGAGTTGGGGATTTTTTTTGGCCCACCATGCGATCTTAGTTCCCCGATCAGGGGTCCTACCTGGACCCTCAGCAGTGATAGTGGAGAGTCCTAACCACTGGACCACCAGGGAATTCCGCCCAGGAGTTCTTTATCGGCTGAGACGTGACGGGCTGGGCATCAAGGCTTGTGTCCTTCCCCTGGAAAACCTGTCGCTCTCCGGCTTAAACCCTCTGCCGGCCTCCCGCGGAACTGCTGTCCACACTGCGCCCGATCGGCAAGGCCGCCTGAGCACCTTGCTCTGCCTCAGTGCACCAGCCACATGGGCCTTCCTGCTGCTGCTTGGACTTGCTGAGGTCATGCCACCCTCAGGCCTGTCTTCCCGCTCTTCTCTCTGCGTGGAGTGCTCTCCACCCACCTCCCCATGGCTGTTGCTTCCTACATTCAGGTCTCAGCTGACATGTCACCTCCTCAGCAAGGCTACACGGATGAGCCCAACACCATCACACTTTCTCACAACCCATCTTAATTCTCTTCACAGTATTATTCACTTGGCGTCATCTTGCTTAGTTGTTTCCATATTTGTCTGTCCCTTCTCCCTACCCTCCACTGAAACGTGAATCCCACAGGGCAGGACAGGGCTTGGCAGTGCCCTGACAGAGGGAACTATGCGGGCGTGAGTGCCAAATCGCTTCAGTGATGACTCTGCGACCCCGTGGACTGTAGCCCGCCAGGCTCCTCTGTCCGTGGGACTCTCTGGGCAAGAAGACTGGAGTGGGTTGCCGTGCCCTCCTCCAGGGTGTCTTCCAGACCCAGGGGTCAAGCCCAGGTCTCTTGCATCTCCTGCGTTGGCCGGCGGGTTCTTTACCACTAGCGCTGCCTGGGAAGCCCAAGATGGCGCTACAGATAGATTTGCTTAACGCAGGAATACGTGCTGGCCACCACCCCCACTCCAGATGTCAGCCACAAGGCTGGTTTTTCTCCATTTCCCACGGCCTCTCTTTGCTGCCCATCTGGGTTCAGGCCCCGTTTCTGGGCCTCCAGCTCGTGCTCTGGTCCCGCCCCGGCCCCTCCGGTCACATTGGCCTTTGCGCCTTCCCACAGGCTCCTCCACGGAGGGAAGCCCCTTCCTTCCCGCCCTGCAGCATTAGCCAGGCGCCTCTCTCCCTGGTTCTTGTGGACCCCAGGCACATCATCTGCTCCTCTCCAGGTGGAGCAAGTTCAAGTTTCCGCCTCCGCTGATTCATGCACTTGAGAAGCAGGGCTTTGTTTCCTCTGAGCCAATTTAATCTGCGTCTGCTCTGCAGACGTTATAATCCAGCGATTTCCTGGTAAAGTTAAATTCAGTGATTCTTCATTCCTACAGCTTAAACACTCAAGTCTCCTCAAAGCTGTTTCACCTCCACCACCTCTGGCGCTGGGGTTCATGTTCAGTGGGGTGGCAGGGGGCATTTAACTGAAAAGCAAAGAAGCATGCTGGGGCGTCCTCTGCCCCAGAGAGGACTCTGCTCTGCACGCCTGCCACGGCCTCACCCACGCTGGCCCCCGTCAGGGCTGTGCTCTCCTCCACCGTGGGTCCTGGTCATGAGCTTCTATCCCTGCTGCATCCGAGAGGATGACCTCTGCTCACTCTGCATGGTCCTCGACCCTGAATGTCGGCTCCTCTGGTCAGGCCAGACCCCTCACAGCTCTTCTGCACCCTTCCTGGGACACAGGGGTCTGTCTTCCTGGTCTGAGGCCCAGAGGCCTGCACGTTCTGTGTTCCTGACTGCCGGAGGCCAGGCCTGGACCCCGCCGACCTGGGGTCTCCCAGAAAGGCTGTCTGCCCCCTCCTCAGTGTAGCAGGGTGAGGTTAGGACAAGGAGGACGGCTCCCCAGGCCTCTGGCTCTCCGTCTTCCCTCTTCTTGCGTTCTGGTGACATAAGTAGACACTCTTTTGGCCCTGGAAGCTCAGGACTTGTCTTTGTTCAGCTGAGTGACACTCCCTGCTGTGTGAACCTGCAGGCTGCTCCCAAGGCAGGTCTCTCCGCCTCCTCTGAGCGCAGAGCCTCAGGGGTGAGCCCGCACTCAGGGACACACACTGAGGGAGCCCCGGGGCAGCGCTGGGCCTCCCTGGCCGAGTCGGGGAGCCTTGTCGGGGAGCGGCAGCAGCCAGGCCCCCGCCCCCGGGCAGGAGCTTTCTTTCCCCCAGGCTTCTGCCTGGTTAGGGCCCGCCCCCGCCCTCCTTCCATCCCTGAAGTGGGTGGGCAGACAGGCCTCTCAGGCGTCTGAAACAGCAGCTCCGCTCTGTGCGTGCTGACGGGGTCCGGGCCCGGAGCCCAGCCCACGGGGAGAAGCACCGGCTTCTCCACAGCCAGGGGCCGGGGCAGAGAGCAGGCGGGCCGGCCGGGGGCGGCGCTCGGAAGGAGAGACGGGCGTTTTCTTCGTGCCCGGCTTCCTTCTTAGGAGGCGTCGGATGGTGTCTGGGACCCAAAGACTTTCCCAGGGCGCCCCTCGCTGGGCTTTTGGGGAACCACAGCCGTGGTTCCGGCTAAACCGGTAACCTATGAGACTAGTGGTCATTTCTGCCCTTTCACGGCCATTTCTGCCCTTTCAGCTGAGGCTCAGGGAAGCAGGACAGCTTTTGAACCGATGCTCCCCTGGACCGAAGTCCGGGCTCGACCCTCATCTGTAGTCTCTCTGGGAACTCCTTTCTGAGCCCACAGGAGCACATCTCAAGGGTTAAAAGCGCAGAGATCCTGTGGTCTCACTCTTGATCTGACCTGTAAAGCAGCTCCGTGGTCTCCTCCCATAGACTTTATCAGTCTCTGCCTGAATACTTGCATCAACAGTGAAATCAACAGAAAACGGCAAAATTCTGTAAAGCAATTATCTTCAATAACAAGTAGGTTAAAAAACTACTGAATCATCACCTCACAAAGAACCCCCAGGCATGCTGGACTACCCTTCTCCATGGTACACTGTAGGGAGGAGGGGGGAAGGGGGACACACCACAGCCCCGCTGGCTCCATCCCAAGCTGGCCAGCCTCAGGATTTCTGGGGATGCTCACCGCCTGGCCTTTCCCAGGTTCTCCGGGTGAGGGCGACGTGGGGCGTTAGCGCACGGTGGTGACAACACGTGCAAGGCTGTGTCTCCTGTCTGAGTCGGGGATTCCCGCCCGCCAGCCCTCCCGCTGGACGGCCTGTGGAGCCCCGCGGAGCAGGAAGGACAGTGCGCTGTCGCCCTTTCGCGGGCTGGGTGCTGCAGTGCAGACCCAGACGGGCACAGGCCTCTGGCCCTTCAGCACCCAGGGGCGGGGCGGGGGCTGTGCTGGGACCCCCATAGGCCTGGGGGAGCCTCGCTTCTGTGCTGAGCTGAGCTCTCACTGAGGATTTCTCCCCAGACTGGCACATGCCCTCCTCTCTGCCCCACACGGTCTCTGACCTGGGGTCGTTCACGCTGCCGGCTGTAGGCTCCGACCCTCCCGAGCTGGAGCCTGCTCCCCTGCCATTACTGCGGCCCTTGGCCTGGATGGACTGTTAGGAAGCTGATAGGAAGCCTTGTGGGACTGACCTGCCCTGAAAGCCGGGTCTTCCCCAGGACCACCAATCACCACTGGCACCCTACCCACCAGACATCACCTCCTCTAGGGCATCCCCTAGTCTGAGTATCCAGGCAATGCTAGACTTCCTCCAGTGATGCCACACTGGCTCCAGGCTCCAACTGTGTAAAGTTCTTCCTAACGACCCTTCTCTAGAGCTTCTACCTCCTGACCTTGTTGAGCCCAACAAGGAGCTATAAGGAGCAATAGCCATAAGGAGCAAGTCTGCCCTTCCGTAAGGGCAAGTGTGGAAGCATCCAGAACAACCATTCTACCACTTGCCACCAGCAAACCAGTGACCTGAGACCCTTCCGAACACCATGGTCTAGTTTGCCAGATAGCTCAAAGAACAGAAAACAGAACAGACGGCATCAGACCACATGTTGTTGGACGTGGAGAAGTTTCATCCTGCAGCTTGAGAAACGCAATGGGCAGGCAGGATGAGAGCCGCAGGCTCACGGCACCTTAACCTGAGACAAGGCTGATCCTCAGCCCGAGCTGCGTGAAAAAACGATGGCGCTGGGCGCAGAAACCCAGGAATGTAAGAGACAAGTGGCAGACCGAAGAATAAGGTCCAGAGGGAGACAGAACTGCTGAGACCACTCTGACCCGACTGAGGGCAGCAGCTGCTATGTTCTGCTTGAGGCAAAAAGCCTCAGAGGTTTTCACGGGGACAGGTCATGAAATGACTCAGATGGCTGCGGACGTGCGTAACCCTTAGTCTGGGGCGTGATCCTAACAATTTACACACTGTGGCCAGCACTGTCCTTCAAGATCACATCTTTTCTTCAAGGGCTAATTATAAACAATAGCCACCAATTAAGTGCCAGTCCAGCACTGGGCTAGTGCTTTTCACATAAAACTTCCAATTAATCCTCATGATCCTATAAAACCAGAAACAACTAGATTTATAAACGAGGAAACTGGTATCCAAGGTTGAGCAGTAAGTAGGGGACGGCAGGATGGGCCACAGGGCGTCTGCCTCCAACCCCCATCTGCTGCGGCGAGGCCCGAGGCCCCCATCTTTGCTGCGGCGGCCAGCGATGGTGCGGATGGCACCCTGGCCTCTGGGTGTGCGCTCCAGGCTCGTCACCTCTCTGGGGCCCCACTGCAGGGTGGCACTACGCGTGTGAAACCCCGTGCTCCTAGCACGCTGGAGAGAGCTGCCTATCATCACATGACGTCCTCAGGGGCGGGCCACCCTCCTGGAGGAAGAGTATCTTTCCCACTACTTTGCTTCCAACTCCAATCTCCAACTGCTTTTCATCACAGCTTGCTTGCTTTCTTTTATACTAATGAAACAGTTAAGACAATTCGGTCCATTTTGTTTTATTTGTTAAATTGCTAAAAAGTCATCGGGGGGAAACATTAACAAAAAATAAAATCGACAAGAGATTTAAATATCAATGAAATCAAATCCACTTTTCATTCCTACACTGTTACGTGCCTACAGTGATCATCTCAGGGTAAGCCACCCAGGACCCCTGAGTCGCGTGGGAAATGTCACTGACAGCACCAGCTTCGTCAGGGCACAGCACGTGTGCGCTGACGGCAACCCTGGTTGTGGGAGGGGAGAGAGGGAGCAGAGAGCAGGGCAGCGCCAGCGCCTAAGGGGCGCTTCCATCTGACAATGAACACGGGGGAGGGAGCCACCCTGCAGAACGTGCCTCTGCGGCTCACGGGGAGGCCGCCTGGGGTGCGGGCCTGAAGTCTGGCTGCCTTGCCCCGGGTGTGTTCAGATCCCCCCACTGACTTGTGCGCTGGTAAGAGACCGCAGATAGTGCAAAGCAGGGCATGTCACCGTGCCAGGACCACAAGGACAAGGACAGACCGGCCAACCAGCCAGCCGGGAATGTCACTCTGAATGGGAAGGAAAGAAGCGAAAAGAAGGAAACCCAGAAAGACCAAGTGAAACGGAAGGGAAGCATCCCCTTGTTCTCCATCAATTGGTGGCTTTCTGTCCTCCGAAGTCAAGACTTGAGTTGCTTTTCTTCCTTCTTCCTCTTCTTCTTTTAAAGAGTTTCAGCATGGTTCCTAGGATAGTTCATGGTTTCAGCTCTTGATATTAAACTCAAATGTTAAAACCAAATCAATCTGTAGAGGACTGGGAGGAAAGTAAACCCAGGATTGCTTTACAACTAAAAGTTAAGCTTGTTCTGACATCAAATTTGTGCTCCCCAAAAAGTGGGGTGGGTACAGTGGGGAGGGGGTGGTTTTTGGAACCCACCGCCAAAGCATAGAAGCAGGGCGGAAATATGAGCAAAAATACAGAGCCCTCTCTGCTGCACAGCCTGCAAAATGAGGGGACAGGAAGCTCTGTTCAGAAGGGAAGGAAGAGACTAAAACTCTCACGCAGTCAACGTGGTGGCCAGTGACTCAATGTGGCGGGGCGGGCTGTCAAGGCACGCTTGCAGGAACAGAAGGGGTTAAAGCTTCAAGTAGAGACAACAGGTACCTTAAGTACTTAAATACTGATAAATATTTGCTCAGGTGCTGCTGAGGCTTTAAAAAAATATTCTGTTTCCTCAGTGAATTTTAAGACAAAATCGGCATCACGTCAAAACCAGAGTGGTGGTTCAGCTGGATCTGACTGAAGCGTCCGCGGTGGCTGGGTCGCCCGGAGCCCCCCTGCACCCGAGGCGGCGGCTACCTGGGCTGGGCTGCGTCGCTCTCCCCGGACACCCGACCATAGTGCCCAAGAGTCACCGGGACCGACGCCACGGGGGTGGCAGAGGCAGAGCCTTCTTAAAGGAGCTGTAAACAGACAGTCTGCTTCCAGGCGGTGTGGGTAATCCTGGGAGGCCACGGAGCTCCAAGGAGCCAGGCTCCTTTCTACGAGAGTCATCAGCTCTGCTGTCCGCCTACTTGGGGACAGTAGAAGGAATTGACAGGTTAACAGCCGGTTTAGGAAGGCCACGGGACAAAGGGAAAGATCACCAAGTTGAGACTCAGAACTTTCAGGCTTCCTAATACTTTATATTTCTGAGTGAGTTCTGAGGCACTGTCCATGCACAGACGCAATATATAGACAAGGTCCAGCAACAGTAACGCCAAAATTGCTAGTCTTCTAGGCTAGCTTTCTCTTGTGAATAAGGACCCCCGCACGATCTAACGGTCTTTGCCAAAGAAGGCCTGGCAACGGGCCCAGAGTAGAGTCTGGAAAGCTAACTGCTGAGCTGAGAGCAGCTGGACACCACACTAAGTAGGCACACGGCAGGCTCCTCGGCCGGGGAGCACGCGGAGCGGCCTCTGGAGCACGTACCCCTCCCCGCGAGCTGGCCCTTTCCTGGGCTTGGCACCAAGGGCGCTTTCCCACCAAGACCACATTGTAAAAGCTAATGGCTCGGGGAAAGGGTTTAACATGATGTAACAGGAGAAAGCAGGCTTATCAGACAGGCTGCTGAGAGCTGGCTGGGCGCCAGGACCCAGGGCCAGCTGCAGCATGCTTCGGCTCGGGAAATGTGGACAAGAAAACGAGGAGAGCGGGGCTGAGAAACAAAATCAAGACCTGCAGGCAAGATAACGCTCTTCTGATGAGAAGTCTCCAAAATGATCCACACTTAAGTGGTGCTGATGCATGTTTATCCAGGTCATGGTTTAGAGACTGGTAACATAATTTCCCGTGTCAGCCCCCCGCCCCCTACCCCACCAACACTGCTCTGGTTGGAAATGTTACCTCGGAAATGACATGAAAGTGAAAACCCAAGCCTTGTTTGGGTGACAGGTGAACAAGACAAAGAAAGAACCGCCCCTGAGGTCAGCCATGCTTCAGAGAACCCAAGCACCAGTCAACAGCCAGGCAGAAGAATGCATGCCACAAGCAAGGGCGAAAACCATTCTAGAAGGAACTGCTCTTCCAAGATCAATTTCCACGTTCTATAAACATGGATGGGTGTGTCCAATGTGCTTTGGAAATAAAAAGAAGCCCACAGTACCTTCTGACGCATCAAGGATTTCTCATGATACTGGTATCTCAGAACTCCCTGCTGGTCCCCTAGTGACTTGAGAAACAGGGTTTCAGAAATATTTTTAAGAGATTTCTCTAGACACCCAAACTTAGTAAAAGAAAGTGAGAAAGGTTTTAGGGCTTAAAAAATTTTCACATGGTAAAGAAAAAGGAGGTGGGGGAGGGAGGCGGGGAGAACAGCAGCTGTAAACAGAAAAGGAGGCCTCCAAGTGTCAGGTTTTAAGGGAAAGAAAAAGAGAATAAATACGGATTTTGGAAACTGTGATGAAATATGATTATTAGAAAATTCCACAATCAGACCCCAGAGTGTTTTCTAAGACATGGAGGGAGCACGCAAATAGGTGCTTCTGCGTGAACGTTGTTTCATGACGACCCTGGCACATACGTGGAGCAGATCCCCGCTGGGTAACTTTCCTCAGTCCCAGTGGGCAGAAGAGGGCTGGGCAGAGGGCACCACGGCAGACAACAGCGGTCTCAGGTCCTCTGCGGGCAGAGAGCAGGTGTCTACACGTCACTTTACCCGCCAGCACCGAAAGCCTGTGAATCTGAAACCCCTGCCCGTGCACTGCACGCATGCCCTTTCTGTATCTAGCTCTGAGAAGGCCAAGTAGGATTTACAGGTGGCTCTTCAGTTTCTGTAGGAAGGTTCTGGCATTAATCTGTTCCCTAAATTCTTGGTCTAGTTACCAGAAAAGTAGAAAAAGGCGGCAGAGCCTCTGCTAAAACACAGCAACAATTTTATCTGAACCAGGACGGAGCTCTCTCCCTCTTTGTGAACAGAGTTGGCTATATAATATTTCTTTTTATTCAGATTTATATAATTTTTTTTTCTTAATGGAGATTTGATCCCAGCCTGGAGTGGGTGAGGCTGGGAACTGGGGTTTGGTTTATGAGAGTGATTTTTGTCCTCTGTTTTCTCAATTCTCAGTCCAAATGCTTGCACGCTGGAAAATTCCAAATTAAAAGCCACAGAAAGGGGAAAGGTTTTAGAACATATTATCTCTTTGCTCGCACAAAGTACAAGGCGTTTGTTTTTGGATAGTATTTCACATTCTGTTTCTTGTCCATGAGTCCTCCAAATATGATGAGTTCACCCCTGCCTTGTACCACTGTATGCAGGCTGGTTTCGGGAGGTCCGACCACAGAGCTGCTATTAAATACTTTCCACTTGACGCGCCCCTTCTCCTTGGTGTCCTTGATGTCCAGCACGTACATCTGCATGGGCTTGCAGTTCATGCTCTGGTACAAGGGCTTGCCCACATTCAGGGACTGCGGGGGGTGGTGGCCCAGGCGGCGGGCGATGGGGGGCAGGGCGTGTCCGTCCCCCTGTGCGGGCCCCGGGCGGGGGACAGGCACTGCTTCTCCGCTGCCCAGGTTCTGGCTCCCAGGGGAGCCCGGAGAAGACCCCAGGGGAGGGCTCAGTGCTGCAGAGGCGGGGGGGCCTTTGGACGACATCGCTTTGATAGCTTCCAGGCTGCGGCGCAGGGTGCCTGGGGAGACTGCTCCCGCGAGGGTGCTCGCCACGTGCGGCGGGGTGTGCACACCGTTCGTCTGCTCGGGAGGGTGTCGCAAGCCTCCCCCCGCTGTCCTGCTGTCCATGCCGTCCACGTGATTGCCACTGGAAGCAGGTTTCAGGTCCCAAGTCAGATCTATTGATCCTAACCTTAGATCTTTCTGATCAGGCAGTGATCCTCGTCGAGGGGCCAGGGACAGCCCCATTTTCAGGTCGTATCCTTCGGTGGTAGACGGGGTGCTCGGAGACACAGCCTGCACGGGGCTGTCCAAGGAAGAGCCACTTACAGCGGCCGACCCCGGAGATACAGTCCCCCCGTTCAGGATGGGCGAGCCGTCGCCCCTGGCCGGGGAAAGGCTTCCTTCTCGGGAACTTGAGGGGGTCTGCCTTTGCGCTCTGGGCCTCAGTGTTCCCCAGCGGCCGTTAACACAGGGCGCTTCATCCATGCTCCTCACGGGAGACTGCGAGCGGTATTCTCGGGTTTCGGGAACCAGGGCTGGAGGGGTGGCACTGATAGGGGATGGGCGGGAGTTCAAGCTGGGGCTAAGCGGTGCTCGCCCACTAGGTGCCTGGCTGAAGACGACCACACACTGCCCGACCTAGAAGACAGAAGACGTGTGCTCAGTTCTGATCATTTATTCAACTATCAAACATTTTACCATGAGCGTTGGGGACGGGCCGGGCATTCTGTAGATGTCTGACATCCCTACAAAGATGAAAAGAATCCAACCTGCCCTCCAGGCTGGATGGGACAATCTATACATATAAAGTGGTTGGTTATACATATAAAGTGGTTATATGTATAAAGTTGGTATAGTGAGACATGTGTGATCATTTGAACTATGTCTGCAGAGTAGGGGTGAAGGGAAGAACCGAGTATTTGTGTGGGGGACCTGGGGCAAGTTTTGTAGACAGAGATGCTTAAGGGATGGGTGGGCCCCACACAGGTGTTCCGTCCAGTGGCTCATGTGTGTGAGAAATGCCTGAAGAGCTGTGGTCAGTGTCCGCCTCTTTAGTGACATCAAGGTGTTTTCAGTTTCCATACAAAGCTGCTTAGCAATCTGACGAGTTAATCTGGCTTTAGAGCTTAGGCCCTCTCCCTCTGCTGGCCCGTCGGCTCTCCACTCACCCGGCAAGCTGGATGGCACCAGAGTTCTGGGGCCCCGTGGTCTTCATTCTCCACCTTGAGCGGCTGCCAGGCCCAGGGGCCTGAGTGCATGTGCAGCAACCAAGCATCCTTGAACAGCTGCAAGGGAAGCGCCAACAGCAGGGCTCAGGTGTGGCAGGGGTCACACACCACACGCACACACACGCAGGGCTCAGGTGTGACACGGGTCACACACCACACGCACACAGGGCTCAGGTGTGACACGGGTCACACACCACACGCACACAGGGCTCAGGTGTGGTACGGGTTACACACCACATGCACACACACGCAGGGCTCAGGTGTGACACGGGTCACACACCACACGCACACACACGCAGGGCTCAGGTGTGGCAGGGGTCACACACCACACGCACACACACGCAGGGCTCAGGTGTGACACGGGTCACACACCACACGCACACACACGCAGGGCTCAGGTGTGACACGGGTCACACACCACACGCACACAGGGCTCAGGTGTGACACGGGTCACACACCACACGCACACAGGGCTCAGGTGTGACACAGGTCACACACCACACACACGCAGGGCTCAGGTGTGACACGGGTCACACACCACACACACGCAGGGCTCAGGTGTGACACGGGTCACACACCACACACACGCAGGGCTCAGGTGTGACACGGGTCACACACCACACGCACACACACGCAGGGCTCAGGTGTGACACGGGTCACACACCACACGCACACACACGCAGGGCTCAGGTGTGACACGGGTCACACACCACACACACGCAGGGCTCAGGTGTGACACGGGTCACACACCACACGCACACGCACGCAGGGCTCAGGTGTGACACGGGTCACACACCACACGCACACACACGCAGGGCTCAGGTGTGGCAGGGGTCACACACCACACGCACACACACGCAGGGCTCAGGTGTGGTACAGGTTACACACCACATGCACACACATGCAGGGCTCAGGTGTGACACGGGTCACACACCACACGCAAACGCACGCAGGGCTCAGGTGTGACACGGGTCACACACCACACGCACACAGGGCTCAGGTGTGACACGGGTCACACACCACACGCACACGCACGCAGGGCTCAGGTGTGACACGGGTCACACACCACACGCACGCAGGGCTCAGGTGTGACACGGGTCACACACCACACACACACGCACGCAGGGCTCAGGTGTGACACAGGTCACACACCACACACACGCAGGGCTCAGGTGTGACACGGGTCACACACCACACGCAAACGCACGCAGGGCTCAGGTGTGGTACAGGTTACACACCACATGCACACACATGCAGGGCTCAGGTGTGACACGGGTCACACACCACACGCACACAGGGCTCAGGTGTGACACGGGTCACACACCACACGCACACACATACAGGGCTCAGGTGTGACACGGGTCACACACCACACGCACACACACGCAGGGCTCAGGTGTGACACGGGTCACACACCACACGCACACAGGGCTCAGGTGTGACACGGGTCACACACCACACGCAAACGCACGCAGGGCTCAGGTGTGGTACAGGTTACACACCACATGCACACACATGCAGGGCTCAGGTGTGACACGGGTCACACACCACACGCACACAGGGCTCAGGTGTGACACGGGTCACACACCACACGCACACACATGCAGGGCTCAGGTGTGACACGGGTCACACACCACACGCACACACACGCAGGGCTCAGGTGTGACACGGGTCACACACCACACGCACACACACGCAGGGCTCAGGTGTGACACGGGTCACACACCACACGCACACAGGGCTCAGGTGTGACACGGGTCACACACCACACGCAAACGCACGCAGGGCTCAGGTGTGACACGGGTCACACACCACACGCACACAGGGCTCAGGTGTGGCAGGGGTCACACACCACACGCACACACACGCAGGGCTCAGGTGTGACACGGGTCACACACCACACGCACGCAGGGCTCAGGTGTGGCAGGGGTCACACACCACACGCACACACACGCAGGGCTCAGGTGTGGTACAGGTTACACACCACATGCACACACATGCAGGGCTCAGGTGTGACACGGGTCACACACCACACGCAAACGCACGCAGGGCTCAGGTGTGACACGGGTCACACACCACACGCACACAGGGCTCAGGTGTGACACGGGTCACACACCACACGCACACGCACGCAGGGCTCAGGTGTGACACGGGTCACACACCACACGCACGCAGGGCTCAGGTGTGACACGGGTCACACACCACACACACACGCACGCAGGGCTCAGGTGTGACACAGGTCACACACCACACACACGCAGGGCTCAGGTGTGACACGGGTCACACACCACACGCAAACGCACGCAGGGCTCAGGTGTGGTACAGGTTACACACCACATGCACACACATGCAGGGCTCAGGTGTGACACGGGTCACACACCACACGCACACAGGGCTCAGGTGTGACACGGGTCACACACCACACGCACACACATACAGGGCTCAGGTGTGACACGGGTCACACACCACACGCACACACACGCAGGGCTCAGGTGTGACACGGGTCACACACCACACGCACACAGGGCTCAGGTGTGACACGGGTCACACACCACACGCAAACGCACGCAGGGCTCAGGTGTGGTACAGGTTACACACCACATGCACACACATGCAGGGCTCAGGTGTGACACGGGTCACACACCACACGCACACAGGGCTCAGGTGTGACACGGGTCACACACCACACGCACACACATGCAGGGCTCAGGTGTGACACGGGTCACACACCACACGCACACACACGCAGGGCTCAGGTGTGACACGGGTCACACACCACACGCACACACACGCAGGGCTCAGGTGTGACACGGGTCACACACCACACGCACACAGGGCTCAGGTGTGACACGGGTCACACACCACACGCAAACGCACGCAGGGCTCAGGTGTGACACGGGTCACACACCACACGCACACAGGGCTCAGGTGTGGCAGGGGTCACACACCACACGCACACACACGCAGGGCTCAGGTGTGACACGGGTCACACACCACATGCACACAGGGCTCAGGTGTGACACGGGTCACACACCACACGCAAACGCACGCAGGGCTCAGGTGTGACACGCGTCACACACCACACGCACACAGGGCTCAGGTGTGACACGGGTCACACACCACACGCACGCAGGGCTCAGGTGTGGCAGGGGTCACACACCACACGCACACACACGCAGGGCTCAGGTGTGACACGGGTCACACACCACACGCACACAGGGCTCAGGTGTGACACGGGTCACACACCACACGCAAACGCACGCAGGGCTCAGGTGTGACACGCGTCACACACCACACGCACACAGGGCTCAGGTGTGACACGGGTCACACACCACACGCACGCAGGGCTCAGGTGTGGCAGGGGTCACACACCACACGCACACACACGCAGGGCTCAGGTGTGACACGGGTCACACACCACACGCACGCAGGGCTCAGGTGTGGCAGGGGTCACACACCACACGCAAACGCACGCAGGGCTCAGGTGTGACACGGGTCACACACCACACGCACACAGGGCTCAGGTGTGACACGGGTCACACACCACACGCACACGCAGGGCTCAGGTGTGGTACGGGTCACACACCACACGCACGCAGGGCTCAGGTGTGGCAGGGGTCACACACCACACGCAAACGCACGCAGGGCTCAGGTGTGACACGGGTCACACACCACACGCACACAGGGCTCAGGTGTGACACGCGTCACACACCACACGCACACAGGGCTCAGGTGTGACACGGGTCACACACCACACGCACGCAGGGCTCAGGTGTGGCAGGGGTCACACACCACACGCACACACACGCAGGGCTCAGGTGTGACACGGGTCACACACCACACGCACACAGGGCTCAGGTGTGACACGCGTCACACACCACACGCAAACGCACGCAGGGCTCAGGTGTGACACGCGTCACACACCACACGCACACAGGGCTCAGGTGTGACACGGGTCACACACCACACGCACGCAGGGCTCAGGTGTGGCAGGGGTCACACACCACACGCACACACACGCAGGGCTCAGGTGTGACACGGGTCACACACCACACGCACGCAGGGCTCAGGTGTGGCAGGGGTCACACACCACACGCAAACGCACGCAGGGCTCAGGTGTGACACGGGTCACACACCACACGCACACAGGGCTCAGGTGTGGCAGGGGTCACACACCACACGCACACACACGCAGGGCTCAGGTGTGACACGGGTCACACACCACACGCACGCAGGGCTCAGGTGTGGCAGGGGTCACACACCACACGCAAACGCACGCAGGGCTCAGGTGTGACACGGGTCACACACCACACGCACACAGGGCTCAGGTGTGACACGCGTCACACACCACACGCACACAGGGCTCAGGTGTGGTACGGGTCACACACCACACGCACACAGGGCTCAGGTGTGACACGGGTCACACACCACACGCACACACACGCAGGGCTCAGGTGTGACACGGGTCACACACCACACGCACACAGGGCTCAGGTGTGGCAGGGGTCACACACCACACGCACACAGGGCTCAGGTGTGGCAGGGGTCACACACCACACACACACGCACGCAGGGCTCAGGTGTGACACAGGTCACACACCACACGCACACAGGGCTCAGGTGTGGTACGGGTTACACACCACATGCACACACACGCAGGGCTCAGGTGTGGTACGGGTCACACACCACACACACACGCAGGGCTCAGGTGTGGTACGGGTTACACACCACACACACACGGAGGGCTCAGGTGTGGTACGGGTCACACACCACATGCACACACACGCAGGGCTCAGGTGTGACACGGGTCACACACCACACGCACACGCAGGGCTCAGGTGTGGTACGGGTCACACACCACACACACACGCAGGGCTCAGGCGCGGCACAGGTTACACACCACACGCACGCAGGGCTCAGGTGTGGCACGGGTTACACACCACATGCACACGCACGCAGGGCTCAGGTGTGACACGGGTCACACACCACACGCACACGTAGGGCTCAGGTGTGACACGGGTCACACACCACACGCACACGCAGGGCTCAGGTGTGGTACGGGTCACACACCACACACACACGCAGGGCTCAGGCGCGGCACAGGTTACACACCACACGCACGCAGGGCTCAGGTGTGGCACGGGTTACACACCACACACGCAGGCCGCCATCTCCAAGCTGCACCGTCCGTCACAGAGCGTGTGAGTGCCCCAGGGAGAAGAGCAAACTCTCTGGCCATTCATTCATTCATGTACGACCACTGGCCGGGCACATGAAACTGTACTCGGGACCCCATGAATCAACTCTACGTGGTTTTGAATTTTGCCTGTGGTTATATGTGTGTGTGTGTGTGTGTGTGTGTGTGTGTACATTGATAGAAAGGGTAGGTAAGACATATCCACAATGTCTGAACCTGCATTCTTAAATAAACTTCATGTGAATTCTGGCCACTATCAACTTACTTTCCCCTCTCACTCCTCTTTGTAAAAAATGACAGCAGCAAACCTTATAGCCTGAAGACTCGGTGGGAGTAGGAAGACTATAGATATGAATATTTAAGAGATAAATGTCTCTAATGAAAAGCTTCCCCCCTTCTCCCCAAAAGAGTGGAGAAGAGGGCCAGAAAATGCAGAGGCTATATATCCAAAGTGGAAAAGGTATTTTCTAAATGAAAACGCTACAGAAATGGCCTTGCAGTTTTACAAGGTGAGGCAGGGGAAGCAGGTTCCAAAAGCTCAGCAGCGGGTGCCTGGGAATGCCACACCAGCCATACTCACAGCATTGGGACCGCCACACCCTCCAAGGATTAAAATAGTTGCATCATCTATGACGATCTGGGAGAGGAAGAAATTTAAAATAAACCTACAAAGACACAGGCATCCAACCTCCAATACCTCAGTGGTAAATGAAAATAGCCTACTCGGCTCCCAAATGAGAGTATTCTATTCACCATAGGCTCCCCAGTCCCTCAAACCATGTCAGTTCTGATCCTTGTAAAAAACTACTGATGATTCACCTGAATGAATTCTTTGTTGATTAAATACTATTAAGACAAGAGTGCCAACCACATAAAATGCAGGGTTCTCTCAAAAAATAAAAAAGCAAAGTAAATGCTTTGGGGAGAGGCACAATAAAAAGCCAACAAAAATAATTATAACCCATCAGAAGTTGAAAAATAAATGCCAGCAAAAGAGAATGGTAAATTCTCCTTGGCTTGTGTGTGCTGGCATCTTACCTGACTCCCTCCTCCCTCTCCTGTCCTAACTGAAAGATGCTACAGTGTTTGCTGAATAGTTATTTTAACTCCTGAGCACCTGAGACTGGCCGCCTCGGGGATGAGGACTGGGCCCAGAGATGCTGGGCTTGGACCACGCCCACTGCTCCAGGTCTAGGACCCAGACGTCGCTGCTCCTGTAAGACAAGGACACGAGCATGAAGGAACCGGGCGCGCCCAGGGGCCACGAGAGCCGAAATAAAGGAAGGTACATTCATCAGGAGGTCTCCCACAATGCCATGCTCACAGTTAGCACTTAACCATATTGTTCTTGCCCTCCTTTCCCTGGAAAGGAGACTTTCAAACCTTTGCTCTTTCCATTGACCCATAAGGCCACATTTGAGTCATGTCTATAGCCAAACAGTAACTAAAGTAAGAGTTACTTAATTGGTGATAGCAGGAAATAGCTACTAGCTGTGATATAGTCTTTCAAAGGCAAATCCCACAAGGAAGAGAGCAAAATTATTCAAAAGGCAGTTCTATCACTGTCTAGGAGATAAAGATTTATCAACTTTGGCTACAGAAGGTAATTTTACCATGGTTAATGGAAGCTGCAGCTTTTGTGTCAAGGACAAATTGGCATCTCCAGCACTCAGGGGACCAGTATGGCCAGGACAGGCTCCTCCACGGCGGCCTCTGTTTTATGGTCCCCTCTCTAAGGGCATTTATTCACCCATGGGGACACAGGAGTGAGAACCCCAGTACCTTAAGCCCTGACCCTCTGACCTGGAGGGTAGAGCTCACACACCCCGCTCCATGAGTGTTCTATTTTTTTTTCTTTTTTTTCTGAGTGTTCTAAAATAAGAAGACGCAGAGAACCCTGAGAGAGAAGAGCGTCGGGTCTGGAGTGGTTTTACTGCTGACAGCTCATCAATTGCCATTTCAAAACGCAGGTAAAACGACCCTCCTGCTGATAATGCCAAATCAGATGAAGTACTTCAGACAGACTGCTCTGGCCGGAGCTGCAGGGCCGCGGGGAGGAGACAACCTCACGGAGGGCGTCAGGTGGGGCACAGCTTTCTCGCTCCTACCCACTCTCCCAACTCATGCCCATCCACCTCTCTCCTTCTCTAAAGCTCCAAGGGGCACGAGTTGGGCCCTAAGGAGAGCAAGGAGAAGTTCTCTTCTTCTTGGAAGGTGGCCTTCTGAGGGCACAGGCAGAAACAGACAAGGTGGAGGCCCCGTCACAACTTGATCCCACTGAACTAAACCACATACCGGACAACACTGAGATTCTACATAACTCTGATTTTTTTTTTTTTTTTGACATTTCAAAAAATGAGCTTTATTTTAAAATTAAAGACACGCTGAAAACAAACACACACTTTTTACAATTTATATCAAACATTTAAAACATAATCTAAAAAAAAATAAAACATAATCTAGGAATGTTGAACATTAATTCTTAATTCAAAGTAATGACATTCATAGAACACATCTTGGTGCCAGCCAATATGGGGTTGACAAATCTAATATTTCATATCAGCTTAACCATTAACCCTTGCTAAAATTCAGTGATTATGATTCAACTTTATAAGGTTAAGCAAGTCTTCCAGGCAACAATCTCATATAACTTTTTCAAATACAAACATTTATACCAGCAAGGCAATTATTAAAACATATATAAATTATGCTGAGGGGCTTGATTAAAAGGTTGTCTATATAGAGGTGCACCTCACCTTGGAAAGGACACACGCACAGAAACATTTAATAGAATATAAGATGCCCATAGTCCTGATTTTATGGAGCAAGTTTCTCAATTTATTGGCCTGTGACTAGAACCAAAAAACGGAACACCAGGGTGAGATAACTCACTGGATTGATCAGAACCATGCTCAGCGATCTTGACCCTGACTGGTTTCCTTTCCTGCCCTAGTTGACCTTTCCAGGAGTATTTATCTTCAGGGTGACAGCAAGCTAACCAAACGTACTTACATCTGCCGGGATCCCAGGGAGCCACCAAAGACGATCATTTTATCGTCTATCACACAAGAGGAATGCCCAGCCATGGGAGGTGGGCCGTGGGTGGTCACAATGCAGTTCCACCTAATACAGAGAGACAGGGGGAAGTAAAGAAGTCAGTGCCTCTGCTTCTGGCCTTCTGTGTTTAAGACGGAAGACAGGAAGCAGGCATCCATCTAAAATGACAATCCTATCACCTTCAGTAGAGAAACTGTTAGACAATAAATGGAGGATGGCACAAGGTACTTATGCCTTTTCAACGGATCTGCTGAAGTTCTGTTCCCTCTCAGCCTCCCAGCGTGTAAGGCTCAGACACAGGGCGGAGAGATGAGAAAAGAATGACAGGGACTCCACCCGGGTTCCTGAGCTGCGTCAGCCTAGCTTGCTGAGGGAGCACCACCTGCTGTTTCTTTCTACAGTCTGATTTTCTGATCAGTAGCAGCTGCCAAGAGCCCTGTGCTGAGTAGCTGAGCAGTCCATCACAAGGAAACAGAGGTAACTGTCATTTTAAAAAGACCAGTTTGTACAACAACTGGGAGTCAGTCTGGGGACAGCAGGTGGTGTCCTCTGGATCCACAGCACTCCCGGGGTGCTGGCAGCCAGAGCTGAAGAGCTCTCTATTCTTCAACTGGCTCATTCACTTTTCTTGGAAGAGGAATACATGTCTTCTACTTTTTTCCTCTCTGGAATACGCATGCTTAACTTCAAGTTCTAGGGAGGGTCCTGTAAACCCTCTGAAACTGTAGGCAAAATCTGTGCATATGTAAAAAAAATTTTTATTTTTCTGGGAGGAGTCCAAAGCTTTCAACAGATTATCAAAGAGATTTCTGGACATACACAAAATGATAAGGAATCCAGTCATTTTAAACCTTCCTATTCCAGATTGAAAGGATCTTATCTTTGTGGCTTACCAGTTTTTAGAGGGTGAATAAGTATGTATTTCATCAAAGAACCTCTCTGGTTGGTGCAGGGGGTAAGGGCTTGGCCGTGTCCAGCCACCAAACAGCACCAGCAGGTCCTTGTATACAACCAGAGTCGCTCCAGCTTTGGGGGAAGGATAGGACCCTGGGAGAAGTCAACAACAGCATGGTTAGGATCAGCACCTCGCAAGCTGCAGGCAGGCGGTCTACAGACCACCGTTTCCTGACAGAGCGACGGAACAGGAAGCAACACAACAAAGCATCAGGGAGAGGAGCAGACAGCTGGGTGTGCAGGGCTGAGAGAAAGCCGTCGCCAGTTCACACTTCCTTTATGACGGAAGCAGAGAAGCCGGGGCGAGCGCGGAGTTGCCTAGCCTCTCAGACTCGGTCACTTCGTGTGCTCACGCGACTCAGGATGAGAGCATCTGTCCTCAGGCTGCCGCGTGTCATTAATCAGGAGTTCAAAGCGCCGAGCACAGTGCTGGGCACGCGGCTGGTGCTCAGCGATGCTGACTCTCCTGCCCACCCCTTCAGTAAGCTTAACAGAGATCAGAAGAAAGCATGCACAGGCTCCACGGAGGGGTGTGCACAGAGGCGGGACACAACTCAAACATGACCGCCGCTACCAAACACAGTGAAAGAGAAGGCAGAATGCAGTTCTTCTTTGTCCTGTAAGTCAAATGTTAACAAGTGACCTCTGGGCCCCTAGCTATGGGCCGCACTAGCACACACGGAAGCAGAGTTTCAAGGCTCAGTGTGAAAGTGTTCCAAGGACACTGCAGCCAAGAGTGGCTATTAAGGCCTCCAGGCTGCACCTCTGAGCAATTCTGATAGAATTTCAAAGCAACAGAAATCCAGCTTATACTGGAAAACTTTAGGGATAGCACATGTCCCAAGGAAGCATCACTTTTCTGAGCATTCTCTCTTTGAAACAACTGCTAGTTTTCCCAATCCCTTACTCTATGCCACCTGCAGTTTGCTTAAGACAAAGCAATTTGTCCCACCCAGCCATCAGTAAATACTGGAATACTAAAAAGTACTTTTGTTGTTGTTAAATCTAAAGGATCTATTTTTCAAAGGAAATTTTATGCAGAAAGAATCCCAGCGGTATATTAATCTGATCGCAGGTGAGGTGCTCCAATTTACATGGACAACTTGGCCTGCCCCTTCAGCAGGGGCTCGCCGGGGCATGGTTTGAAAAGCCCTGCTCAGACTGCTTTACCGCTGTCGACTACACAGTTCTGAGGCTGAGAAGGTGGAGATGGGGACTGTCTTCCGTGGGACCCAACTTAACTGAGGGAACTCCCTGGTGGTCCAGTGGTCACGACCATGAGCTTTCACTGCCGAGGGCCCAGGTTCGCGCCCAGGTCAAAAAGTGAGGCAGCAAACCAAGGTTCCCTCAAAGAGCAAAACATGTAAACACACAAAAACAGAATGTTTAAGGCATTTTAAGCAATTTGTATTAAAAATGTTTAAGTACATATGCTTTGAATCCTAAATTCCATTTCTAGGGATTAATCTCATGAGAAAGCTGGGCAAATGAAAACAGAAAAGATACAAGGATGCTTATTTGCAGTGCTTAAATAGAACAAGGAATAGCCATATAAGAGAGTGGTTGTGAGAATTAAATGACTTAAATCATATAAGGCATTTCCAGCAGTGCCTGTCATTATCATTGCTAGAGCAAATTAATATGAAGTTCACACCAGGCCAATTAGCCAGAGACATCTAATAGAACTGTTTTCTACATGGCACAAAGCTTATGAGAACAGAACTGAACTATTGCACATGCTTCACTATTACAAAATGGTTAGAGTATTCCTGGCAGACTAACTATTTAGCTCAAGAACGCACAACAGAAATAAAATAGTAACTGATGCTTCATGATATGAAAGGCAGGTCATCCCAAGTCCCAGGGAGGTAAATATATTGAATTACGATTTGGAAACAACAGTTAACATGACAAGACTAGTCGGGGTTTGCTCTTCATACTATGCATTTCCTGTAATACCTTTTGAAATAAATTACCAATATTTTATGAGGCGAGGTAGACCAATGTTCATCAAGGCTGGGTTCAAAGAGATTACAAATGTAGTGTAAGAATACAGACCTCTTTGAGGGACAAACTAGTCACAGAATTAAAAAGAGAGTGTTTGTAAAACATAATGATAAGTAAAATCAAACCCTGAAATGACTTCTCAAATATGACCTTTTAAGAAAGCCAAAATATTTCCCTCTACTTCTTACCCAAAGCAATAGGAGGATCCCTTCATCCAATGTCTGCTTTATGTCACAAATGGAAGCTTTAATTTCAGCATCTGACTACCTTTACAGCTATACAGGGTCATACTAAGAAGCTAAACTGTGCTTTTCCACCTCAGTTTACAAAGGGGTGGGGGGGAATACCCTACAAGAACAGACGAAGGAGGGAGGGGGAGGGCGCGGATTCAACGCCACAACCCTTACACAGTCAGCTCAGTGATCAGAGGCCAGACAGTGCTGCATCAAGTTCTCTGTGAGTCAATCATAAACGTGATGTTTACATGATTTGTTGCGAACTGGACACTAAATTATTACTTGAAGAATTCAGTATTATGACTTTGCCAAGAGCCCCTAATTTTATCATGTTCGAAATTTATTTATTTCCTATTTTGAATTTGTTTAAAGCCAATGGTCTTCAATTCCCCTCCCAATTATCTTAGTGCAAGGTCCACAAATGAATCAAATTTATGGTGAGATCAGAGACTGCAGAGGTCAATGAATTTTAGCAATTTCTTTATCTTAAAGAATAAACATTCTTTAACTGAGTTCTGAGAAGCAAATAATATCTTTACCAGAATTCTTAGAAAAACAAGAAAACTTATTTTCAAATTATATACCTTTATGTGTTGCTTTAAAGTCCAAGAAAAGCAATTTAAAGAGTAGTATTTACAAATTTAATTAAAAAAAAAAAAAACACAACACACGACCATACATTATTAGACAAGGAAAATAACTTTTATATAGACTAGCCCTCAATAAAATATTAGGTCCTAAACTTTGAAGAACTGTACCTATGAGCAAGCAATTCATTCCATACAGTAGCTAGAATGGCATCATGTTGTTTAACATATTTTCATGAAAACACGCTTATGACACTGGAGATGGAATGAGTCACTGGAAACCTTGTACAATATAGGGTAGTCTGACAACAGAAGACTTTCCATGGTGAAAAGGCTCCTCATCAAACTTACAGATGAAGGTTTTCTACTCTTTAGGGTACTCCTTGGCCTGGCTTTAAAAAAACATGAGGCCACCAGGCCTCTGCTGCTGCTGCTGCTAAGTCGCTTCAGTCCTGTCCGACTCTGTGCGACCCCACAGACGGCAGCCCACCAGGCCCCCCGTCCCTGGGATTCTCCAGGCAAGAACACTGGAGTGGAATGCCATTTCCTTCTCCAATGCATGAAAGTGAAAAGTGAAAGTGAAGTCACTCAGTCGTGTCCGACTCCTAGGGACCCCATGGACTGCAGCCTTACCAGGCTCCTCTGTCCATGTCCTACCAGGCTCCTCTGTCCTCTTTTCCAGACAAGAGTACTGGAGTGGGGTGCCATTGCCTTCTCTGATCGGGCCTCTAGACAGTCTCAATATTATTGCATCACAAAAGTGGAGAAAGAAAGGGTGTCACTCCAAGTAGGTTTTCATTGAGCACAACCACAGGACCAAATAAGCCATGTCAAACTTAAGACAAAAACGCTGCTTAAGCCTATTCCTCCCAGAGGCAACAGTTATCCTCACAGACTTCTTCACCCAAATACTAAAAGCCTCTAATCGCACAGCAGATACGATCAATGGAGCAAATTTCAAAACAATCCAAAAAGGCATTTGTGGGAAACCGGATAATCAGATAGGCACCCTACACACAGAACTAACATTCCCTAAAATCACTAATTGGCTCAAATGTTTCCCAAGGTTCCCATGAAATCAGAAGAAATTTTCACATATGAGAGACAGTGGTAGAATTACAAGGCCCTCTCATTCACTTTTGCAAAGAGGATGGGAAAGCAGTGAAACAACGCCAAATTCTGGTTTGGTTTCTACACCACTTTTCCACAACTGTAGTTTCAACTTGTGTAGAACCCAGCACTAGAAGAGAAGCTCAACTGTTTGATACAACATAAAACAAGCTCTTGATTTAACTGCGGGTGTCTGCATTTTATGCATGACTAAACAGTTATTTCACCTCTCCATACTAAGACCATTATTTCTTGATAATACTAGTTTACTATTAAGACATTGAAGTTCAGTTCAGTCGCTTAGTCATGTCTGACTCTTTCTGGCCCCATGCACTGCAGCATGCCAGGCCTCCCTGTCCATCACCAACTCCCGGGGTTTACTCAAACTCATACCCATTGAGTCGGTGATGCCATCTAACCACCTCATCCTCTGCCATCCCCTTCTCCTCCCGCCTTCAATCTTTCCCAGCATCAGGGTCTTTTCCAATGAGTCAGTTCTTCGCATCAGGTAGACAAATTATTGGAGTCTCAGCTTCAGCATCGTCCTTCCAATGAATTCAGGACTGATTTGCTTCAGGATGGACTGGTTTGATCTCACTGTAGTCCAAAGGACTCTTAAGAGTCTTCTCCAACACCACAGTTCAAAAGCATCAATTCTTCAGTGCTCAACTTTCTTTAGAGTCCTAATCTCACATCCATATGTGACTACTGGAAAAACTTTAGCTTTGACTAGATGGACCTTTGTTGCCAAAGTGATGTCTCTGCTCTTTAATATGCTGTCTAGGTTGGTCAGAACTTTCCTTCCAAGGAGCAAGTGTCTTTTAATTTCATGGCTGCAGTCACCATCTGCAGTGATTTTGGAGCCCCCAAAAATAAAGTCTGCCACTGTTTCCCATCTATTTGTCATGAAGTGATGGGACCGGATGCCATGATCTTAGTTTTCTGAATGTTGAGTTTTAAGCCAACTTTTTCACTCTCCTCTTTCACTTTCATCAAGAGGCTCTTTAGTTCTTTGCTTTCTGCCATAAGTGTGGTATCATCAATCATATCTGAGGTTACTGATATTTCTCCTGGCAATCTTGATTACAGCTTGTGCTTCATCCAGCCCAGCGTTTCTCATGATAAGTTTCTCTGCATATAAGTTAAATAAGCAGGGTGACAATACACAGCCTTGATGTACTCCTTTCCCAATCTGGAGCCAGTCTGCTACTCCATGTCCTGTTCTAACTCTTGCTTCTTGACCTGCGTACAGATTTCTCAGGAGGCAGGTCAGGTGGTCTGGTATTCCCATCTCTTAAAGAATTTTCCACAGTTTGTTGTGATCCACACAGTCGAAGAATTTGGTGTAGTCAATAAAGCAGAAGTAGATGCTTTTCTGGAACTCTCGTGCTTTTTTGATGATCCAACGGATGTTGGCAATTTGATCTCTAGTTCCTCCACCTTTTCTAAATCCAGCTTGAACAACTGGAAGTTCACGGTTCATGTACTGTTGAAGCCTGGCTTGGGGAATTTTGAGCATCACTTTGCTAGTGTGTGAGATGAATGCAATTGTGCAGCAGTTTGAGCATTCTTCGGCATTGTCTTTCTTGGGGATTGGAATGAAAACTGACCTTTTCCAGTCTTGTGGCCACTGCTGAGTTTTCCAAACTTGCTGACATATTGAGTGCAGCACTTTCACAGCATCATCTTTTAGGATTTGAAATAGCTCAACTGGAATTCCATCACCTCCACTAGCTTTGTTCGGAGTGATGCTTCCTTAGGCCCACTTGCATTCCAGGATGTCTGGCTCTAGATGAGTGATCACATTGTTGATCTTCACGACCTGGGTCGTGAAGATCTTTTTTGTACAGTTCTTCTGTGTATTCTTGTCACCTCTTCTTAATATCTTCTGCTTCTGCTAGGTCCATACCATTTCTGTCCTTTATTGTGCCCATCTTTGCATGAAATGTTCCCTTGGTATCTCTAATTTTTTCGAAGAGATCTCTAGTCTTTCCCATTCTACTGTTTTCCTCTATTTCTTTGCATTGATCACTGAGGAAGGCTTTCTTATCTCTCCTTGCTATTCTTTGGAACTCTGCATTCAAATGGGTATATCTTTCCTTTTCGCTTCTCTTCTTTTCACAGCTATTTATAAGGCCTCCTCAGACAGCCATTTTTCCTTTTTGCATTTCTTTTTCTTGGGGATGGTCTTGATCACTGCTTCCTGTGAACCTCTGTCCATAGCTCTTCAGGCTCTCTGTCTATCAGATCTAGTCTGTTGAATCTTTTTGTCACTTCTACTGTATAATTGTAAGGGATTTGATTTAGGTCATACCTGGATAGTCTAGTGTTTTTCCCTACTTTCTTCAATTTAAGTATGAATTTGGTAATAAGGAGTTCATGATCTGAGCCACAGTAAGCTCCTGGTCTTGATTTTGCTGACTGTAGAGAGCTTCTTCACCTTTGGCTGCAAAGAATATAATCAATCTGATTTTTGCATTGACCATCTGGTGATGTCCATTGTAAATTCTTCTCTTGTGTTAGAAGACGGTGTTTGCAATGACCAGTGCATTCTCTTGGCAAAACTCTATTAGCCTTTGCCCTGCTTCACTCTGTACTCCAAGGCCAAACTTGCCCGTTACTCCAGGTATCTCTTTGACTTCCTAATTTTGCATTCCAGTCCCCTGTGATGAAAAGGACATCTTTTTTGGGTGATAGTTCTAGAAGGTCTTGTAGGTCTTCATAGAACCGTTCAACTTCAGCTTCTTCAGCATGACTGGTTGGGGCACAGACTTGGATTACTGTGATATTGAATGGTTTGCCTTGGAAATGAACAGAGATCATTCTGTCATTTTTGAGATTGCATCCAAGTACTGCATTGGGGACTTTTTTGTTGACTATGATGGCTACTCCTTTTCTTCTGAGGGATTCTTGCCCACAGTAGTAGATAAAATGGTCATCTGAGTTAAATTCACCCATTCCAGTTCATTTTAGTTCATTGATTCCTAAAATGTCGCTGTTCACTCTTGCCATCTCCTGTTTGACCACTTCCAATTTGCCTTGATTCATGGACCTAACATTCCAGGTTCCTGTGCAATATTGCTCTTTACAGCATCGGACCTTGCTTCTATCACCAGTCACATCCACAAGTGGGTGTTGTTTTTGCTTTGGCTCCGTCTCTTCATTCTTTCTGGAGTTAGTTCTCCACTGATCTCCAGCAGCATGCTGGGCACCTACCAACCTGGCGAGTTCATCTTTCAGAGTCCTATCTTTTTGGCTTTTCATACTGTTCATGGGGTTCTCAAGGCAAGAACACTGAAGTGGTTTGCCATTCCCTTCTTCAGTGGACCATGTTTTGTCAGAACTCTCCACCATGACCTGTCCGTCTTGGGTGGCCCTACACAGCATGGCTCATAGTTTCATTGAGTCAAACAAGGCTGTGGTCCATGTGATCAGATTGGTTAGTTTTCTGTGATTGTGGTTTTCAGTCTGCCCGCCCTCTGATGGAGAAGGATAAGAGGCTTATGCAAGCTTCCTGATGGGAGAGACTGACTGAGGCGGAAACTGGGTCTTGTTCTGATGGGCGGGGCCATGCTTCAGTTCAGTTTAGTTGCTCAGTCATGTCCGACTCTTTGCGACACCATGGACTGCAGCACGCCAGGCCTCCCTGTCCATCACCAACTCCTGGAGTTTACTCAAACTCATGCCCACTGAGTCAGTGATGCCATTGAACCATCTCATCCTCTGTTGTCCCCTTCTCCTCCTAATCAATCTTTCCCAGCATCAGGGTCTTTTCCAATGAGTCAGTTCTTCGCATCAGGTAGACAAAGTATGGGAGTCTCAGCTTCAACATCATTCCTTCCAATGAATATTCAGGACTGATTTTCTTTAGGATGGATTGGTTGGATCTCCTTGCAGTCCAAGGGACTCTCAAGGGGCCATGCTTAGTAAATCTTTAATCCAACTTTTTGTCGATGGGCGGGGCTGTGTTCCCTCCCTATTATTTGACCTGAGGCCAAACTATGGAGGTAATGAAGATGACGGCCACCTCCTTCAGAAGGCCCCAGGCACGCACCGCCCCACTCAGTGCCCCCACCCCGCAGCAGGCCACCGCCAACCCACACCTCCTCCGGAGACCCCTGGACACTCAGGGGAAGTCTGGGCCAGTCTCCTGTGGGGTCACTGCTCCCTTCTCCCGGGTCCTGGTGCACAGGGTTCTGTTTGTGCCTCCAAGAGTCTGTTCCCCAGTCCTGTGTAAGTTCTGGCGGCTCTATGGTGGGGTTAATGGCAACCTCCTCCAAGAGGGCTTATGCCATCCCCAGGTCTGCTGCACCCAGAGCCCCTGCCTCTACAGAAGTCCCCTGCTGACCCGGCCCTCCTCAGGAGACACACACACACACAGCTCTGTCTCAGTCTCTGTGGGGTCTCTGGGTCCTGGTGCGCACAAGCTATGTTTGAGCCCTCTGAGCGTCTCTGGCAGGCACGGGGTTTGATTCTAAATGTTAAAGTTACCATTCGCCTACAGCTGTAGTTTTCAAATTTCAGTTGTGTCAGAAGTAGCTGAAGGACTTCTTACAACACAGCTTGCTGGGATCCATTTTTCAGTTTCCTGTTTAGTAGGTATGGGGTATGGTCCATGAAGTTGCATTTCCAACAAGTTCCCCGGTGATACTGATGTTTGATGACTAGACTTTGAGAACCATGTTGCAGAGAGTTAAATAATCTTCAGGTGAACCTGTGAGACCAGTGATCCCCAACTTTTTCGGCACCAGGGACTGGTTTCGTGGAAAAAAAAAAAAAGACAATTTTCCCAAGGATTGGGGTGTCAGGTGTGGGGTGGTTCAAACGCATTACATTTACTGTGCACTTTATTTCTGTTATTATTACACCAGCTTCATCTCAGACCATCATCAGGCACCAGCCCTTGGACTCTGGGCACTCCTGCAGTTAGACGATGCTCCAACATGACATTAAAAGGCCACGTGGTCCTCCTTTTCCCTTTTCCCCAGTTTAGATGATTTTCCTCAACACTGAACCCAACCAGACTTTGTTCTGTGTATGTGCTCTGTCTATGACTACACAAACAAGGGTCCAAAGTAGGTTTTCCCTGACAAGTGCTTTGATTAAAGGGGTGCTGAAAGGAACTACTTTAACATTTTCAGTATATAAACATTTCCTTGGTCATCCTCATCTACATGTTACTGAACCTATACTGCAAAAGAAATAGAAAAAAATTATTCCACTTACTGCTTTCAGACGAATCACTTTTAGAGTTATTTACAGCAACATAAATGACTTGCTAATAGCTCTCCATGACTATGAAAATAGATCTAATACTAGGAGTTAGGTACTTATAAGAGGTAAAGTTTGAAAACAAGAAAACTATGAGTATGAAAATTTTTACTATGAGAGACTCATATATGCCAGTGAATCCAGAAGAAAAGTACTGGACCAAAGAACCTCCACTTCGTTCATGGAATGCTTTGGTGTATGATTTGCTTTTTTAAAAAGGGGGACATGGTCTAAACTGTTTTTTAACTGTCAGTCAAAAACTTTTCCCTGGATGCTTTAAAACAATTTTATTTTACAGTAATGATGCCAAAGGGGACATTTACAGAACGAATAATGGGACTGAGGTTTGAGGTCATACTCTCCATCTCATATTAACAGCTCTTCACAGGCACTCACTTTCTCAGGGTAGGTCCAATGAAAGGCATTCATTCGCAGCTCCAAATGAGGTTCACTCATCCTTCCCACACAAAACTGGCCTTGAGAGCAAAATAAGACCAGATAGACCAGATTAACCGACAACCCTACCTCATGGCTTCTTTTGTGTGGGTACCTCTCTGTGGTAGTGAGAAGCTTGAGTTGGTGTGTGTGCAGGGGGGTGGGAGAGATGAATTTTGCTGGTAAGACCCAAGCTGGGTCTTGGGAAGCAGACCGAGCCTTTGGTGAACAGAGCTGTCACTACGGTAGTGTGTGAAGTGACTGACCTTGACAGCAAGAGTCAGAGGTCAAGAGAATGATTTGGAGAGCCATTTCCCAGAACATCATACTAGCATCTGAATCAGAAAATCTACCAGGCACAAGAAGCTAAGCTGGTACTTATAACTTAGGAGGCAGGAATCTCTTTAAAGGAAAACTACTGGAGTTATAATTCAGCTGTGTGTATCTCTAAACTGGTTTGATTTTATAGGTAAAACTTTGTGAGTAGAACAAGAAAGGTATGTTTCATGGTTTTATGGTTTGAGGAAGGGGGAGAAAAAAGGAAAATTGAGAAGAACACAATTTATGAATATAAAGTCTGTTGTAGGCTATAAACACCTTGAAGACAAATAACTATTCAGAATGGTCTCCAAAGTATAAAGTCAGGACCACAGAGGTTCTGTTTGGAACGGATAGATCAGCTTCTCTTCAGCTGATGAAAATGTTTCCAATTTAACTTCAACACGGCCAATAATAATTATGCCGAAATTACTTAATATTTAGATGTCCAGGGAAGATACAAAACTATAATGCTCATTTTAAAGAACAGAACTTTAGATATAAATTTACTCTTTGGCAAAGTCACTACAAAACCCCTGAACTCATGTTTTCCAAGACTTGGTTCCAGCCAACTGTGCTCCTTAATTCGTTCTAAAGTAGGGATTTAAATTGGTCACCGAGGACATGGTACTGGATGCAGAGGACCTGAACTCGTCCAGATGTGGCTTTCCACAGGACCTCTGCCAGCACAGCCCTCCTCACGCTGGGCGAAAGGGCCTCCTACAGGAGGAAGGGGCGAAAGAGCCCCCTAGAGGGGAAGGGGCGAAAGGGCCCCCTAGAGGAGGAAGGCGCGAAAGGGCCCCCTAGAGGAGGAAGGGGCGAAAGAGCCTCCTAGAGGAGGAAGGGGAGAATGGAGAGGGGTGTCCTGTATTCAGCCTCAGTCTTAGTATGTGCTATATTTAGTATAGTGCTGAAATGATCCATTTAGAGCCTCCCAATAAGGTAAGTGTTATTATATTGAGCCTAGAGGACAGGAACTTTTCTTATGAAAATGCTTGTGGAACTGAACCCATTCATGGAAGCCAAATGGTTGTGGATCCCTCAGGGGTTGGGATGAGACCTAGCTCCAATTAGTCACAACTTCCCGGGAGGCCTTTCACTGGGGGAAAGGCCAAACGCTTCTTTGGCTGCTCCCCTCACACTCCTTTTTTTTTTTTTTTTTTGCTTTTCCTATTTTATTCTTCAATTGTAGCATGGTCAGAGAGTTATTAATTGATATCAAAATAATTCACTAATATTAGACAAAGCTAAAGCTTGTCTGGATCTCAAGCTTCAGGGCACACATTTTCATTATTGCTATTATACCCACATTTTTAACAACATCACCCATCGGGTCACTTACAGAACATCCAAAACAAGAGGGGCTTTTGTAATGGGCATGAGAAAATTTTAGATCCTGTATAACTATATATGCTATGGCTTCCCCGGTAGCTCAGCTGGTAAAGAATCTGCCTGCAATGCGGGAGACCTGGGTTCTATCCTTGGGATGGGAAGATCCCCTGGAGAAGGGAAAGGCTACCCACTCCAGTATTCTGGCCTGGAGAATTCCATGGACTCCGTAGTCCACGGGGTCGCAAAGAGTCAGACACGACTGAGCAACTTTCACTTCCTCACTCATAACTGTACGTGCTATAGGCATGAATAAAAAGAAATTCCCAGTTGGCACTGTTTTCACTTCTAAACAAACCTACATGAAAGACCACTTGATAAATAGGGCAGCACTTATCAGCTAAAAATTAACATGAAAACCAGTAACAGTTCCTTGTTTCTATTTCAAGTAGTCTTTTGATTCAATTTCTAGGGAAGGAGACAAGGTCCAGAATCTGAATTTAATCTGATAACTTGTTAATTGCAGTTCTGATGGTGGGAGTGTGTGCCCTTTTAAGTGGCTCTGTTTAGAAGTGAAAACAATGCTGCTAGTCATAGTTTCTGGCCTGGTATCAAAACAGGAAAATCTTAGTCAGGCAGGAGAGAGCTAAACTGAGATATGGTATGAACGTATTTCTTCTCTCCCATGGAGGACCAGAGTTTACCCAGGTCTGTGCTACATAAATTCCTCCACTCTTCTCTCCAACAAGAGAAGGTGCACCTCATGAAAGCATGTATTCTGGAAAAATCCCAGGATCTGAACTTCACAAACAAACAGAAAGGACGCTCCTCTCCTAGGGGAGCCCACTGGCTCTCTTCTCGTTCACACCCCCGGGACCACCTCAGCTCGCTGCTGCTCACACCTACAGCTGCAGTGCTCAGAACAGCACTGGGCACAAATATTCCATCAATGGGCTTCCCTGGTGGCTCAGACGGTAAAGCGTCTGCCTGCAGTGCGGGAGACCCAGGTTCAATCCCTGGGTCAGGAAGATACCCTGGAGAAGGAAATGGCACCCCACTCCAGTACTCTTGCCTAGAAAATTCCATGGACAGAGGAGCCTGGTAGGCTACAGCCCATGGGGTTGCAAAGAGTCGGACACGACTGAGCGACTTCATTTTCACTTTCACTCATAATAAAGGCATGAAAATGAACAAACAAAGAAATGAATGCAGTCACTTTTCAAGCTTTGGGAACTCAAGGATAACTTATGACCGACCACTCTACTTCTTACCTAGTAACCTGTAAACACATATATAAAGGTGTCTGCTCAATCAGCTTGTACATCCCCACTCCATCTGTGTGTTGTGTTGTATATAATATGAACAAAAACTATGAAAGGTAGATAGTACCATGTCTACCTTAAAGGTGAGGCAAGTGAAATGTTAAACAACCTAAGGTCATCCAGTTGCTAAGCAACCTTAGTGTGAAGAGATCAGATGCAAACCTGTTTGCTCGGCACAAAAGCCGCACTCTTAACAGTACTGCCAACAAACTTCCCTCCCTCCAACAAGATGTTTCTTCCATTACTTCAGGTCATGTTCAGTTCAGTTCAGTCACTCAGTCATGTTCAACTCTGCGACCCCCTGAACCGCAGCACGCTAGGCCTCCCTATCTGTCACCAACTGCCGGAGTCTACCCAAACCCATGTCCATTGAGTCGGTGATGCCATCCAACCATCTCATCCTCTGTCGTCACCTTCTCCTCCTGCCTTCAATCTTTCCCAGCAGCAGGGTCTTTTCCAAGGATTCAGCTCTTTGCATCAGGTGGCCAAATTATTGGAGTTTCAGCTTCAGCAACAATCCTCCCAATGAACACCCAGGACTGATCTGTAGGATGGACTGGTTGGATCTCCTTGCAGTCCAAGGGACTCTGAAGAGTCTTCTCCAACACCACAGTTCAAAAGCATCAATTTTTCTGCACCCAACTTTCTTTATAGTCCAACTCTCACATCATTAGGCCCTAATAATACATATACCTTTACCACTAGCTGAGTGGTCTTCCCTCCTCAAACCTCTAAAATACTTAGTTATATCATCATATCCTCCTACTTAGAGCAGGACTAAGTGAATAGAGAACTCTCTGGGTACTGACTGTGTCTAGAATATTCCTTAACAATGACAAGGAGATCTTAAGTAAGAAATGAGTGCATATGTCCATAAACTTATATAAGAATGTTGACTCCAGCTACATTCAAAGTGGAAATATCCCAAGTAGCCATCAACAGAAGAATAGGTTCAAAAAAAAGGTGCTGTATTCATGTTATGGAACACTCAGAGCAATGAAAAGGAACAAACCACGGATAGATGCAGCCTATGCATGAATCCAAAAAAAAAAAAACCCCAAGCTGAATCTCAAAAAATATCTCTTAGAAGTCAGAACGGTGGTTACCTCTGTGGGGAGTGTTACTGACAGGAAAAGGACACAATGGAATTTTATGAAGTGATGGAATTATTTCGCATCTTACTCTAGGTGATGATCACATGGCTGTATATGTGAGTGGGGCACTTAAGATCTGTTCATTTTCCTACATGTAAATTGTCTCAATGTATTAAGAAAGAAAAAATGGCTGATGTTGAAGCTAATGTCACACTACTGCCCCTTGGCATCACCCACTACTTTCACCAGTAAATAGAAACACCAGCCATCCACTGTCAAAGAGTTAGAATTCATTATGTGAGGTGTCTGACAACACATTCCTCACTTAATATCTAATCACACTGTAATATATAGAGAGTGATTAGATATTATTTATATATATATATATAAAATAGCAAGAGACATTTTAGGACTGGGCAATGGGGTTTCAGAAAGCTTGCTAAAATTGGAAGAGGATGCAAAAAAGGAACACAGTGTAAAAGTCAATAAACCACATACAAAATCTATAGCCCATAATCACTTTCAAGAGAACTATGGAAAAGAGAATTATCAGGGAAACTACTGTTGCCAACCAGGGTTCTTGGCCTTCCTCAATCAACAGAAGCTGACTGGAGACCAGACAAGAAATTCAGGCCAGACTTTGCCGGGGCCCTGATGAAGCAGGTGGGCTGGGAACAAACAACAGGCTCCCCTCTTGCCCCCTGGCTAAGGGTGGGCCGGGGGAGCTCACTTCTTCTGGGGGTGAGGGTAGGGGTGTCCAGGGCCTGGCCGGAGGGGCGGCTTGTGTCCTGCCTGCCCTGCTGCTGCTGCGAGCCGGGGGCACGCTCAGCACCCTGTTGCTGCTCCCACTCCCTACGTTGCTCCTGGCTCTTCAGAAGCAGCGGCGGGTTTGTTTTTTGGGGTTGTTTTTTTTTTTGGTTTTTCTGCAGCTTTTGTCCAGAGTTTGCTCCAGCTGAGCATGCAGTTATTTTTAGTTAGTCCCACACAGTCTCTTTGTGCTTCATTGCTGGAGGAGAGGTTTGTCCTGGCGCAAGCACCACAGCAAAGCGAACCAGGTCCCAGCCTGTCTCACTACCTCTTTGATAAGCAGAATCAATTAAAGTTCAAGAGTCCATCTCCCAGAGAAAAGATGAGAGGTAGATTCTGAGCTTTGAAAGGATGGTTTCCCAGAATTCAGGTTGATATTTTTAAGTTAATAAATGACCAAACAGTGCTCTCACCTGCCTAGGAAGAGCACCCTGTAGATTCTTTACAAAATCTCAAGGTACTAGGACTTGGAAAACTTGAGAAACTGGCCTGATCCTGGATTGCACAGAGAATAAACAGCCAAACCAGTGTGTATGGGGCGCGAGTTGGTACAGAGCACTGCTGAGTGTCCTGGAAACCAACAGGGTCATTCATGGGGAAGGAGTGAGAAGGACTCAAGGACAATACCTTTTGTGTTCCCCCATATAGGACTAGCTCTCTAACATTTCATTCAGGACATAATGTTAATAAATCACACAAAATGAAATTTACTGTGGCCATAAAACATGAAATGCTGTTGTGGGAGGTGAAGGGGGCGGGGCAGGGATTATGTGGCTACCGACAGTAACAGAAACATGAGATGGTCTGAAAGTTTTACTGCACAAGGAATCCAAGAGCAACCAAAAACTGCTTGTCAAGATAGCACGCATGATACATGATAGCTCAGGAGTCTAAGGAAAGTCACTGCTTATTCTCAATGACACTCTGAACTTCTATCTAAAATAAGGAGGGAAAAAAATTAGAGGGTTTTAAGAAAACAGAAAAGGCTCATGGATTGGACCAAATGAAAAAGTTGAAGGATGTAGAATTTCCAACGTGGAAGACATAAACTAAGGACAGACTTTAATATATTTTGGTAATCAAGAAAAGATTCACAGGGAAGAACTAATTGGGATTTCTTCACAAAGGAAATATTTAAATAGTGAAATCAATGACTTGTTTTTAAGACTGAGAATAGAGGTTTGAAGTGTATCTGAAAGGCATGAAACAGCATCCTCTTGCTACAATATCTGCCAGTTGGTAAGCATCCACTTCTCCCCCATCGCCATAGACGGGTATCTCAGAACACATCTGCACATCATGTTGATTTTAAAAAAATGCATCAAGTGTTCAGATGCAGACGTGAAAAGTGAAGTCACTCAGTCGTGTCCGACTCTTTGCAACCCCATGGACTGTGGCCTACCAGGTTCCTCCGTCCGTGGGATTTTCCAGGCAAGAATACTGGAGTGGGTTGCCATTTCCTTCTCCAGGAGATCTTCCCAACCCAGGGACTGAACCCGGGTCTCCTGCATTATAGGCAGATGCTTTACCGTCTGAGCCACCAGGGAAGTCAAAAAGCAGAACCCAATGCCTGTGAGTACACTTACATATTTTATTCTAAAAAAATTCTATACCTAGCTATTTCAATGTCAGCACTGACATCTGGAACCTAAGGCAAGGGAAGTGTTGGGTGATCTTCACCAGAACAGAGTCTCTGTCAGCTGTTTTGGTTATACCTGGTGCTAGGTATCCCAGATACTTTTCTTTCTTGGTGATATTACCACAGGCTTAGGGAAGGGCAGTAAAAAACTAGACACAGAACAGAAAGCTTCATCAATGGATGCAAGAACCGTATGTGTATCATTTTTAAGGTATCACACAGAAGAGAAACAATGACAGTCTGGGCAGTTATTTCTGGACAGTTCCAGCACTTTCCAGCTTCTAAGGATATTCTGGCCTTCCTAAAGACATCTGATATGACCATTATTTTTCTTTTTCCTGCCCCTGACTTCAAAAGTAAACTAGCTGTTCTGCAAGATTACTCATTGATTTTGTAAGATGTGATTTTTTTTCTCTTGGGGAACAGTCCTAAAGAAACAAAATTATTTCCCAAAGAGCTTCTGACTCTGGATAGCTGGAAGGATCTTGATTTTATACGCTCATAATATAATGTCATTTTATAAGGTCATAATATAAAACAGAGATTCCGATTCCGTCTTCAGCAAACTCCAGCCTGCCACCAAAAAATTTAAAAAGGCAAATCATGTTGATATTTTAAAATCCTCTATGCTATGAAAAGGTTTCTGCACGGACACACCCGCTGCTCACCATCCTTTCCTGACTCTGATGATAGACATAATGGCCAAAAGGTTATTATTGTGTTAACAATATTTGCCATTTCCTTCTCCAGGGGATCTTCCCGACGCAGGGATCAAACCTGGGTCTCCAACATTGCAGGCAGATGCTTTAACCTCTGAGCCACCAGGGAAGCTTAATAAACACTACCTCAAGCCAAATGATAAGGTTAACACCAACAGTGATAAAGCATGTTGACAGTATGTATCCATGATGGGATATGATGCAAAGGGCACTGCACTAGAGTCTTCCTCTCCCCAGTCCGTAACTCTAGTCTAATCGTAAGAGAAACATCAGATAAACCGAAACTGAATGACAGTCCTCAAAATATCTGACAGCAGCTCCAACACTGTCAAGATCATCAAACAAGGAAGTCTGGGGAACTTGTCACAGCCAAGAGGAATAAAGACTAAATGTAATGTATCCTGGAACAGAAAAAGGACATTAGAATAAAAAAATTAAAGAAATCTGAATAAAGTACAGATTCTAGTTAATAAAATAATATATCAGTATTGGTTCATTAATTGTGATAAATGTACTAGATGTTAACAGGAAAAACTAGGTGTGAGAACTCTGAAACTTAAAAGTCCATTTACAAAGTAAAATTGAGTGGGGTGGGAGGTGGGAGGGGTGTTCAAGAGGGAGGGGGTGTGTGTACACCTGTGACCCATGCTGACGTACGGCAGAGACCAGCACAATACAGTAAACCAAATATCCCTCAATTAAAAATAAATAAAAAACAAAAGTAACTTGATAATGTGAAACTAGTAAACTACAGAAAAATACAAAACTACTCAGAGCATGTTACAGTACGAAGAAACACAGACTTTAGAGCCAAAAGCCCTGTGTTTCAGTCACTGCTCCAACACTTACTGGCTGTGTGATCTTAGGCAAGTTATTAGCTGAGTCTCTGAGCTTCAGCTTCCTCACCTGCAAGATGGGGATAACAGCAGTGCCAACCTAGCTGGGTTGGTCTGAAAGTCAGACAGGATGTATGAAGAGTCTGGGGCAGCAAATACCCCACTTCCAAACCCGTTTCCACAACCATCTCCTCGGAAGGTCAGCTGCTCTCGGCTAGGTCGCTAAGTCGCTTCAGTCATGTCCGACTCTTCGCGACCCTGTGAACTGTAGACAGCCTGCTAGGCCCCTCTGCCCATGAGATTCTCCAGGGAAGAAAACTGGAGGGGTAGCCATCCCTCTTCCACTGACTAGGCTCACAGGTAGCTGTTTCTAGAAAGCAGTCGCTCAGACAGCACGGAGTGGCCGTTCTTAAGAACAGTCAGGGAGTCCAGTTTGGCACACACCCACCGAACAGACTGTGATAACAAAGTGAGATCACAGTTTGCCCAGTAAGAAAGCAAGAGATTTCACAGCGATCCAGGCTTTCCAAATTCAGCTAGGTTTGGAATCAACTGGGACGTTTTCTTTTTAAAATGCAGATCTACCACTCTATCCCCAACCCCCTGAGATTAGGTGAGTGACTCTGTTATGAGGCTGAGGAATCTAGAATTTTACTAAGTTTCCCAGGTGATCTGCTGCGTGGTTTTACAAACAGTGGTCTTATCTTTTCCTCTTTACACAGGGAAGGAAATTGAGGCCCAGAGAATGCAGACATGATTAACTTCAAAGGCTTGCAGCTCCAGAGCAGCAAGTCCAAGATTAGAACCGGCATAGAGTTTGTGTACACTAGATGGAGGTGAAGACCACGATACGTTTTTCTAAAACCAAGGGTCTGAACCACAGGGCAGCATTTTGGATTTCATGTGTGGCTGAAAGGGAAGAAACTGGAGGGGTAGGGTGGGGAATTCTTGGGAAAGAAGATTCTATGGGGAGAATGTGATAGGAAAATCAACTGTGCCCAGGCCTAGAGTTGACAGGCTGTGCTTTATGACATCATAGGGCTTCCCTTGTGGCTCAGATGGTAAAGAATCTGCTTGCAATGTGGGAGACCCAGGTTCGATCCTTGGGTGGGGAAGATGCCCTGGAGGAGGGCATGGCAGCCCACTCCAGGATTCCTTCCTAGAGAATTCCATGGACAGAGGAGCCTGGCGAGTTTACAGTCCATGCGGTCACAAAGAGTCAACACAATTGAGTGACTAACACTTTCACTTCCTATGATATCATATATTAAACAGATGCCAAAATGAGCCTCAGTATGAATAAAGGGTATTTTAGAAAGAATGGTTTAAACACTAGTCTTTTGAAGTATCTGTCCTAAGAACTGCTCATTTGCTTTGGGAACTGAACACAGGCTGAGTCAAACAAAACCAATTAAGAATGAAGGTTACCTTAATACAATACCAGAAGGTGAGACATTCAACTTCCTAGAACCACCTGGCAAAGACTACAATGAATATAATTGTACATTGAGAATCACTGGCCAGGATTTCCAACGGCTCTGTTCTCTTCCACCCTTAATTATTTTATCTGAGTGATAAAGCGGTCAAGAGAGAACTTCCACCCATTCCCACATCTAGCCACCCACCAGCATCTGTTATCATAGACTCCTTGCTCCACAGATAAAGAGTCAATGCTCCTGTCCGCAGTCAACCCTTCCACCTGCAGAGTAGACTCTGTTTTGTCACTATTTTAAGACACTGTCCTCGCAATTATTTCTTCCTCTCTATCCGAATCAGTTCCTCTCTCTAGATTCCCATCAGCATATAAACATGCTATAACTGCCATCTTTTAAAAAAAATCCTCTCAATTCTACATTAATTTCTACTCAGCACCCCACTTTCCAGCTCTCTTTTATAGCAACACTCTTAAAAAAACTAATGGCCTGTTCATATTGTCTTCAGCTCCTCTCTTCCCATTCTCTTAAAACCACTCCGAACAGGCTTTCATTCCTGCCTCTCACTAAAGACTCTTGGCTACGTTCAAAGCCAAGTCTCAGTCATTATATGACTTGACCTCTTAGCTACATAAGACACGGCTGATGATTTCCTCCTCTCCTGGAAAGGAAACATGTGCACGTAGGGTAGCTCCCAAGACGCCACACTCCCCTGATAGTCTCATCCTGACTCCTCCTCTTTCACACTCCACATCCAAACTGTGGACTCGATCCAATGCAGCCAACTTTTATCCTTCTGTTAATACCCTCATCCAAATCACCATTATTTCTTGCCTAGATTATTGCTACCATTTCTTAACTGATCTCATTTCTATACTTGTCCTCTTACAGTCTTCTCAGCAACCTAAATGACTAGCCATTTCACTGAAAGAATAGGACAAAGCCCACAGAGTTCTTGTAACAGCCAGAAAGCCGTGTATGTACGACACCCTCTCCTGCATTAATCTCTCTGAGTACCTCCTCCTTTGTACACTCCATTGCAGTCACAGAGGATTCCTCATCACCCCTTGACTGTCCCAGGCACACCTCCACTTCTGAGCCCTTGCCCTGGTAATCCCCTGTTTGGAATGCTCTTTCCTTAGATAAGCACGGTTCGCCCCCTGTCCCCATCAAGCCTTTGCTCTGCGGTCACCTTCTCCATGAGCTCTACCCTGATCCCCAGCGGCAGTCTCCCCTGCTCCTCATCCCCTTTACTATGCTATGGCTTCATTTCAAGAGCATTAATCATCTTCTACTATATCACATACTTGCCATTTTAAACATGTCTTCCCTTATTTGTGGCTCAGCTGGTAAAGAATCCGCCTGCAATGCGGGAGACCTGGGTTCGATCCCTGGATTGGGAAGACCCCCTGGAGAAGGGAAAGGCAACCCACTCCAGTATCCTGGCCTAGAAAATGCCATGCACAGTTCAGGGGGTCGTAAAGAGTCAGACACGACTGAGTGACTTTCACTTTCACTTTTCCCTTATTTGAATTTAATCTCCGTTGCTGCTGCTGCTAAGTCACTTCAGTTGTGTCCAACTCTGTGTGATCCCATAGACGGCAGCCCACCAGGCTCCCCCATCCCTGGGATTCTCCAGGCGAGAACACTGGAGTGGGGTGCCATTTCCTTCTCCAATGTGTGAAAGTGAAAAGTGAAAGTGAAGTCTCAGTCGTGTCCGACTCTTCGCAACCCCATGGACCGCAGCTTACCAGGCTCCTCCATCCACGGGATTTTCCAGGCAAGAGTACTGCAGTGGGGTGCCATTGCCTTCTCCTTAATCTCCATTAGGAGTAGGATTTTTGTCTGTTTTATTCACTCATGAATCCCCAGCATCTAAAGGAATACTGGGCACAGAGTAAGCAATCCATAGATATTTGCTGCATGAACAAAATGAAGAATTGCAGCAGAATTAACTGAGCAAGAGGGTTATGCCATCATTCAAGGCAAGTCAAACCCTCTACTTCAAATGCTAGACTCCCCATAACAATGAATTACTTGATACCACCACTTAAATGTTTAAAGAGATTTAAAAAAAAAAAACCTCTTCCAAATATTTCTTCTGTTTTAGCAAATGGCCCCACTATCTACGTAAGTGTACATAAGTCAGCCTTGATTGCCCTTCTCACCCTCCCATATCTAATCCATCAAGAAGTCCCATCAATTTTAACATAAAAATTCAGCTCAAAAAAAAAAAAGAAAAAAAAAAAAATTCAGCTCAGACTCGTTCACGTCTCTCTATCTCCGCTGCTGTGACTCTAGTCCAAGCTATCACATGCTCTCACCAGTGCTATTCTGATAGCCTCCTATCTGTTCTCTCTGCTTCATCTTCTTGCCTTCCTTTAATCCATTTCTTAAATAGCAGCAGCAGTGTTCTTTAAAATGTATGTAGGATCACAATACCCTTGGCTCCCATCTACACCTCAGCTCTGTCAATGCCATGCCACCCCTTGCTCATTACGCTACATCCACAAGGGCTGCTTTCAGCTCCTCCAATACGTCCTGTTCTTCATACATGCCACTTTCACCTCCCTCCACTCTGTATCTTTCATGTCTCAGCAGAAAAGGCTGTCTCCCTTTCTTATTTTACATCCCACTCCTCACTTCCTTTATGACTGTTTACCGTTTCTTCCCCATTACAGTGTAAGCTCCACGAAGGCAGGACTCACCTACCCTTATGTAAAAGGGAGGAGGCGGTACCTCGGTGGAAGTGTCGGAGAAGCACCACAGGTCTCTCTCAACTGTAAGAGCCGTCATTCCAGCACTCATCACCACCCCCCTCCCTCTAGATGCTCCCTCTTCCTGTCGTTTCAAAAGAAATGCAAGACAAGGTTTTGTTGACAAAACACATTATTTCCAACTGCTATGGACTGAACTGTGTCCTCCCCAAATCCATACGCTGAAGTCTGAATCTCAGTGTGATGGCGTATGAAGATGAGAGCTTTGGGAGATAATTCGGTTTATAAAAAAAGGAAGAGATACCAGAACTCACTCTCTGCTACGTGGACACAGAGCAAGCTGCCTGGTTCTCTGACAGCCAGGAAAAGAGCCTTCACCAGCACCCGGATCTCGGACTCCTAGCCTCCAGAATGTGAGAAGTAAGTTTCTGGGGTTGAAGCCCCCCAGACTACAGTGTTTTGTTATGGCAGCCTGCGCCAGGACACCAACCACACTGAGACGCTCCAGTCTCATGCGCAACATCACCAACCACAGGTGAAAAGACGCCTGAGACAGCGGTGTTCCGTGTCAAGACTCTGCTCCCAATCCACATTGCTCCACTGCCTGCCTGATGCTCTTTTCCAAAGAGCTACACTTGAAGACTGAACATGGCTAAAACCATCACTCTAGACACCCTTCATCTGCAGATACTCAGACGCTGGAAGACTTCGCATCTGGTACCAAAGGGCAGTAGGCAGCACGCTCCCCTCGGGCACCATCTGACCTACCCACCTCCAAGTGCTCAAATGGGTGAGTCAGGGACACCAAGACATACCAACAACTGTCTCTTATTCAGAAAGAATCACTGATGTTTGGTTGCCTCAGGCAATCTTCCCATGGGATTTCTGCCTAAATGAGAATCTCGTATGCTTCTGTGTGAGTGCGCTCAGTGCTGTCTGACTCTCTGACCCCGTGGACAGTAGCCGGCCAGGCTCCTCTGTCCATGGGGTTCTCCAGACAAGAATACTGGAGTAGGTTGCGATTTCTTCCTCCAGACGATCTTCCCAATCCAGGGATCGAACCCACATCTCTTGCATCTCCTGCACTGGCAGGCTGATTTTTTACCACGGTGCCACCTGGGAAGCTGAGAATCTCATAGGACTCTTAATTAAACTACTGTTTTGTTTTGTTTTTTAATTTAAACTAGACATTTCAAAAAGCTCAGTCTTCACCACCCACCCCCCCAAAACTAGCCTCTAATTGTAGATTAGAGTGATGCAGAAACTAGATTATTTGAGATATTCTGTTAGAAAAGTACTTTTAAACTTTCAGGAGCCAAGATGTTTTATAAAAGGGAACAGTCCAACACTGTATTTTTTTTAAAAATTCAGATCAGTTATAAAATCTGCATTATAAAGACAGGTATTTCCCTGATACTTCTACCTTGGGGATTTCAAAGCATAGTCTTTAAACTCAGTAGTTGACAACAACAAAAATGCCATGTCTATCTTGTAAAGAAAAATAAGGAAAAATAAACAAAGCAGATGCCGATAGGCTATGAAGGTCCACAACTCCACACGTACAAGAAAGAGCAACACCCACGCCAAATTACCAAAGGCATAAAAGTGTTCATTTCTCAAGTCGTACTGGACTCTCTGCAACCCCATAGACTGTAGCCCCCTAGGCTCTTCTGTCCATGGGATCCTCCAGGCAAGAATACTAGACTGGGCAGCCAGTCTGTTCTCCAGGGAATGTTCCCGACCCAGGGAGTGAACCCAGGTCTCCTGCACTGCAGGCAGATTCTTTACCATCTGAGCCGCCAGGGAAGCCCCAAAGTCATAAAGCTTGGTTACGAAACAGAGACAGGCGGTATTGGTATTTTGTTACTGGGACATCATATGGGGCCTGGACAATAAGTACAATGGCAACAGGATGCTTAAGCTAGAAAAACCCTCTGCATTTTAGAATCCATGGTTCTAAGTATTAATCCATGCTGTGTTAAGTGCAACAGGGGTTACAAAGTGCTAGAAAAGGAAATGGCCCAGAGTACAAAGCTCTGAAGGCTCTAAAAGAGTCCTAATGTTCAAAAATTTTTTAAGATTAACACTTTTTCATCTTTCCAATAGTTTTAAAGAATTTCCTGTGTTCAAAACCCAGTTCCAGCTTTGAGCGCCTACAGTCACTACGTGCTTCTCTCCCATACTGTCTACTGCAGAGGGAAGAAACAGGGGCTTACAGCTTTGGGAAAGCAAAATGCAGCTTCTTCTCATAAAGAGATTCTAAGCGCCTGGCCTAGATATTCAGAGCAGTCATTACAGAAATAAAGGGAAACATAAAGCAGCTTTCTCAATTCACTTAAAAACAGAATCTTCTGATCTGCCTGCATACTTCTCCCAGAGAGATACAGTAACTTAGTCATAGTTACATGCAGAATTGGTGATTTTTGCCAGGAAATGAAACTCATGTCGCCTCACTCTTAGTCCAGTGCCCTTTCTAATATACCATGTTGCCTTCCATTTGGTGATCAAAGCAAGCAAGACCTAAATAAGTACGATGAATTGCAGCCCTGCAAGGCCAAAAGAAGAATGTTTGGGAAAGGCTTGCCAACAAACCAAGCAGGGTGCTTTACACTCAGAGGACTCTATTCGTCCATCACCCGGGCCCCTCCGAGCTTCTAACTGTGCCTTTTCAAGCCACCCCGCTTTGTGAGTGCGGAAACAATCGTGTGTGTGTGTTTTTCTTCCCCAAGAAAGGTTAGGTCAAAAGAGAAAACGACCCGGCGGCTTTCTGCCCAGATTTTGGCGCAGTGGGACGATGAGGGGCTGTGCCGCCTGTGGGATCTTCCCACACTGCTGAGAAGTTAGGAGGGACCAGCAGAGGCATACTTCACACACTCCCCAAATACCTGAGCTGGCAACAACGAAAGACATTCACAGACCTCAGCCCTGGGACAACAGCTTCTGTCAGTCAACTGCAGTTCTCATGACTGTGCCGCTGTTACTTCACCTTCATACCAAAGAGCGCGTCACACCTGGACAAGCGCTTGAGAAAACCACACAGACGAGTTCACACAGCGGTGCAGCGAGTCTGGCAGGGTCCCAGCACTAATGATGAAGCATAACTCAGAAAAGACACAAAGACCTTACACAAGCACGTCGCTCGTGAGCGTTTACAAGCAGATTTGACAAAGGGCCTGGGGCCCAGTAATCTGTTCTTGAGACCAACACCAAAAGGGTCATGAGTTTCCGTGCAAGGGGAGTTTCCCTGTAAGGGGGCACAGAGCAGCATTTTCTCTCTTACCTGAAGCCAAAGGTCGGATCCACTCTTTGCTATTTAGGTCAAGTCTCCAGAGGTCATTGAAGGCAGCATTGCAACTGCTCTGGGTACAGCCTCCAAACACATACATAGACTGATTAGCATCATAATAGCACGCACCTAGAAAGAAAACAATTAATGAACAACTGGTGTCTAATTTTGAAGGTACTCTAGGACCTTAACTATAGTCCATGTCTTTCAAAGATCAATTATTTCACACATATCATAACTGCTACCAGGTACCAACCTTTCCATAACCAGCCTTGTGTCTTCAAGTTCATCAACACTACATTAACCTTTAAACCAAAACCAGAGAAAAGCTACGGAAATGTTATTTCTGAGCACACTAAGCAAGCTGACAATGATATTACATAAGACAGCATAATTCTAGCAAGAGCACATGAGAATTTAGATTCAGAGTGCTCAATAAGTGAAATGTCAGTGCAGCTCCATAATTAATCTGAATTTGCATCATTATCCTCGCGGGCTAGAAGAAGAGAGTCACTGCTAACAGAGGACTCAGTCCTCCCATTTCTCTCCACCACTCCTCTTATTGCTTTTGCTTTCAAATGAAATATGAAGAAACAAAACAATAAACAAGACTTTATATGAAAGAGAATGACAGAAAACAATTTTAATCAACGCCACAAAGTAACCACACACATGGAACCAATATAGCTTAGGGATCTCAGAGGTAGTATGGTCCCCAAACCACCAAGAGAAAAAACATGAAAGTCACTAAGCTCCTAGGTGTATCCAAAAGCCACCAAAGCTGACTGCTCGGTGCTGAATAGAAAACCAACGCAGGCAGTAACACATAAGAAGCACCAAGGTCGGCCTTGCCTGGTGGTATAGCGGATAGGAATCCGCCTGCCAATGCAGGAGACACGGGTTCAACCCCTGGTCCGGGAAGATTCCACACGCCTCAGGCAACTACAGCCCCAGCACCACGACTACTGAAACCTGCGAGATCCAGGGCCTGAGAGCCCCAGCTACTAAGCCCACACGCCCAGAGCCCTGCTCCACAAGAGAAGCCCACGCACAGCAACAGAGGCCCAGCACAACCAAAAGTAAACACATACTTTAAATAAGTACACGAAAAGCACCGAGGTCTCTAAGAAAAGCCTGTTTAACTAGGTGATTATATACACCTCACCAGCGGACACTGTCCTGAAGGCAAGAGTCAATGGCTGTGAGAGGGGCTGTTGCCCTAACACCAGGATGACCGGAGCCAGGGCCTGGACAAGACACGTGGAAGCTCAGCTCCGCCCCTGTGCTTCTCCCCAGAGAGCGCATGCAGCCTCTATCCTGTGGGAGAGATGGCCATGCTCCTCACAGCTCTGCATTCACCATCTTGGGTTTTAGGGAAAAGAGCAGAGCAAAACTTTTCATTCATTCCATGCATATCAGTGGGAAAACCAGACCTCTCAAAGTCAAACTAGGCTGAAACAGTTAAGCATCATGTAAAAGGAAGTGGAAAGGGAAAAGAAATTCGGAGGCTCGGCCCACAGGGGCAACAGGGCTCTGGTGCTCATCCAGCCCATCGGTAGGTCCAGCTCAGTCTAGTCCACCACTGGTTTTAAAATCTCTTCTGGACTCTAGCTCAGAAAAAGGGAAATGCTACTGCTATAATCACCTCTTGTGATACACAAACGCTCTGGGAATAACCCTCCTTTTTTATTTTTTCTAAACACAGCCCACTTGATAGGCCTTTAAGGGCTCTCTACACTAGGGAAGCCACATCTGAAAGTTGGATGAGCTAAGAGAAAATAAAAGCAATGTGCTCAGTCACTTATACCCCGTAGTCTCAGCCAGGGGAAGGAGTAAATCCGACACATCTGACCTCTAACACTGCACAATAACAGAGCTACAGGCTTTTCAAATTAACAAAGAAATTAAAGAAACTAGAGATATGAAGAAATGAAATGCCGTTTAATCATCAACAGGCTCACATCTGCAAAATACTTAATTACTCCCAGAACTCAACCATGCTACGATGGAATATGAAGGGTAACATGATTTCACACTTTCCACTACTTTCTTTCTTTTTTATTTTCTGATGGTGCCATGCAGCTTGAGGGATCTCAGTTCCTTGACTAAGGATTGAACCCAGGCCCCTGCAGTAAAAGCATAAGAGTCATAACCACAGGGCTGCCAGGGAATTTCCCCACTGACTTTCTTTGCCTTGAAAATAACTTGCAATCCATATCTAAATCAGTTTTTACATTAACATCCCAATAAGAAAGGCTATTAAGGAGTGTAATCCTGGGAATTCCTTGGCAGTTCAGTGGTTAGGACTTCATGCTTTCACTGCCCACAAACTGTGCGGTGTGGCCCCCCAAGAAGGAAAATTCTACATAATTCCATTGCTCATGTTTCAGAGTTGTTAAGCACTGCAAATAACAATAGATCAAGTTAGATAATATTCAACAAACAAATAGGATAATTACTGAAGCCACACTTTAATCTCCACTAAAGCCGTTAAGCTTCAAGTATCCTGGTCTTCTTATACCTTGTTTGAACTAGCTGCTCCAACAAATTGGGGCAATTTTAAATTGTCCTGACTGGTGCCCAGCATAAGAGAACATTCTATTCCTCTGGATAATCCGGAACCCCAGAACAGAAATTAGCCATGTCCCTTGTCTTCTGAAACTCTAACTGAGGTCCATTATGACAATGTTTAATAAAACAAATCCATGATTTCATAACTAAAAGAGTCAGGAGCTCATTTATGTCCCACTATTCCTCAAAGACCAACTCCTGGCAGCTGCTTCCTTCATGCAGTAAAAGAACACAGTGCCTTTATTTTTCAAAGAGGTAGCAAACATTCTGCTCTATTTGGATTGAAAACCTAGCCAGCAGCTGGCCCCGTGAGATCTTCACCACGTGTATTTTAATCCTATACTAAAATAAGGCAAATGGCATTTTCCTGCTCTCTTTGCGCAAACAAAGGCTTCTGGAAGAGGAAGGCACAGCCCAAAGTCTATGCAAAGCTAATGGGACCGAAATGACAAGTTTCACACAGTGTATTTTCAACGTCCAGCAGGCATTATCAACAAAGCTTGGAGAGGAAGAGAGTCAATTTAGGTAGCTATGTTTAGAACTCAGATGTAATGAGAATGAGAAAACAGCCATCAATAATACACTCGCGCATTTTAAGCATCCTACTGAACTGTGTCTGTTTTTATTTAAGGCGCCTACGTGTTGGCCTGAGTCGGGGTGGGGACCCAACAAACTCAACGGGCCTTTTAAACAAACTAAGAATCTCAGCAAACACCAGGGCTCAAGTAGCTATTTCCTTTTACCAAAGTTCTCCACCCAAACAGAACATTTTCCTTTCAGAACATACAGACCATTGGAATGTACTATACAGAAGTTACTGTTCATTGTATGGTATCATTACCCTGCTAAAAAAAATATTAATAACATTGAGAATGTGATTGTTCCAATAGCTAAATCTCTTCAAATTTTCTGAAATGTGCTTGACTGCTCCATGAACAACTACTAAAAGTCACATGTCTCAAGTTAAAATCTAATAATTCCTATTTGAAGACAAATCAAATATTCACAATTACACACACAGTAAGCAAAGAGTTTTCAGTGTTCTGAATACTTTCCTACTATACTATAATTCTCTAAAGTTCAAGGTCTTCCAGTTTCATATTTTTCATGGTGCCTGGTAGTCACTAAATGTTCACTGGACTAATTTTTGTACTTTCAGAGGTTAAATTCTCTTGTTTCCTCACTTGTCTCCAGGGAAAGGTCCTGAGGCATCTATCCCATGCTTAGGTTGTCACGTGTCTAGCATCTACAAGCCAGGACATACTTGATAAGGCCTGTAATTACATAACTATGGAATAAGACAGGTTGGTTATCCAGTCTGGGCCTGCTGGCTACTGCAGGAGCAAGGTTGGCATGTGTATGGAATGACCTGACCATATATGCAGCCTGGACACCAAAACATAATTCTGGGTACTCAACAGCCCCCTATGTCAACCTGAAAGGGACATTCTACCTTAGTCAAGAGTTGCATGTCTGGCCATACAAACACTCATCAAATAACTAGGAGAACTGGCTTCATTTACTTCCCCTGCATTTTCTGTCTCGACTTTTACATAAGAAAGACGCTCTATTGCTCATATCTTTGTTACACAATTCCACAGAATTAGTTGATGTCAACTATGAGCCAGGAGTTGTGAGAGGTGCACAAGATGTCTAAGACATGGGACCAGAGTGTTCTCAGGCAGACAAGAACCTTGTGGAGGAGACACCATCATTATCCTATCATTTTGCAGGTTAAAACATATTTCTACAACTGTTTCCTCAATTAAATTTCCTAGTAACCTGTGGCACAAACAGGATTTGTTATACACATTTTGTGGAAGTGTGGATTAGAGAAGCCAAGGAACTCGCTTCCCAAGTCTGAAGCTCTTCTTTGGCATGTAGTCTCTCTTACACAGATAATTATCGTAAAAGGCAGATGGTAATAAACATTAAAAGGAAGGTATGAAGAGTCTATTAAGGCAGTATAAGCAGAGAAAGAGAAGAGCTTAATCTCCATACTGGGGAATTTGAGAATAGTGTGAAAGGAGGTAGATTTTGGCTTTGTCTCCTAGATGGGTTTTAGAGGTCAGGACACTTTCTGTCATTTAACAAGGGGAAAATATGTCTAGGGGCTAAAAAGCAATGGGAGGGGAAGGGAAATGAAATCAGGGCATCTAAGCAAAGCCACGAAGTAGGGAATTTCAGACAAACACAGAATCCTGTGTGGGTAGAGCCTGGCTGTGTAAGGATGCAACCGTGAGTCAGGCTGAACAGGTAAGCTGGGGCGCTGAAGGCCACCAGAGTGGAGACGTCCACCTGCAGTGCAGATAGGCTGAGGCTTCTCGGCAGAGGAATGGTAAGGCTGGCTTTATGTCTTAGGTTTGCGGTGCTTCCCGGCTCAGGGCGCCTGTCATTTTGAACAGGTCAGTTTGTTGTGTGCAGGATCATCCCGTTCACTACAGGACATTCGGCAACCCAGGTCCTTCCTTGCCTACTATCCGCCTGTGGTACTTTCCAGTCGAGACAGTATGCCATGACCTTGCATACATCCAAAGGCCCCAGGAGGCGGCACTGTCCCCAGTTTTAAAGATGGCTACCAACAGTGTCTAGACCAGGTTCAGATGAAGAGAAAAAGTAAGAAGAGTGTTTAGAAAAGATTTAGGGGGACTTCCCTCTCGATCCTGTGGTTAAGACTCCACACTTCTCCTGCAGGAGTTACAAGTGTGATCTCTGGCTGGGGAAGTAAGATGCTGCAATGTGGGAGGGAGGGAGGTGTGGGAGGAAAGTAGGAAGAAGAGATAGGAAAGATGGGATGATTAAGTCATAAGTGTGAGTAATGGGAGTAAAAGGAAAGACATGAGACAGACTGCAGAGACAGAACAGTCAACAAGATTTGACTTTTGTTGTTGAGGGAGGGAGAGGAACTGAGCATGAAACCAAGATTTCAAGTCTGTATAATGGAGAGAATGATAATGCCATTCACTAAATTAAGCAGAGAAGAAGATTGGGGGGAACTACTGAATTTGGTGATGGACAGGGAAGCCTGGCATGCTGTACTCCATGGGTTCTCAAAGAGTCGGACACGACTGAGCGACTGAACTGAACTGAATTGTAGGTTCTGCTCAAAATCCTTCAAGCTAGGCTTCAGCAGTACGTGAACCAAGAACTTCCAGATGTACAAGCTGGGTTTAGAAAAAGCGGGTGATCCAGAGATCAAATTGCCAACATTTGTTGGATCATGGAGAAAGCAAGGGAATTCCAGAAAAACAACTACTTCTGGTTCATTGACTACACAAGCCTTTGACTCTGTGGATCACAACAAACTGTGGAAAACTCCTAAACATATGGGCATATACACATTTTACAGATGAGGAAAGTGTCAATCAGAAGAGCCAAGGAAATTGCTTCCCAAGTAAAAAGTTTTTCTTTAGCATGTAGCCTCTCCTACATAGATAATTATGGTAAAATGCAGATGGTAATAAACATTAAGAGACAGACTACCTTACACTTCTCTTGAGAAATCTCTATGCAAGTCAAGAAGCAACAGTCAGAATCAGACATGTAACAGATGACTCGTTCACAACTGGGAAAGGAGTTCAACAAGGCTGTATATTGTCAACCTGCTTATTTAACTTACATGCAGAGTACATCATGTGAAATGCTGGGCTGGATTCATTCATTCACATTCATTCATTCATTTCACATTCATCCACATGTGAAATGCAGATGAATCACAAGCTGGAATCAAGAGTGCCAGGAGAAATATCAACAACCTCAGATATACAGATAATACCACTCAAATGGCAGAAAGTAAAGAGAAACTAGAGTTTCTTGATGATGGTGAAAGTGGAGAGTAAAAAAGCTGGGTTGAAACTCAACATTCAGAAAACTAACATCATGGCATCTGGTTCCATCACTTTATGGCAAACAGAAGTGAAAAAAGTTGAAGCAGTGACAGACTTTATTTTCTTGGGCTCCAAAATCACTGCAGATGGTGACTGTAGCCATGAAATTAAAAGATGCTTGTTCCTTGAAAGAAAAGCTATGACAAACCTAGACAGTGTATTAAAAAGCAGAGACATCACTTTCCCAACAAAGGTCTATACAGTCAAAGCTACGGTTTTTCCAGTAGTTACGTATGGATGTGAGAATTGGACTATAAAGAAAGCTGAGCACAGGATTGATGCTTTTGAACTGTGGTACTGGAGAAGACTCTTGAGAGTCTCCTGGACTGCAAGGAGATCAAACCAGTCAATCCTAAGGGAAATTAGTCCTGCATATTCATTGGAAGGACTGAAGTTGAATACTTTGGCCACCTGATGTGAAGAGCCGACTCTTTGGAAAAGACCCTGATGCTGGGAAAGAGTGAAGGCAGGAAGAGAAGGGGACAACAGAGGATGAGATGGTTGGATGGCATCACCCATTCAACGGACATGAGTTTGAGCAAGTTCTGGGAGATGGTGAATGACAGGGAAGCCTGGTGTGCTGCATTCCATGGGGTGGCAGAGTTGGATACAACTGATCAATTAAACAACAACAAAGGGTTCCAACACTATTTGTTTTAAAACACCATCCTCAGGCTTCCGTGGTAGTCTAACATTTAAGGAGCCACCTGGCAAAGCAAGGGTCACCGGCTGGACCCCTGGTTTGGGAAGATCCCACCTGCCTCAGAGCTACTAAGCCCATGCACCACAACCACTCAGCCTGCATCCTGGACCACTCGAGCCCCAGCTACGGAGCCGTGGCACTCAGAGCCGCTCCATGCAACGGGAGAAGCCACCGCCAACGAGACGCCCGTACACCGCCACTAGAGCGAGCCTTCCTGCGGCAGCAAAGACCCACCACAGCCAGTAACAGATAAATCTTGAAGAGAAAAAAAAATCTTAAGAAACGTCCTGTTTTTAGAAATCTTGTCTCTGCTCCTCATTCCAAGCATGTATAGATAACTGAAGTTACCCCTCCTTCAACAATAAATACTGGACCTAATATGGATCCTCCCGTAATTTCATTAAATATTTTCAGCAAGGATTCGTCTAAATTTCACTGCAAAGTATATGTCTATGAACTCCTGAAAACATGTGAGACTCTTTCAAAACTATTTTTATGATCATAATAAGTAGCAGTAGCTGAGGAAGTAGTCACCGTCTCTTCACCGTGCTGACAGCCGCACTGACGGAGCCAAAGCAGTGCTGGGGAGACTGCGACAGCCCGCGCTCGGCCCAGGACAGGGGGACTCACGCCTCGACCACACTCGCAGACGAGAACTGACGGAAGCCGGTTCCGACCTCACAGATCCCAAAGAGTCTCACAGACGCCTCCCTCCCACAAAGTCCAAGAATCGCACTTTTGAGATCTACTGCCCTGGGGGTTTACAACAGCATGAGTAAAACCAGCTCCCTGAGAGCACTGGAAACAGCCAACAGTTCCACTCCTTCCTTTGATCTATTTAGATTCAGTTCAAAGACAATGATGAGCCACCGTTTTTCACTGAACGCCTCTGGATATGAGAGTATGGGGTACCGTCCGGGGTAGTCAACCTCCAAGAGACCGCCCGGGATCCTCACTTCCTGGTTTTACACCCTCGGGCAACCCCGTGTGACCTACAGGGTGGAGCAGAAAGGACGGCATTCAGCAGAGATCAGGCTGCAGAAACACCATGGCTGCCACCTCAGCGTCTCCGTTTCTCTCTCGGATCATTCATTCCGTGGGAAGCCAGCTGCCAAGCCGTGAGCAGCTCTGTGGAGGAGCCCCCGCAGTAAGGAACCGAGTCTTCTCTCAATGGCTACTAAGTGAGCTTGGAAACAGATTCCCCAGACCTCGGCCGAGCGCGCAGGGGACGGGAGCCCTGACTGACAGGCTGACTGTAACCTCACAAGAGACCCTGAGTCAGAACGTGCCAGCTAAGCTACTCCCAAATTCTTGACCCTGAGGAACTCTGTGAGATAATAAATCTTGTTTTAAGTTGGTAACTTTGCAAGTAATGTTTATGTAACATAGATAACCAGTAACTCTCCTTCCCCTCAAATTTCAAAATACGGCTTAAAAAAAGAGACACAAATATAAAAGTTAACAGTGAAAGACAATATGAGTTAAGTGCCAAGTCAGTATTCCAGACATAAGTTCAGATCAGGAAAAATTTTTCTGTGGCCCAGAGAGTTGAGAAAAGCTTTCCCCAAAGAGCTAGAACTTGAACTGAGCTTTCAAGAAGAAGCAGGCTTCAGCTAAGTGGAGGAGAATACTCCAGGGAGGAAGAAATGAGTACAGCAAAGTGACAGCTTAAAAAGAGGGGAGCTCTTGGGAAAAGTCAGGAGATGAAGTAGTAAATGTAGAAATAAGTCAGCTTAAAGAGGGTTTTAAATATGACTAAGTTTAGCTTTTATCACTGGACAGACACTCAAGGTTTCTGAACAGGCAAGTAATGTAACTACAGCAGTAATTCCGAGAACTTCCAAAAGGCTTCCCTCTCTTCCCAATGAACTTTTGTAAAACCACTCATATATATACACCTTTACATCTCAGTCTCACTTTGCTGGATGGATATGAATCACCAATGGGCTTCCCCTGGCGGCTCAGGGGTAGAGAAGCCACCTCTGGAATGAAATGATATTGGCAAGTCCCTGGCGGTCCAGTGGTTAGGATCCAGTGCTCTCTTTGCTGGGGTCTGGGTTCAATCGCTGGTCAGGGAACTAAGATCCCACATGGTGTCCCCGGGGCACAGTCAAAGGAAAAAATACATAAAGTGGCATCTATAAAAATCAGCTAAAATGGAGAGTTAATTCTAGAATAAGTCAAAAACTCTAAATTATGTCTATTTGCCAGAACATTTTATTTATAATTTTATTACTTAAATTTGTATTTTATAATCAATATCCTTCATGTTCAAAATTTGTGTGTGACCCCAGTCAAATTCCGTGTTTGCTGAACACATACCATGTAAAATAAAGAGTTCTTGGTGAACTGGCTACTCCCTCAACAGGATCATAGAAACCTTCATGAGCACCTTTCCTTCGCTCTTCTGTTACCTGATGTCAAGAGTTTAAAAGCCCAAGCACAACACCTTGACCTCCTTGGAGTACAGATACTAGAAAAATCCAACGAAAAAGCAAACATAAAATTACACCACAGTGCCTACAAAACATTTAGGCTCATGCTCTTCCCTAATTCTGGCTGCAAAATTAATATGAATCCTCATTTTATATTCTCTTCATTAAAAATGTCAGACAAAATACAAGCCTCAAAAATAGTTTTTGGAAACATGACCGCTGGCAAGATGGGACCTGTTTTCATGATAAATACTTACTGTGTGAGAACCGCTGGGTGATGGGGGTCCCGGGATAAGGGTATGTCCGACTCTCCCACTGGATGTTCCCTTCCTGAACAGCCTTTATGAAACCATGGTAACACTGGTGGGCTACACCTAAAGACAAAAGTAACCAACGCCTCAGCCTGGACTCTTCACTCGTAAACCAAATTATAAAATTGAATCTACTGTCTCATCACTTTTATAAGATGTAAGTTTCTTTGAGGAACTCCAAATTTCTTTGTTTTTTTTCATTCAAAGACAGAAAACAAAATCACATAAGTTCAAAACTGGAAGATCTAATCTTCAGATTTTACCAAGGTTAAATGACTCCCTCAAGGTGACAAAATCTGCTCACACTTTAACTCTGCTTCTCTTACGTCACATCATGAGGAAACACATCAAAATAACTGGTGCTGTTTACTCCAAAACAAAGAGGCTTGGGAGATAATTTAGTTTTGCGAGAAAAAATACAGTAAAACAATCTCTGGAATATAACAGCTGTTCAGTAAATATCTATAGTTAGACCACGTATTCTCCGTATTAAACAAGGAGATAATAATTAGCTGACAGTGGATTATGAAATGATGAATTTATAACTAAGGAAAGCTGTCTAAAAAAAAAAAATCAGAGTTTTTACTATAATGCTAGATACATGTCATTATATACATGTCCAAACTCACAGAATGTACCCCCTAAAGTAAACCACAGATTTTGAGTGACAATGATACATCAATATTATCAATGCAGGATCATCAACTGTAAAATGTACCACCCTGGTGAGGATGCTGAAAGTGGGAGAGGCTGTGAGTGTCTGGGGGCAGAAGGTATACAGGAAATCTATGACCTGTGCAATTTTGCCGTGAACCTAAAACCACTCTAAAAAAAAATGAAGTCTCTTTTTAAAAAAGTGAGAGCTTCATACTTCTGGAACAATCTGTTTTTCCAACACATGAAATTACTATCTTATTTCAAAGAGAAGCATTTTGAATGAAGTGTACAATCAATTATTTACATTTTGAAAGAATACCACTCTTGAATTTATGCCACCTTGAGGATCCTTAAGCAGGATCAGAGAACATGTTTTCCAGTGATGATCATCCTCCCTTGGCTGAACTCACAGATAAGAACTGGAATATGAAAAAGACATGGCCATTTTTAATGTGTGACCATACTGTCAACTATACACTGCACTGGTAAAGTAATGCAAATTTTCAAATCTTGGATTGAGATAAGGCAGTAATGAATAAAAGACAGATACGTAATGATGGAGGGGAGAAAAAACTGTCCTGGCAGTGACTTCTCCCAGAAGATCTAAGACTGGGAATACTAGGTTAAGGTTCTTTTCTCTTAAAAAAAGAAAAAAAGATCGAAATGATAAGAATCCAAGAATAAATAAATATCTTTGATTAGATCACCACCCCTCATGTATGATTCTTCCTCCTCTATTTTCGAGGTAAAACCATCTACCTCCGTAGTGCAGGGAGCCAGTCTCTCCTGCAGAGGCCATTAATTCTGCAAACAGAAGCAGGTTGTACATGCCAGTGTTACCAGTTGTGAGCAGATGCGCGCAGGGCTGGGGGAAAGTTTCAACACAGCTGGTCCTTATTAGCCATCAAGGTTGGACTCTGGACAACTGATAAGGACCCTACTCCCCAGAGAACCACTCTGCTTCTAGGAAAGATTTTAAGACTGATTCTGATCTAAACATTTTCCTCTCTCATATCTCTGGCTGCCTTGCTCACACCAGCAAAGAAAAAGTCAATACAACCCTTGCTTTGATCAAAGATTATTCAACTGGCTTGGTCATCTTCATTAAAAAAAAAAAAAAAAAAAGGCCCTTTCCACCTAAAACGGAATGAAATAAAATAACTGTTATTAATTAAAAATACAGGGGACTGCCCTGACGGTCCAGTGGTTAAGACTTGACTCTCCAGCATAGTGGGTGTAGGTCTGATCCCCGGTCGGGGGGCTAAGACCCCACATACCTCATGGCCAAAAAACCAAAAAACCAAAAACAGAAGCAATATTGTAACAATTCAATAAAGACTTTAAAAATGGCCCACATAAAAAAATATTTGAAAAAATATAGTATAACTAGTAACCTCAACATTTAGTTAAAGCTGAAATCTTGATTAGAAAATGGAGGGGAGAAAAAGGAGAAATTCATTTTAAAAAGTAAAATACATATATAGGATCTGGGCTGTTTAGAGATAAAATCAAGCAGTAAGTGCTTTCATAACTCCACATCTGCCATAAACAGCTACTTTAAGCTATTCGCAGTTTGCTATGAGGACTGTAAAGCAGTTATAATAGTCCTGACAATGGTAAGAGTTACATGAAGGTTTGCTCTTACTGTCAATCCATATTCATCCCTACTCTACCTATTCAAGAATAATACAATTTACCAGATCAACTCCAAGAATATGCAGGAAAAGAATCCTCATTTTAAAACTGCAAATTGGATTAAAAACTGCAGTATTCAAGTTGTTCATAAACTAGGCAGGATAACGAGAAAAGGAAAATGTCCAGAGCTAACTGTCTAAGTGTTAGAACCACAATAAATGTAAGGGAGAAAAGAGAAAAGGAAACTGAGAGATTAAAAGTCATTCAAAGAAACCTTAAATGAGTAAATAGAGCTCCCGCGCCCCACAGTACCTTTAATAAGCCGGTACCACTGCTTGCAGACAAGGGCCGCAGTTTTGTGCTCCTGGTATGGGGAGAGGAAGGAGAGGATATACTCCAAAACTTCTTCTGGCAGCTCAGACATGGACCTGTTATGTCGAGTCTCCTCAGCCTCCAGCGCCGCGCGGGGCTCCTCATCTGGCTCCATCGTCCCTTCCAGCACGGTTTCCTCCTGGTCCACAGCCATGAAACTGTCATCTTCGCTGTCTGAGGAGCTGGCCATGACATTCCACGCGACAGCTACAGCAGGAGAGAAGCACATCAGTGTACTCTGTCTGAAGTTCTGAAACAGCTCAGGCACACGCAGCCAAGCTGTTCACGATTTCTTTCAGGTGCTCAGATTGAAACCTGTCCTTTAGCACTTCCCCACACTAGTTGTGAGCTACCTTAATTTGTCAGGTACAGCTCAAATACCAAGCCCATCCCAAATATCTAATAAATCTCTAGAAGTTTCTGATAGCAATTTTTTTCGTCTTCACTGAAAACCTAGAGTGTCAGCCAAGTTCTGGTATAACCATAAAACCAAAAGACTTGAGCTCAACAACTCCTCTAACTCAAGGATATGATCGGCAATAACAAAGGGAACGGCAACTAGCTTCCCTCAGCCAGTAATATGATTCAAGACCTCAAACGCGGAAGAAAAAACTAACAGCGCATCCTAAAAGAGTAAAAAGAACACTCTGAGGACATGGGAATAAGAAATGATAGGGTGCTTTTTTGAGCTTTTACACAAGACAGTTCACTTAAGAGGATAGTAAATATTCTAATAACAAGCTTAACTAGCTGTAATACCAAATACAAGGCAATATTTAAAACAGGAAACATCGAAACAGATCCGAGGAGTCAAAAACTGAAAACAATATAAATACCCATCGACAAGAGAACAGATAGACTGTGCTACATTCAAACAGCAGGAAGGAAGGAACCACAGATTCACACATGGGTAAATCTTAATCCTGAGCAAAAGAAGACAGAAAAGTACATACTACTTATCCATGCTTATATCAAATTGAACACTAGGCAAAAACAATTTATGTACAATATCTTAAAAACTGGAAAGAATGATCACAGCAAGAAAAACATGAGTCAAAACTCATGAAATTGCTCCTAACATAATGCATCTGCCAAACTAGCTCACGATACTGCAATGCCTCCTAACCAAGTGGCTGCTGATGAACCGATGGTGGTGAACAAACCAGGGGCTACTGAGAAGCAGGGGATTGGCCTAACGCTCACGGTCGGGAGGGGGGCGGTGCAGAGGAAGGGCAGCAGCAATCCCCTCCACTCCCTGGAAGCAGAGGACTGTGATGGGTGTACTACAAACTGTGTTAAATAAAAGATCCTGGATAGCCACCTCTGCTCTGCTTTGAGTGAACTCTTTTCCACACGCTTATCTTGCTAGAGGAAGGCCTCTCCATTTCCAGCCCTAACTCCAAGGCTGAAGAGTACAGTTACACATCAAAATGACTATACTACCCAAGGCAATCTACAGGATCGATGCAATCCCTATCAAGTCAACAATGGCATTTTTCACAAAACTAGAACAAAAATTCTTAAATTTTGTATAGAGACATAAAAGATCCTGAATAGCCAAAGCAATCTTGAGAAAGAAAAACAGAGCTGGAAGAATCAGGCTCCCTGACTACTCTCCATGCTACAAAGCTACAGTAATCAAAACAGCATGGACGTGGCACAAAAACAGAAATATAGATCATTGGAACAGGATAGGAAGCTCAGAAATAAACCTATGCACCTCTGGTCCATTAATCTATGGCAAAGTGGTGCTGGGAAAACTGGACAGCTATATGCAAAACAAAAATGAAATTATAACACTCCTTAGCACCACACAGAAACATAAACTCAAAATGGATCAAAGACAAATATAAGACCAGAAGGAAAACATAGTCAGACCACTTTTTGACATGAATCGCAGCAAGGTATTTATCGAGCCGTCTCCCAGAGTAATGGAAATAAAAGCAAAAGTAAATAAGTGGGATCTAAATAAATTCAGTAACTTTTGCATAGCAAAGGAAACCATAAACAAAACAAAAAGACAACCTAGAGAATAGAAGAAAATATTTGCAAATAATGTGACTGACAAAGGGTTCAGTTCAGTTCAGTTGCTCAGTCGTGTCTGACTTTGCAACCCCATGGCCTGCAGCACCCCAGGCCTCCCTGTCCATCACCAACTCCCGGAGTATGCTCAACTCATGTCCATCGAGTCGGTGATGCCATCCAACCATCTCATCCTCTGCCATCCCCTTCTCCTCCTGCCTTCAATCTTTCCCAGCATCAGGGTCTTTTCCAAAGAGTCAGTTCTTTGCATCAAGTGGCCAAAGTATTGGAATTTCAGCTTTAGCATCAGTCCTTTCAATGAATATTCAGGACTGATTTCCTTTAGGATGGACTGGGTGGATCTCCTTGCAGTCCAAGGGACTCTCAAGAGTCTTCTCCAACACCACAGTTCAAAAGCATCGATTCTTCGGTGCTCAGCTTTCTTTATAGTCCAACTCTCATTTCCATACATGACTACTGGAAAAACCACAGCTTTGACTTAGATCCCACGGAGTCACAAAAAGAAGATATCCCACTAATTCCTCTCAAAGAGATTAACCCAGTAAGAGTCAAAGACACAAAGAATACCAACACAAGACAGATTGTGGTACCAAACAAGTTCTAGCAGCTCAGGGAAGGAAGAGATGGCTTCCAACTAGTTTGAGAAAGAAGTTACACAGAAGCAAGCCTTTGAAGAATAGGGTTAGGGTTAGTCATCCCAAAGAATGAAATGGGGGAAGGTGGAAAGATGGAAGATTTTCAAGTTACACTTGATCTTAGCCAAAAGGCCGAGAAGCGATAAGATTTTCAAGTTACTGTTTCCTGTACCAATGTTCTTTGTCACTTACAGAAGTACTTTTAGGACAAAAGGGCAAAAGCTATTTTTTGCGTGATGGGCATTTTATCACAAGTACAAACTACTTAATATCTTATGTACATTAACAGAAGTTCATAATCTGCAGACTCCTTAACTCCTGACAGTCGATATTTTGACCAAAAAAAGTCTAGAAACAGAGAAATTTGGCATAACTACAGTTGCTATTAGCAAACTGTAAGCTATTTTGACAAGTAAATTCAGAGAGCTGTTTCTAGAAAGCATTCCAAGTTTAATAACAGATATCAGCTACAGTGAGGTTCTTTTTTTAACGGTTAACTCATCTCTCTGTGTTATTTAAGAGTCCTTTTAATGAAATAGAAAAATGAAGTGTTTCCCCAAAGTACCTATCAGGATACTTTCTTATCACTCTTTGCAATGGCTGACGTTAAATGAAAGCGGTTCATGACTATCAGAGAACAGCAGCAGAAATGCGCCAGTTCTCAGGGCCACGGCCTGTATTCACATGCAGCCGGCGGATTTCACTGCATATAAATGGCCAAGGAAAACGTACTGGTTTCAATCAATGAAGATATTCTAGGTTCTGAAAATTCCATATATTCTAGGTTCAGCAAAATGTTTCATGTGGTATAAACTGAAAAAGTGTAACGGAACTTTAATACCCAAATTTGTATTTTGTGAGAGCTTGAATTTTTAGATTTTAAGTAATAACACACAAAGTACAGAACAATTTTAATTGTGTACTTTAACTACAACACTGATGTGAGACAAAAGGCTTTCATGGGAGTCCAGTATGAATCAGGGGAGAGTTAGAAAGTAGGTGCATTAAAAGGTGCAGTTTTCTGGGCTAGAAATTTTCTCTAGAAAATAATTATTTATGAAAGACAATGGAGAAGAGGCAGATAGCCACGCTGTAACAGCAGTTAGCTGTATTAGCCCAGCGTGGGCCGCACCAGGCTGCAGCGAAGCTCACGGCACGGCCACCTCTCCCTCCACGCGTTCGCAGCACTGAAGACCTGCCTTCAAACGAGCGGCTACTGCACTACGGTCTGCCCGCCTCCTCCTCTCCCCCAGGGCACAGCAGGAAACAATTCATTTCCTGTATCCATATACACACTCAGCAAAGCTGCTGAGTGAGTAAGCAGACATAGTCTCAGGAATTCATTTCAGAGTCAACAACAAAACCTAAATGTTCACTTCTAGATATTGTGACAAAAAACAGAAACTTCCTACCAAAAACTTAAATAAAACTAATAAAATCAGAGACTTCAGATGGTTAAAAGAAACTAGAGAGTAAAAATGGGGCATAAGGACTTCCCTGGTTGCCCAGTGGTTAAGACTCTGCACTTTCACTGCAGAAGACATGGGTTCCATCCCTGGCTGGGGAACCAAAATCTTACAAGTTGCTTGCTGCTTCCAAAGAAATTTAAAAAAAAAAAAAAATTAAAAGATAAAATGTACAGTTCCTAAAAAATCATTACTATATTTAAAATGTTCTGATTTTTTCTGCCGTTATATACCCTCACTCTGACAACAAGGGAGGAGAAAGGAAAATCCACTGCATGCCAAGATTCTCTTGGCCTTTTGGGGAAAGCTTCTATTGCAGCGGTTCTCAGACCTCTGAATTTCACAGATCAGCAAGTTTTTTTGGACTGATCTAGGGTCAACAAATTTTTATTTTCCCAAGTAAGGCAAAAAAAAATTCGAAAAGGCGAAAACAAAAAAACTACATACACACACACAAGTCCTACCACCTAATATCATCACAGTTTCATAAAAAGGTGTTTAAAAACTCAAGCTGGAAAATCATAATCTCTGAATAACGGCTTTTACTTCCAAGAAAGGAAACCTGGACCTCCCTGGCGGTACAGTGGTTAAAGACCCACCTGCCAATGCAGGGGACACAGGTTCAATCCCTATTCTGGGAAGATTCTACATGCCACAGGGCAACTAAGCTCATACACCACAACTGAGCCCATGTGCTGCAACTACTGACGCCCATGCGCCCTAGAGCCCATGATCCACAGGATCCTCTCTAAGTAAGAGAGACGCCCTCGCACCATAAGGAGAGAGCAGCCCTCCACTTGCCGCAACTAGAGAAAGCCTGCATGCAGCAACGAAGACCCAGCGCAGTCAGAAAAAAGAAACATTATAAACGCACACATGCATAAACCCTCAAAGCAGTAAGAGCCTGGACCAATGTTTTTGGGACTATGATTTCACTGCTATGTCATGATAGCAACATTTCATTTCACTACTTATTTGATTTGTGAAAAAAATCCACAATTTAAACAAGTTATATAGTCTGAATTTATTAAGAGGCTAATTTAAATTAAAACTCCCAGTATGCTGGGAAACCATTTTCTAAAGAGAAATTTCCTAAAGAGACATGATGGCTACTGGCAAGAATGCATGAAAGATGAATGCAACCTAATTTCTTTTAGAAATAGCTTAGCTGCTCTTTTGTTTCATTGGCTGGTAAATTTACAATGCTTTTTACTCATGTGTTTCCCCTACTAAATTCTTAAGGTCTATTTAACAAGGCTTAACTGTAGCACTTTTCTTATTTAAACTGCAATGAAACATATCAATTCTTATTACTGTTTTTTTTATTATTATTACTGTTATTTAGGGGTGTTGCAGCAAAACTTACAATTTCAAACTTTCCACAGAAGCTAAAGCGTAAAACATAAGATGCTATTTTATGCTACATTTAATAAAAAAAAAAAGAAAAGAAGAAAAAGGAACAAATCCAGACCTCATTCTAAAATGATTTAAGTTGGAAAACTCTTCAGGATCCAGAGGAAAGTCTATGAAATAATAAGGAAAACAAAAGTCTCCCCCGGGGTAAGGATGGCTAGAGCAATTACCACTTCATGGCTTCAGTTTTAAGAAGGGCTAACACCTTTCTAGTTCACTCATCCACTACAGATCTATTTCATTGGAAGGAACACATTTTTAAAGTTTTATTATTATCATTTTTGGCCATGCCATACAGCTTACAAAATCTTAATCCTCTGACCAAGGACCCAACCCCTGGCCCCTGCAGTGGAAATGCTGAGTCCTAACCACTGGACCACTAGGAAATTTCCAGAAGGAATAATTTTTTAAAAATCAGAAGAACTGAACAATATCTGTGTACTCATGTTCAGAGCAGCACTGTTCACAACAGCAAAAAGGTGGAAACAACACAAATATCTATCAGTGGATAATGGATAAATAAAATGTAGTATATACACAACAACAGAATATTATTTAGCCTTAAACATGAAGGGTATTTTGACACAGGCTACAAGGAGAAGCCAGAAGACACTATGCTAAATGAAACAAGCCAAACACAGGATTCTGACTCTATGCGGCACCCAGGGCACTTAGGTCATACAGCTAAGGAGAAAGGCGGCTGCCAGCGGAGCAAGAGGGAGCGGAGACCGGGAACTATTGTTTAAGGCGCATGGAGTTTCAGAGGAAGACAAAAACATTCTGGGATGAATAACGGTGATGGCTGCACAACAATGTGAATGTACTCAGTATCACTTAACTATAGTTAAAAATGATTAAAATGGTAAACTTCATTACATAAATTTACAATTTAAAAAACTGCATAGAACACAGATGCACGTTTTTCAAAAAATTAATCACTGTGTAAATTGCAATTGCAGTCACTCAGTCATGTCCGACTCTTTGCGACCCCGTGGACTGTAGCCCACCAGGCTCCTCCATCCATGGGATTCTCCAGGCAAGAACACTGGAGTGGGTTGCCATTTCCTTCTCCAGTGGATCTTCCCGACCCAGGGATCGAACCCAGGTCTCCCACGTCGCAGGCAGACGCTTTAACCTCTGAGCCACCAGGGAAGCCCATGGAATATCACCAGGACCTTCAGAAGGCCTCTGTATGCCCTGCTCAACCTTTTGTTGTTGTCGTTCAGTCGCTCAGTCATGTCTGACTCTCTGCGACCCCATGGACCGCAGCACGCCAGGTCTCCCTGTCCTTCACCATCTCCCAGAGCTTGCTCAAACTCATGTCCATTGAGTTGGTGATGCCATCCAACCATCTCACCCTCTGTTGTCCCCTTCTCCTCCTGCCCTCAATCTTTCTAAGGATCAGGGTCTTTTCTAATGAGTCAGCTCTTCACATCAGGTGGCCAAAGTACTGGAGTTTCAGCTTTAGCATCCGTCCTTCCAATAAATATTCAGGACTGATTTCCTTTAGAATTGACTGGTTGGATCTCCATGCATTCCAAGGGACTCTCAAGAGTCTTCTCTAACACCACAGTTCATAAGCATCAATTCTTTCCTACTGAGTCTTCTTTACGGTCCAACTCCCATATCCATACATGACTACTAGAAAAACCACAGCTTTGACTATACAGACCTTTGTTGGCAAAGTAATGTCGTTGCTTTTTAATATGCTGTCTAGGTTTGTCATAGCTTTTTCTTCCAAGAAGCAAGCGTCTTTTAATTTCATGGCTCCAGTCATCATCTGCAGTGATTTTGGAGCCCGGAAAAATAAAGTCTGCCACTGTTTCCACCATTTCCCCATCTGTTTGCCATGAAGTGATGGGACTGGACGCCATGGTCTTAGTTTCTGAATGCTGAGCTTTAAGCCAGCTCTTCACTCTCCTCTTTCCCTTTACCTCCTGTCAACCTTTACCCTGACTCACCCTGAAGTGCCACTTCCCTGGTGGCTCAGATGGTAAAGAGTCTGCCTGCAGTGCAGGAGACAGGGTCCTGGTCCCTGGATCAGGAAGATCCCCTGGAGAAGGAAATGGCAACCCACTCCAGTATTCTTGCCTGGAGAATTCCAAGGACAGAGGATGCTGGCAGGCTACAGCCCACAGGGTTGCAAAGAGTCAGACATGGCTGAGCAACTAACACTTTCTCTTTCAACCAGAAGTAGTCATTATGCTATTATATTTATCAATCCCTTACTTTTCGTTACAGTTTCACCCCATAAGGATGTCACATAAAAAAAATACATTGCTTAGGTGTTAAACATAGCTGCAATTCACTGTAGTGTAAAATCTTGTTGTATGAATCAGTCATAATTTATCTTTGTTGAATAAAATCAGTTACTTGTTATGAAATAACAAATATTAGCTTCTCTAGAATAGTGGCTTTCAAATTTTGACAGCAACCACAGTAAGAAAATACATTTTACCTCACAGTCCACCCACATATATACATACAGAACTAGGAAGAAGTTTCACAAAATAATACCCTTACATAAAGCACACTGATATTTTCTATTGTATTTATCATTTAAGAAAATTGTTGGTCAAATGCCACTAAACCGTCTTCATTCTAATGGGCTACAAGCCCAGGTTGAAAAACAATTCTCTAGAGTATGTATTCAGGTGTGAAATTGCTGGGTGTGGGTTATACTTATTTACTAGATAAAGTCAACTGTCTTTTAAAGTGAGTGTCCCATCGCTTCTCGGCCTTTTGGCTGAGATCAAGTATAAAGCGAACGTTCCAATTTACACTCCCACCTGCAGTGTATACAGCTGTTAATTTTAATTTGATTTAAAATCATAAAATGGGCTTTAAAAGTTTATTAGGGGCTTCCCAGATGGTCAAGTGGTTAAGAATCTGCCTGCCAACACAGGGGGCATGGGTTCGATCCCTGGTCCAACAAGATCCCACAAGCCTCAGAGCGACTAGGCCTGTGCACCGCAACTGCTGAGCCAGGGTGCCCAGAGTCCCTGCTCGGCGACCAGAGACGCCGCTGCGGTGAGGAGACCTCGCACCGCAACTGCTGAGCCAGGGTGCCCAGAGTCCCTGCTCGGCGACCAGAGATGCCGCTGCGGTGAGGAGACCTCGCACCGCAGCTAGGTGAGCCCCGCCCGCCCCAGCTAAAGAAAGCTTGTGGGCAGCAATAAAGCCCCAGTGCAGCCAAAAATAAATTTAAAAAATAAAAATAAACAGCGGCAACCTCTGGCTTCATTAAAAAAAAAAAAATCAAGTATGCTTCTGGCCGTCTATTCATTTTGTACAGTATCTTGATTATCTGAGAGTTGTATAAATATTTGTTGAGTTAGGTGCCACCAAGACCTAAGCCAACATTAGATAAATAATACAGATAGTTACTACTTTTCACCACTTCACAAGTTACAACTCTCCTCATTAATAACTTACCTAATTAAAAACTCATATTTTACATCTTATTGCTAGGACTTCCAATAAAGCCCAGACAAAGGCAAGAGCACAAAAACCAATCAAGATACAGCATGCCCAGCCAGAATTTGCTTTTAGGCAGAAAATATGCCTTAAGACAGAACGTCCAGGAATAAGTGAAAATTGCCAATGCCAACTGCCCTTCTATATGTGTTGTATCATATCGTATTCAGATGGATAGTGTGATGGCTGAAAATCTTTAACACCCTAATTTAAATTTAAGAGTCCACATTTAAAAGGATGGAGTGAAGGAAATTAATTTCTATCTTTGACTTTCTTTAAATTTGCTATAATCTCAGGGAAACTGATTCTGCATACTGTATCAATTGTCTGGTTTTTTTTTGTTTTTTTTTAAATAAGAAATGTCAAAACTCAGTACTTTGTACCACTCATAAAAATAAGCAAAGACTGTACAAAATATAAATGTATTCAAAAAAGCTTGTAATACGAAATTCTAGGTAGAAGTAATATGCAATGGTGAAATTCTGTACTCGGAGCCAAAGGCCAACTGAAGGATCTGTTCTAAACAGCTGACTTTTTAAAAAATAACCTCATTTATTTATTTACATGTATTTTTGGCTGTGCGTGCAGGAGCAACTCCTCAGCTCCAGGTGTCTGGGCTCCTCACTGCAGTGGCTCCTTTTCCTGGGGAGCAGAGGCTCGAGGCCTTGCAGGCTTCAGGCTCGGCAGCTGTGGGGCACACGGGCTCAGTGCTCCGAGGGCTGAGGGTCTTTCTGGACCAGGCTTCCAACCCACGTCTCCTGCACTGGGAGGCGGACTCCTCACCACTGAGCCACCAGGGTCAACAGCTGACTGTGAAACATTCTTTTAAACAAATCGTGCTCAGAGATAGCTGATTTCCAGTGTTGTACTAGGGTCTAAAACATTCTCTCAAAGAAATCCACAAGAGCATACTATAAAACTAAATGCCCGTAGTTTAACTGTTCCACATTACTACTTCAGAGCAGTTTACAAATTCTAAAATCAAACTGACATACACTAGTAGAGTTCCCAACCACACAATAACAGTATCGTACAAAAGAAGGATAATACCTAGTTTGTCAAGAGTGATAAACTTCCGTTACTTCTTTTAAACTGCAAACCATCATCAATACTTCAAAAAGGAGATATGTTAAATGGAGAGTACATAAAGATTAGCTAAATAGACAAACAGGTATGCATTAACATTAAACTTCTCCGGAAGAAAGTAAATACATTAAAGAGAGTTTCAGGATGGAAAACAGTGATCTTGAGAAATTATCAAGGAAAAAATATTTGAAACACACTGTCATACCTAATTATATAGCAAATAGGTGGCATAACACCACAGAGATAGAAATTAGTTCAAGTGGCTTTAAAAAGCAATATTTCTTACTACACATCTTTTGTGTGTTATTTTAAGTACAAAAAAAAAATCAATTAAAAAAAAGCTGTATTCCGTAGTCTTACTTGTAGTAACAATATTGCCATTGGTTTTTTTTTTTAATACTACAGGTACAGTGTAAAGCAAATAAATAATTATGTTTACTCCATTAAAAGCCAAAACCAAAATAAAAAACAAAAAAAGAGATACAAGTATAAAATTAAAGAGATAAAATTCCTGCAATTATAAATATAAATAAAAAGTAACAGTAGGAACTCATTTTTTCCCCTCTTAAAAGAAAGTATTTCCTAGCCTTGTTCATTGAAAAAGATTCAGAACAGAAACAATGACATCTCAGTAGCAATGAATACCCCTACCACCTGGACTGTGGTCTCTATATATTATATTTTCCACTAAAATGAAGTAGGTCTCCTTCAAGAATGGCTGTTTCTACAGTTGAGGTAGGAAATGCACAAGAAGAGCCTGGAATATCTTCTTGTGCCCCAAAGCAAAGAGACTCCTGAGGACAGAAGCAGTCATATCAAAAGGGCACAGGATACAACTTGAAGGCACCCCCACACCCCTGAAAGAAAACAATCTGAGCATAAAAAACACAAAAACCTAAGAAAACTGTTATGGATTTAAATGTATCAAGTATATTAAAATCTGTAAGTTCAAATGATACCAAAGAAAATTCACTGGTCATCAGGAGAGGCTGCTAAGGGACTAACTCATGATTACTAAAACTTAACAAAGGGAAAGAATCAAGTTCTTTTCCTGCCTTTCCTATACTAACCATAACCAAATAGTTAATACAGGAAAGAAGTTTGGGAGGAATTCTACCTAGATGAAGAAGGAATGACAGATAATCACCATTTTGTAAACTCTAATAATTTATAATCAATAAAGACAGCTAAAAGCTACTATATAAAAGACTGATGGAAAACATTATAATCAGAGAGATCAGGCAATACCATCTGAACCTAGACCTCAATCTCTGAGACCACCGGAAATTACCCCTCAGGAGTAATGCAACGGGAAGTACGCAGAACTGCCTGTGAAGCATGCTTGCTCTAATATTTTAATTGATTCATGGCTCTACATCAGGCTAAAAAGACTAACTGCTGAGGCCTTCTGCCTGAAGGCAGTTTCTGGACCTCAATAAAAGTGAGGGGGAGCTTAAAGAGCCAGCAGCTTCCTGAGTTGAGGAGACAGAGAGCAGAGTTCAGGGATAATGAGGAGGCTGGACCACATGGGGCAGGATTCCAAAAGGAAAGAAGCCACACAGAAAAAGAACTCCAGAAATCTCTCCTGTCCTCCTAAATCTCTGCTTAATACTGGGTGACATATGCATGGTGAAACTCCACAAAGTCAGGAAAAGAATTACAAGGAAGTTGTCATTGGACCAGTTCCCACAGTTCACAAGCAGAAGACACTCAAGTTCCACCAAGTCAGATTGGACAGCTCTTGGTAATCACCTGGAATACCCAGTGGAGACCCCAGAGAGCTCACCGCAGGGATAGAGCTAAACTGTCCTGAACTGAGGACTACTCTAGATCAACCTTAGCAAGACCTAAAAACAGACCTCAAAAAGATGAAACTGATCAGTCGGCAACTTAACTGTCTGCCAAAACATTCTTTAAAGAAAGACAGCAAAAGCCACTTATCCAACACCCAACCAGAAATGACTAGATGTGCCAAGAGAACTCCCCACTCCCACCCCACCCCCACCAAAAAGACCCATACTAAGAGAAAATTCAGTCAATAGGAAAACCCCTGAAATGGCACATGGAAGAAGACGACAAGGACCTTATATCAGCGATAAGCAGTATAGGCACTTCCCTGGCAGTCCAGAGCTTAGAATCGCCTTCCAATGTAGGAGGTGCAGGTTCTGTCCCTAACTGGGAAGCTAATACCCCACATGCCTTGCAGCCCTCCCCACCCCCCAAAAAAAGCAATACTGTAACAAATTCAATAAAGGCTTTAAAAATGGTCCACATTAAAAAAAAAAAAAGAAAGGAAAATCTAGGGCTTCCCTGGTGTTCCACTGGTTAAGAATCTGTCATGCAATGCAAGGGACACCGGTTCCATCCCCGGTTCATGAAGATCCCACGTGCTGTGGGATCAACTAAGCCCATGAGCCACAGCTACTGAAGCCCACGTGCCTCAGAGCTTGTGTCCTGCAACAAGAGAAGTCACCGGAGTGAGAAGCTTGCACCCCATTCACCACAACTAGAGAAAGCCAGCATGCAGCAACGAAGACCCAGTGCAACCAAAATTAAAAATAATAAATACTTTTTGAAAAAGAAGTAGGACTTCCTTGGTGGCGCAGTGGATAAGAATCCCCCTGCCAATTCAGGGCACACGGGTTCGACCCCTGGCCTGGGAGGATCCCACGTGCGGGGGAGCAACTGGGCTCGGTGGTGACAGCCACTGAGGCTGCACGCTGCCCCTACTGATGCACGCGCCCCCGGAGCCGTGTCCGCGAGAGAAGCCTCCGCGCAGCCGCAGACAGCAGCCCTGCTCGCCGCAGCCAGAGACAGGGGCACGCGGCCAGAACACCCTCACAGCCAGAAAGAAGCAAAGAAGCATACCACTGTTATGCTCGAGCAACTAAAGGGAAGCATGACTGTAATAGAAAGAGAGAAGATATTTAAAATGAATTAACAAAAAACTTTCAGAAATGAAAAATATATAACAAGAAAACGTCAGGGCAGATAATTAACAGCAGATCAGAGAAGGGAGAAGGAAAGAATTAGGTGAAACTTTAAGACATGAGCAACACAAACTATCCAAATGAAACACACAGAGAAAAAAAGACAAAAAATCTAGCAGCGCCTCACTAGCATTTGCAACAGTGTCAGACAGCCTAACTCACTTGTAACCGGAGTCCTGGAAGAAGACAGAAAACGAGCCGGGTAAAGGTTCTTTTCTAAAATGGCGAAAATTTCCCCACATTTGATGAAAACTACAAGCCCAGAGTTCCAAGAATCTAAACAGACCAGGTAGAATAAAACACATACACAATGATAAAACCAGACCAAGAAACACATCATAATCAAACTGCTGAAAATCAGTGACTGGGAATGACTGTCAGAAACTACAAAAGCGAGAAGTCAGTGGAATGACATCTTTAAAAGGCTGAAAGAGAAATAACCAACTTGGGACTCTATATCCATGATAATACCCTGAATATAAAATAAAAGCATTTTCCAACAGGCAAGGTAGAAATAATATGACACTCGTACACCCGCAGGACAAGAAATGTTAAAGGAAGCCCTTCGGTGGGAGAAAGACGCCAGTCAGAAGTCTGAACATCCAGGCGCTAACAGATGAAGAGCACAGTGAACAGCATCAGACTCCTGCTCCCTCACTTTAAAAATTTCCCTGAAAATGTGCCTGTCTAACGAGTACATAATATACTGTGAGGTTTACAACACATGCAAATAAAATGTATGACAACAATGGCACGAAGAATGGGGAACAAGAAAAGTACTGGGTCTTATTTGTGAAGATGTATAACATCATACCTCTGAATAACAGACTGCTGATAAACTTAAAATGCATATTGTAGACTATGACGCATTTGGTATCTATATTGTAAACCCTTGAACCACAAACACGCCTAAAAGTACAGCTAATAAGCCAACAGTGGAGATAAAATATACTTTAAACATAAAGGTGCAGAGGGGCTAAACGTCAAAGGATGGGAAAGACATAAGAGAAATTCAAGCATTAGAAAGCTACAACGTCTGTGTTAACACAACACTATAGACTTCAAAACAAGGAACATTACTAGGAGAAAAAAAAAGAGGGACATTTCATAACAGTTAACGAGTCAATTCATCAAGAAGAAATAGCAATCCTAAATGTGTACTTCCTGGATAAGAACTGCAAAACTCAAGAACAAAATACCTTTAAGACCCAAAAGTTAGTTAAAGATAATGCACAGATATTAGGGACATAACAGGGTATCCTGACTTTGCTTTAAATACTCTACCACTCCTCTGTCCAAAAGTGGGGAGATAGATAAGACAGTTAAAATGTTAGTAATTTTTGAAGCTAAGGGATAAGTACACAGAGATTGAGCATATCATCCTCTGTATTTATGCATGTATTTGAAATTTTCCATTATATAAAGTTAAAAAATGAAGAAAGAAAAAAGAGCTTACTGAACTACCAAGCACTAATTAAAGGGACAGCACCAGGAGTACAGATGAGCCTGTCTGCGGGGCAGGAAGAGACGCGGGCGTAGAGGACGGACTTGTGGGCGCCGCAGGCAGAAGAGGAGGCTGGGGCCTGCTGGAATACACACCCGACCTCGGGGAAAGCGGACGTGAGGCGGAGCTGCAGTGTCTCACAGGGAGCTCGGCTCGATGCTCCGGGATGACGAGAGGGGCAGAGTGTCGGGGGTGGGGGGACATATGTGTTTATTGTTCAGTCGCTCAGTCGTGTCTGACTCTGCAACCCCGTGGATGCAGCATGCCAGGCTTCCCTGTCCATCACCATCTCCTGGAGCTTGCTCAAACCATGTCCATCGAGTTGGTGATGTCATCCAACCATCTCGTCCTCTGTCGCCCCCTTCTCCTCCTGCCCTCAATCTTTCCCAGCATCAGGGTCTTTTCCAATGAGTTGGCTCTTCGCATCAAGTTGGTTATGTGTATACATATAGCTGATTCACTTTATTATACAGCAGAAACTAACACACATTGTAAAGCAATTATACACAAACAAAAATAAATAATAAAAAGGAACTGAATTCAATCCCAAGTCTGCTGATCCTAGAGACAAAAAACAAAGATGCTACTGGGAGTTCGCTGGCAGTCTAAGGGTTAGGGCTCTGAGCTTCCACTGCAGGGGGCACAGGTTTATCCCTGGGCAGGGAACTAAGGTCTGACAAGCCACACAGTGTGACCAAAAATTAAAAAAAAAAAAACAGAATACTATGGGGTTGTAACAGAATGATATGCAGTTGCTGAAAACAGTGGCAAAACTGATTCTATTACAAGAATCCTCAATGGTACCATTTGTTAAAATGTATAGCAATACTTTTGTATAAATATGAGTAAAATTAGACTAGAATCACAATTGTCTGAAGAAATTACGTTTAAATCATATTTCAGAGTTTCTTTGGGCTCCCCTAGCGGTCCAGTGGTCAGGCCTCTGCGCGTCCACTGCAGAGGGCACGAGTTGCATCTCTAGTCAGGGACGTTCCGCATGCTTTGAGGTGTGACCAAAAAAAAAAACAGTGATATTTTCAAGTTTCTTTAAAAGGCCTTAGTTAGTTTTCTCATCTCTAAATTGTAGGTAACAATAATACCTATCTCATAAGCCTTTGTGAAAATTAAATGCTTCAGTATATGTAAACTCTCGGAAAAGTATAAGGCATATAGTAAATATTCAAATATTCTTTGTATTTTGCTTTACATTCTATTCACAAAAGCTAATGGTTAAAGTAGAATATTGTAAACAAGCTAGTAGTGAAAATAAATTTGTTTTACCATATATACCAATTTTATACCAGAAGACATGCGTAATGAAGTTACCTTTGAGAAAAGCAGTTGTATATTCTGAAACAATAAATTAGATGAATCAATGCTTTTAATAAGCACAAAAATGCAAACATATTTAGTTTTATTTCAAACTGTAAATTCTGTTACACAATGAGGCAAAAATTACTAAAAGAAAAATATGCATTTTACAACCACTTTACAATCTAAGCCTAGGAAAGAAATTTCCAATGAAAAGCAGCACCACATACTAGAGGTCCAAAAGCAGATAGAACAGTCTTATGGGGTCTGTTTCCCTTAATTTGGGCTTCCAATGAGCAAAATCCCTTTGCCAGAGAACACTGCAGATGTCTTTACAAACACAAGGCATCTACAGAGAAATAATGAAATATAGGTATATATATCTTTATAATGTCAAGTAATCATCCCATAAGTACAAATCTCATGCTGTTATTATTAAAATTTCCTGAAATTATTTTTCATCATGTAAAAAGTATGTTCTTTAGGATTTGAAATAGCTCAACTGGAATTCCATCACCTCCACTAGCTTTGTTCGGAGTGATGCTTCCTAAGGCCCACCTGATCTTGCATTCCAGGATGTCTGGCTCTAGGTGAGTGATCACACCATTGTGATTATCTGGGTCGTGAAGATCTTTTCTGCATAGTTCTTCTGTGTATTCTTGCCACCTCTTCTTAATATCTTCTGCTTCTGTTAGGTCCATACCATTTCTGTCCTTTATTGTGCCCATCTTTGCATGAAATGCTCCCTTGGTATCTCTGATTTTCTTGAAGAGATTTTGTCTTTCCCATTTTACTGTTTTCTTCTATTTCTTTGCACTGATCACTGAGGAAGGCTTTCTTAGCTCTCCTTACTATTCTTTGGAACGCTGCATTCAAATGGGTATATCTCTCCTTTTCTCCTTTGCCTTTAGCTTCTCTTCTTTACTCAGCTGTTTGTAAGGCCTCCTCAGACAACCATTTTGCCTTTTTGCATTTCTTTTTCTTAGGGATGGTCTTGATCACTGCCCCCTGTACAATGTCATGAACCTCTGTCCATAGTCCTTTAGGCACTTTATCAGATCTAATCCCTTGAATCTATTTGTCGCTTCCACTGTATAATCGTAAGGGATTTGATTTAGGTCATACCTGAATGGTCTAGTGTTTTTCCCTACTTTCTTCAATTTAAGTATGAATTTTGCAATAAGGAGTTCATGATCTGAGCCATAGTCAGTTCCCAGTCTTGTTTTTGCTGACTGTATAGGGCTGTTACATCTTTGGCTGCAAAGAATATAATCAATCTAATTTCTGCACTGACCATCTGGTGATGTCCATGTCACCAGATGTGTAGAGTCTTCTCTTGTGTTGCTGGAAGAGGGTGTTTGCTATGACCAGTGCGTTCTCTTGGCAAAACTCTGTTAGTCTTTGCCTTGCTTCATTTTGTACTCCAAGACCAACTTTGCCTGTTACTCCAGATATCTCTTGACTTCCTACTTTTGCATTCTAATTCCAAGGAAATAAATGAAAAGGACTTCGTTTTTGGGTGTTAGTTCTGAAAGGTTTTGTAGGTGTTCATAGAACCATTCAACTTCAGCTTCTTCTTCATTACTGGTTGGGGCATAGACTTGGATTACTGTGATATTGAATGGTTTGCCTTGGAAACAAACAAAGATCATTCTGTCATTTTTGAGACTGCACCCAACTACGGCATTTCAGACTCTTGTTGACTATGATGGCTACTCCATTTCTTCTAAGGGATTCCTGCCCACAGTAGTAGATATAATGGTCATCTGAGTTAAATTTGCCCATCCCAGTTCATTCTAGTTCACTGATTCCTAAAATGTCGATGTTCACTCTTGTCATCTCCCGTTTGACCACTTCCAATTTACCTTGATTCATAGACCTAACATTCCAGGTTCCTATACAATATTATTCTTTACAGCATTGGACTTTACTTCCATCACCAGTCATATCCACAGCTGGGCGTTGTTTTCACTTTGGCTCCATCTCTTTATTCTTTCTGGAGCTATTTCTCTCCTCTTCTCCAGTAGCATATTGGGCACCTACCAACCTGGGGAGTTCATCTTTCAGTGTCATATCTTTTCGCCTTTTCATACTGTTCATGGGGTTCTCAAGGCAAGAATACTGAAGTGGTTTGCCATTCCCTTCTTCAGTGGACCACGTTTTGTCAGAAATCTCCACCATGACCTGTCTGTCTTGGGTGGCCCTACACCACATGGCTAATAGTTTCATTGAGTTAGACAAGGCTGTGGTTCATGTGATCAGTTTGATTAGCTGCACTCCATACCCCAGTAAATTTGGAAAACTCAGCAGTGGCCACAGGACTGGAAAAGGTAATGCTAAAGAATGTTCAAACTACCACACAATTGCTCTCATCTCACACACTAGCAAAGCAATGCTCAAAATTCTCCAAGCCAGGCTTCAACGGTATGTAAAGCATGAAATTCCATATGCTCAAGCTGGATTTAGAAAAGGCAGAGGAACCAGAGATCAAATTGCCAACATCCATTGGATCATCAAAAAAGCAACAGAGTTCAAGAAACACCTCTACTGCTTTATTGACCATGCCAAAGCTTTTCACTGTGTGGATCACAACAAACTGTGGAAAATTCTTAAAGAGATGGGAATACCAGACCACCCCACCTGCCTCCTGAGAAATCTATATGCAGGCCAAGAAGCAACAATTAGATCTGGACATGGAACAACAGACTGGTTGTTGTTGATGTACTCCAGGAAAGGAATATGTCAAGGCTGTATATTGTCACCCTGTTTATTTAACTTATATGCAGAGTACGTCATGCGAAATGCTGGTCTGGATGAAGCACAAGCTGGAGTCAAGATTGCCGGGAGAAATATCAATAACCTCAGATACGATGACATCATGCTTTTGGAAGAAAGCAAAGAACTAAAGAGCCTCTTGATGAAAGTGAAAGAGGAGAGTGAAAAAGCGGACTTAAAACTCAACATTCAAAAAACAAAGATCATGGATGGCATCCAGTCCCATCATTTCATGGCAAATAGATGGGGAAACAGTGCAAACAGTGAGAGGCTTTATTTTCTTGGGCTCCAAAATCACTGCAGATGGTGACAGCAGCCATGAAATTAAAAGACCCTTGCTCCTTGGAAGAAAAGCTATGACCAACCTAGACAGCATATTAAAAAGCAGGGACATTACTTTGTCAACAAAGGTCCATCTAGTTAAAGATACGGTTTTCCCAGTGGTCATGTATGGATGTGAGAATTGGACCATAAAGAAAGCTGAGTGCCGAAGAACTGACGCTTTTGAACCATGGTATTGGAGAAGACTCTTGAGAGTCCCTTGGACTGCAAGGAGATCAAACCAGTCAATCCTAAAGGAAATCAATCCTGAATATTCATTGGAAGGGCTGATGCTGAAGCTGAAACTGCACTACTTTGGCCACCTGATGCGAAGAACTGACTCACTAGAAAAGACCCTGATGCTGGGAAAGATTGAGGTGGGAGGAGAAGGGGACAACAGAGGATGAGATGGTTAGATGGCATCACCGACTCAATGGACATGAGTTTAAGTAAACTCCAGGAGCTCGTGATGGACAGGGAGGCCTGGAGTGCCACAGTCATGGGGTCACAAAGAGTCAGCGGCGACTGAGTGACTGAACTGAACCAAACTGTACAAATAATATTACTAGTGCTGCCTTCTGAGTGGAATAGAATACTTTGTATATAAATAAATACTTTCTTTCACACTTCAATTTTCTAATAATGATCTTCTACAAAGAATTAGTATAGAAATTATATTTACTGATAAAGTAAGTAAACCTATACAATCTATTTTTCTCTTATTTCTCTCCATAATTGACTTCTAGAGTAAAGTATTCCAATTTAGGAAGCCTAATACCTTTAAAGAGAACTTTCTTTTAAAATCAGCTTAGCCACAAGTTGTTTATATTAGTTTTTATAACATGTAGCATTACTTAAGGGAAGCCCAGGGTTATATTTCTAGGTGTTTATTTTAATTTTATAAAGAAAAGCCTTAACTAAAACAGCTGCTGCTGCTGCTAAGTCGCTTCAGTTGTGTCCGACTCTGTGTGACCCCGTAGTCGGCAGCCCACCAGGCACCACCGACCCTGGGATTCTCCAGGCAAGAACACTGGAGTGAGTAACTAAAACAGCAGATCCGGATAATTAATTACCTTCTTTATCACTTTCTATTTACACAGTGTTATGGCCAGAACAAGAAGTTATCTGAAAACTGAAAAGAACAGAAGGAAAAATTAATTTTCAGAATTTGAATAACACAAGTGCACCAAACTCTGCAAATGTTTGCTACCTACCAGAATCTAATTTAGAAAGAAATGCAAAAATCACACACATATATATAGGTGAGGGGGGTAGGGATGGAAGAGAAAGAACATTGAAGATTTAGATGTTACAAAAGAATTTTAATGTTAATAACATTCACTTGCAGTGACACTGATATCCAATTTGTAATAACTGAGATGTAGTCATTTATATGTAGACATGGAATCAGCAAGACTCTTCTATTTATCCTACTTCTCTACCTTTTCAGAACCTTCCCAAGCAGAGTAGACACTGGCAGTGTGTACACTGCTGAGAGCCCTCTACTGATCTGGCAGCAGTGGTTATCCAAAAATTAGTTGAAGTAAAATGAATACACTTTTTCATTAAACTATTAAGTTAATATATTGAAATACATATAGTCATTAAATACTTGTTGCTGTTGCTCAGCCGCTAAACCGTGTCTGACTCTTTGTGGCCCCACGGACTACAGCACGCCAGGCTCCTCTGTCCTCCAGCATCTCCCGGAATTTGCTCAAATTCATGACCACTGAAGTCACTGGTGCTATCTAACCATTTCATCCTCTGCTGCCACCTTCTCCTTCTGCCTTCCATCTTTCCCAGCATCCGGGTCTTTCCCGATGAGTAGGCTCTTCTCATCAGGTGGCCAACATTTCACAAAACACATACTTTCAGTTTAATGCAAGTTACATTAACTTTACACCTCAAATGTGAGGGAAATCATTAATAAAAATAAGTTATATATAATTTAGTAAAGAAAGACATGCTTCACCAATTCATTTTTCACATTCACAAAAATTACAATACTTAATCAAATAGAATCGAATTTGTGCAATATTGCTCATTTTAAAATTAAAACTGGGCTCCCCTGGAGGTCCAGTGGTTGGGATTCTACAATTTCACTGCAGGGGGTGGAGGTTTGATCACTGCTCAGGGAATTAAGATCCTGCATGCCCATGGGGTGTGGCCAAAAGTAAATAAACTAGAAAATTTTAAATTAAAACTCATTTTAATACCTGCATAACAATACACTCACTATACATGAACATATAGTAATGTATTCAGCACTGCATAGGAATGATAAACACCCAATTCATTATGGTTATTTTAGAGAGAGAAAAAGACAATTGGGATTGGAAGGGGAACACACAGGGATTCAGCTATTTTCTGTGTCTTATATTTTCCTTTAAAAGAAATTTCTGAAGCAAATATGAAGAAAGGGAACTTGATAAAGCTAAACTGAAAGGTTAAAAAGCTTACTGCCCCCAAAACTATTCTTCTGTTCAATGTGGTATAAAATATAAAACATGATATTTCTTTTTTAAAAATCAACAAGGAAAAAGAAGTACTTAAAAGAATTTTATTGAGGTATAGATGCATAATATATAAGTTTCAGATGTACAATTTAAAGGTTACACTCCATTTACTGCTATAAAATGCTGGCAATATTTCATGTGCTGTATAATATATCCCCTTAGCTTATCTCTTGTTTTTTAATTTTATACATAGCAGTCTGCACTGCTTAGCCCTAACCCTCTACCATGCCCCCCACCCCCCCCCCCCCCCCCCCCCCCCCCCCGTAAGCGCTGTTTGTTCTCAGTATCTGTGAGTTTGTTTTTTGTTATATTCATTAGTTTACTTTAGTTTTTAGATTCCACATAAAAGTGTACAAGTGGTATTATAGAGTATTTATCTTTCTTTTACTTATTTCCCTAGGCATAATATCCTCCAAGCCCATCCATGTTGTTACAAATGGCAACATTTCATTTTTTTTTTTAGGACAGAGTAGTACTCCAATGTGTGTATATATACCACATATCATTCCTGAATCAATCTATTAGGTACTTCAAATTTAAAAAGTTAAACATTATAGTGAGAAGAAGTAAAGAGAATCAATCTACTATGTGGGAAAGCTGAAAAATTGTTAGGTGAGAGGTTTGATTTAAAAAGCACTAAGCAATTTCCCTGGTGGTGCAGTGGATAAGAACCCACTGCCAGCGCAGGGGACAAACGTCTGATGCCTGGTCTGGGAAGATCCGCGCACCTCAGAGCAACTGAGCGCATGCGCACAACCGCTGAGCCTGAGCCCCAGGGCCCGAGCGCCGCAGCCACTGAGCCCGAGCGCCGCAAGTGTGAACGTCCGGGGCCCGGAGCCCAGCGCGCCAGTGAGAAGCCCCCGCCGTGAGAAGCCTGAGCACCACGACTGCAGAAAGTCTGCACACGACAATGAAGACCCAGCAGTGCCAAAAATAAATAAAGCTGCAAAAGCAGTGAGCGTAAAGAAAGGCTATAACTACATTAAAATGTGAATACACCTAATGCCACTATACATGTAAAAATGGCTAAAATGGCTAATTTCATGTTCTCTATATTTTACCACAATAAAGAAGTATATTATGAGCTAGGCCAATTTAGATTAAAGGATAATATTTTAAAGGTTAAAAACTAAGGACTAAAGTTCCAAGTAGGAACTTCTGCTGCTAACAGCAGAAATCCAAAGCTGGAAGCACAGCTCACTGGCACACTAATGGAATTCTATCTCAATCAGTTATAGATCAAAAAATATGAAAAATCCCATGGCTGATTCATGTCAGTGTATGACAAAAACCACTACAATATTGTAAAGTAATTAGCCTCCAACTAATAAAAATAAATGAAAATAAATAAATAAATGAAAAATCGCAAAGAGGAAAAGGAAACTTAAGATTACATTGTCATCACCGCTATGGACAAAATAAAGTCAAACAGCAAAACTTCAAATTCATTTCACAGAAATTTCTGAAATTTTCCAACTTCTTCTTAGCACTATTTTGATTCTTCAAATTGGGCTTCCCTGGTGGCTCAGAGAGTAAACAGTCTGCCTGCAATGTAGGACACTCAAGTTAGATCCCTGGGTTGGGCAGATCCCCTGGAGAAGGAAATAGCAATGCACTCCAGTGTTCTGGCCTGGGGACTCCCGGGAACTGAGGAGCACAGCAAGCCATGCTCCACGGGATAACAGACTCAGACACAACCGAGCGACTGAAATGAACTGCACTGGTCTCTACTACCTCTCTCACCCCTCAATTCAAAGTTCCTTTCTCCTCTCATATTCTAAATGTTGAGGGAACCCACAAAATTCCACTTTTGCCTTCTTTGCCCGTGCTACATTTTCTCCTTAGGGAATGACATGGTTTCAAATATGACTGCTAAGGGTGACTCACTAATACTGTGAGATCCTTGAGGTTAGACTAAATGTGTTCATCTTCTATACCTGGTATAAGGCAGATACCATAAAATATTTGTTCAAAAAGATGGATGGATGGATGGGTGGGTGGACAGAGGGATAAACAAATTAATCCCTCCAAATGCTAGGCTTAATTTTCCTGAACTACCTCTCCACATTTTTATTATTCTCAATTGCCTTCTAGACAGCTGACACCAAACTCATTTTCCCAGGCATCCACTTACCTTCCTTCCTTCCATTTACCTGACTCAAAACCTAGGAGTCAACTTTTATTTTTTCTTTTCTCTTTCCTTTCACATCTAATTAACAGATTTCTCTCATATTATCCCTTCCTTCCAATTACCTTGCTGTTGCCCTAAAGCCAAAATCATCTCTTAACTAAACTACTGCAATGAAGAGAATTAGCTGATTTTTCCATTGCTTACTCCTTCCTTCTCCAATCGACTTCCATTTCACTTCAGGATTAATCTTCACAGTGCAAATATAGATCAAAAACCCTCATTGATTCCTCAGTGACAATTCTTTAATATTCAAGGTCTTTAGCATTACTTTTTTTGTGTTCATTTTTATTGTAGTAAAATACACATAAAACATGTTAATCATTTTAAGGTATAGATTTCAATGGCATTAAGTGCATTCACTTTGTATTATCATCACCACTATCTATCTCCAGAACTTTTTCATCACCCTAAATGAAACTCCACATCCATTAAATACTAACTCCCTATTCCACCCTACTCCCGATAGTCTACTTTCTCTATGAACTGAACTGCTCTCTAGGTATCTCACATAACTGAAATCATGAAACACTTGCCCTTCTGTGTCTGGTTTATTTTACTAATTAACGCATTTTCCAGCTCCATCCACGTTGTGTGAGGCCGGAATCTCATTCCTTTTCTTTATACAGTCTTTTCTTTCTGGCTCTGCTCCTGCTCCCTCCAGCTGCGGGCTTCTCATTAAGGAGGCCCTGCAGTTGCAGAGCCCAGGTTCCCGGCATTCAGGCTCAGCAGCGGCAGCTCACGGGCCCTAGAGCGTGTGGGTTTCAGCAGTTGTGGCACACAGGCTTAGCTGCTCTACGGCATGTGGAATCTTCCCACACCACGGATCAAACCTGTGTCTCCTGCACTAGCAAATGGATTCCTATTCACTGAGCCAACAGGGAAGTTCAGAATTTTATCCCTTTTGAAGGCTGAGTAACTTTCCATTGTATGTATTTACCAAATTCTGTTTAATCCATTCATCTATTGATGGACATTTGTTGTTTTCACCATTTGGCTACTGTGAATACGCTACTATGAACACTGATAGATAACTAAATATCTGAATTCTTGCTCTTAATTCTCTGGTATAGACATCTAGAGGTGGAACAGGTAGGTCATATGGTAACTGTTTACTCTTTGAAGCACTGTCTTCCATAGCTAGCGTTATTTTAAAGTCACCACAGGACTCCCCTGGTGCCCCAAAGGTGAGGACTCTGCCTGTGAATGCCGCAGACAGGATGCCATGGAGCAAGTGAGTCTCTGTGCCACAACCGCCCAGCTGGAGCGCCCAGAGCCCACAGCCCGCAACAGACTAGCCCCCAGCCCGGCAATTAGAGCAAGCCAGCGCAAGCAGAGGCCCAGGGCAGCCAAAAATAGACAAACTTCTAATAAGTAAAGTCACCACGATCTGAGTCTGACCTCCCTCTCTGTGCACCTCTCTCCACTGCAGCCTAGTCCCCTACCACTCAGCCAAACGGACTCTCAACAGAGCCTCTTCCTTCCTACCTCTAAGATCCTCTGTCCCTGCTGTTCTTTGGGATATAATCTTCTACACGCAAACCTACCCATCCTGTGGGGGTAGCCCAGGCACCATCTACTTCGGGAAACATTCCCTGATCTCTCCAGTTAGAAGCAATCTTTTTTTAAATTCTCTTTATATTTCTTTCTCACTTTCTACCATATATAATAATCAGGTACACATCTTTCTCAGCAAGTTGTCTAATTCATGTATATACTGCCTTCAGTAACTAGCAAGTAGCAAACAATGGGTAAATGAATAGAATGAATCAATGACAAAGGAATACATATAAATTTTAAGATAAAAATAATTTAAAATTTCCAATCAAGTTGAAGACTGTCAAGGAAAACTAACCATACCTGTTAAAATCTTTTTTAGAGTATCACCTGTCAACATTTTAAAAGCACATGCCAGATGACCCAGACATTCTAGTTTCAGAAATATGTCTGAAGTAAACCCCGGCACAGTTGCAAAAAAGGTGTTCTATGCAGCACTGTTTTAACAGCAAATGTTAAAAATAAAATGTCCGTTCAAGTAGACAAATTATAGTACAAACATACTCCCAAGCAGCTGTTAAAAGGTGGGTTCATATGTACTAACAATATTAACCCCAACACATGGCTGTTGTAGTTCAGTCATTAAGTCACGTCCAACTCTTTATGACCCCATGAATTGTAGCATACCAGGCTCCTCTGTCCTCCACTAACTCCCAGAGTTGCTCAAATTCATGACCATTGATTGGTGATGCTCTCTTACCAACTCATCCTCTGCTGTCCCCTTCTCCTTCTGCCTTCAATCTTTTCCAGTATTAGGGTCTTTTCCAGTGAGTTGGCCCTTCACATCAGGTGGCCAAAGTACTGGAGTTTCAGCTTCACCATCAGTCCTTCCAATTAATATTCAGGACTGATTTCCTTTAGGATGGGCTGGCTGGATCTCCCTGCAGTCCAAGGGACTCTCAAGAGTCTTCTCCAACACCACAGTTCAAAAGCATCAGTTGTTCGGTGCTCAGCTTTCTTTATAGTCCAACTCTCACATCCATACATGACTACTGGAAAAACCATAGCTTTCAACTATATGGACCTCTGTTGGCAAAGTGACGTTTCTGCTTTTTAATATGCTGCCTAGGTTGGTCATAGCTTTTCTTCCAAGGAGCAAGTCTTTTAATTTTATGGCTGCAGTCACTGTCCACAGTGAATTTGGAGCCAAGGAAAATAAAATCTGTCATTGCTTCCACTTTCCCCCCTTCTATTTGCCATGAAGTGATGGGACTGGGTGTCAAGATCTTTGTTTTTTGAACGTTGAGTTTCAAGCCAGTTTCTTCTCTCTCCTCTTTCACCCTCCTCAAGAGGCTCTTCCATGAGAGTGGTATCATCTGCATATCTGAGGTTGTTGATATTTCTCCCTGCAATCTTGATTCCAGCTCGTGATCCATCCAGGCCAGCATTTCTCATGATGTACTCTGCATACGTTAAATAAGCAGGGTGACAATATACAGCCTTGATGTACTCCTTTCACAATTTTGAATCAGTCTGTTGTTCCCTGTCTGGTTCTAACGGTTGCTACTTGACCTGCATATAGGTTTCTCAGAAGACAGGGAAGGTGGTCTGGTATTCCCATGTCTTAAGAATTTTCCACAGTTTGTTGTGATCCACACAGTCAAAGGCTTTGGCATAGTCAAAGAAGCAGATGTTTTTCTGGAATTCTCTTGTTTTTTCCTCCATGATCCAACCAAAGTTGGCAATTTGACCTCTGGTTCCTCTGCCTCTTTGAAACCCAACTTGTACATCTCAAAGTTCTCAGTTCATGTACTGCTGAAGCCTAGCTTGAAGGGTTTTGAGCATAACCTTATTAGCATGTGAAGTGAGTGCAACTGTACAGTAGTTTGAACATTCTGTGACACTGCCCTTCTTTGAGACTGGAATGAAAACTGCCCTTTTCCAGTCCTGTGTCCGCTGCTGAGTCTCTGGAGTTTGCTGACATTTGTCGAGGGCGCAGTGCTTTCACAGCATCATCTTTTAGGATTTTAAACAGCTCAGCTGGAACTCTGTCTCCTCCACCAGCTTTGCTCACAGTAACACTTCCTAAGGCCCACCTGACTTCCCCCGCCCCAGCTTATCCAGATCATTAAGACCTTTTTTGTCCAGTTCTTCTGTGTATCCTTGCCACCTCTTCTTAGTATCTTCTGCTTCTGTTAGTTAGGTCCGTACCGTTCTCTCCTTTATTGAGCCTATCCTTGCATGAAATGTTCCCTTGGTATCTCCAATTTTCTTGAAGAGATCTCCAGTCTTTCCCATTCTATTGTTTTCCTCTATTTCTTTCCATTGTTCATTTAAGAAGGCCTTGTTATCTTGCCTTGCTAGTCTCTGGAAATTTAAAAAGCCATTTCTGCCTTAAAATGTAGAGGTGAATTTTTCATATTCACAGAGCAAGTTTCATTTCAAATTGTTAAAAGTAGTTACCTATGGTAGTTTGTAGAAAGAATTCACTTATGTGAATTGATTTCAACAATCGTCTATCCTGTAATTTTTTTAAAATGTCTCCCAAATTTTCAGTAAATTCAATTTGGTTCTGATTTTAAAATGTAAATAACATATTTAAAAGTAGAATACTCTACAGTCTCATTTTAAAACAAAAGAAACCCAGGAGAGTATATAATATTCCTGTCGGAAATAAATATAACACAACTAGCAATTCTGTAATATTTAGAAACAAAGTACTATATGGTTTACATGTTACTTACTGTGTATCTCTAAGTAGAAGAGAAAGAAACAAACTGTATAACGGGTGTTCTTCAAAGAGAACTGAGCATCAAGGTTGGTTTTTTTTTAATTGAGGCATAACTGATGGACACCAGAAATTTTATATGTGTCAGGTGTACAACACAGTGATTCACACTCTGATGCTCCATTTATGGTTATTATAAAATATTAGCTATATTATCTGTGTTTTAGAACATATCCTTGTTGTTTAGCCAACATATCCTTGTTGTTGTTTAGTCACTAAGTCGGGTCCAACTCTTTTGTTGACTCCATGGAAATATATCCTTGCAACTGATTTATTTTATACAAGGTATTTGTACTTCTTACTTTCCTACCTCAATCTTGTCCCTCTCCCCACAGGTAACCACTAGCTTCTTCTCTATGAGTCTGTTTCTTTTTTATTAAATTCACTAGATTATTATATTTTTCAGATTCCACATATGATGTCATACAGTATTTGTCTTTTTCTAACTTATTTTACTAAGCATAAAACTCTCCAATTCCATCGATGTTGTTGCAAATGGCAAAATTTCATTCTTTTTTAATGTCTGAGTCGTATTCCATTGTGCATGTATGTACAGAAACCACATTTTCTTTATCCATTCATCCACTGATGGACACAGGTTGCTTCCATATCTTGGCTACAGTAAACAGTACAGCTGTGAACATTAAGAGACCTATGTCTTTTTGAATTAATGGTTTCATTTTCTTTTTAAAAAAATCAAGGTATAACACTACAAATAAAATTATTCAAAACTTGTTAGAATTTTGGGGGGCTTTATTACTTTAAAAAGAAAATCTATACAATAAATGGATTCATCTCTAATATTCAGCAAATGTAACAAAAGAATACACAAAGCATGATTCCATTTATGTAAAGCTGACAAACAGGCAAAACTAAACTACTGTTTAGAGATATACACATAGGTGGTAAAACTATCAAGAAAAGCAATGAAATTATGACAAGATAAAACAGTAGTTACTTCTAAGAGAGGAAATGGTTGCAATCAAAGAAGGGTACCCTAAAGTACCTTTAAGCACTGACAATATTCTATCACTTTACCTGGACGGCAGTTACACAGATGTCTGCTTATAATTATTCTTTAAAATGCACATATTTTTATGCAGTCTACTGAATTTCTCACACTATAAAAAATACTACTGAACAATAATAATGCAGGTGGATTTTTATTCTGAACGTGTGCTTACATATTGATCTAAAATAGTTTCAGCTAATAGTGTACAGCAAGACCACACTGCCAAAGATACAAAGAATGAAATCATTAGGAACTCAGACAAAAAGAAAGAGGAAATCTCTCTGGAAATCTCTTAAGGTTCCAGTGCTTTTCAAATTTTCATGTGGATCTCAAACGACAGATTGAGATTCAGCAGGCCTGGAGTGGGGCTTGACGTTCTGCACTCTAACCCGGGTGGTGCTGATGTTGTCAGTCCATGGACTCTGAGAACCAACACTTGAGAAACCATTAAAGTGTAGCTGATGTGAAGACCAGCTAAGAGGAAAGGGAATCAGAAGGTACTGGGAGTACGTGCCAAGTACCATGTCTCATTGAAAGTGAAAGTCACTCAGTCATGTCCGACTCTTTGCGACCCCATGGACTGTTCTCCAGGCCAGAATACTGGAGTAAGTAGCCTTTCCCTTCTCCAGGGGATCTTCCCAACCCAGGGATCGCACCAGGGTCTCCTGCACTGCAGGCAGAGTCTTTACCAACCGAGCTATTAGGGCAGCTACCTCCCTTAAACCCACCTCACTTCTATAAGGGGCATGTTATCAGTTATGTCTTACAGATGAGGATAACGAGGCCCAGATAAATTAATCTGCCCACAATTAGCCAGCTCTGTTCAAAAAAAAAAAAAAAAGAAACCAGAAATGGAACCCAGTATGTTCTGAAGTCTCTAGGAAAGAATATACTAAATGTGAGTAACGGAGAAGCATGGTGAAAAGTTGTTTCAGGAAGCTGAATTCAAAGCACTATACAACTGCACAGCACTCCTGTCAAATCTCTCAGTTTGCAGATAGAGCCAGCTTCCTCACTGACACAAAAATATTCTGCAGAGAACATAATACATTTTGACAAGATGCTGTAGGAGAAGGGAAATTTTGATTTCCACTTATATTTTTTCTGGTGGTGGTCAGAGCAAAGGAATTTATGAAGGGTAAGTAATGTCCCGACTACTCCCTATCCTCAGGAAACCTAAAGGACAATACCATATGCACATGAAGTAACTCTTGTTTCACAAGCTTGCTTGACGATTAAAAAAAAAAAAAAAAATCACCTAGTAGGTACATTTCCTAGAGACTGTTTCAGAAAACAGGGATGGGTCCAGGAATCTTAATTTTTTTAACAAGCACCTGAGCAGATCAAGTCCAGAAAACCCTCAGTAGTACTTCTAAAACTTAACCTGATGCTCTCATTTATCCTTTTCCTATGCCTTATATACTTTACTGAGTAACAGGTTTAAAATGTGGCTCATAAAACTTTCAGAAAAATATAACATATTATAGCAGGCAACTTTAGAGATTATGGAGCAATTTAAACTTTATTTTACATATGAGGAAACTTGAAGTCCGAAAACAGGTCATGTATTTAGTGGCAAAACAGAACCTGTATCAGCTCAATGCTCCTTCTAACACACATACGCACATACCAACATCTATTCTAAGTAATGAGGTGGTCTTTTTTATTTTTGGCCCATGCCACGTGGCCTGTGGGATCTTTACCTTGACCAGGGACTCAATCTAGGCCCCTAGCAGTGAAAGCATTGAGTTCTAACCACTGGACAACCAGGGAATTCCCACCAAAATTAATTTTTAAAAGATCAGCAGTAAAGCATTCCTTACTGATGACCATCAAAAAGTGACTAGCTGGGACCTCCCTGGTGGTCCAATGGTTAAGACTCTGTACGCCCAATTTAGGGGGCCTCGGTTTGATCCCTGGCTGGGGAACTAGATTCTACATGCCCCAACTAAAGAGTTTGCATGCCACAACTAACCATTCTGCAGGCAGCAACTAGAGATTCTGCAAGGCACAACTAAGATCCAGCACAACCAAAATAAATAAATATATATATTTTTAAGTAACTAGTTTAACAAATCTGGCATATTCACACAATGAAGCTATGGAAATAATTAGGCATTACCTCTGTTCCAAGCATGATCTCCAAGATACATGAAGTGAAAAGAACTGCTCAACAGTGTACATAATATGGCAACGTTCTGGGTAAGAAAGGATAAAAAAAGACTATATGTAGATATTTATTTTTGCAAAAAGAAACACCAAAAGGATAAACTGGAAATTAATAAAAATTAGGAAGAGATGCAAAAGTAAGTAGTCAAGAGATACCTGGAGTAACAGGCAAGTTTGGCCTTGGGAGTATAAAATGAAGCAGGGCAAAGGCTAATAGAGTTTTGCCAAGAGAACACACTGCTCATAGCAAACACCCTCTTCCAGCAACACAAGAGAAGACTATACATGGACATCACCAGATGGTCAATACCAAAATCAGACTGATTATATTCTTTGCAGCCAAAGATGGAGAAACTCTATACAGTCAGCAAAAACAAGACTGGGAACTGACTATGGCTCAGATCATGAACTCCTTATTGCAAAATTCATACTTAAATTGAAGAAAGTAGGGAAAAACACTAGACCATTCAGGTATGACCTAAATCAAATCCCTTATGATTACACAGTGGAAGTGACAAATAGATTCAAGGGATTAGATCTGATAAAGTGCCTAAAGGACTAGGGACAGAGGTTCGTGATATTGTACAGGAGGCGGTGACCAAAATCATCCCCAAGAAGAAGAAATACAAAAAGGCAAAATGGTTGTCTGAGGAGGCCTTACAAATAGCTGTCAAAAGAAGATAAGCTAAAGACAAAGGAGAAAAAGAAAGATATATCCATCTGAATGCAGAATTCCAAAGAATAGCAAGGAAAGATAAGAAAGCCTTCCTCAGTGATCAATGCAAAGAAATAAAGGAAAACAGTAGTATGGGAAAGACTAGAGATCTTGTCAAAAAAATTAGAGATAACAAGGGAACATTTCATGCAAAGATGGGCACAATAAAAGACAGAAACGGCATGGACCTAACAGAAGCAGAAGATATTAAGAAGAGGGGGCAAGAATACACAGAAGAACTGTACAAAAAAAGATCTTCACTACCCAGATAATCACAATGGTGTGATCACTCACCTAGAGCCAGACATCCTGGAATGTGAAGTCAAGTGGGCCTTAGGAAGCATCACTATGAACAAAGCTAGTGGAGGTGATGAAATTCCAGTTGAGCTATTTCAAATCCTAAAAGATGAGGCTGTCAAAGTGCTGCACTCAATATGCCAGCAAATTTGGAAAACTCAGCAGTGGACACAGGACGAGAAAAGGACAGTTTTCATCCAATCCCAAAGAAAGGCAATGCCAAAGAATGTTCAAACTACCGCACAGTTGCACTCATCTCACACGCTAGCAAAGTAATGCTCAAAATTCTCCAAGCCAGGCTTCAACAATACGTGAGCCAAGAACTTCGAGATGTTCAAGCTGGATTTATAAAAGGCAGAGGAACCAGAGATCAAATTGTCAACATCCCTGGGATCACAGAAAAAGCAAGAGAGTTCCAGAAAAACATCTACTTCTGCTTCATGGACTATGCTAAAGCCATGACTGTGTGGATCACAACAAACTCTGGAAAATTCATAAAGACATGGGACACCAGACCACCCCACCAGCCTCCTGAGAAACCTGCATGCAGGTCAGGAAGCAACAGTCAGGACAGGACATGGAACAATGGACTGGTTCCATTAAGGAGTATGTCAAGGCTGTAGACTGTCACCCTGCTTATTTAACTTATATGCAGAGTACATCATGAGAAATGCTGGACTGGATGAAGCACAAGCTGGAATCAAGATTGCTGGGAGAAATATCAACAACCTCAGATATGCAGATGATACCACCCATATCACAGAAAGTGAACTAAAGAGCCTCTTGATGAAAGTGAAAGAGGAGAGTGAAAAAGTTGGCTTAAAACTCAACATTCAAACAATGAAGATCATGGCATTTGCTCCCATCACTTCATGGCAAATAGATCAGGAAACAATGCAAATCATACAGACTTTGTTTTCTTGGGCTCCAATCACTGCAGATGGTGACTTGCAGCCATGAAATTAAAAGATAGCTTGCTCCTTGGAAGAAAAGCTATGACAAACCTAGACAGCATATTAGAAAGCAAGGACATTACTTTGCCGACAAAGGTCTGTCTAGTCAAAGCTATGGTTTTTCCAGTAGTCATGTATGGATGTGAGAGTTGAGCCATAAAGAAGGCTGAGTGCTGAAGAACTGATGCTTTTGAACTGTGGTGCTGGGAGAGAACTCTTGAGAGTCCCTTGGACTGCAAGGTGATCAAACCAGCCCATCCTAAAGGAAATCAACCCTGAATATTCATTGGAAGGACTGATGCTGAAGCTGAAGTGCCAATACTCTGGCCACCTGATAGGAAGAACTAACTCATTGGAAAGACCCTGATGCTGGGAAAGATTAAAGGCAAGAGAAGAAGGGGGCAAGAGAGGACAAGATGGTTGGATGGCATCACCGACTCAACGGACATGAGTTTGAGCAAGCTCTGGGAGCTGGTGATGGACAGGGAAGTCTGGTGTGTTGCTGTCAAGATAAGAGAGAGCGACTGAACTGAAACTGACTGAGGAAGACATGGTCCAAGCACCAGCCATGTGGCATATCTTGGCAATTTCCCCTCTTGGACTCAGGTCTGAAAGTAGCAGCAGTGCTTGAGGTAGTGGGTGACCCTCCCCTCGGTATTCTTCAAAACTTTTGTTAACGCCATTTATCCCTTTTGTTCCCAACACTTGAGGCAATAGTGTCACCCTAGTCCTTAATCTCTAAATTACCCTGCCCCACTCTACTTCGCTCTCTAAGTCTTGCAACCTATATTAAATATCCTCTATTTGAAATATCTAGTATGGTTTTCATTTTCTTGACTGGATCTTGACAGAATATTCTAAAGATAAAAAGAATCACAAATAAAATTTAAATTTACCTTAGTAATTTTGTTAGTAACAATATGAATACTACACTTTTAAAAGTTACGTGTACAGTAGGATAAAGCAAATAAACATGAACAATTCTAGAAAATAAGATGGTCAGTTTGAGACAAATAAAAAACCTAAAGAAAAGAGCCCTGTAATATGTTCAAATTAAACTGGAATATCAACATGAAGTTTTGATTTCTAAAAAATGTATTTGCTGTCTCTGCCCACTGAAAGAACCTAGAAATAATGAAGACCCAGTAGCAATGAGCATTCCAAGCACTGAGAACTTAGCTTCTAACGGCATTCTCTGTAAAAGAAACTAGGTCTGCCCAGAAAAATGACAACAGAGAGAGCGCCCGGTACACCTGGGACCTGGGACAGAAAACCACCCAAAACAGATGGCACATCCAGAGGACACGACACGTGCACTGGCCAAGGTTCAGCATTGAAGAGACCCTAATGCTCGAACCACGGCTAGCACACAGCAGCATTCAATGAACCTTTGCTGAATGGATGGACCAATGAACAAAAAGGCAACAAAGACTCAACAGACACTTGGGATTATGCGATGCTTCAGAATCATCATGAAGAACATCAGCCGTAAGAATCAAATGCATACACTGAGTGACCATGCCTGAACCGGAAGGACTAAGTGTGCCTATGACACTAAAAATGTTACATGTGAATTATACTGCATGATATGCCCCCTTTAAGATATCTGGTAGGAGTCAGCACAGTAATTTTCTTTTCGGAACCTATTTGTGCAAGGACAAATAGGTGGAGCACACAGGAGTTACTCTATAGAGTTGGACAGAATAGTTAAATGAAAAAAAACATGGTTTCTACTTAGGAAAATGAATCTTTCAGTTATAAAAATGAACATGATTTACATGAGAGGCAGTGAGACAACTCTGGCTTTAACTGATTGCATGATAGGTGTCGTGGAAAATAAGGCTGGAAAGGTACAAAGAAGTTCAAATGGAGAGCTTCACAGATGAGTGTGTGTGTATGTTAGTTGCTCAGTCGTGTCCGACTCTTTGCGACCAGGCTCCTTTGTCCATGGGATTCTCCAGGCAAGAACACTAGAGTGGGTTGCCATTTCCTTCTCCAAAAAGGCTGATGAAAGTGTGTAAAATCAAGATGATAACCATACTTAGCACCACAGTCGCAAAAAAGCATCACTGAGATCCGAGGAAGTATTATCCTCTTATCTGAGATAAGAGAACTAGGCAATAATGAGTTACCACAGGATCCCAATCAGAGGAGAAACATTCAGAGAGTAGTTCTTTAAGACTGGTCTGTCATAACACTGTCACTTCAATCTTAATCATTTCCAGAAACTACCAAGAAGAAAAACTCAATTAACAGCAACTACTTGTCATGGAGTATTTATCATGTGTTAGACATTTACATATTTTATGAGGCAGGAATTGTAACTCCCTTCCTGAAGATGAGGGAGACTGAGATCACACAACTAATAAATAGCACAGCCCTGGCAACAAGACTAGTTAATTTAACAACTATATCAGTACTTCAGTCTGCCTTCAGCTCATGGAAGCCTGGCCTAGAGTCATGTCAGCAAATGTAACGAGAAGCAGGGAAATCTGAGGAATACTGAGGAAGATAATACAGATCTACACAGCAGGACACACACAAAAATTTTTTTAGTAGTATTAACAAATGATCCCCAGTTTTATGGTTTACCAGATTAGAACAAAATTATTCTATCTAGAGAAATGGGAATATTGAGACAGGAACCTGGTTAGTAAAGGTTTTTTATCTTCAGAGAGGTACGAGGTGAAATAACGGACTTAGTTGTGAACACATGGGCAGCTGAGTTAGAGAATATGCTGTATAAAGTCCCTGGAAAATTAAACGGCATAAAAGAAAGACCACATCTAGACGGATTTAAGAAACATCCGGGCAGTGGTGTCAAGTGAAGACATGAATAAGCCCAGTTCTCCAAAGACAGAAAGAGCACAGGGGAAATGGGCGAACATGTATTCCTGCTACAGGCACGTCCGCACATGGGACAGGCACGCCACTGGGACGATGCGATGGGGAAGCCAGCAGACAAGTTCCCTTGTTCCAGTTTCAACGTTTCATAAAACAATGTAGTAATAATGTTTAAGACTTGAGTGTTTACTATGTGCTAGGCAATACGCTGAGAAGTTCATTTGCGTTCTGAAACTTAACTGTCCCCAAACATGGGCATTACCCTCATTTTATAGATGAAAAAACTGAGGGTTAAAGAACCTACGGTCCATACCCAAGGAAAGTAGCAGAACTAGGTAGGACACGAGCCTGGGTCTCCCTGGGGCCAAAGTCTATGATCTTAATTACTATACTGAAATAAATAATTATCAATCCAGCCCACAGAGCATATGTAAACCATTAAGCTTCCTCTGTGTGTGTTTATACATTACATAAAAACTGTCATTTTAATCATCTTCAAATACGCAGTTCAGTAGCATCAAGTACATTGCTGGGTAACCGTCACCTCCATCTACCTCCAGAACTTTGATCCCAAGCTAAAATTAAATAGTAACTCCCCTTTCCCTCTTCTCCTCTGCCCCAGCAACTGTCATTCTACTTTCTCTCGCTTTGAATTAAGACTATTCTGGGGAACTCATACAACTGTAATCATACACTATTTGTTCTTTTGTGGCTTATTTCACCTAATGCAACATCTTTAAGATTCACTACCATTAAGTTACTTTTAAGTTAAATAAAATGTGAAACTCTAACCCACATATTATGATGCATCTCTATAGGGAATTATTTTCCAAAATTCGATTATGATTTATGAAACACGCTTTGAAGAGAGAACTACATTTACTGGGGAAGAAAAAAAGGTGGGGAGAGGTAAGGAAGACAAGACAAATCAAAATCTGAAGGACCCACAGGAAAGTAAGGAAGAGAGCAGTGTGCTTGATTTTGACTAGACCAAAGGATCTATTTGGAAGGACGTCATTACGTATCTCAAAGCAAAAGGTAAGAAAGCAGCCCTGTAGAACAGACAGCAAACAACACTGCTGGATCAACCACGGAAAGACAAGACACTGCTGCTTTTTGGCAAGAGAAAGCAAGAGTACTAGTAAAAAACTTTAAAAATAAACACTGAAATAGAAGGATAAACTCCATTTTCCCTTGATCTGCATCTGAAAAGACAGCAGTTGGTAGAAGAGACACTTGGTAAAACTTTACTGATCAACTTATAATTAACATCAACCTTTCTCCAAACAATGCACCAAGAGGTTCATTCTGGAAGAAAAATTTCTTGTTCTCTATATAGTAACATGAAGCAAACATTTAAGATGAGAATAATAAAGGAAACAGATTTGGGAGAGTATGCCATACTAGGGAATTCCTTAAAACAGCTGAAATAAAATTATCCTAAATATTAAATATTCTAAGAGAATATTAATAGCTAAAATTAAAACTTGTTTGCCGTTAAAGAAATTGTATGAATTACCTGAAATCTATGTATTCAATATTACTAGAAGACAAAAGAAAACATGTTACTGTCTAAGCCAAGATACTGTCCATAATAAAATTTTACAAATAACTATTGCTTTATATAATATCTGTACATTTGTCAGATTTATGAATATAAATAAGCATAAAAGTACAAGATACTTCCACTTTTGAAGCAAAACAGAACAGTAACATTGGAAAAAAATTAAATGCCTAGGAGAAAACTTTAGAAATTAAAAAGTAGAAACTTAGCACCGGAAGAATCAGAACTCAAAGCAAATTTGCCTTCTGATACATGCGTAAGGAAACACAAAATTAAGCTTTATAAGAGCACCACTAAAAAAAAAAAAAGAGTACCACTAAGTCATAATTTCACAAGACATTTAGAAGAATGTCACAAGAAACTATTTTTAAAATAAGCCATAGTGTTATGAGTTTAATACTGGGCAATTTTAAAATGACTTGTCTGTAGGTTCTATCTTTCTACATGTAAGCTAGAAAAATGAATACATCACCTTCACTTTTCTGTCAACCACTACCTTAAAGCGCTCATTTTCAGTTAAGATACAGATGGTATGTGTCCAATACTGCACCACTTACAGATTCCACTCAATTCAAACATCTGTAAAATTTTTGCAATGTGGGTAACAGCATGCTACATTGATTATAAAATACCACACACTAAGATGAGAAAACTGTATTGAACAGAAGTTCAAGATCAGAGATGCTAAGCAGCCTCAATCTACATAAATATATTTTACAAAATAGTTTAGTATAGTTCTGGCTTAAGCTGTCGGCTTCACCTCAAAAGGAGAAGGATGTTCTTGCTTTATTTATTATTGAGAAATGAGACAGTATTAATAATCACTAATAGTCAACATTCTAAGGGACAACTAAACACTGATTAAGTGTGATCAAATTAAAATCATACAGTACTGCTTGTGCCCGTTTATAAAACAAAAACAAAAGCATCATCACTCTAAACTTGTCACCACTTAGTAATTTGAGATATTTTAATTGCAGCTGCAATGTTTGTGTTTATCTCTTGTGCATATGACTCACTCTCAAAAAGGTTCTTCCAAGACTCTGGTGGATTTTTGAGAATGCAGAAACCATAATTGGGGCACACTGTGTGGGAAGTGTCATAACAGTGAATGAATAAAAGAGGAAAAGAACTCATGATAGAATTTTTTTCTAAGTTTTTATAAAAAGCAGGTTGCTCACAAAAGGGATATTTTTCTGCACAATAGGAAAGGCTGGGGAAACCCACCCTGGCTCTGAGAAGACTTTCTTACTCCCTTGGTTGGATTCAGTGCATTTTTTACACCGTAATGTATTTAACTAATTTCTTAGACTGGCTCCCAGACCATACTGCAAGCAACTTGAGACCAAAAGCTGTCTTGTCTTAGAATCATCAGGACCTACTTCCCATATTGTCCAGCACAGGGAAGGCCCTCAGTAGGCATTTTCATAAAACTGATTACTCAATAATCAATTTTACGTTCACCTTCTATTTTACAAAGCATTTTCACAAACACTGTTGTTTCACATAATCTTGTGAAGTGGGGAGGGCATAATTTAAACAAATGGCTTCGGGTTTTATATATACTGACTAAAACAAACCTGAAATCACAAAGATAATCATGTATTTTTGTTCATCTTTGGAGTAACTTCTTAGGACTTCAATACTCTTGTAAAACCTAGAGGTTGTGCTAGCATTTTCACAATATGTAGCAATTACACAGCTCTGAGTCTTACAGGAGGGTTTTAACTATATAAAGCAGTTTTGGAGAAGGCTCTTCCAGAAATCAGACATTTGAGAAGCATCCTAAGCTATTTTTCCTGATCCTATTTTTCTGTGACTCTGAGAAGAAACTGCAAAAGGCAAAATGCTGGAGAGTGAATGATGTCATGGATGTCATGAAGTTGCATCAATACCTGATGATGATTTAGCACAACAACGCAACACAGTATGCCAAGAAGTGTAATGTCAAACCACCAGGATGTTACTGCATTAATCTCATGACTCTTTATTAGCAAATTGATACGCAGAGTGGCTCTCCAACTTTCTAAAATGGAGAAGTTGCTGGTTGAGGTTTATGTCCTTAGCAAAGGCACTAAGAAAATCTACAAATCCCTATGGAGGAGGCTTTAAGAGAAAAAATTTTAAAAGATCCCCAAATTAGCTAACATTAAACAGTTGTTCTTCTAAAAATTAAAAGCTTCTGAAACAGACTGAAAACCCATGGGTCAATATAGATAAGAGTAATACTTATACTAGGCTTGTCAAAAGCGAACAGTTATAGGATATAAAATGACATCATACAATAGAAAGGAAACCAGTTTATATACACGCATGTGCTCAAAATGAGGGATCTGAAACAGAGCATCACTATTCCCAGTATAAGCTACAGACTAAATCTTAAAAGCTCAATTCTAAATGATGCTATTTCCTCTCAGATTTTCTTGTCCCTTTAAACCCATGATGTCATCCTTCTTAAGCACTAGTTGAACAAATATAAGTTACAAAAGGTATTTGGTGTGTCGAAGCCAAGGCTATCGCCTCAACGATTTCCCATAGCACAACTGCAACTGAAGCCATCATTCCTCAAGGAAGAGACCGTAAGGCTTCAAACTGGCTTCTCTACTAGAGAAACAAAATCAAAGTCTCCACATTAGCAATCTGAAGAACAGCAACAAAAGTTGGTTCTCAAAAAGGCCAAGTATAGTACAATGTCCCTGCCAGCAATCGAGAACTGGTAATGTGTTCTGAGCAACTGGAATCCCACCACAGAAAAGTCCAAAGACTATGGCATTAAGAAATAAAGCTTTTATTCTCCTAATAAAATTCAGAGATCAGTAGACAAAAGCAATTGGGTATCGAAATCTTAACAATCCAAAGGTTTCAAAGGAAGAGGGCTTCATTAGCACCGAAGTTACTCTGCAGAGACTATCAAGATCTTACAACTGTTTTTTCTTCGTTTGCAAATTGGTTCCCACCCTCCACGGTTCCCTCTGCACAAACAATTCTCGCCAGAAGCCTTCCACAGTCACAACGTGGGCTGCTGTCTTAATCAAGGAGATCCGCAGTTTCTACTTCGCTGGGGGAACACTCAAAAAGCTAAAAGGGTAGGAAAGGTTGTTTGTGTTTCATTTTTTAAAGCCAATTCCAAAATCTTCCTTTTGCAGCTGCAGCTTCAGAGATGCTGGCTCCTCGCCGCAGCCCCAATTTTGGACAGCACCGGACTCCGGCGCCTCCCGAAAGGCGTTAAAGATTTGGGGGCGGGGTGGAAGGTGATCTGACACCTCAAAGCCACCCTTACCCCGGTCACACACCCTTCGTGGCCCCGGAGGGGGGACGAAAACCGCCCTGCTAGAGGGCAGAGGCCGGGTTCGCCTATCCCAGAGGCTGCCTGGAAAAGGGTTCTCCTCCTCCCTGCCTCACCCGGGGAGGCCGGGAAGACTACGGCGAGGACCCCAGGCCAGCCAGCACCGACCCCCGCGCGGGGTCCACGGCCTGGGCCGGACCCAGCGCATAAAGGGCAGAAGGCGCCGGCTCCCAGCCGCGGCCCCGGGAGAGGAAGAGGCCTCACCTGGCCTAGCCCGCGCCACGTTCTCGGGTACGCTCCGCTGGCGAAGGCGGTGAGGGAACCCCGGACAGGACGCGAGCAGAGGCGCTGCGCCCCAGGCCGCGCCCGCCGCACTCGGGACTCCTCACAGCTGGCGGGACACCGATCCGCCCGGAGCCGCCATCTTCCTCCACTCAAACGCCGCCGCCGCCGCCGCTCTGGCTGAGAGAAGACAGCGCAGAGCGCGCATGCGCCACGGGCCGGCGCAGAGGACGGGCGCGCACTTGTCAGCGCGGCGGGCCCGCGCGGAGCGGCCTGTGGGCGGTGCCAGGTGGGAAGGTGCGTGCCGCCGCGCGCCGCCCCAGCCCGCCGCCACTGCCCCGCACCTCCCTGCAGACCCTGGGAGGTTCTCCAAGGTCGGAACGCCGCTTGGGGAGCCAGGCTGGAGTGAGGAAGCGCCGCGCTTCCGCGCCTGGCCTTCCTCCGGTGCCAACACACGGCCACAGAACCGCTCTCACCCTCCTCTGCACTGTTTGGGTCAACCGAGCAGGTTTACCAACGGCTTGAGACTGTGATAGTGTCAGACCAGGAATTAATTCACTTGTACTCCTCAGGGCCCGATGAGCACAAGTGCTCTTGATGCCAACTGATGGAGAGAAACTCAGTGCCTTGGTTATGCAAGCGAAGCCTCCCGTAACTGTGTAACAACTACTGTGTGACTTGTTACTGACTCCATTTTTCAGGTGAGGAAACTGAGGTACAGAATGTGTCATTTTCCCAAAGCCACACTGCAGGGTAGTTGGGGTGCGGAGGTAGGATTTGAATTTAGGCGTAACTGGTTCCCAAGCTCTTTGTGCTTTCCATCATCATTATTGCCATGAGATGGGTTCCAGCAAAGTCACCCTTCCAAGGGAGCAATCTGGTGTGTAGATGCGAACCTTCTTGAAGTATCTGTACAGCATGTGGTCTAAGGAAACGCCAGAGATACAGAGCCCAAGGACTTCAGTCTTCACCCCAGGCAGCTAACAATGAAGCAACTTTGAACTGCCAGCCCACCACCCTGGGATAAAGTGGACATTCTGGGACATCGCACAGGACATGGGGCTAGGTCAGAACCAAGTCTGCTCTCAAGTTGGGAAGGCAAGACAATATTGAACAGATTTGGGTCAAGCTCACTCTGAAAAGCACTTGATCTGTGCTACACACTTGAATAATGCAAAGACCTCTGGTTAAACCCTCATGGAGTTTTATGGTGGTCCAGTCGTTAGAAATCTGCCTTGCAATGCAGGGACACCAGTTCAATCGCTCATGCTGGAAGATCCCACTTTCCCCGGGGGCAAATAAGCCTCTGCATGGCAGTTACTGAGCCAGTGGGCCCTAGAACAGGTGCTCCACCAGAGAAGCCCGTGCACCAAGGAAGAACAGCCCCTGTCCGCCGCAAGTAGAGATAGCCTGCGCAAAGCAAGGAAGACCCTCCACAGCCAGTAAGTAAATCTTAGGGGGGAAAAAAAGCCTTTCAGTTAGGAAATGTCACTGCAAAAGAGAAACTTGGTAGTTATATTTAAAAATAAATATTAAAATCATATCATTAAAAATCCCAAGCTTGGCTTCCTGGTTGGCTCGGTGGTAAAGAATACGTCTGCCAATGCAGGAGACACAGGTTTGATCCCTGGTCCAGAAAGATTCTACCTGCCTCGAGACAGTTAGGCCTGTGCACCACAACTACTGAGCTTGTACTCTAGGGCCGGGGAGCCACGGATACTGAGCCCAGGTGCCACGACTGCTGAAGCCTGAGTGCTGTAGAGCCGGAGCTCTGCAAGAAGGCAAGAGGCTGTGATGAGAAGCCCCGCCCACCACTGGAGAAAAGCCTTTGCAGCAGTGAAGACCCCCACGTGTCAAATAAATAAGATTTTTAGAATCTCAAGCTTAAAAATTGTCATAGAATGTGTGAACAATTCCCCACCCCCAAATACTCCATAGAGCTCAGTTTAGAAACACTGGACCAGCTTGTAAGTGCTTCCTTTTAAAAATGCAGGTTCTACCTTCTGGCTCTCTGGAGGTCAGCAACAAGCACCTTATGAAAGACAGCAAAAAGGTAACCAAGAAGCAAGTGGTTGGTCTGTTTCCTAAGAAAGATTGGTATAATGTGAAAGCATCACCTATGTTCAATATAAGAAATATGGGAAAAACACTAGTCATAAAAACTCTGGGTACCCAAATCCCATCTGATGGCCTCTAGGGTTGTTGTTTTTGAAGTGAGCCTTGCTGATGTGCAGAATGATGAAGTGGCGTTTTAAAACTTCAAGCTAATTACTGAGGATGTTCAGGGCAAAAACTGCCTAATTTCCATGGCAATGATATCTGTGACAAAACATGCTCCATGGTCAAAAATGGCAGACTATGATTGAAGCTCATGTTGATGTCAAGATTACTGGTGGTTATTTGCTTGTCTGTTTTCCCTTGGCTTTACTAAAAAAAAAAAAAAAAGAAAAGAAAATGCAACAATCAGGTTCAGAAGAACTCTTATACTCAGCATCAACAGGTCTGCCAAACCCAAAAGAAGATGATGGAAATCATGACCCAAGAGATGCAGACAAATGACTAGATAGAAGTGGTTAATAAGTTGATTTCAGACAGCATTGGAAAAGACCTAAAAGGTTTATCAGTCTGTTTATCCACTCATGATGTCTTTGTTAGAAAAGTAAAAATGCATATATATATACACACACGCACACACACACATACAACTGGAGCGTCCATGGTGGATCAATGGTAAAGAATCCGCCTGCCAATGCAGGACACCAGGGTTTGATCCTGGGTCACGTAATTTAATCACTTTGCTGTACACCTGAAACTAACATTGTGAATCAACTATATTTCAATTAAAATTTTTAATATAAATGAATAAAGTAAAAATGCTGAAGAAGTTCAAGTTTGAATTGGGAAAACACATGGAGTTTCCTTTCATAGTGAAGTAATTCTGGAAAAGCTACTGGGGATGAGATAGATAATAAAGTTGAATGAGCCAACAGATGTGGGCCATGCACCCAAGAATCTTTAAAATTCACACTTTTAATGATGATAAAAAATCTTGTGTAAAAATCTGTAGGTTACAGAGCCCACTGTAGACACTGCCTCAGACTTCTTCTAAAGCTCCCCAGGGATTCTGATGGCCAATTGGGTTTGGAACTGCTAGATCATGATAGAACACGTTCAAAGGCAGAACCACTCCACCTTGAATCTCCTAGCTCAGAGATAGCAGGGACTTTTTGTACACTGCTTCATCACCAAATAGAGACTGGCACACATTAGAGACTTATTAAGTATTTGTTGAATGAATAAATGAACTGGGAATCTGAAAACAAGGCATTCAAATATTAGTGAGTACCTATGGCAACCCACTCCAATATTCTTGCCTGGAAAATTTCATTGCCAGAGGAGCCTAGCAGACTACAGTCCATGGGGTCACAAAAATGTTGGGACATGGCTTAGTGACTAAACAAGAACTATGTGCCAAGCCATAGTAATGTACTTTTAAAAAAAAGTCAAGTAATATACTTTTAAATAAAACAACAAAGTCCTTGCCCTCATGGAGGCCCCACAGTTTACTGGGAGAGACAGAAAATACTGTGTAAAAAGGCCAATAAAAATTATCATGGATGATAAGGCCCAAAGTACTATTATTATAGCAATGACAGTCAATGTATAATGTATACTTTTATTATGTACCAAACACTGCTACTTTAGCTTCCCTGAAGGCTCAGACAGTAGAGTCTGCCTGAAATGCAGGAGACCTGGGTTCTGTCCCTTGGTCAGGAAGATCTCCTGGAGAAGGAAATGGCAACCTGCTCCAGTATTCTTGCCTGGAGAATCCCATGGACAGAGGAGCCTGGTGAACTCCAGTCCATGGGTTGCAAAGAGTTGGACAAGCAACTAACTCTTCTATGTTGTACAGCTTCTAAACACTGCTAAGTAAGTGTCTTTGTTGAGCTTATGTTGCAGATGATGAACCTGAAGCACATTGGGATTAAGTGGCTTAACCTAAGGTCACAGTGTGTTTGAACCCAGGTGGCCTCTCTTCAAAGACTTTGCTACTGAACTCTGTACAGTTTGCTTCTGACAAACAAGAGGAAGATACGATTAAGGTCAGTTAATATATGGCCTGGAATATCAGGAGAAAAACTGGATATTACCTCCTAGGTCATGGAGATTTGGGGGTAGGGAGGATACGTGATGAAATGGTGTTTTAGAACAATCTCTCTGCACTGTGAAGACAGACTGGGACATGACTGGAGATGAGGGGACAAAATAAGAAGCTAGGATGAGAGGAGTGGCTATGATCTGATCCCTCTAGTATCATCCAGAGGCCATCACAACAATCAATTACTGAAATTAATTTCTTATGTATTTACTTAGAATAAATAATATATGCACATAAAACAAATTTCAAAGGGTACAAAAGGACATATAATAAAAATGAAGACCATCCTACAGTCTCCCACCTACCTGGTAAACTTTGCCTCTCCACAAAGGTGACCACCATTACAAGTTTCTTATATCTTTCTAGAGATGCATACACAAATACACATATAAATTTAAAAACCTACAAAAAGTAGCAAACTATACACACTGCTCTGTACCTTGCTTTGTTGTTTTTCTAATAACTATAGTTCTTCGAAATCTTTTAAAGTCAGTTTATTTAGAACCGCCTAAGTTTTGTTAGTAATTCATTCTATTCCTTTGCATGGCTGGTCCATATATTTTTAAACAAATCCTCTAGTGATATGCAATTGGTTTCGTCTTCTGTGATTATAAACAAACAGCAATGAATATCCTTATACATTTATCTGCATGTGAGTAAATGTATCTGTAGGGAAATTTCCTAGAAGTGCAATTGCTGGGGGACTTCCCTGGGGAAGGACTGGGGCAGTCCAGTGGTTAAAACTTCACCTTCCAATGCAAGGGGGTGTGGGTTCTGTCCCTGGTCAGGATCCTACAGACCTCCTGACCAAAAGACCAAAACATAAAACACAAACAATATTGTAACAAATTCTGTAGAATTTATAAAATGGTCCACATAAAGAAAATCTTCTTAAAAATGCAATTGTTGGGTTAACAGACATGTACATTTTTAATACTGATAGGGGGTTCATGGGCTTTCCTGGTAGCTCAGCTGGTAAAGAATCCACCTGCAATGCAGGAGACTTCAGTTTGATTCCTGAGTTGGGAAGATCCCCTGGTGAAGGAATAGGCTACCCACTCCAGTATTCTTGGTCTTCCCTGGTGGCTCAGAAATTAAAAATAATTTACCTACAATGTGGGAGACTTGAGTTCGATCCCTGAGTTGAGAAGATGCCCTGGAGGAGGGCATGGCTACCCACTCCAGTATTCTTGCCTGGAGAATTGCCAGGTACAGAGGAGCCTGGTGGGCTGCTGTCCATGGGGTCGCAAACAGTCAGATATGACTGAGTGACTAAGCACAGCACAGCACAGGGGGTTCATAGAAAAAGCAAGGGAATTCCAGAAAAACATTAACTTCTGCTCCATTGACTATGCTTAAGTTTCTGACTGTATGGAGCACAACAAACTGCAAAATTCTGAAAGAGATGGGAATACCAGACCACCTTACCTGCCTCCAGAGAAACTTGTATGCAGGTCAAAAGCAACAGTTGGAACTGTTGAAAAATTGGGAAAGGAGTATGTCAAGGCTGTATCTTGTCACCCTGTTTATTTAACTTATATACAGAGTACATCATGAGAAATGCCGGGCTAAATGAAGCTCAAACCAGAATCAAAATTACCAGGAGAAATATCAACAACCTCAGCTATACAGATGACACCACCCTAATAGCAGAAAGTGAAGAGGAACTAAAGGGCAGCCTTGAAATTAAAAGACGCTTGCTCCTTGGAAGAAAAGCTATGACCAACCTAGACAGCATATTAAAAAGCAGAGACATCACTTTACCAACAAAGATCTGTCTAGTCAAAGCTATGGTTTTTCCAGTAGTCATGTATGGATGTGAGAGTTGAATATAAAGAAAGCTGAGCACCAAAAAATTGATGCATTTGAACTGTGGTGCTGGAGAAGACTCTTGAGAGTCCCTTGGACTACAAGGAGATCCAACCAGTCAATCCTAAAGATCAACCCTGAATACTCATTGGAAGGACTGATCCTGAAGCTGAAGCTCCAATACTTTGGCCACCTGATGTGAAGAGCCGAGTCACTGGAAAAGACCCTGATGCTGGAAAAGATTGAGGGCAAGAGAAGGCAGCAACAGAGGGTGAGTTGGTTGGGTGGTATCGTTGACTCAATGAACATGAGTTTGAGCAAACTGGAGATAGTGAAGGACAGGGAAGCCAGGCATGCTACAGTCCATGGAGTCCCAAAGACTCGGACAGGAATGAGCAACTGAACAACAAGAAGTGGCCATTAAAAAAAAAAAAAGAAGTAGCCATTTATTTCTTAACTGCCTACATGGCCTCAGCTTGGAAATCAGATGGAAAATGTTCTCACTATGGGCTTTACTCTTATATTTCTATCACGTGCCAGATTGTTTCATGTCGTAGATCAGAGGTACCTAAGTTCTGAGTGCAAATCACTAACCCGAAAACATGGTATAACGAACATATTTCATAAGAAAGAGACGCTCATGCTTTAGGATCTCTGCCTGTGCCTGTTTATGCTACGGCATCAACTTTTGGGGCTTTCCCCCTGGTGGAAGAAACTGCCACCACTTCCTCAATTTATTCATTTTTGGCCATGCCACACAGCATGCTGGATCTTAGTTCCCCCACCAAGGATTGAACCAACACCCCCTGCATCAGAAGCATAGAGTTTTAACCAATGGACCACCAAGGAAGTCCCCCATTTCCTGAATTTTAGACTTCACTTGATTCCGTCCCTTCATTTTAGAGATGAGGAAGGGACTTGCCCAAGATCACAGGCCTACATGATTAATTAGGCCTGGCCTCTTGATTACCCATTTGGTGGAACAAAAGCTGTTTCCTTTGCAGCATCCTCAAATGATCCCCAAGATTTCTTTCTGGTCTCCTGGAAGATTCAGTCAGGAATGCTCAACAAACTCCTTTGTTAAAACTCCTTGCCAAATGAAACACAATTTTAAGAAACTATCTCCCTCTGCTGGTAACATGCTGTAACTTACAAAGCCTTAACTGACTGCAACTAGGAAAAACTAATCACACCTCAGAGTACATCATGAGAAACGCTGGGCTGGAGGAAGCACAAGCTGCAATCAAGATTGCTGGGAGAAATATCAGTAACCTCAGATATGCAGATGATACCACACTTATGGCAGAAAGTGAAGAAGAACTAAAGAGCCTTTTGATGAAGGGGAAAGAGCAGAGTGAAAATGTTGGCTTAAAGCTCAACATTCAGAAAACTAAGATCATGGTATCTGGTCCCATCACTTCATGGCAAATAGATGGGAAAACAGTGGAAACAGTGGCTGACTTTATTTTTTTGGCCTCCAAAATCACTGCAGATGGTGATTGCAGCCATGAAATTAAAAGACACTTACTCCTTGGAAGGAAAGTAATGACCAACCTAGACAGCATATTAAAAAGCAGAGACATTACTTTGTCAACAAAGGTCCATCTAGTCAAGGCTATGGTTTTTCCAGTGGTCATGTATGGATGTGAGAGTTGAACTATAAAAAAGCTGAGTGCGATGAATTGATGCTTTTGAACTGTGGTGTTGGAGAAGACTCTTGAGAGTCCTTTGGACTGCAAGGAGATCCAACCAGTCCATCCTAAAGGAAATCAACCCTGAATATTCATTGGAAGGACTGATATTGAAGCTGAAACTGCAACACTTTGGCCGCCTGATGCAAAGAGCTGACTCATTGGAAAAGACCCTGATGCTGGGAAAGATTGAGGGCAGGAGAAGGGGACGAGAGGATGAGATGGTTGGATGGCATCACAGACTCAATGGACATCGTTTTGGGTGGATTCCGGGAGTTGGTGATGGACAGGGAGGCCTGGCATGCTATGGTTCATGGGGTTGCAAAGAGTCGGACATGACTGAGCAACTGAACTGAACTGAATCACACCTCAAAAAGTGAGACTCAGGTGATGCCTGATTGATGGTCTCATCGACCATGTTGCTGCCAAGGCTCAGTTAGAATACTTTACTTAAAAGAATGGTTCAGGGCTTCCCTTGTGGCTCAGTGGTTAAGAATCCAGCTGCCAGTGCAGGGTCCATGGGTCAGTCCCTAGTCAGGGAAGACTCCACATGCTGCAGGGCAGCTAAGCCTGTGTACCACAGCTGAACTGAAATCTGTGCTATGGAGCCCAGGAGCTGAAATTACCGAGCCCACACATTGATAGCCTATGCTCTGCAACAAAAGCCACTGCAACGAGAAGTCCACACATCGCAACAATATAGTAGCCCTAAAGCCCATGCAGCAATGAAGACCCAGCACAGCCAAAAAGGAGTAAATTAATCTTTTTTGTTTTTAAAGAATGAGTTCACAGGAGGATGTGTTTATAGTTCCAGAGAGTGAACAAAACAAAATCTTTGATCTTTGAAGTTGATCAAGACTTTAATGATATTAGTAGTATTTTAGAGTAGAGTATTTGAACTGCTGTGAAATATATATGTGAAGTGCCAATAAGAAACCTAGCTATATGAATTGGAAACATTAGGTCAGTTCAGGGTTGGAAATGAACTTTGGGAGTCACCAACTGTGAGTGACTTACACCAGAGACATCTTGGTAAAAATAATGGACTGAGGACAGACCAAGAGAGGACTGAAATTCCAGACACAGGAAGTCATGAAACCAGAAAGTTAGTAAGCATGTTACTTTAACTTCTAAGTAAGACTAGTAACAGTTAACTCATGACTGCAATTTATAATAATCATTAGGCATACAAATGGCAACATTTCTCAACAGGAAACTCACTTTAGAAAGATTAAATGGCATGCTAAAAAATATGAGAAGAAACCTATTCTAAGAAGTGTATTCTAAGTCAGATAACTTGATTATAGCAACCAAAAGCAACACTACTAAATGATATGTTTTTAATACTGAGAGGCCTACTGGAACATGTCAGTGAGAATAAAAACACAAGTTGTTTGCCTTTTCTCCTGCTTTCATGTTTTGGCAAAAAAAAAAAAAAAGGATTAGAGAAGTGAGAATTATAAATCTTAAGGCAGGCAGGGGCTTCCCCAGTGGCTCAATGGGTAAAGAGTCCGCCTGTAATGCTGGAGACATAGGAGACATGGGTTCAATCTGTGGGTCAGAAGATCTCCCAGAGGAGGAAATGGCAAGCCACTCCAGTATTCTTGCCTGGAGCATTCCATGGATAGACAGCCTCATGCGCTACAGTCCATGGATCACAAAGAGCTGAACACAAGTGAGCACCACTAACTTAAGGCTGGCAAGACACTGCCATAATGCTAACAGCTAATCCTCAAAACTTTTACTGTAGGTTAAGCATTTTCCCAAGTTTTTCAGCACAGTAACTCATTTAATCTTTACAGTCTACCTTTGAAGGAGCTATTATTATCCTTTCTTAACTTGGGGCAATTGAGACACAGAAACCCTAAGTACCTTCCAAAGATCACACAGCATGTTAAAGTTAGAAGTGTCCAAAAACAAACAGATAAACAACACTTTAGGAAGACACATAAAGTGAGTTTCTAAGGTGTTGTTAATGTAAATATCTGTTTTAAGACTCAGGAGAACATCAGTATTCTGGTCATCCAGCTCAGGTGCAATTCTATCAACTAATGTTGATAAAACAACTGTTTTCACCTCACGGGAGAGGATATAGTGTTAATAGATGCTTGGAATACTGCTTTATGAGGAGGAAATACTGTAATCATTTTCACTCTATCAGATAGAAATAATAAAATGTTGTATGCATCAGTGGATATTTTTTATCCTTTTGTCACCAAGCAAAGGCTCACTGTCTGACACACACAGAAGCCAATAGTATGGCACCAGCTTTTAAAAAAAGAAAGACTTTTATTGGGAGGTGAATCAACAGGAGGCAGGGCTCAAATCTGTCTCCCCAACCAGTGTTCAGGGTGAAATGTAAGGGATTAGGGGAATTTCAAACTTGGCACAGTCTTATTGGCTAGCCTTGAAAGTCAGAAATTTGATTGGAAACAAGCTACTTGGACAGCCGGAAACTGGATTTTTCTTATTGAAGAACTTCTTGCTGGTGAAAGGCTCCAGTGGCAACATTTCTATTTTATGAGTCCTGTAAACTGAAGATTTTAGGTCCTGGGGTCATCCTGGAGACATGGGTTCCCATCTTTCACATGTGCAGTGCTGTCTCTGTAAAATAACTCAAGGCTTGATTAATCAACAACCTACTGAAGGAGGCAAACCAGGGTAAACAGGTCAATGTTTTATGTGCTGTTTCGGTTCCCCCCCTCCCTTTTCTTTGTACATTCCTCAATCTTAAGGGAAACAGGGCAACACGTGCTCTAGCTGTTGGAAATGCTCTCAGTGTCACAGAAATAAGACAGACGATCAAAAGTGGCTTGCAAGGCAGTCTTTACTTCTGCAGAAGGGCGCACTACAGACAGAGATGTGGGAGCAAGCGCACTGCACGGGAAGTGCTCTCGGTTTTTATCCCTAAAACGCAGGTTCCCTCCCCTGGTTCCTCACAGGCTGAGGAGCACAGAGTCACAATCTTCCCCGAACGTCGCCTAAGTTTTTATTGGTCGTTGAGGGTCATGCGTGATACTTGTAAGCTTCTGAGTGGAAGATTTATATTAAGTATTTTCTCCAGCCCTTTAGTTCTTTGCACGTGTCCAGGGTAAAGCCCACAAAGTTAGCCTGCCAAATTGTTCTTATGAGGAAGAGAAACCAGGAAGGTAAGAGAACAAAAGACTGGCGAGTCACCATCTTAGGAATCTTATTCACAAGCCGGATACACACACACACACACACACACACACACACACACACACACATCTATCTATCTATCTATCTATCTACCTACCTTTCTATTTAACTATTCTAAAAAAAGTTAATATGAACCCATTTCTTCAATCTTTCTTCTTTGGTAGAAAAGACCATATTTTTCTTCCAATTCCCACCCCCTTTTTATGATGGTCGATTATTCTTTTCTTCAAACTTAGCATCAAATGACTGTCATGTTCAGATTCCTCCAGGAATAGAAGGTTGTTATGATAGGTTGCAGGGGACTGCTTGGTGAGAGCTGTTTCTATTAATCTTTGTATTAGGCTCCTGACACAAGAAATGATGCACCACCCTACTGGGGTGAGTATTTCAAGTGTGATAATAAGGGTAGTCAAGATAGAGGTCATGATGCTTTTCCATCTCCCAAACTATTGTTCCATCAAACTAGACAATGGGTCATCTATCCCTGAGTTTTCAGCCAACTCATTAGCCAAGGTGGTCAGACCTTGCAAGGCCCTTGTTATTGGGCCATCAGGGGCCGTGTTGTTGGGTATGAAAGTGCAACATCGACACCCTACCATAACACATACTCCTCCCTCTTCTGCCAGAATCATGTCTGAAAGTGAAAGTGAAACTCATTCAATCGTGTCCGACTCTTTGAGACCCCATGGACTATACAGTCCATGGAATTCTCTAGGCCAGAATACCAGAGTGGGTAGCCTTTCCCTTCTCCAGGGCATCTTCCCAACCCAAGGATCGAACCCAGATCTCCTGCATTGCAGACGGATTCTTTACCAGCTGAGCCACAAGAGAAGCCCAGAATCATGTCTAAGGCCAGTCAATTTTCCCCATGCCATTTTGCTGGTAGCATCCAACTGTTTTGCTATTCCCCTTAGAGCATCTCTGGTATAGTTAACAAACCTCTGTTATTTATAGTAAATATAGTTTATCCAATCAACATTTTTATTAATGGTGGACCACCAGAATAATTCTGACTCGAACCCTGCTGCTATTTGGTTTCTAGCCTTGGATTCATTAGGAATACCTCTAGGGACCCCAATAGAATATATATATATATATATATATCTCAAATGACCCACCTGGGGCAAGAGTGTTCCTTTTGGCTCTATGGTTAGTCTGCTTAAGAGATGGATCTGAGTGTCTAAATGCCAGGGTGAAAAGGATAGCCAATTGAACTAGGGTGCAAATTCCACTCCAACTGGCCGGTAGAGTCTCAAGCAATGGTCCTTCACAACACCAGATGTCTTCCCGGGCCATAGTTAATGCAGAATGGTTATTCATTCCCTCAAAGGACTGGCCTTCACTGCACCAGGACACATTCCCCAAGAATGCTAACTGTCCCCCCCACCTAGAGAGGCATGAGGTATAGTTTGCATCATGGAATGGGGGTTTGACCGTCCTCGGGGGTTTTGCCCAGGACCCTTCAGTCACGAACATTAGTGACAAGGTCCTGTAGGATTTCTTACCCCAGGCCATATTGTCCTGAGAGAGGAATATCATGCATTCTATGCCCATAGCATCTGAGGTCCATCTGAGTGGGAATGGTACCATTGAGATTCCGGCCTACATGTTGCATAAGCCTAACAGTTGCTCTTATTTCAAGTGCGCACATAATATTTAATCCATTCCAGCCAGGCATTTGTCTCCTCATATCCTGTCTCAACTTGTATGCTGCTGCTGCTAAGTTGCTTCAGTCATGTCTGACTTTGTGCGCTAACCCCATAGACAGCAGCCCACCAGGCTCCTCTGTCCCTGGAGGTCTGTTATAAATCCTTTACCTCTAATTTATTATGTATATAACCTTGAGTTAGATGCCAAGGCTATAAATTACTACCACAAATCCATTGAGTTTCATATCAATCATTCTCTCCAAGGGTAATAATAGGCATATTTCACAAAGTACTCAGCCTAGTTTTATAATACTAAGTTGATCATTCTTAGTATGATTTAATTGTTCCCAACATAAGGAGCTTTTAAACTTAAACAACCATAGCCTGGAGTTAACCATATAGATCCATCCCATAACTGTGGGAATTTTCCTTTTAGTAGACAAGAGGTCACATTTTTTTTTGATTGAGACTTAGTTTGTTACTGAGTTTAAACGACCCTAAGAAAACACTTAAATCTATGGGCCAGGGTCAGAGCAGGTATTATTAACCGACCAAGTGAGAGGATCCCATCTAGTAATATCATGAATAGACAGAACAGGACTGAACCGTCTTCTAAAATAAACTTCCTAGGGTCTATCCAATCGGAGCCCTGGAGAGGAGAACTCCACCAAGGTAACCCAGAAGTACTAGGCCACAACCCAACAATTGGATTGAGTTTTAAACTAGCATAGAATCATGTCTATGATAGAAAACATTTGATTGATGTGCAAAGGTCCAAGAAATCAAGAAAACGTTATAAATGATCCTACGAATCAGGTCTGGCATCTTGGGCAAGCTGTCTACTTCTGATGTCGTTTTCTTCTCATCCTAGCATAGTGTAGTTTCCTCTGTTTGAGCATTGTTTTAAGGTGAGTTTGAGGTCAGCAGTCCTCTTTATAGACCAGTCCAGTGTAGGGGCCTTTGGAAGTGGGAGTTAGTCCAAGAGTCAATTTTCCTTCAATTTCACTGTGCATGAGCCAGTTACGAGTAGCTGATAAAAGGTCCTTCCAGCCAGGTTGGAGACAGTTCTTTAAATTATGCCTTTTTCCAGTCTTGGTTGCAGGTCACGAGGCATCTGATCTTTATCCAAAGATAGATTATTGAAGATCTATTCAGGAAATGAGTCTTAGTAGATACAGACTTCCATTAACAAACTGGGATTTAACATTCATTGAAACATCCTTTTCTCCCTAAAATCACCTCATTTTTACCAAATATAACCAAATTAAGACTTGTTTACAAAATACGTCTAGTCTCAGTAAACTTGACCTATTTATATAACCATAATTGATCATAGACTTTTTTTTTTTGCTTTGCTGAAACTTTTATGGAGTCTCAAACTGAACTTTAAAATAAAAACTTTCAGGGCTAGAAAAGTCATCCCAAAGGCTTATCACAGATTTTACCTAACAGATCTAAGTGAATTCCTCCCTTTCTCAGGGTCTCCAAAACTGAGATTTCTGTACCTATTAGTGAGATAACCTTCCTAATTTATCTAGTAAAGTTACTGAAACCCTGAGTTTCCAATCTCTGGAGGGGTCAGATAGAGAGAAAAGGTAAATGTTTCAATTTATTAAATATCATTTTACCAAATTACTGTTAAGTCATGATTAGTTTGAGGGGAAGGTTTCCTAAGATCTGGAAAACACAGATTCAAACCAGTAATTTTTCAGACAGAAACATAAAAGTTATAAGCATATTTGCCAGTTCATTCTGTCCTTTTGTTAACCTTTGTATAGTCATCAGGTTTCCCACTAGAATCCTTTAATTTCTTACCCAGTTCAGAAACTTGTATTTATCAAAAAGTCATTTCTATAAATCTTCTTGAAGAGGAAGCACTTTCACAAGAAACTTGGTTAGTACTGTGACAACACTTTAAGATAGTAATTAGAATTATGGCAACATTTTACCTGAATATATCAGAATTTATATATCAATTGTTTCTAGGATATCTGTATTAGTAACATTTACCATGCACTATAACCCGAGACTTATTACTCACTTGACAATACTTCCCATGTAATTCAACATGGAAGTTGAACCCAAATAGTGTAATATCTCCCTTTGGGATGTTTCAGGGACCCTCTGAAGCATCTCAGAGTTAACTAGAAGCCAAAAGTGCTTTATCAGAATGATTTAGGAAGTTTTGTCAACAATTAACAGAAAGGTTTAGAGCATTCAGTCAGATGGGACTACAGGTCACTGTGAAAACAACAGCTATTCACTCAGCCAAAGCTAACAATATAGGATTTCAAGGCAAATATAGAACAGACCATTTAAGAGGTAAATAAACTTAAATCTATTGTCAAATGCAGTTCAACATCTGAAGAAATTGTGTTCTTTTAACAAAGAGAAAAGTCAAATTCAAGTTTTTGTACCAGCTTAATTTTATTCATTAACAGTCCCAAATTTCTTTAGTTTCTCTGTAAGAGGAAACTAACATTCAATAATAAATGTTTCAAAATCTTACTTTATTTGGAAATGAGCTAGTATTCAGTGAACTCCCATCATTTAGTTTAGCACAACCCTTAGAAATTCAAGTTACCCCAATTTGGACGGACTATTTCAGACAGACATTCCTAAAGCATAATTATTCTTAATAGAGTTTATCTAAAAGCTCATATCTCATTTACATTTTTTTGAAGTTTCTTCACTCAATAAGACCATATTTTTCTTACGTAGCTGCGTCTTCTAAGTAGCAGCATAGATTATTATAAGAGGAATGATATTGTTTTTGCACTTGATTGTAAACATTCACAAGTCCTGCTTTGAATTCTTAAGTCTCAGGCAATCATCATGTGAGTGGGGGAGGCCTTTTTAAATATATGAGACAGATAAGAAGTAAAAAATTTGGTGAGTAAAAAGATTAACCCTATAATACACAGAACTATGACTCCTAATTTTAACAGTCCTCCAAAAACAAACCTTATTCTTTAGGAGTCCATGAAACCAAGAAAAAGATATGCAAAAATTCCTCCAAAAACAAACCTTATTCTTTAGGAGTCCATGAAATCAAGACAAAGATATGCAAAAAAGCAAAATGGCTATCTGAGGAGGCCTTACAAATAGCTATGAAAAGAAGAGAAGTGGAAAGCAAAGGAGAAAAGGAAAGATATACCCATTTGAATGCAGAGTTCCAAAGACTAGCAAGGAGAGATAAGAAGCCTTTCTCAGTGATTAATGCAAAAAAAATAGAGGAAAACAATAAAATGGGAAAGACTAGAGATCTCTTCAAGAAAATTAGAGATACCAAGGGAACAGTTCATGCAAAGATGGGTTCAATAAAGGACAGAAATGGTATGGACCTAACAGAAGCAGAAGATATTAAGAAGAGGGGGCAAGAATACACAGAACTATACAAAAAAGATCTTCACGACCCAGATAATCACGATGGTGTGATCACTCACACTCACCTAGAGCCAGACATCCTGGAATGCGAAGTCAAGTGGGCCTTAGGAAGCATCACTATGAACAAAGCTAGTGGAGGTGATGGAATTCCAGTTGAGCTATTTCAAATCCTGAAAGATGATGTTGTGAAAGTGCTACACTCAATATGCCAGCAAATTTGGAAAACTCAGCAGTGGACACAGGACCGGAAAAGGTCAGTTTTCATTCCAATCCCAAAGAAAGGCAATGCCAAAGAATGCTCAAACTACCACACAATTGCACTCATCTCACACGCTAGTAAAGTAACGCTCAAAATTCTCCAAGCCAGGCTTAGAAATACGTGACCCGTGAACTTCCAGATGTTCAAGCTGGTTTTAGAAAAGGCAGAGGAACCAGAGATCAAATTACCAACATCTGCTGGATCATCAAAAAAGCAAGAAAATTCCAGAAAAACATCTACTTCTGCTTTATTGACTATGCCAAAGCCTTTGACTGTAAGGATCACAATAAACTGTGGAAAATTCTGAAAGAGATGGGAATACCAGACCACCTGACCTGCCTTTGAGAAACCTGTATACAGGTCAGGAAGCAACAGTTAGAAGTGGACATGGACAGGTTCCAAATAGGAAAAGGAGTATGTCAAGGCTGTATATTGTCACCCTGCTTATTTAACTTATATGCAGAGTACATCATGAGAAACGCTGGGCCGGAGGAAGCACAAGCTGCAATCAAGATTGCTGGAAGATATATCAATAATATATCAATATGCAGATGACACCACCCTTATGGTAGAAAGTGAAGAAGAACTAAAAAGCCTCTTGATGAAAGTGAAAGAAGAGAGTGAAAAAGTTGGCTTAAAGCTCAACATTCAGAAAACTGAGATCATGGCATCTGGTCCCATCACTTCATGGCAAATAGATGGGAAAACAGTGGAAACAGTGGCTGACTTTATTTTTTTTGGCTTCCAAAATCACTGCAGATGGTGATTGCAGCCATGAAATTAAAAGACACTTACTCCTTGGAAGGAAAGTAATGACCAACCTAGACAGCATATTAAAAAGCAGAGACATCACTTTGTCAACAAAGATCCGGACAGTCAAGGCTATGGTTTTTCCAGTGGTCACGTATGGATGTGAGAATTGGACTATAAAGAAAGCTGAGCGCTGAAGCATTGATGCTTTTGAACTGTGGTGTTGGAGAAGACTCTTGAGAGTCCCTTGGACTGCAAGGAGATCCAACCAGTCCATCCTAAAGGAGATCAGTCCTGGGTGTTCATTGGAAGGATTGATGTTGAAGCTGAAACTCCAATACTTTGGCCACCTGATGTGAAGAGCTGACTCATTGGAAAAGACCCTGATGCTGGGAAAGATTGAGGCGGGAGGAGAAGGGGACGTTAGAGGATGAGATGCTGGAATGGAATCACCAACTCAATGGACATGGGTTTGGGTGGACTCCGGCAGTTGGTGATGGACAGGGAGGCCTGGCGTGCTGTGGTTTGTGGGGTCACAAAGAGTCAGACATGACTGAGCGACTGAACTGAACTGAAACCATGTTATTTTAAACATTTTTAGGGATTGAATATTTATTTATATAGGCCTGGATCAGACTTCTGGGCAGAAGCTGTCTACTTTGAAGATGTCCTCATCTTCTCTTCCCGGCCAGATGGAGTCTTAGCTGTCCTGTTTCTATCTGAAAAGTAACTTAAGGTCAGTTAAGGGTTCACAAGTGTAATCAGGGGTCAAGAAATCAGTAATGGGTTTCCAGGCCACACCAGTATTAAGAAGGCTGGTACTCTTACTTTCTCCTGTCCATAAAGAGTGTGCCCTGTTTGAGAACTATAAAGGGGACAGGGAGCTGCTGGTTAGAAATGGGTACTGTTTTTACTCAGGAGTGGTATACCCAAGGTTTAACTCTTTTTAGCTCTACTGAAGAATGTGTAAACAGAAGAACTTCATGGGGTCTATCCCACTTGGGCTGCAGTTGATCTTCAAGGAAGTAATTTTTCCCAGTTTCAGGAGGACCCAATTCCCTGGGCTTCTGCATTGCAAAGGAATGTCTGTGGGAAACATTAATCGACTAGAGAATAAGACAGCACCAAGAAATCATACACATTTTATACCATCTAATCCTTTTACAATGTGATCACTTTCAAGACAGCAATAATACTTAGTCTTAAGGAAGGGTCTCCCATATAACAGTTCATAAGAGCTCAAGTGGCCCTTGCTTCTAGGGGCCACTCTTACCTTCAAAAGGGCAACTGTTAAGACCTCATCTCAAGTGAAGTTGGCTTCCTGACAAACTTTGAGGGCTCCATCAAGCATGTAACTTCTATTGTAGCCCAAGGACCCTGGAGACCCCTTGAGTTACCCCGGCTATGAAATCGCCTCTGCTGTCACCTTGAATTGAAAGAGGCAACCCAAAACGAGGGCTAGTTTCTTTCAGTAAGGGCTTTTTACCTAGGAAGCTCTCTCTCTGGCGTGGAAAAGCTTTAGTTCATTCTGTGAAGGTGTCCACAAATACTAGCAAATATCTATAATGTCCCATAGCTCTTGGCATAACAGTAAAGTCTATTTGCCAATCATCTCCTGGTTCTGTTGGAGGTGGCCCAGTTTTAGGGTTGTTTCTGGTGCAAATCAGGCAGTTCTGTATTACCTTTTGAATGGTCCTTTGCATTTATGAACTAAAATAAACTTTTATAGCCAATGATAGGTTATATGCTTCCTATAATGGGTTCCTTGACGTAGTTGAGTATAATTCTTCCCATTAAATGCTGCAGTCTAAGCACTAGTTCCTGTTCTTTATATATCCAGCCTTCTTCATTTGTTACTCTTCATCATATAAGTCTCAAAAGTCAACATAAAATCCCCGTTCACCATCTCTCTCTAGATCCATTTCTGAAAACTGATCAGTCAGGTCAGGTCTAGGATACTATTCTTTCAATTATTTGTATACAATCGTGAACAGGTTCTTCTGTTGCACTGGGGAGCAGAGTGCCTGGGTTTAAAGCAGATACCTCCTGTAATGTTACATTTGGGTTGTCAAATAGTATGGCTTGATATTTTCTTAGCCTCTTTGAAGTACGCAAATATCTGCCCATTTGTTCAAGTAAAGGTTGCACACGGTGAGGAGTGTGCACAGTAGTAGGACTGCCCTTAGTGAATTTTTCAGCTTGTTGTAAAAGGTCACAGGTTGCAGCCACAGCCCGGAAGCAAACTGGCCATCCTTGACTAACAATATCCAATTGTTTGGAAAGGTAAGCTACTGGCCTTCTGGCAGTATCTAAATTTTGAGTTAGCACTCCAAGACTCACGCCCTGTCTTTCATGCACAAAAAGGTCAAATGGCTTTCTATTGTTCGGGAGACCAAGGGCTGGGGCTGTTGAAATTTTCTCCTTGATGGTATGAAATGACTCAAGGCATTCAGCAGTACAGTTTAATGGCTCATTGACACTTCTTTTGAGAGCCTCGTATAGAGGTTTGACTATGAGTCCAAAGTTAGGAATCCAAATACGATAAAACTCAGCCTTTCCTAAGAATCTTTTCAGTTGCTTTCTGGTAGTGGGTATGTTCACCCCAGCTATTGCTTCCCTTCGATCTGGCAACAGATTTCTCTGTCCTTTTGACAACTCAACTCCTAGATACTTTACAGTTGGTTGAGAAATTTGTGCCTTTTCTTTGGAGACTTTATATCCCCGGTCTGCCAAAAAGTTTAAAGTGAGGACTGTATTTTGGTCTGAAGCTTCCTTAGTTTTACTAGCAATTAGTATATTACCCACATATTGGAGTAAGATTCCTTCATTTAATTGGAGATCCTTTAAGTCCTTCAAAAAGGCCTCCACAAAGATGGTGGTGGCATTTTTAAATCCTCGTGGAAGTACCGTCCAGCAATACTGCTGCTTTATGTTTGTCTCTGGATCATCCCACTCGAATGCAAACAGTTTCTGGGACTCAGGACTGAGGGGTATACAATAAAAGGCATCTTTTAAGTTCAGAACTGTAAACCAGCAAAAGTCTCCAGATAAATCTGTAAGCAAAGTATAAGAATTTGGCATCACTGAATGTATATCCTCTACAATTTGGTTGATAGCTCTCAAATTCTGCACAAAAAGATACTCTCCAGTCTCAAGTTTTTGTACTGGCTGGATAGGAGTGTTATATGGGGATTGACATGGTCGAATTAATTGGTATTTAAGAAAGGTGTTTATCAGAGGCTTTATATCTTCCTTTGCATCCCTTTTCAAAGGAGGCTGCTTTAACTTTGGAAAATGGGCACCTGGACGGAGTTTTACTACTACTGGGTCAGCTGTCTTGGCTCTTCCTGGTGTCCCATCAGCCCAAACATCTGCTCTTATCTTTTGTAAAATTTCTTCAGGGACATCTGATGGAGTCTTGTCTCCCAATTGTAATGGTGCAGCTTGGAGGGTGAATTCTTGACCTGGGAGTACTCTGGTGTCTACTTTTTCTGCTAAGAAACCCACTTGGTCATTTAAATTTGTTAGTACCTCTTGCCCTGATGAGGGACTATGACATTCAGGCTCACACATAAAGCTGTACTTTATAGATGTTTTCTCTATGTGACATTCAAGCCGCTGTAGAAAAGGTTTCTGAGCAACTTCCCCAGATACACCAGTGATGGACATTGTCTTGGGGGAGAGGGGGCCCCATCTGTTTTTGGGACACTCCCGTTTCCAGTGGCCCTCCTGTTTACAAAAGGCACATTGTTGTGGCCCAACAAATGGATGACCTTTTCGGTTGGGTTTTGGAGGCCCCTGGAGTCTTACCAGTGGCCGTTTGTTCTTTCTTGCAGATGTCCTGCTGGGTCTTGACTGGTTACAGCTAAGCAGAGCAGCCTTCCTCAAGATGCATTGCTCCTGCTTTTCTCGAATTTTGAGTCGGCCTCTGAACACTTCAAGAGCAATCTCAAGCAACTGAGACGTTGGCAACCATGGTCCCTCTTCCAGTTGCTGTAGTTTTCTTCTTATATCTGGGGCACTCTGACTAATAAAGGTTAAATTGACCAGTCCCATGTTATTTGGGTGTTCTGGATCAATATCAGTATATTTTCGGAAAGCCTCATGAAGCCTTTCAAGAAAGGTGTATGGGTCCTCCTCCTGCCCTTGCCTTACATTCTGGACCCTCTTGAAGTTGTTTGCCCCCTTTTGCAGTCCAATCATTAAACAATCTTTATAATGATCCAGCCTTGCTTGATCTCCTGGATCACTAGGATCCCATCCTGGCTCAGCTCCAGGAAGAGCCTGCTCTGCTGAAGTTCTGATTGGACTCTTTGGGTGTATCTCACGGAGCCTTTCAGCTTCCTGTCGGGCCTTCTCTAATACCATGCTGCGTTCCTCTGGACTGAGGAGGGTATTCATGAGGACCTGTATGGCAGCCCAGTTAGGATGAGAAACTGCAAAAATGCCTGTAAAGAGACGCTCCATCTTCCTGGGATCATCCTGATAAGATGGCATTTTAGCTTTATAATTAAATAAATCTATTACTGATAAACCGTGATGCATCACCTCACATGCTCTGGATTGGCCTTGGTCATCTAAGCCAGCTGGGACCTGCCTTAACAGAAATGGCTTTGCCTGAGGCAGAGTGTTCCCTGGGCCAAACTGGGTACCCTGAAGGGGACAGAGAAGGGAGTCCATGCCTTCGTGACCATCTGCTAAGGGCGAGTACAAAGCCAGACCAGCAGCCCGAGGAAGACTGGGCGACACCTTGGCACTGCCTGCAGGAAGGCCCGCTTCATAAGTCGAGGGAACCACCAGAGGTGTGGATGAAGGGGTTAGCGCAAGAGGTGGCGAGGGAGGGGCTGCCGAGGGAGGCGCTGAGGGAGGGGCTACGGAGGGAGGCGCTGAGGGACGGGCTACTGAAGGAGGCGCTGAGGGAGGGGCTACGGAGGGAGGCGCTGAGGGAGGGGCTGCCGAGGGAGGCGCTGAGGGACGGGCTGCCGAGGGAGGCGCTGAGGGAGGGGCTGCCGAGGGAGGCGCTGAGGGACGGGCTGCCGAGGGAGGCGCTGAGGGACGGGCTGCCGAGGGAGGCGCTGAGGGAGGGGCTGCCGAGGGAGGGGCTACGGAGGGAGGCGCTGAGGGACGGGCTACTGAAGGAGGCGCTGAGGGACGGGCTGCCGAGGGAGGCGCTGAGGGACTGGCTACTGAAGGAGGCGCTGAGGGAGGGGCTGCCGAGGGAGGCGCTGAGGGAGGGGCTGCCGAGGGAGGCGCTGAGGGAGGGGCTGCCGAGGGAGGCGCTGAGGGACGGGCTACGGAGGGAGGCGCTGAGGGACGGGCTACGGAGGGAGGCGCTAAGGGAGGGGCAGACCGTAGGGCTACTGCAACAGGTGGCGATGAAGGGACTAGACCATCATTTGACTTTGACTCAGGTAAAAGAGACTTTTTCTGAGAGTCTTCCCTCTGACCCATCGTGATCGTGTTCTCATTAATTTCCTTATACCAATTTCTCCTCTTACATAAAGTCATAAATGATTGTAAATACTGGATTTCTTCCCATTTTTTCTGTCTCTTACAAAACGAGTCTAATTGTAAAATAGTATTATAGTTCAAAGACCCATTCTGGGGCCATTTTTCCCCTGACTCCAGCTGATATTTGGGCCAGACAGTGTTACACAAGTAAAGCATTTTCTTCTTTTTCATCGGCTTAGAGCTAACCCTTGACCAATCTTGAAGAACACTTTTCAAGGGAGTGTTGTCAGGTACGCTGTTACCATTCCCCATTTTAGAAGTGTTTTTTCCTTCAGGATGACCACAGCAAAATGGCAGAATAGAGATTCAATAAAGTTTTTCTGTGACCATCCAACTTAACCGTACTAGCCAATTCCTAACAAATGAAACAATCAGACACTGACAAAGAAAGTCAAGGGCCTGGGACTCTAATCCGAACTTTTGAGTACCTCAGCGACTGTAAGCGTTTTCATTTTTTTGGCCGGCTCCTGGGATCTTAGTTCCAAGACCGGGAACTGAATCTCCGTTCTCCGCAGGCGCTGTAACCTTTTATACAGTCTCCCTTAGAGTGGGACGCTAACCCATAATTCTGATGCTGTTAATAGACAATTTGGGCACAAGCGCGTTTTTACGAGGTTACTCACCCAAAAGATCCAGGAGCTGTTTCTTTCCCCAAAAGTGAAAGGAGCGCGGAGGAGCCTGGAGCGCCTCTGCGGCTGGAAGCAGCAACCCGACAGCCGAGCCTCTAGACAAATCGCGTCTAGGTGTCCACTCAGGGTCGGTGGCGAGGACCTACACCCAGCCCGGGGATACAGGGCCTCAGCCAGAAGACCACACGGCCTTAGTCCGTTTGCGATCGCCAAAAATTCTTGTGGAGTAAGGGCTCACTGCCTGGGGCGCATAGAAGCAAATACTATGGCATCAGCTTTCGAGAAAAGAAAGAGCTTTGTTGCGAGGTCGACCAGCAAGGAGACAGGAAACTGGGCTGAAACCTGTCTCTCCGCGCCGCGGTTTGGGGCAAAATTGAAGGAGTTAGGGAAAATTCAAACTTGGCACAAGCTGATTGGCTAGTTTTCAAAGCAGTCCATATATGGTTAACAAGGTACTACGGCAGACCGAAGTCGGATTTTTCTTACTGAAGGACTTCTTGCTTCACCTGGTTAAGGGGTCCGATGGCAACCACTTCTATTGTTTGGGTTCCCTAGACTGAAGATTCTTGGTTCGGTGGTCATCCTGGAAACACGGGTTCCCGTCTTGCACATGCGCAGTACTGTCTCTATAAACCCTCAAGTTTGATTAAGTGAAGTCGCTCACTCGTGTCCAACTCTTTGCGATCCCATGGACTGTAGCCTACCAGGCTCCTCCGTCCATGGGGTTTTCCAAGCAAGATTACTGGAGTGGATTGCCATTTCCTTCTCCAAGGTTTGATTAATAAATAGCCTATTTAAAGAATCAAAACCAATTTAAACTGGTCAGTGTTTTACTTCCTGCTTCATTCTTTGAGGTGTAAAAATGTTTTCAGAGTTTTGAAAAAACATAATCTGCAGGTTATGAAAACTATAACTTTAAAAAAGTAAATTGTTTGCCCTTAGAAAAGATGGTTTCAAAGAACACACTTCCCGTACTCAAGACGATGACTTCACAGGGACTCCCATTCAGTACACGTTGCCCTTAAGAAAAATGGCAACCTTCTGAGTTCTCTGCCCTCTTTCAAGATGACTTCCCCGAGGATCGTGGGCCTTGGACCGGAGCCTCTTCCGGCCTGGGCAAGGGGCGGGGTTCATTGAGCAAAGCTCTGCGTGCAGGCGCCCGCGACGGAGACGCACTTCAGGGCGCAGGCGCACGGAGGGGTTGGGGAGGAGGGAAAGCGGCGAGTAAGATGGAAGATGAGGAGGTCGCTGAAAGCTGGGAGGAGGCGGCAGACAGCGGGGTAAGGAGGAGCCGCCGCCCCGGGGCTGGGCCGGGCGGGACCTGGCGTGAGGGAAGCCTCCGGGGAGCGGGTCTGGGGATGGTTCTCCCCGAGGAAGGGCCCCACACGTCGGGCCGGGGATGAAGGAGAGGCCCCTGGCCCCAGAGCGCCGCGAAGGCCTCTTAAAGGGGCCGCGTTCCATTTCTCCCTTCACCTCGGCGCCTCCTTCCCCCGCTGCCCCCGGGCAGACGTGCGCACCGCCGGGGCGCCCCACCCGCCACCCGGGGCCTCTCTGCCGGGCGCCCGCCGGCCCGCCCCGGGCTCCTACGGGCCTTCCTCTCCCCGTTGGACCCCCCCACCCCGCGCCCAGAGCACCATTTTAAAGTTCATGTGCTCTGATGGGGAGCGACGCACAGTGTGGGGAGGGGTGCGCGCTCCGGGGCGGCAGGCGGGGCCCCGGAGAAGAGCGGGAGGAAACGGAGTCATTTCTGGACCCTCGACTCTGCCAAAGTGCCCGCTGCTTTGTGCCGTCCGCCACGGTGGGCGAGTCAGGGCTTTTTTCCTCTTTCAGTTTTACTCTGAGCGCCCAGGGCAGGCCGGTGTTCCGGGGACCCCGCCAGAACCGCCAAAAGCCTCGGCGGCAGCCCCTCTCCCGCGGGCGCGAGCCCCGGGAGGACCTCGAAGAGTGACCGCCGGGAGCGGGGGCGCGGTGCGTGAGGCAGCCGCTGTCCCGGCGGGGAGGGGGAATGGACCGTTCGGCTCTTTGCTTTGGGGGCTTTTGTTTGCCTCCACAAGCTGTGCGAAGATAGTTTATCCCTATCTGGAGCAGCCAGTTCGACTTGGTTCGTGTTTAATTTGGCATTTTCAGAGTGTGTGATTCCGTGGTGACCCTGGTGAAGGTGTGGAGGTGTTTTGGGGCTCTCGTGTTCGTGTTCGTGTCTGTTCTTCCCCCTGGAGCTCTGTTTATCGGGAATAGGGCGTGGAGAGCCGAGTGTGGCTCAGTCGCTCAGTCGTGTCCGACTCTTGCGACCCCAGGCTCCTCTGTCCATGGGTTAGGGTTAGTGGGTTGCCATTTCCTTCTCCAGGGGATCTTCCCGACCCAGGGATCGAACCCGGGTCTTTGCGATCCCATGGACTGTAGCCTACCAGGCTCCTCCTGTGTTGCAGGCAGATTCTTTACGGAGCTAGGCGGGAAGCCGGGTAGAACGACAGGAGCTGGGTTCCCCCTCCCCCGAGCGCCTTTGAGGGTGCTTGTCGGCGCTTGAGCAGGCTGAGAGACGGGCCCTCGCCCTTAGCGTTCCCTTAATGTTGGACCTTTGGCCTTGAAGTTTTTCCCCGTGGTGGTTCAGCATCTCTCAGGGTGTTTGTTTCTCACCTAGCATAATTGAGGGTTTGAAGAATTAACTCGTTCAGAAGGTATTGAGTTCAATTCTTAGACCATCTTTCTTGAATTTTGACTTGAGTAAGGAGAGCAATGGAAAGATTTTTATGGGGAGCAGCAGGTGTCAGCCAGCCGGGTATTTATTCGTTCAGCCAGCAGTTTGGAGTGCCTGCTCTGTGCTAGACAGCGTGCTCAGCAGCGAGTTTGTGCCAGAGAATTCACAGTCTCCGGTAGAGGCGTTTACTGCCTGCGAATGTGAGTGAATCATTCAGAACCCCTCCTGTCGCTCCCTGTGAAAGAGCTTGGCCTACAATTTGAATGTGACTCAAATGATAAGTTTCTTGAGAATCTTGTCCTTTCTTTGTTTTTCCTCAACCTGTTTCAAAGGTACAGGAGTTTCTCATGTTAAAGAAAATGAACAAAAAATGAATGTAGGGTCCAGAAATTGAGGATTGCTTTAGTTTTTGAGAACCAGTAGAGGGCTTAGAGATAAACTAGCCCACTCTCAATTTTATAGCTGGACACCAGAGATGTCAGATCCAACTTGGATCTTTCTGGTGCTCATCCAGTATTTTTTGTACTAAACCCTTCATAAGTGCCAGGTACAGAAATGGAGCCCAACCTTGTCACAGTGACATCATAAGCAGTACTGCCAAAATGCAAGGTCCTTTATATAGCTTTTATTTAATTGAAACACCCTGTAGAGATATTATCCTCTACAGGATAATAAGTAAGGAAACTGAGATTTAGGGAAACCTGTCTGGTTCAAGGTCACGCAGATAGTAATCCGGAAGCTGGGATTTGACCTGTCTACCTCCAAATCTGGATTCTTTCTCTCACATTCTGCTGCCTCCCACCTGGAGATCTATGGACAGTTTGGGAATTGGGCGCTGACTTTTATTTTTAATATGTTTGCTTTGGGCTTGTCCTTGAAGGTCCCCTTGAATCTGATTCCCTTTGCGAATTTCATAAAGAGTCTTGTAAATGTGCACTTTTGAAGGAGAGAATGAGTTGTGATGTCTGTATCATGGGGAAACTGACTATACAGTGTTTCTCAGATGTAGCCAGCTGAGTATGTAAAAGTCTTAGCTTCAGGTTACCCTGTCTCTCAACTGCCATACGGTAATGAGAGTTAAATTACACACACACACACATCTCGCCTTGCCAAAATAAAAAATGGGATGGCGAGGCTAGCAAATGGGGGTTGACTCATTCTAAACATGAGCATTTAAGCTTTATGTAATCTAGAGTTCTAATCCTTGAAAGTAGAGGCTTTTGGTGATTCCTGTTCTCCGACACCACAAAGAATTTTGCCATCATGCTAGAATTTCTTTCTTATTTGTAAATACATCTGAGGTTATTGTTTCCGTTTTATTTTCAGAACACTCAGTATCAAGTTCTGTTGTGTCCTTTGAGGGAAGACTGACTTTGAGAAACATCTCAAATATTCTGTAAATAGATTGCTTTTTGCTTTTAGTTAGTATAGTGAACACTTACCTGATATAAAATTGTCCCTTTACCTATTCTCCCAAGGAGTTACAGCCTCAAAAAAAAAGACAATTTAACAAATGTGACTTATATTCCATCAGGGAAGTGATTCTTTAAAAATATACTGCCTTTGGGAGAAATGAAAATGTAGAATTGAGTTAATGTTGATTCAGACTCTTAAGTTGTGTCCTTATCTTAAGCACATTTCGAGGACAAATAGTGCATTTTGTAATCGTCATATTTCCCCCCAAATCAGGTTAACAGTTTGCTCAATATGAAAAGAGCTGATGTTCCCAGGCTGCAGCAAAGTAAGGTGTTTGCAACAGAATTAGGACTTGATTGCAAGGCGCCAAGCAGGGAAGTGGGAGACAAGTCTCAGGTCCACACCACCTGGTTTTTAGACAGGAGGGTTGTCTGTCTTGTTTTGGCAGTGCCTCATGGCTTGTGGGGTCTTGGTTTCCCAAGCAGGGATTCAACCCCAGCCCTCCATGGTCAGAGCGCAGAGTCCCAGCCCCTGGACTGCCAGGGAATTCCCTAGTTAGGAGTTTCTAAAGGGGAAAGAGAGGGGAAGCTGGTGGTTAATCATTCTGTTGTGATACTTAATCATCCTTCCAGGAGCCAGGCTGTCTGTGCCTCCTACCCAGTGGTCTGTGACCTGGTGGTCCGGATGTGGAACCTGCAAAGGTCATCTTATTCTGAAAACAACTTAGACTTGTGCATCAATGATGTTGTTAGAGGTTACATTCTTAAGACATCTGGTACTGATTAATTATTACCGTGCAAGCATGGGATAGAAGTTAGAGAAAGGAAAGGGAGAAGGGAAAAAGTTTAAAAATCAAAACATTTCTAAAAGCTAGTTAATGGACACGGGTTCAGATTTCTGATTGTTTGACTGAAGCTTTATATTCACTTGTTTAGACACTCAAAAAAGATACAGCTTACTCCATCTTATTGGCAATGAGCTAACCCAGTCCTAGGGGAAGGATGATGGTACATAAATGGAATTGAACTGGTAGTTAATATCAAGCATTGGCAACCTTTCTCATTTTGTTGCGTCTCAGAAGTTGCCTTTTTGGTGAAACAGATCACCAGCCCAGGTGGGATGCATGAGACAAGTGCTCGGGCCTGGTGCACTGAGAAGACCCAGAGGAATCGGGTGGAGAGGGAGGTGGGAGGGGGGATCGGGATGGGGAATACGTGTAAATCTATGGCTGATTCATATCAATGTATGACAAAACCCACTGAAATGTTGTGAAGTAATTAGCCTCCAACTAATAAAAAAAATTTAAAAAAAAAAAGTTGCCTTTTATTCTCTTTTGTAAGGGCAAGTCATGTAGCTAATTGGAAGAAAGTGTATCTTAAGTTCAAGGACAGTGGTCTTCTGGACTAAGAATTTATGTTTACTTTCTACTCTCATAGAGCCAGACATCTGAACATTAGCGCTTCAGGGACATCATGTGATATGTGAGTCTTAGTAAGGTGTCAGTAAGCATGGGATACTTGCTGTGTTCCAGGTCCCAGGCACAGTCCATTGAGGAGACAGGGAGGCAGCACTTTCTGTGGGAGAGGTATAGACGGGGTCCTGGGCCTGGGATCAGAGACAGTCTTGTAGGGAAGGTGATGCCCAAAGTAAGATTCCAAGGCCCAGTTGAATTAAGCACTAGTAAGTCTGGGAGGACAGGTAGAGTAGGACCAGTGCACTCATAGGCGAGGAGGCAGTGAGAGAAGAATGTGCAGCATTAGGAGAGCGACAAGTATTTCCTTCTGGCTGGAGGGTGGGGCATTGGCAGGACAGATTGGAAAGAGATGAGGCCCGAGAGGTATACAGGGGCCGATCTGGAAGAGCTTGTACACGGTTCTGGAGAGCTTGGACTTTGTCCTGAAAGCAAAGAAGAGTGTTGGAGGCTGGTTTTTTTTGGAGAGGAGTGAGTTTTGTACTTGTTGTTGTTTAGACTGTGCGTATGCTTTCTCTAGTTGAGGAGCAGGGGCTTCTCTTGTCCTGGAAGCGGGCTAGGTGGCTGCCATGCCCCGGCTTCTAGCTGCGGCCTGTGGGCTCAGGTGCCCCGCAGCGTGTGGGAGCTTCATTCCCTGAGCAGGGATCGAACCCACGTCCCCTGCATTGGAAGGTGGCTTCTTCAACACTGGGCCACCAAGAAAGTCCCCATGGTTAGATTTTAATTTAAAAGATAAGAGCTTTGATTTGCTTAGCTTTCTTTAGAGAAGAGACCGTTCTCCCTGAAGCAAGGCTGCCTGCCTCACTGTGGGTCTCCGGTGCTGCTGAAATTGCTGTCATCGCAGAGGGTGTACCCTGGGTGTGGATGGGGGGCAAATACTAGTTATTTGGGGGCTACCTGGTGCTGATTTCCTTCTGTTTGTCTTACAGTAAAGAAGGCATTTAAGGTTTGTGGTATCAGCACAAATCCAGGGGTACTGTGGCCAAAGGAGCCACTGCTAAGCTGTTTCTGGTCCTTACGGAAAGACTGAGCTCGAGGGACTGATGTCTTCAGAGGGGACTTTCTATAAAGTGGTTGGCTAGTTGAGACAAGATTCTGCTGAGCAGCCTGTGCCTGGGACTCTGGGAAAAGGATGTTTCACTGTGATTTCAGAAGAGTAGCTTTTCACTCGTGACTGCTCAGCGCTCTCCTTTGAGGCTGCACGGGGGTTTTGTTCCCAGCGTGCTCAGGGTGTACAAGAGAGCTGCCGTGGTTGCTGTGGGTTGGAATTTGGAAAGTTGCTTTTCCTTCTGCAACGGGATAGAACTGTGTATCTTTCTGAAGCTTTGGTAAAATCCTTCCAGAGAAGAGGCACTGTTGTCTGGATCTGGTGACTCCAGTCCCCTTGGAGCTAGCCCCTTTGCCCCATTTCCCCTCTGTGCTGCAGTGGGGCCCCCACGTTCATGTCAGTTTAAGTCTGTATCAAATAGCTGGCCTTCACAAGGTGGAGTGGGTTCTTTCCTGCACACTTTCCATGGAAATAGAAATTCTTTTCCTGTCAAGATAGCTACGGACTTGTTGGGTTTCCTAGGGGATCGAGTTTAGCTACTTGTATCTGTGGCCAAAATACAGAATGAAATTGGTTTTTCTTAAGTGGTTACTATAAAGATTGCTCTTCCCAAGTGGTTTCTAAACTCTGCTCGCCTCCACCAAACATCCTTCTCCTTACCACCCAGTTCAGCTCTGTGCAGGATAAAGATCAAAGCCAGCAGCCACAGAATTTAGCAGCAAATCCTAACAGTGGTCTCTGTGTACGTAAAGAATCTTATCCCTGAGGGTAAGACATTTAAAAATGTCCCTCACAGTATGTCATCCTCTCCCAACACCCAAAACACTTTCCCTTACAAAATGAACACAGGAAACAGTCTTTCCTTTCTAAAAGGAATAGTAAACATTGTTAAAATGCAGTTAAAATGGCATCTTTCAGGGGTGTGGTCCTTAGATGAGACTGCGCAGGACAGTTGTGACTAGAGTCTGGAAAGGCCAGGACTGGCGGTGCTCTTCATAGACCTGGAGAGCCGTGTCCAGCCCCTGTGCTCTGGCCTTCTTGGATTATAAAGGCACCTGTGACCCTCCAGCCGTCCGTCCTGTTCCTGCTCTGAGCTGCGTGTCTCCCTGGGAAACAGTGCCTGTAAGCCGGTGAACTCCCACATCCACTGGCCATTCCTGGCAGGGCTCCCCACTCCTCAGGTAGCCTCCTGAGGGCGCCTTACGGGGCGGGCGGAGCGCACTTCGCGTTCACTGTCCCCTCTGTCCCCTTGACCCAGTGGCGTGTGCGGGGCGGGAGCTCACATAGGCGGTCCCCGCTGAGGCTGCTGGCACCCTGAGCCCACACTTCACGACCTTCCTGGACAGTCTGTTCACCGTGGCAGAGAACTGACTAGTTAAGTGCTTTAAGGTGTTTAGTTCCTGGTTCCTTTGCAGTTGTGTATTTCTTTTGCCTGGGATTGACCTCCTGCTTCTGTAGCCTGGATGATGAGCTAATGCATTTTGTGTATCTGAGAAACTTGAACTCAGTGCTCAAGAGCCAGAAAGAATCCTGTTGTTAGTTGTAATGCTAAGAACAGTGACTGTGAGATGAGGGTTGAAATCTTTTTTTTTTTTTCTTTTTTTGAGCTGTGCTTCGATGCTTGTGGGTTCTCCGACCAGGGATTGAACCCAGGCCCTCAGCAGTGAAAGCGTCAAGTCCTAACCACTAGACCACCAGGGAGTGCCTTGAAATCTTCGTTATAAATGGAAAATAAATTTTTAACATCTGGCCAAGCCTCTGGAGAGAGAGAAAGTGAATAATGTGCTCAGATCTCTCACCAGCTCCTCTCTCTCAGGCCCCCTGTATCTGTAGTTCACGTTGATGGCCTCAGATAACCTATATCCTGTGGACTGCTTTGGGACCCACTTTGCATTTTGAGTGTTGGATCCCAATGCCTTTACCCAGGCCCTGCTTCCTCTCCACAGCCCACCCTGTTGCCTCCCTGCCATGTTCCCTGCCGTCCTGCCTGCTCTATTGGCTTGGCCTGAAAGCCCTGTGTTTCCTGCCCCTGCTGAGTGCCATGATTCTGACTAACTGGTGGTGAAGGTGCCTTTGGGTGTTTGAGTAAAACCTGGTGTTGTGGGGGCGTCATAGAGATTTTGCTCCGTCCCCCAGAGTCTGTAGGTCTAATAGTTCCTTTGGGAGAGAAGCCTTGCTGTCTTCATTGTAAAATGTAGCAAGAAAGGATAGGTTGCCTTTGACAGTCAGTGACCCACTTTCTCCATCCGTGGCAGGAGAGAGATCAGGAGTCTAGGCTCAGGGCTCACGTGCCAGGTGTGGTCTGGGGCAGGTCACTGGCTACTGTCAGTGAACAGTTTACTGATGACCTAGTGGAGAGTGTCACCCCCGCCAACCTGAAGACTGCAGTCAGAGGGTCTCATAGAGCTCTGAGAGAGTGTCAGAGAGGTGAGGGGGAGGCCAGTTGGCGTGTGACATGGTGAGGGGCGTGTGTGATTCGGGCACACGGCTCGGTCGGTCACTGCCATTCTCAAGGAACAGGTACCTTAGTGATGGTTTTAGTGCTTTTCTCAAGTATGGGGAAGATGGGAGAAGCTGGGTCCATAAAATTTTCTCCTGAAGATAGGTAACTGTCTGAGGCTCAGCTCTGCCCGTTTCCCCAGAGCACAGTGCCTCCTCCTGCTCTCCGCCCTGTGTTCTTTCCAAGGGTATTGAAGGCCAGTGATTGCAGTGCCTAACGGCTTGGTTCTTGTAGAACAGCATGGTGGGTGACATTCTTTACTGAACAATCCCTTTTGCTTTCGGTCTTAATTTCAGCCACGGTGTGGGAGGCATTTTATGACCAATTTGCCCTGGAGTACTTGGAATGCTCATTTCCAGGTCAGGTGAAGATTTTGTTGATAGGCCATTTAATGTGCTATTGGACTCAGCCCTGTTAATAGTAATCAAAAACCTCTGGACTGCCTGACTTACTAATCTGTTATGGTCCAGGAAATGGTTCCCTCTAGTTGCTTCTTCCTATATCTAGGGTTAGCTATTACAGTCATTAATCTTACGGAACTATATCTTTGATCAGTTGTCTCAAGTGACCTTGTCATCATTAATTGTGTTGAAGGGTCAGTCATGCATTTGCTAGTTTAAAAAATGATAATCTAAAAAAAAAAAAAGATAATCTTATAAAACAGGTAGAATACAAGTAGCAAGGTTGTAAGCAAGTATTTAAGCTGAGAACTTCCGTTAGGTGTGGTCCAGTATCTCCCCAAGTTGTCTGACCTGTTTGTTCTGCAGCAGTCCCTGTGTTTAAGAGAATCAGTATATTGGCATGATACATAAAGTTCCCTAGAGATGTCTGTACCTTCGAAGGCAAGTGGTGGGTCATTTTGACCCCTGCCAGGGTTGAGAGGAGTGTTGTCTTCTAAGGAGTTACGTGCCTGATGCCAGGAGGAAACAGGGGTGGCCGTGGCTGGGCAGGCATTCCCACCTTTGAGAAGGTCTGGTTAGTGCATGTGCAGGCAGGCAGTGCACGCTGGGCGGGGGGAGACCCGACGGGCAGGGGAAGCTTCTGTTTACATTTTTATCTTGCCTTAAAATTTGTGTTTGAAAAAAAAAATTTTTTTGTGTTTGATCACTACCTTTGGGGCTTCCCTGGTGGCTCAGAGGATAAAGCGTCTGCCTGCAACCCGGGAGACCCGGGTTCGATCCCTGGGTTGGGAAGATCCCCTGGAGAAGGAAATGGCAACCCACTCCAGTATTCTTGCCTGGAGAATCCCATGGACAGAGGAGCCTGGCGGTCTACAGTCCACGGGGTCGCAAAGAGTTGGACACGACTGAGCAACTTCACTTTCTTTACTTTCTTTCTTTCAGCTTTGTTTTCCTCATGTGTGAAATTAGATTAATAAAGTCTACCCTGCCTAGTGATAAGAGTTAAATAAAGTTATTCCTGAGTGAAAAGATCATTCTGGCTGCTCTGCAGAATAAACTGTAGGGGCAAGAATGGAAGCACAGAGACTTATCAGGATACTGTTGGTAATTAAAACCAAGATGGTCACAGCAGCAGAAGTATTGAGAAAATTCAGCATACATTTTGAAAATAGAACCAACAAGATCTGCTGATGTGGGTGTGAAGAGGCCTCAGAGGTGAGTCCAGGGTCTGGCCTGAGCCCTGGAAGACTGGACTTGCTGAAATGGGGTGAGAGGAACAGGTTTGGGTGACGGGATAAAATCAAGAGTTGGTTTTGGACACAGTAGGCTGAGGTACCTTTTGAAATCCAAGTGGGACTGTGTATATGAATGATTTTAAAGCTGTGGAACTAGATGAGGTCACTTAATAAGCCAACCTGGAAACAGAAGGGGCAGACTCTCCAACCTCAAAGGATCGGGAGAGGAAGAGGAACCTATCTTGTTATAGAAGAAATCAAATACGAAGCGTGAGAGGGAACTACCAGGAGCGTAGTGTCTGGGAAGCTGAATAAAGAAAATGGTTTATCCATTCTATTGATAAAAGCTTACTTCAACTTTAAAAATGCTGCAAGGAAGGAGCACTGAGAGTGCTGAGTTAAGTGAAGGTTTGGGATTCACCAGTAAACGTAGCTCCACTGCAGGCTATTGGAAACTCTGAGAAGGATGGTTTTGGAGGGACAGCAGAGCTCAGAGAGCTGAAGTGAAGTGAAGTGGAGGATGTCACCCAGAGCAAGGCCTGAGCCAGACACTGGGCACTGAGTGAGTGCTGGTTGCTTTGTGCTGAGACAAATAGGACCCACCAGAGTGGGTTTTGCACATCACTAAACACCATGCCTCTTGGATCCTTGAGGCACTCAGTCACTAGTTGCTGACAGATGTAGTGGACAAGAGGGATACTTGTCATTCTAAGGTTAGGTCTAAAGCAGTGTTATCCAACAGAAGTATCCTGCACGCCATGTAGGTAATGTAAAGTTTTCTAGAAGCTATATTTGAAAAGTATAAACAGCCACATGAAATTAATATTTTTAATTCAATATATACAAAGTAGTATCAAATCAACATATAAACAATATTGAAAATATATTAAAGAGCTATGTTACACTGGGAAGTCAGCTGTGTCTTTGGCACTTAAAGCACGTCTCAGTTTGGACTGGCCACATGTCAAGTGCATACCAGCCACATATGGCAGTCACCACTGTGCACTGAGTGGTCCAGCTGGATCTAATGCAGAGGAGAGTGTGCCCAAAGGATTCCCTCTTTCTGGGCAGGCACAGAGGGATCCGGAAAGCTCTATCGAACTTGGAAAAGAAAGCAGGAAGTGGGTGTCTCTTCCAAGCAAGTAGAAATTGTTTGGTCTTTACTGCATACCACCCCAGAGCCCTCTGTGGTTTTCTGGTGCCCCTGACTTGTTCCAGTTCATATCTTGCTGACCCTAGGAGTTACAACTGATTTTCCACAGTAGCTTTTTGAGTAGTATTGATACCAACTAATAAGAACCATTGCTGGCTGCAGCTGAAGTAATCTCAGATGACTTTCTAAACCTAATCTAAGGTTACAGAGATGGGTCCATTATCAGATGCCTTTCTAGATTTGAATGTCCCTATTTAAGAAGTGTCTTTCTTTGGGGTCCCTTTTTTGCTTTCCCCCTATTCTTACTGTCACTCTTTCTCCCCGACGTCTCTTCTCCTTTAAGTTTCTGCAGCTCTCCCGGGCTTCTCTCTCTCTCCCGACAGTGTTTGTACACCTCTGCCTCTGCCTGGCTAGGCGCTCCCTGTCAGCAGGGACTGCCTAGCTCATCTCGGTCTCCAGCTGCTAGCGCATCTCCTGCTCGACAGCAGGTTTTCCGTAAATGCTTGTCTCCAGCTTTTTTTGTTTTTAATCACAGTGAAGCAAAAGGAAAATGGCCAAAGATTTCCTTAGGGAGGGAGCTTTAGAACTTTATCCTTTGCCCTACAGTGACCCACATAATTAAAGTGGAATGTCTTTCCTTGCTGTGGGAGCCACAGGAAGGCGGAATGCCTGGTGGGCAATAGAACCTTCAAACCGACCAACCCGAGTCTGTGTTAAAGAGGCAGCTGACTGCTTTGCGGCACTGTACCGCTCTTCTTTGTCTCTCAGCTTCTGAATTCTGCCTTTTGCTCTTTCCAATTTACCCAATCGTGTTTGCTCAGGAGTTATTATTATTATTATTGTTATTGAACCTGTCAGGGATCCTGAAGCATCGCTGTGAAATCAGACCTGGGGGAGGCAACTGTGGGTGCCCTCATTCCTGGAGTTAGCCGGGGGATGGGGTAAGCGGAAGCACTGGAGCCGGCCAGCCCCCCAGGGCAGGACCGAGTCACCACCGTGCCAGTGACGTGGAGAGAAAGGCAGGGATGAAGCGCCGTTACTAAAGTTGATATGAAGGTTGTTAGGAAAAGCTTCTGTGCATTGCACATCTGGACTTGAAATAGCCAGGGGCGTGCTTTAAAAGTTATGGAGACCTTTCTATCTGGCTTTAGACCATATTTTGCTGGTTCCACCCATGAAACCAGGTAATCTTAAATCAACCCTGAATATTCACTGGAAGGACTGATGGTGAAGCTGAAGCTCCAGTCCTTTGGCCACCTGATGCAAAGAGCTGACTCATTAGAAAAGACCCTGATACTGGGAAAGATTGAGGGCAGGAGAAGGGGATGAGAGGATGAGATGGTTGGATGGCATCACCAACTCGAGGGACATGGGTTTGAACAAAGTCTGGGATGCAGTGAAGGGCAGAGGAGCTGGTGTGCTGCAGTCCACGGTGTCAGATACAGCTCAGCGACTGAGCAGCAACTACCCGCGAGTTATTTTTGTTTTATACCTAAATGAAACCGAGGCCGTGGTGGGAGGAGGCAGACTCCCCCCAGGTGTGTGGTGTGGAGACACAGGTGCCTTGCTGGGGAGGCTGCCCCCGGGGTCTACTTGCAGATATGTGGTTCCCAATTTGGGAGAGCTGGAGGAGACTGCATGAGCCTGTGGGGCATAGCGGTTCACAGGGAGCCCAAGATCGGTCATTCCGCCTTGAATTTGAGAGGAGAAGCAGAAAACACCAACTTCTGAAATGGCAACTGACAGAGAGACACATTGTGCTCACTTAGATAGTAACTGTTGCTGATAAAAAAGATGTTGCTTCCTAAATCAGAGCCAAGACCTCTTAGACCTCCATTTGGTAATGAGATCACTTGGATTCTTGGAAGTTTTGTCGGCTGCCTGGTGACCAGAGGGTCTGGGTTTGGGTCATCAGAGAGAGGGGTGCTGTGGTGGAGCGGCCCGGCCCGTCCTCTGACCCCGGGGCGAGTGAGGGAGTTCTGAGAGGCTGGCAGCCGCAGGCCAGGCTCCAGAAAGGACTGGACACAGACACACACCCAGGATAACAGGTCAGGATTAGGGTTTGTTCACTTTGTCTGCTGTGAGTGTGGCTAGTGTAAATCCGCTTCGCCATTCCTAGGTGAAGTGGTAAAGTCTGTTTTTTGCAACAGTACGCTGTAACGATGCTGTCCTTACTGCACTTTGCACCAAGGCCCAGAAGAGTCTGTCTCTCTCCTCTCCTCTTTCCTCATCTCTTCCCTTCTCGAGTTTCTCTTTTCTCTCTTGTCCACCTCTGTGTCACAGGAGCGGGGCTCTCCCTGTAGTCTGCCTGCCATGCACACACATCCTGACCCTCCATTCCTTTGGAAGGTCGTGGCTGTGTCACAGTGGAGACTGTTCACGGTGTCTCCTTCCGCTCCTGTGCGTCCACCCCCAGCTTTCTGCTGGAGGTTCACATGAGCACATTCATTGCAAGACTAAGGGCCTCAGCAGCCAGTGCAGCTGTGCATCTTTCTCGGGTGTGTTGAATTTGCAGGCCTTGATGTCTCACTGCACTCATCTTGTGGCGGTGACCTCCCTTCTATCTCTCGTAAGGACCAGCCTGTCCAGAAGCACCTTGCTGCCCACGGTGGTTCTTTGTGACTCCCCGACCCTAGGCTGCTTGCTTTCGGGTTTGCTTGTTCTTGCAGACCAGGCAGCACGGACCTCATTTTGTAGCGGTGAAGTGACACCTGTGCTTGGTAACAGCAGATCTCCTGCTTAGGATTTTGACCCAGAGAGAGGAGGCACAGAGCATCATCTTCTGGAGTCTGTTCAGTGCTACTTGACAACAAATAAAGAGCTTTTCCGGAAGGAGAAGCCATGGGAAATGGAACTTTCTTAGCCCCTCACCTGTGATTACTTGTGCCCTGGTGACCGACCCTTCCTCTCTTGGAGTCGAGTTCCAGCACTGAGCTTGTGGGTTTCTTTCACTAGCCGTGGAGGCTGGGCCTCTCAGGCCTGTGTGCATCCCTGTGGAAGAGGAAGGTGCCCTTAGCTAGCTGGATTCCTTGTTGGGGCCACACCAGGCCTGCAGCCGATGGAATCCCTTCAGCTGTTGCCTCTCTGGAGGAGACCGGTGTTCTCCTTGTAGTGTGCCCTGTAGGAGAGTTTCCACTGGGTCCAGCTCCTCAGAGCCCGGGTCGGAGAGTGGATTGATTGCAAGGGCCTGTCCAAGGAGAGGATGGACTGACTCATGACACCTGGACAGACTCCAGTAGGAGACGCGGGGCCTCCTCCAGCTGCTGGCAGGGCGCCCGCCTCCTGCAGACAGCCCTGGGCGCGCTGGGCTGCGGCAGGCCAGCCCGAGGTGGCCGGGGCCCACTTTGCACCAGGGCTGTTGGCGCCAGAGCTCGTCCTTGCCACTGCGGGACGAGTTCCTCCTCAACCCCAGTAAACCATCCTGCCCGAGGTCGTGGGGAGGAGTGCGAGTATTAGTTCCTGGGGTGTGGGGGCAGGGTAGGATCCAGGGGTTGGGAGGAAGCGGGGCTCGGTGTCCACTGGCTTTCCCAGGGGGTTGAGCTGTGTGGGGGGCGGCAGCGCGGGGTGGACCTCCAAAGGCCTTAGTTCTGGGGCTGCCTTGACGACGTGCTGCGCTGTGACCCTGGGGGGCTCTGTAACCTCTCTGAGCACCTTTCCCTCATCTGACCGAGAGAGAAAAGCTGCGTTGTCTCACGCGGGGTCGGTCCGGAAGGGAGTGTTTGGGAAGGTGCATGGCAGCCCTGAGGCCCTGCCTCTGCGCACACCCTCCTGAGGGCCTCTTCCCCCACCTCCCCGCACACCCTCCTGATGGGGTCACCTCCAGGCCCTGCCTCCGCGCACACCCTCCTGAGGGTATCTCCCCACTAGGCTCTGCCTCCCCCCCCCGCCCCGCACACCCTCCTGATGGGCCCTCCCCGCGCGCTCTCCTGAAGGGCTCTCCCCCACCAGGCCTTGCTTGCTGGGCCTGGGCAGCTTCCCTGTCTCCCCCGCGCCCTGGAGAAAGAAGGACGTGCCGTGCCCTCCTGAGAGGAAACCTGCATGGGCGCTCTCAGATGCTCTCACCACAACGTGTGTTTCCCATAGTGCTTTTAAAAAACCCGCTAACCTATTATTAGGTCCAGTTGCCTCTTATTTGCTCCTCACAGCAGTATAAAAGCAAGAGTTCTTGTAATGAAGTTTAAAAATTCAGAGCTTCACCATCAAACTGAAGCAGTAGCTTCAGTCTCCCGGGGTGTGGCTGCCTGTCTGCCCGTCTTCGGGGGACGCGTGCCCCCGGGCCCCTTGGAGCCCCCTCCCCTCGCCACTGTGCTCCCTTCAGAGGGAGTTTGGGTGCTTGCCCGCCTCTGGAGGCATTTGATCTGACCCGTTTGAAGACTTGTAAATCCCGCGGATGTAAAACCTTGCATTTATGATGGAGGAACTTGAATAGGAAGTCTCATTTTCAGATGGTAGCAAAATGACACAAACTTTAAAACTGCAAGTTATTTGCGAAAAGCCCTTAAAAGTTGATGGGCATTAGTCTAACATGAAACATACTGTTTACTCAGGCAGTACCACTGTCATTAATCCTGAAATTTAGAAGAAATAACATTACCGAGTGTGTTGTAGGCATAGATTTTCTTTGAGTGCATGTCTGTGTGCTCACAGACAACATCTAGCTCATTTTCTTAACCCTCCAGGCACCAGCTTGTGTTCCAAGCTTGAGTAAGAGGTTTCATTCTTGTGGCTTCCTACCCCCTCCAGAGAGTTGGGGGTGCCCTCAGAATACATTTTGTTATGCTTGCCTAAATATAGTTTGAGTCTTTCATAAAAACAAAGCATGTTAAAGACAACTCAGCATCAGTCATATCAGTGTCAGATTCCACTTAGATTCAGCTTCATATCATTAGGCTAGCTTCATATTGTTTACAGGAAACGAAAATAAGGACTTGGAAGGAAGTAAAAGAGGGGGAAAAACATATTCCAGGTGATATCAACCAAAACAAAACTGGCATAGCTTTATTAGTGTGAAATAATAGATTTTAAGGTAGAGATTGTCACTTCACAATGGTAAGCTTTAATGTACTAAAGGAATAATTATTGATTTTTTCTTTAGTCTATAGATCAAACAAATCAATAAGATTGTAGAAGATTTGAACAATTCAGTTAACCAGCTTGGACTGTAGCCATCAACTATATTTCAGCACATAATTTGTGAAAACTAGCTCTGGGCTCTGAAGTTTTTGAAAAAAATATTTCAAAAACTTCACTAAGGCCATCGTTCTTAACATTTTGCAAGTACTAGAGTCCTTTCAAAATCCCATCCATCTTATTAGGTCAGGATTTCTCAGCCTTGTCATTGTTGACCTTTGGGGGTAGATGATTCTTTGCTGCGAGGCTGTTCTGTGCACTGTAGGGTTTTAGTGGGATCCTGGTGGGCATTTTAGCCCACTGGATGCCAGCACACCTCCCCTCCAGTAATGACACCTGAAAATGTCTCCAGACGTGGCCAAACGTACCAGAGTCACCCGGGTTGAGAACCAGTCCGTAATTTTGCATGTGATTACGCCCCTGTCCAGCAGCTAGGTGGTCTTGCCCTCCCTGAACACGGTTGAATGGGACGTGTTTTAAGAACACACAGGACCGCTGAGGAGCCCGGAGCCTGGGCCGTGCTGGGCGCCCCTTCCCTGTCCCGCACGGGCAGACTCGCACCCCCGGCTCTGGAGGCAGCCTGCAGGTCCTGCTGCTGAGGCTCGGAGGACTCCGGCTGCACAGATGGTTGGCTTCTCTTCTGTTCTAGGCCTTTTGCTCGGTGCTAGTCTCAGAGTTCTAGTCCATACAAGTGAAAAAAAATTGTAAAATATGTGCTACACGGGCTCATGAAGGGAGAGTGTGTGTCTGAGGAGCAGGTGATGACATGTATGGGCGCAGAGGAGACTTCAGAGAGGAGAGGCGGCCGCTCAAGCTGTGTTTGGCAGGACACCTGGGAGTTTACAAGGGGTGGAGACTGGAGGCAGGCAGACCGGCCGGCTGCGGGGTGGGCCGGCTTGGGTTTGCTGTGGCTGGTGTGACAGGAACAGGAGCTGAAGGCGTGCGTGCGGCAGGCGTGCTTAGGGCTTGTACCGGCCCGGCCAGCAGTTGAAGCGTCTTCAGTGGGCACGGGACACAGGCAGGCTCATGTTTGGAGAGTTGATGTGAGTGGCTCTTTGAAGGACAGGTTGGCGGCTGTGCAGAGACCCCAGCTGAAGGCTGCAGTCTAGAACTCACCGCAGCCTCGGGGATGGAGGGGGACGAACCTGCAGGGAGTCAGGGCCCCACGCCCCAGAGGCTCGTGAAGGGAGGGCTGCACCCATGACTTCTAAGGACACACTGTCGTCCCTGGTCACAGAGGACGCTGCCCTTAGCTCTGAAAATAAAGACAAGTTTTTATTTGAGAGAGATTTTTTTCCACTTTTTATATACATTTTTTTCCTCTAGGAAATAGACAGACGGTTGGAAAAAAAACTGAAGATCACACAAAAGGAGAGGTAAGGCTGCTGTCTGGTCTGAGGGCTCGCGCTCTGCCGTGAGTGTGGGCAGCCAGTGGCGTCTCCAGCTGGCCGTTAGGTGTGGCAGGTCAGGCTCGTGGGCAGCAAGCGCTTCCTTTAGGGTCAGACACGGCGGCTGTGGGAGTGAGGCTGGAGTGGTCGCCTGCGTGCTGTGTCAGCGGGCCCGTGAGGCGGCCTGCAGAGGGGAGGGGCCAGGCCAGGGCTGGGCGCGGAGGCGACTGAGGCGCGGGGCACGCTGTCTCCTAGGCGCCACTTTCCTCCTCTGTGACACAAGGCGCTTGGGCAGGCGAGTCCCCTGGGCCCTGCACGGCTGGTGGCTCAGGGCGTCACGAGGGTATCGGGAAGAAGAGGTTCTCGGGAGTTCTTCAGGACCTTTCAGGATCGCTTTCCCCACTCAGGCAGCAGAGGGAGTGGGTTTGCAGAGCAGGTGCAGGTTGACTGGAGCGGTCTGTCTTGGCCCTGCTGACCTGTCAGCATCCCGCGGGGAGGAGGAGAGGGCCTCTGCAGGCTTACCTACTTGTCCCTGGGGGCCTAGGGGCCCTGTCCGCCCGCTGGCTTCCTGGCTCCCCGCCTCTTGGAGCAGAGCGCTGGCTCCCTGTCTGTCTGCGCGCCTGGTCACAGCGCCCTGGCCACCTGCCCTGGCCTCCCCGACCCGCTCCAGGCCCGCGGTGGCAGCCCCCCCCGCCCCGTCACGACCCCTCCTGACCTCAGGGCCCTGAAAGCAGGCCCCTGGGGCTCTTCGGTTCTGAGGAGGAGCTAGGTGACCGCTCGGGGAGAGTCTTCGTGGCCCTTCCCGCCTGGACCCTTGCTCTCCGCTGGCTCTTGTCTCTTCCCTGTCGTCTGCCCCGCCCTGTGTGCACACACCCGCCGTGCACCCCCAGCCCTGGGCAGTGCTTTTCCTTGGAGCGCTGCCAGGCGCGGTCTCCATCATCCCGGACCGCAGCCTCGCAGCGTCCAGCAGACCGGAGAGCCCTGCTGCGGGGCGGGAGGGGCTCTGCTCGGGACCTCTTCCGAAGGGGCCGCCAGGGTCCGGGAGGCACAGGCCCCTCAGCAGAAGGCCGGGCCGTGTGGCCAATCCCGTCTCGATGCCGGTCGGAGCAGCAGGGCAGGCCCCCCGGAGCCTGGGTCTGAGCGCATGTTGGGACCTTGACTGGGAGGGAATGCTTTGCCGACCCTCAAGCTAAGGGACTCCCACCTACCAGCCTGTTACATTCTGGTCTGCGTAGGGAAGCTGAGGTTTCTAACTGAGGCCGATGGATTCTGGACGAGAGATGTTTTGTCACCAGGGCCAAACCGTGGTGGTTGTGACTGTGGTGATCATGAGGAGAGAAGTCTGAGTGAGCCGGTGCCCCACCCCCTCGCCTGGGGTTCGGTCTGGGGAGCAGACCTGGGGCTACGTGAGCTTAACAGGCAGGCTTGCTGTTTGGCGAAACCCTTCCTGACTGAGGATTTCAGTGTCTGGTCAGAGGCCAGAGACTAATGAATAGGCTTGGGGGGGGATAGTCGCGGGTCGCACTGGGTACTCCATCATCGTGGACAGGACTTCTGAGGCTGTGTTTGCTCTTCGTCAGCAGGAAATCCAAATCTCCTCCCAAAGTGCCCATTGTGATTCAGGACGATAGCCTTCCCACGGGCCCCCCTCCACAGATCCGCATCCTCAAGAGGCCCACCAGCAACGGTGTGGTCAGCGGCCCCAACTCCGCCAGCAGGCCGGCCCTCCCGGTCAAGTCCCTGGCGCAGCGGGAGGCAGAGTACGCGGAGGCCCGGAAGCGGATCCTGGGCAGCGCCAGCCCGGAGGAGGAGCAAGAGAAGCCCATCCTCGACCGGTGAGTGTGCTCGCCCCGCCCCCCGGGGGTAAGAGCGCGGCCTGCGAGGCGGGCGGGGCTGTGCGCGCAGGGGTGGGCGGCGCGGGTTCCAGTCACCTTGGCCGGTTTTAAGCGCACCTCTGCCGCTTCCTTCTGCTTAGCTTAGACCTACCTAACCCTGTGTGTCCTCACTGTCTCATCCGAGAAACGGGATGATGATCGCCTGCCTCATCCACTTATTTTATTTTTTTTCTCATCCATTTATTGTACAATTAAATGACAAGTGAGTTGCGGGTGTTATCTTCTGGGTCTCATATGGCCCACTCTGATGTTTTTGTGAATTTTCTAAATTTTTTTTATTCATGGCATTTTTGCCTCTGCAGCCCTAGAGGTTGCTTTATGTAAGTTTATCATCCCCCGGTAAAGCAGTATTTGTTAGAACATCCTCTTTCTAGCTAGAGAAGCCTCTTTGGGAGGGAGGGGGTATTCGGAGGCTTGGCATTCTAATCTGTGCGTACTTCTGTGCCTTCACTATTCTGATGGACTTCCGTTCTCTCTCCTCTGAGCCTTCATTTGGCAGAGTAGAAGTCCGTTCTCTTCCAGCTCTTCACAGTCCTAGAGTTAGCTCGGAGGAGCGACGGGGCGGGGCAGGGTCAGCCCGGCCTCTGGGGAGCCTGGACCCCGAAGGTCTGCGGGACACGTGCTCTCCGTGGTCACTGTCGCTGCCCCTGGACAGCACAGGCCCTGGGGCACGCCCCCCGCCTCCAGAGTGCTGTGGGCGCTCGCAAGCAGGAACCGTCCTCCCCGTCTATTCTCCGGGCTTCCCAGCTTGGAGGTGCGCCGAGTCTGCTCGCTAGAGAACTAGGCTTATGGGGCCAGAGTCGGCCGGGAGCCACTGGCCTCCACCCCAGACGCAGGAGTTGACTTTAAGATCTGGGGGCTTCTCCTTTGCCCTTTCTCAGGCCTCCCTCTGGTCTTTTTCTTTCAGGCCAACCCGGATCTCCCAGCCGGAAGACAGCCGGCAGCCCAACAATGTGATCAGACAGCCTCTGGGTCCCGATGGGTCCCAAGGCTTCAAACAGCGCAGATAAACGCGGGCTGCCAAGGATGCCGCCGCCCGCTGCAGGCCGCACTGCGGGGGCAGACCGCTGGACTTGAGCAGAGGGAGCGACCGACTGACTTGCACTGTGATCCCCTTTGCTCCGCCCACTGTGACCTTGACCCCCATGCACTGTGACCGCCCTTCCCCCTCTTCCCACTGCGATTGGCGTGTCTACAAGGGCTGTCCCCAGTCAATGGAAAGGGAAAGGGTGGGGGTTAGAGGAGGGTTGGGGGACCCCCCAGGGACTCAGAGTAGAGAGTCAGGCAGTGCCCCTTGGCCACTCGGGGTGAAGCCAGTGCCAGCAATAACAGTTTATCATGCTCATTAATTTGGGATTTCAAAACGCAGATGAGAACTCCCGTCCACCACCCTCAAGTGCGTGTCCTCATCACTTAAAAGCAAGTTCCTTGGGAAAATATCCTTTTTTTTTTTCTTTCCTTCCTATTTTTGTTTATACAAATATTTGATTTGCAAAAAAAAAAAGTGCATGGGAGAGGTTTTAGCAGTTTAATGAATTTTTAATTGAGAAAGGATAGTTTGGTAGTCTACTTAAAAGTGTTTCTGGGAAATTCACTAGAAACATTAACCAATAGGACTTTGGTGAGCTTAGCTTCTGTATTCCTACTGCCGCCCAGACGGGGCCGGGCTCTGCAGCCCCCAGGACAGTTGAGCACCCATGCCTATACCTCCCTCCCCCAGCTACGGCCCAGGGCCTCTGTGCCCTGCCTGCAGACTGGGCTAGCTCTGTAGGCTCTGAGAGCCTGGGGAGGGTGCCAACCCCTCACCTCTAGTATTTTGGGAGATGGAGAAAGTGAACAGACTTCCCCTTCCAAAACCCCTCAGGGTGGTTCCCTACCAGCCAGGCTTACTGCTTCTGGAAGAAGGCAAGGAGTGAGGCTGCACTCCAGGCTGTGGGAATAAGGGCTGCAAGACTTGCTCCGTGTTTTGCTGTCAACACAAGGAAAGCCAGGAGAGAGTCTGACTCCAGGACTCTGAGCCTCCTGCTGAGTGTGGTCAGAACACAGGTGGACTTTCCCGCTCCAGCAAGACTTAGAAATAACTTTCACGTGTCTGTGGGGTGCCATCGCTGTCGATGGCATCGGCTTGGTAACTGTACCCAGGACATTTCCCTTGTGAAATCACTACCTGAGGAGCAAACCATTCTGAGTACGTTTGGGGAAAAACAAGCTGTGCATTGCAAAGGTTGGTAATGACAGACTGGTTCCCCCTGCGCCTAGGCTACCCTCCATCCCTTTTTTCCAGAGCAAGGGCCTTGAGCCAAGGCAGTTTACCCTCTGTCCTTAAAGCCTGGAGACTGGCTTTGGCTCTTTGCGGTGGAAGAGGCTTAGAGGGCTCTGCCCAGAGCAGCCGTGTGTACCATCTGGCCCCTTTCAGGCTTTCTGAGCTGTCCCGTTGCACTGCACCTGGCATCCCTCAGCCAGCCAGACGGCCTGCCTGCTCGGCAGATGAGTTTTGGAACGGGTGCTGTGATGTCTGTGGTTGGGGCAGCTTGTACCGGCCACGGTGGCGGGCCAGGTCTTGCAGGCTCGCTCCTGCCTCTGGTCCTCCTGCCCTCACCTCACCCCGTGGGGATGTTAGCGGGACCCAGCAAGCCTTGGCCCATTGCGTCTGCCCCTTAGGAGGGGAGGTTGGCTGCCAGCCGAGTCAGCAGCTAGTCCCTAGCACGGGCTTACCACTGAGTGGAGCCCGGAAGCGGTGTGTGCAGAGAGCTGGATGCAGCTTCAGTGAGAGCCTGGGCATGCTGAGTGCCAGCACAGGCTGTTCTGAGGGGTGGGCGGAGGGGAAGGCTGCTGTCTCCACGGCCCGGACCAGGTTTCTGCGTCCGAGACGGACAGTGTCCATCCCTCACGTGACAGTGGTTTCTGGCCCAAGATGAGACTCTCCTTTTCAGCTGGAGAAGGTACAGGGGTGGGCAGGTAGAAAGGCCAGAGGTGCTGAGGGCCCCACTGTGGGGACCATCTGCTCTCGCTCCCCTCTTCTGGCGGGAGCCCAGGAGGCCGGCTGACGGGTGTCTGGATCGAGGGGGTCGTGGGGCCTGCGGCTCCCGCCTCCCTCCGGCCAAAGACGGGCTCTGCCCGCTGCGTGCCTGCCCCCACCCACCCGCAGTCTACCCTGGCTCCCCAGACAGAGAGGTGACAGACAAAACTTAAACGAAGTGAAACAGGAAACTCTTGTGTTGGGGGGAGGTGGGCGGGGAGATGGGAGAACGGTTTGGATTTTGTGTGTGTGTTTGTGGGGGTTTTTTTTTTTTGTAGTTGTCTGTAACTTTCCTTAAGTGCTTTTTTTTTTTTTTTTAAAGTAAGCTGCAGGCTTTGGCTTGGAAAACCCCGGAGGGGTGAGGGGGGCAGAAACCTGAGGCTGCTGCCCCTTATCTGCCTCCGTGGTTCTGTCCCCTTCCCCAGCTCCCCACTCACCCCCGAGCCAGACCTCAGACCTCCCAGCTAACCGCTTCCCATGAGCCACTACTCTGACGTCAGCCTATAACCAAAGGAGCTGGGGGTCTGGGCCTGGTGACCCCCCCTTCTCCGCCCACTCAGTCAGGGTGCTCCCCACCTGCAGGCAGGAGGCAACACCCGATCTGCTCCCCTCAGCCCCTCCAGGGCCCCGCCCCGCCCTCCCCTGCTCGCCCCGCCTGGGGACACTCTGCTCAGGGACGGGCCGGCAGGGCTGCCCCGGCCTCCCCGGTAGGCAGAGACTCTGGAAGCCTCTGGGGTCCTGTTTTCAGCCATGCGGCCCCCGGGGTGCATGCGGGCCCCTCGGGCGTCTGAACAGGGAGGCCCGGGAGGGAGCCTGCCCCCTGCCGTCCTGCTCTGCCGGTCCGGCGGGCATTCCCACCCCACCCCGCACCGCGGGCTCCTGAGTCGGCAGATGAGGCATTTTATAAATTGTATTTTAAATACATGTTTTAAACTTGTCAAAGCCTTGTCCTCATTTCAGTCTCTGACCTTCTCACCTTTCACTGTGGCTGCGTGTTTAACCGCTGGGAGCGCTCTGCTCAGTCCCAGGGAGGGCCTCTCTGAGGACAGGGCTGGGGTGGCATGTGAATTCAGGCCAAGAACCCAAACCCATCGACTCCCAGGGAAGGAGACCCCTGGGTCCTGGGTCTCCGTTTGGGAGAGCACGGCTCAGCCCCCCGTGGGCCTCCCCACCCCACCAGCCACCTTTCCATGGGGTCTGCCTGTGTGAGAGGCCGGGGTCGTTCCCAGGCAGGTCCCTTATATCCACCATTTCCTTCAAGCAAGGGGGAAGAATTCCTGCCCTTGCGGGGCTCCTAGTCCAAAGCCTGGAGAAACTCATCTGAGGACAGTCCCGTTCTGTGCTTGGAGAGCACAGAAGGTCAAGACTTGCACCCAGGCCACCTCCAGCAGAACACCTGGCCCTCCGCAGGCTTTCAGGGCGGCTCCACCTTCAGGGCGCTGGAGCCTGAGGCCCCACACTCTGACAGTCGGGTGGCACAGAGGCTGAGGTTCTTGTTTATTGGCTTACCAGGCCACAAAAGAAAAATCCAGCAGCCACCCCTGCCCAGTGACCCGTTAGACGCAGGCAGAGTCCGGACTCGGCAGGGTCAGTGGGTTCGAGCTGGTACAGAATTCAGACGGCCAGGTTCCCTGGGGGAGAGGCAGGGGAGAAGGGTGGGAGGGAGTGAGCCACCCCGTCTGCCCAGGGCAGGGATGGAGCCCCAGTCGGGCTGGGGGCTTGATTCCAAGGCTCGTGTGGTTTCATCCCAGCAGGCCCAGGGACGACAGCTGCAGGCAAAGCTCACATCCACCCTGCTGCTGAGCCAGTCTCCTATTACTATGAAAGCGGAATCAGACTCAGGCAAAGAACTTGAGAATTAAACCCTCTGTGTGAGAAAGGCAGGTAGCGCCAGGGAGTCCTGGGCACCGAAAGGCGTGAGTACGCTGGCTTTGGAACGACCCGCCCGGCCCAGAGATCAGTTCCTTCCCTCTCCTGTCCTTTCCCCTCTCTCCTCTCTGGAGCAGCAGTGTCTGCATCCGCCTCCTGGAAGGCTGGATGCCCCTTGGATTAGGCCGGGCCCTCTCAGGAGGAGGCGGACGGGCCTATGCTGGGGCCTGCCCTGCCCTCGGGGTACCCACCTGCCTCCCTGAGATCCAGCGTGCAAGAGGATGCTGTGGATGTCGGGGCCCAGGCCGCTGGTGCACTGTTCCAGCATGTAGTGGCCGCCCTGCTTCCGGCGGACCGTCTTCTTGTCCAGGCGCGGGCAGAGCGGGATGCAAGGCACCTGGGCGTACGGGCTCTGCAGGTTGGCAGCTGGCAGGAGGGGGGCGTTTCAGAGCACGCTCAGCCTTGGGAGCCAGGCCGACCCGTGGGAGGGTTTGGGCCACTCACTTGACCTCCCTGAACTGGTACAGAAGCCAGAGATGATAGTGGCATCCTCCTCAGAGTTGACGGTGAGGGTTTAAGGGGTGGTGTATGTAAAGCGCTTGGCTGAATGCTGAGCTGATGAGCCCAGGCTGACAGCAGCTTAGAAAGGAGCACACGTCTAGTCGTTGGGAAAGCTCCTCGTCCACCCACTGGGCACACAGCAGGGGTCTGGCCTGCGTGTGAACTCCCTTCTGACATGCTCGCTGTGGGGCCTTACGCAAGCTGCTTAAACTTTAATTTTCTCATCGTAAATGCATAGAGTATTAATAAACACATGGTTATGATGACTAACTTCTAGCACATCTGCAAAGGGCTTATCACAGAGAGTGACCCCAAGGGTGCTCAAGAAATGAGGAGCTGGGATTGCTCAGCCCCTCTGCCCTCCCAGTCCAGGCTCTTGGGGCCAGCCGTGCTCCCTGGGCTCAGGCTCAGGGTAAAGAGTGTGGGGGGCTGGAGCCGGGGGTGATCGTCACCACACAGCTGGGCCCAAAGCGGGGAGCCATGCCTCGGCCCCGGCTGGGGGAGCCCGGGGTGAAGCGGGGAGCTGCTGGGGGAGCCCGGGGCCCTCACCGTAGTTCTGCTGCTTCAGCCGGCTCAGGACCCTGAGGACTCTGCGTTCAGGCATCTCCAGGGTGTCTGCCTGCGGGGTGTTGTAGGGAAGCTTCTTCCGGGGCCGCAGCCGCCCTACGGCCGATTCCATCTCCCGAGCCTTACAGGTGCCCTCCTTCAGCTTCCTCTGGTAATAGCTGGGGAGCAGTGCCGCTCAGCTCAGCACGGCCACGTCTCCCTCCCCTCCTCCTCCCTCCCTCTTCCTGAGCCCCTGTTGTGTCTGCCCAGCTCAGGAGCAGGGGCTCAGGAGATCTGGGCGTTCGTCCCGGCTCTGCCATTAACTTCTGTGACTGCAGGCAACTTACTGCCCTGCTCTGAGCCTCAGTCACCCCATGTGAAGTGGGGAGACGGTTATCTCTCCCAGTCACTGCAAGTCACCTGACTTCTCAGGTGGATCAGTCAACGTTTTTATAGGGTTAAAAACAAAGATTAACAAGACCCATTAAGCATTCAGCAAATTGGCCCAAGGAAAGAGCTTGGCAAATATTACCCATGATTTCTATCACTGGTGTTTTTACTTGGATGTGCAAATGCTTTGTAAGCCAGCTATGCAGTTAATTCCTGCTCATCTTCCAGACTTTAGCGTAAGGGCCATCTCTTCCAGGAAGTCCTTTGTCTTCCAGTAGACTAGCTGGGCTCCAGCTATAGACCCCTGACAACCTGTACTTACCCCATCACAGCCCACTTAATATTCCTAACTCATCACTACTTGCCTTTTCCCCACTAGACCACAGCACCATATATACATTCATTCATTCAAATATTAAGTGTTTGCTGTGTGCTAGTCACTCATCTAAGTGCTTGGGGCAGCACAGGAGATGTTTATTTAAGGCCCTTGTGTCGTCTCTCAGCCCCACCTCTTACCAGCCATTGTCACGGCAACCACTTCTCATGGGCCTCAACGAGCTCTGCACAGGGACACTGACGGGTCTCACCTCAGATCGTACCTCCTGCTTCTTGCTGCAGATCTCTGACACGTATGCAGCCCAGAAGTGCAGGGGAATTAAACAGCTGTGAGGGGCACCCTTGACCAAGGAGCCAGCTCTGGGGTATACAGGCTTCTCTCTCTTCCCCTGAGAATTCTGAGCCACCACTGGTGAGTCTTCCTCGGAAGATCCTGGGGTGGTTGACTCAACAGCACATCCTTGTATTGACTCTTTCTCCTCTGTTCACACCCCTTCCCTCAGTTCTGCTCCCTGGTATCACTTTCTGAATCAGCTTCCTAGGTCCTTATCTAGTCGAGAGTCAGATCCCGAACAAATAAAAATCATGGTCCTCGTGTGAGTAGTGATGGGTGCTTTGAGAGAAAGTGAAAGCTGAGTAAGGGATAGTGATGAACTCCGTTGTTCACAGTCAGTGAGAGTCTCCAAGGTGGTGACATCTGAGCAGGAGGAGGAGGGAGCAAGCTAAGGGGATGTCAGGAAGAGGCAGGCAGAGGAGATGGCTTGGGAAAGGCCAGGAGGTGGGAAAGAGCTTGGTGAGCTCCTGGAACAGAGCAGGCGAGAGGTGGTATGTGAGGGAGAAGGGGGTGGAGACGGACAGCAAGCTGGGAAGTCCAGCCCACCTGGGACTTCAGGCAGCGGTGAAGGGTGTGCGGGCTGCTCAGAGCAATGGACAGCCCTCACGGCTTCAGCTGGTGGCTAAGCTGGGCCTCTGCCTGTCCCTACAGCCTGGAGCTGGGGGTTTTCATGAGGGTCACACACAGGAAATGAACTCCAGAGCCCTCACATGGAGACTGGGTCCAGATCCCTGTGTAAAACTAGGGCCTGAAAAGGCAACATCCTAAGTAAAAAGATGGACTAGAAAACAACTTCACCCCACAGGAGCCCACAGAACTGAGCAGAGTGTGTGCAACGTTCTCAGTCACAACTTCAAAGGAAACTGCTTGCTCTCTCCTTCCGCTTCTCACGGGCCTCAGTGTACATGTGTTTTGGTAAATTGGCTTAGGATCGACCCAGGGAATGGCGGGACCATCAGTGGGGAAGAAACTGGGTTCCTGAGCAACTCTGCCTTCCTGCCTGCTTCCTCCAGACCATTCGTGTGAGAGAAATAGACCAAGTTGTTTAAACTGCAGTACACTGGGGTCTAATCCTTAACCAACAGACTAATCTAGAATTCTGTACCCAGCTGAACTATTCAGTAAGTATGACAGAATAAGCACTTTGTAGACATACAAAATCTTAAAACTTTTGCCTCCCAGGCATCCTTTCTCAGGAAGCTCCTAGAGGGCACGTTCTTCCAAAATGAGGGCAGAAACCAAAAAAGAAACGGAAGATATACATACAGAAAATAAGAGACCTAACACAGAAGAAAGACAAAAGGTAAAGGAAGATGGTCAACAGATCCCACGATTGCAGTGCAACTCCCATAGTGGATAACCAGTTTAGATCAGATCACTAGAACTTAAAATACAGAAACATCAAGGGTTGCCATTCCCATACCTGTTGTTGAGTTACTGCCTTTCTAACCCCCAAAAGCTACTGGTGAAACATGCTTCCAATGTTTTTTTTTGTTTTTTTTTTAAGCAAATCAAACCAAGAAAGAGGAGGCAAACCAAGAAAAGGTAAGACATGTGATCCAGTAGCCAGAATTCCAATCAGAAGGAAGGAAGAAAGAATTTCTAGGATGACTGCAGACTCCCAAGATGAGAGCTCTGTCACAGGCCTAAAAGGAAATTAACCCAAAACTGAGAAGAATGGAGTTATTTAGAGAATGCTGCCAAGAAACAGCAGTTTTAGGAAGGTGCAAGAGTTATCAAGAATACAAAGGAAAAAATATCAAGGCAGGGCTTCTCTGGCGGTCCAGTGGTTGGGAATCTGCCTTACAGTGTGAAGGACCAGTTCAATCCCTGGTCTGGAAGATCCCACATGCCACGGGGCAACTAAGCCCATGCATCACAACTACCGAAGCCCACGTGCCTAGAGCCCACACTCTGCAGCCAGAGAAGCTGCTGCAGTGAGGCCCGAGCACCGCAGCAAAGGGCAGCCTCTGGCCCCCGCCCCTCAACCCTGCTCGCCATGACTGGAGAAAGCCTGCGTGCAGCAACAAAGGCCCAGCACAGCCAAAAAATCATTATTTCTAAAAAAGGCAACTGCTGACTTTCAGAAAATAAAACAAGAAAGAAAGTTAAATCAGTATTAAAAATGCTCAGCTATGAATAATCGCATAGCCATAATCTTAGAAACCACAAACATTTAGTAAAAACTGATACTGTATTGGAACGGGGAGGAGCTGAGGGGATAGTTGTATCAGACAGCTAAAGTCTCATCATAACAGGAAGTCAGTAGACAAAAATCAATAACCAATATATTGTAGTGCCTCCATATCATATAGACATAAATGCCAAAAATATTCAAGAAGAAAGAGAAAGGCTGGAAAGGGTGTGAAGAGGGAACCTGCTTGTGCTGTCGGTTGGGAATGTGTTTGGCACAGCCACTATGGACAACAGTGTGGAGGTTATTTTTTAAAAAAATGAAAAGTAGAGTTACCATATGACCTAGCAATCCCACTGCTCGGCATATATCTGGAAAAGATGAAAACTCTAATTCAAGAGACACACGTACCCCAGGGCTCACAGCAGCGCTATCTGCAATAGCCAAGACATGGCAGCAACCGAAATATCCATCAAACGATGAACGGGTAAAGAAGATAGAATATAAAATGGAGCATTAATCACAAAAGAATGAAATAATGCCTTCTGCAGCACCGTGGATGAACCTAGAGATTCTCATAGTGAAGCAGAGTCAGAGAAAGACAGATACCATACAGTAATCACGTGTGGAATCTAAAAAAGAATGATACAAATGAACTTATTTACAAAACAGAAATAGATTGCTCTAAAAAGTCTGTGCTCCACCTCCCCCCATCTCCCCTCACCCCAGTCAGTACTCATCTTTTTACTCTTCAATGTTTTGTCTTTTCCAGAATGTCATGTAGTTGAAATTATAAAGTATATAGCCTTTTCAGATCACTTTTTTTTCACTTAGTAATATGCATTAAGTTTCCTCTGTCTTTTCATGGTTCGATGACTCCTATTAGTACTGAATATTCCACTGTAAGCTCCAATACTTTGGCCACCTAATGCAAAGAGCCAACTCATTGGAAAAGACCCTGATGCTGGGAAAGATTGAAGGCAAGGGAGAAGGGGGCCTCAGAGGATGAGATGGTTGGATGGCATCACTGACTCATTGGACATGAGTTTGAGCAAACTCCAGGAGACAGTGAAGGACAGGGAAGCCTGGCGCGCTGCAGTCCATGGGGTTGCAAAGAGTTTGACAACAACTTCAGTTCAGTCGCTCAGTCGTGTCCAACTCTTTGCAACCTTGTGGACTGCAGCATGCCAGGCTTCCCTGTCCGTCACCAACTCCTGGAGCTTAACTCAAATTCATGTCCATCAAGTCAATGATGCCATCCACCCATCTCATCCTCTGTCATCCCCTTCTCCTCCTGCCTTCAACCTTTCCCAGCATCAGGGTCTTTTCCAATGAGTCAGTTCTTCGCATCAGGTGGCCAACGTAGTGCAGTTTCAGCTTCAGCATCAGTCCTTCCAGTGAAAATTCAGGACTGATCTCCTTTAGGATGGACTGGTTGGATCTCCTTGCAGTCCAAGGGACTCTCAAGAGTCTTCTCCAACACCACAGTTCAAAAGCATCGATTCTTCGGTGCTCAGCTTTCTTTATAGACCAACTCTCACATCCACACAAGACTACTGGAAAAACCATAGCTTTGACTAGACGGACCTTTGTTGGCAAAGTGATGTCTTGGGTTTTTTAATATGCTGTCTTGGTTGGTCATAGCTTTTCTTCCAAGGAACAAGTGTCTTTTAATTTCATGGCTGCAGTCACCATCTGCAATGATTTTGGAGCCCAAGAAAATAAAGTCTGTCACTGTTTCCATTGTTTCCCCAATCTATTTGCCATGAAGTGATGGGACCAGATTGCCATGATCTTACTTTTTTGAATGCTGAGTTTTAAGCCAGTCTTTTCCCTTTCCTCTTAACTTAGCGACTGAAAAACAACAAATTCCACTGTATAGATGTAGCACAGCTAATTTATCCATTCACTGACTGAAGGACATCTTGGTTGCCTCCAGGTTTTGGCAATTATGAATACAGCTGCTTTACCCATCTGTGTGCAAGTTTTTGTGTGGACTAAATTTTCAATTTATTGGGATGAATACCAAGGAGCACAATTGCTGGATCATGTAAGAGTTTGTTTAGTTTTGTAAGAAACCACCAAACTGTCTTCCAAAGTGGCAGTACCATTTTGCATTCCCACCAGAAGTGAAACAAGACTTCCTCTGACTCCACATCCTTGCCCGCATGTGAAGACTATCAGTGTCTTGGACTTTCACCATTCTAACAGGCGTACAGTAGTATCTCATTGGTGTTTTAATTTGCAATTCCCTAATGACAGATGATGTTGAACATCTTTTCATATGCTTGTTGATCATCCATGATCATCTCATTGTTCTTTGGTGAGGTGTCTATTCAAGTCTTTTGCCTATTTTTTAACCAAGTTGTTTGATTTCCTATTATTTCATTTAAAGACTCCTTTGTAAATTTTAGATAACAGTTTCTATTAGACATGTCTTTTGAAAATATCTTCTCTCAGTCTGTGGCCTGTCTTCTCATTCTCTTGATATTTGGTGTTTTGTGTTGACATTTGCACTGAAGCTACAAAACAATGGGGGGGTAAAACCACCTTAGCATAAATCAAGGAAGTGGCACCAAACTCATCTCAGAGTCACTGTATTCTTCAGTGCAAGGCCAGAGCTCACATGCTGTAACTAGAAGATTCTGCATGGTGCAACTAAGATCTGGCACAGCCAAATCAGTAAATAATTTTTTTAAAGAAATAAAAAAGATTTCTGATCAAAAATACACTGAGAGTAAAAAAAGAAAGAAATTTCCTTGGTGAAAATGAAAATTATTAATTGTATTAAACATTGACTCTTGAGTACTTATCGCTTTATTATTCTATAAATACTCTTTTTTCTTGGCTGCACTGGCGGTCTTAGTTGCAGTGAACTGCTGGTAAGGAACCTGCCTGCAATGCAGGAGACATAAGAGACGTGGGTTCAATCTCTGGGTCGGGAAGATCCCCTGGAGGGGGGCACGGCAACCCACTCCAGTATTCCTGCCTGGAGAGTCCCATGGACAGAGGAGCCTGGCGGGCTGCAGTGCATCGGGCCGCGAGTGACGACCGGAGTGACAGCACGCACACACGCGGGATGGTTAGCTGCAGCATTTGGTATCTTTTCAGTTGCAGCACGTGAACTCTTACATTTCTGCATGCAGGATCTACTTCCCCGACCAGGGACTGAACCTGGGCTCCTGCGTTAGGAGTGTGGAGTCTCAGTCACTGGACCACCAGGAAGTTCCTCTACAAATATTCTTTTTAAAAAAATACTTATTTGGTGGCAATAGGTCTTAGTTGCAGCAGCATGTGGGATTGACCAGGGATCGAACCCAGGCCCCTTGCATTGGAAGCAAGGCATCTTAGCCATGGACCACCAGGGAAGTCCCTGTAAGTGTCCTTTAGACGCCCTTCCGCTGCATACTATGATTATCTTGAGGAAAAGCACGTGTGCCGTTGAGTTGTGGGCTACACTGGTCTTTTTTTTTCTTTTGAAGGAGTTCAGAACATGCCATCCCCAAAATGTGCCACTTTGGGATATTGGTTATTTTGGTTTTGTGCATGTTTTTTGTTTTGTTTTGGCTCTGTCACAAGGCCTGAAGGATCTTAGTTCCCTAACGACGGATCAAACCCGGGCCACTACAGTGAAAACACCAAGTCCTAACTACTGGACCCCCAGGGAACTCCCATATTGCTTATTTTGAATTAAAGGCACTTGATAAACTGTAGATGGAAGAGGGGTACACTGGCCTTCCTTTTTCTTTCTAAAAGCAGGAGATAAAAGTGCCATGTGAGAGGTGCCTTCTGTATGGGAGGAGGAAGAAGCATTCTTATCGCAAGAGATGAGGTGCAGAGGCCAAGAGAACTGTCCAGTTAGGTGGTGTTCTCCAGCCTGCCCAAATGGGAGCAGTGCACACAGGAGCCTCATGTGCTACGGCCATCAGGTCACAAGAGTCGGACACGACCTATCGACTAAACCTTCACCACCACATCACTTAGTTACTTTCCTACAGTGACTACCCTTTGTTCAAGCTAGTATATAGGCACCTAGGCCTAGTCACTTCTTTGGGTCTTCATTTTTTTGTGAGAGTTTTTCTTCTTTTGTACATGTAAATACAGTTTGTGCTTTTCTCCTGTCTTATGTCAGTCCCAGCTGAAAATCCTAACAGGACAGAGGAAAGCTTCACCTCCCATTCGTTTCTAACGAGGGTGAGTTAGCATTGTCTGGGACACCCTCCTCCAGGGCGGGGGGAAGAAGGGCTGCCCCTGAGAGGTCCTGGGACCTGACTGAACTGGCAGAAGTTGAGATTTCCTGCCACATCAGCCTCCTGGGTCTCTGTCTGTAGTGCAGTCAAGTGCTTGCCTTAGTCGCTAAGTCATGTCCAACTCTTGCGACCCCATGGACTACAGCCTGCCAGGCTCCTCTATCCATGGGATTTCCCAGGCAATACTGGAGCGTTGCCATTTCCTTCTCCAGGGCATTTTCCCGACCCAGGGATCAGACCCCGGGATCAGCAATGGCAGGTGGCCCCCTGCCAGCAGCACGGGAGACGTGGGTTCCATCCCTGGGTTGGGAAGAGCCCCGGGAGAAGGAAATGACAGCCCACTTCACTTCTTCCCTGGGAAATCCCATGGACAGAGGAGTCTAGCGGGCTATAGTCCATAGGATCACAAGAGTTGGTCACAACTGAGCGACTAACACTCCCAGGGACAGCTATCACTTTCCCTTTTTTCTCATTTTCTGTCCTGAGGTCTTGGCTTGGCTGTCTGCCTGCCTGGGCATGCAGGTTGGGAGGCCGGTCTGTGTCTGGAGGTGGCCAGTTGTCAGGCTGGCAGCCCTGAGAATACACAGATGTCCTGACAGAAATGTGGGTTACACTCCGTTTATGGCTAGTATCCTAGGGATCATCAACAGTTCACAAGATTCGCAGGTTATTTAAAGACTTTCTTTTAGATGTCTGGGGGTGACTCTGGATCTTGGGAGGGCTGTATGTTTTGCACCCTCTTTGAAGATGCCTCTTGCATTCGTGGTTAAGTCATAAAAAGCTCATTAGTTTTGGTTTTGAGTCACTTGAAACAGGTATGCCTTTGGTTTTAAGAGAAAACAAAAAAAAAAGTTCGATACAGCCAGGAAAATTTACTGTTTGTACCAGCTGAAACCTGATAAGATGTTGAAGTGATTTTTTTTAAAAGGGACTATATGGTTAGAAGTTGGTCTGATATTCAGAGGCTGTGTTTCCTAAGCTAAAATAAAACTATTGCACTCAGAGGGGAAAAAAGGAAAAAAAAAAAAAATTCTGAAGCCTTTGTGGAATGATTTATTAAAATATTCCAAAGCCACACAGCTCTAAATCTAGAACACAGGAGTCTTGCAATTTCCATCTGGAGATCGGAAGGAAAAGTCTTCTCCTTGATATAAAGAAACAAATCCAAGATAATGTACTGGGTGGGTAGGTCACCCTTCTTGGTATCATTCAAGCTGCAAGCCGATTCTGAGAATTAAAAACAACTGTCCTTGTCTTGTAAAGTAAGTCTTTAAAAAAACACAAATGTGCCTCTAGGAGTAATTCAAAGCCAGTCTTACCAGTCCCAAAACCTCCTTATTGTCTCAAGGCACTTTCAGACACTAAAAGATCAGGACATTGGAAAGAGAACAAAACAATCGTGCACTTTAAGAGGGCCATGTGGAACCAAAAGTCTTAAAGCACTTCTCCGCAATATTAGTAAAAAGCTTTAGCCTTCTGGGCAACTAACTTTAACTTGTTCCATCTGCCAGAAATATAATTTGGATCCAACTATTTTTTTTTATAGACTAGTAAACTTCATATTATTGCACCTACCTCATAACTTAAGGCTTTAAATGAAAGCCTTAAGGCCTGTCTTGGCACCTGTCTGTATGTTTACAATGCATATGTATATATGTATATATTGTTGTTTAGTTGCTCAGTCATGTCTGACTCTTTGCGACCCCACGTATATATACATATATATAATATGCATGTAATGTTTTTCTACTCCAGATGGTATTGCTAAAAATTAACTTGTAAGAGAGCTGTATTTAATTGGCTTAAGGAAAGAAAAAAAAAAAACTCCTATAAAGCTGAGACTAGTCAAACAAGCATATATTATCTCTACCAGATGTTTAACATTATAATGGTATGAATTCAACCCAAGAACAAAATGTACAATTAAAGTGCATTGCTTCATGTATGTCAACCATGACAGTAAATTTAAAGAAAAAAAGAAAGGAGAGAGCAATATGGGGAAGTTCCTATGTTCTTTGCCATAGAACAGTTGCCACTAGACCATTCAGGTATGACCTAAATCAAATCCCTTACAATTATACAGTGTAAGTGACAAATAGATTCAAGGGACTAGATCTGATAGAGTGCCTGAAGAGCTATGGACAGAGGTTCCTGACACTGTACAAGAGGCAGTGATCAAGACCATCCCCAAGAAAAAGAAATGCAAAAAGGCAAAATGGTTGTCTCAGGAGGCCTTACAAATAGCTGAAAAAAGATAAGCTAAAGACAAAGGAGAAAAGGAAATACCCATTTGAATGCAGAGTTCCAAAGAATACCAAAGAATGATAAGAAAGCCTTCCTCAGAGATAAATGCAAAGAAATAGAGGAAAACAATAAAATGGGAAAGACTAGAGATCTCTTCAAAAAAAAATAGAGATAACAAGGGAACAGTTCATGCAAAGATGGACACAATAAAGGACAGAAATGGTATGGACCTAGCAGAAGCAGAAGATATAAAGAAGAGGTGGCAAGAATACACAGAAGAACTGTACAAAAAAGATCTTCATGACCCAGATAATCACGATGATGTGATCACTCACACTCACCTAGAGCCAGACATCCTGGAATGCAAAGTCGAGTGGGCCTAAGGAAGCATCTCTATGAACAAAGTCAGTGGAGGTGATGGAATTCCAGTTGAGCTATTTCAAATCCTGAAAGATGATGTTGTGAAAGTGCTACACTCAATATGCCAGCAAATTTGGAAAACTCAGCAGTGGCCACAGGACTGGAAAAGGTCAGTTTTCATTCCAATCCCAAAGAAAGTCAATGCCAAAGAATGCTCAAACTACCGCACAATTGCACTCATCTCACACGCTAGTAAAGTAATGCTCAAAATTCTTCAAGCCAGGTTTCAGGAACTGTGAACTTCCAGATGTTCAAGCTAGTTTTAGGTAAGGCAGAGGAACCAGAGATCAAATCGTTAACATCTGCTGGATCATCGAAAAAGCAAGAGAGTTCCAGAAAAAAATCTACTTCTGCTTTATACATTACGCCAAAGCCTTTGACTGTGGATCACACCAAACTGTGAAAAATTCTGAAAGACATGGGAATACCAGATGACGTCACCTACCTCCTGAGAAATCTGTATGCAGGTTAAGAAGCAACAGTTAGAACTGGACATGGAACAACAGACTGGTTCCAAATCAGGATAGGAGTACGTCAAGGCTGTATACTGTCACCCTGCTTATTTAACTTATATGCAGAGTACATCATGAGAACGCTGGGCTGGAGGAAGCACAAGCTGCAATCAAGATTGGTGGGAGATATATCAATAACCTCAGATATGCAGATAACACCACCCTTATGGCAGAAAGTGAAGAACTAAAGAGCTTCTTGATGAAAGTAAAAGAGAAGAGTGAAAAAAGTTGGCTTAAAGCTCAACATTCAGAAAACTAAGATCATGGCATCTGGTCCCATCACTTCATGGCAAATAGATGGGAAAACAGTGGAAACAGTGGCTGACTTTATTTTTCTGGGCCCCAAAATCACTGCAGGTGGTGACTGTAGCCATGAAATTAAAAGACGCTTGCTCCTTGGAAGAAAAGCTATGGCCAACCTAGACAGCATGTTAAAAAGCAGAGACATCACTATGCCAACAAAGGTCCGTCTAGTCAAAGCTATGGTTTTTCCAGTGGTCATGTATGGATGTAAGAGTTGGACTATAAAGAAAGCTGAGCGCCAAAGAATTGATGCTTTTGAACTGTGGTGTTGGAGAAGACCCTTAAGAGAGTCCCTTGGACTGCAAGGAGATCCAACCAGTCAATCCTAAAGTAAATCAACACTGAATATTCATTGGAAGGACTGATGCTGATGCTGAAACTGCAATACTTTGGCCACCTGATGTGAAGAACTGACTCATTGAAAAAGACCCTGATGCTTGGAAAGACTGAAGGTGGGAGGAGAAGTGGATGACAGGGGATGAGATGTTTGGATGGCATCCCCGACTCGATGGACATGAATTTGAGTGAGCTCCAGGAGTTGGTGATGGACAGGGAGGCCTGGCGTGCTGCAGTTCTGGAGTTGCAAAGAGTCGGACACACTGAGCACCTCAACTGAACTGAATGTTCTTTGCTTCTGTGATTTCTTTTTAAAAATATATATATATACTTTAAAAAAATAAAATAAAAAAATAAAAACTTTTGTATTTTGGCTGTGCAGTGCAGCGTACAGGATGTTTTGCTGAACATGGATCGGACCTGGGCTTTCACAGTGAAAGAGCCCAATCCTAGCACCTAATATATATGCATTATATATGATGATATATAGTCCCAATGATTATATATAATATAAATTATAAAATATAATATATATATATCTGAACCACTTTGCTGAAACTAACACAACATTGTAAATCAACTACACTTCAATAACAAAACAATAAATCAATTTTAAAAAAATTTAGCCATGCTTAATGAGACGACTTTTTTTCACAAACAAATTAGTCTTACTTTGATTTTCTTTGAAAAAATGGGCGTGATTATGGAGAGAAAAATTCTGTTTCAACAAAAGCTGTCACACCTTTGTCGGTTGCAGGACAGTTCACTTACTTTGAGCCTTTTGTCCTCTATATAAACTGCCTCCTGCCACTTCGTGTATCGTATCTGTAAGCTCATCTGCCTCCCACCCTCCTGAGCTGGCATCACTAAAAACTAGGACAGCCCTTTCCCCCAGTGCCCTGCAAGATAAAGCAACTTAACACAAACTTCAAAAGGAAAACATCACAACAGATTATGTATAAAAACCTGAATGCCTGCTGCTGTTAGTTCACCAAAACACCTGAAGCCATCACCAAAGACATTTGAACTGCAAGCCAGAAAATTCCTGAGAGCCGCCAGCGAGCCTTGTTCCACCATCCTTTTTTTTTTGGCTGAGCCTCAGGGCTCGCAGGATCCCAGGTCCCACAACCAAGGACTGAACTTGTGCCCCTGCACTGGAGTACAGAGTCTCAGCCACTGGACCACCAGGGAATTCTCTCACCCCATCTAAAGATGCTTTGAGCCTGACACTTCAGAATCCTCGAAATTACTGCCCTCTGGACTCAAAAACTGAGTTGACAATTTGTTCCCATTAACCTCTGTTTCTCTTTTGTTTTCAAAGAAATGTCCCTCATTAAATGCTTGCTCCAAAAAGTAAAAAACAAAACAATAATCTCCATGATATGTGGCTATTAAATGAAAAGACTATTAAAATACTTTTTCCAATTACATATTTGTGTGATACATGATTTCTTCATATTCTTTAACTGAAAAAACAGATTGCAACAGATTGAATGCAGAAGCAGATATGAAAATCCAGCCAACTTCTTTTACTCCAGACACTGAAGAGATTCTCGATACTGTAAAGCAATAACATTCTTCTCATTAACCTTTTTGTTTGTTTTGGAAAGTATTGTTATTTTTTTATTTAAAATGTTTTTGATTATCATGTAATGAGGTTCAGTTCAGTTCAGTTCAGTCACTCAGTCGTGTCCGACTCTTTGCGACCCTGTCCATCACCAACTCCCAGAGTCCACCCAAACCCATGTCCATTGAGTCGGTGATGCCATCCAAACATCTCATCCTCTGTCGTCCCCTCCTCCTGCCCTCAATCTTTCCCAGCATCAGAGTCTTTTCTAGTGAGTCAGTTCTTTGCATCAGGTGGCCAAAGTAGTGCAGTTTCAGCTTCAGCATCAGTCCTTCCAATGAACACCCAGGACTGATCTCCTTTAGGATGGACTGGTTGGATCTCCTTGCAGTCCAAGGGACTCTCAAGAGTCTTCTCCAACACCACAGTTCAAAAGCATCAATTCTTCGGCACTCAGCTTTCTTTGTAGTCCAATGCTCACATCCATACATAACTACTGGAAAAACCATAGCCTTGACTAGACGGACCTTTGTTGGCATAGTGATGTCTCTGCTTTTTAATAGGCTGTCTAGGTTGGCCATAGCTTTCTTCCAAAGAGCAAGCGTCTTTTAATTTCATGGCTGCTGTCACCATCTGCAGTGATTTTGGAGCCCAAAAAAATAGTCTGACACTGTTTCCACTGTTTCCCCATCAATTTGCCATGAAGTGATGGGACCAGATGCCATGATTTTAGTTTTCTGAATGTTGAGCTTTAAGCCAACTTTTTCACTCTCCTCTTTCATCAAGAAGCTCTTTAGTTCTTCACTTTCTGCCATATCTGCATATCTGAGGTTATTGACATATCTCCCGGCAATCTTGATTCCAGCTTGTGCTTCATCCAGCCCAGCATTTCTCATGATGTACTCTGCATATAAGTTAAATAAGCAGGGTGACAATATACAGCCTTGACATACTCCTTTTCCTATTTGGAACCAGTCTGTTGTTCCATGTCTGGTTCTAACTGTTGCTTCCTGACGTGCATACAGGTGTCTCAGGAGGTAGGTGACGTCATCTGGTATTCCCATCTCTTTCAGAATTTTCCACAATTTATTGTGATCCATACAGTCAAAGGCTTTGACATGCTCAATAAAGCAGAAGTAGATGTTTTTCTGAAACTCTCTTGCTTTTTCAATGATCCAGTGGATGTTGGTAATTTGATCTCTGGTTCCTCTGCCTTTTCTAAAACCAGTTTGAACATCTGGAAGTTCACAGTTCCTGAAACCTGGCTTGAAGAATTTTGAGCATTACTTTACTAGCATGTGAGATAAGTGCAATTGTGCGGTAGTTTGAGCATTCTTTGGCATTGACTTTCTTTGGGATTGGAATGAAAACTGACCTTTTCCAGTCCTGTGGCCACTGCTGAGTTTTCCAAATTTGCTGGCATATTGAGTGTAGCACTTTCACAGCATCATCTTTTAGGATTTGAAATAGCTCAACTGGAATTCCATCACCTCCACTAGCTTTGTTCATAGAGATGCTTCCTAAGGCCCACTTGACTTCACATTCCAGGATGTCTGGCTCTAGGTGTGAGTGATCACATCATCGTGATTATCTGGGTCGTGAAGATCTTTTTTGTAGAGTTCTTCTGTGTATTCTTACCACCTCTTCTTAATATCTTCTGCTTCTATTAGGTCCATGCCGTTTCTGTCCTTTATTGAACCCATCTTTGCATGAACTGTTCCCTTGTTATCTCTAATTTTTTTGAAGAGATCTCTAGTCTTTCCCATTTTATTGTTTTCCTCTATTTCTTTGCATTTATCTCTGAGGAAGGCTTTCTTAGCTCTCCTTGCTAGTCTTTGGAATTCTGCATTCAAATGCTTATATCTTCCCTTTTCTCCTTTGCTTTTTGATTCTCTTCTTTTCTCAGCTATTTGTAAGGCCTCCTCAGACAGCCATTTTGCCTTTTTGCATTTATTTTTCTTGGGGATGGTCTTGATCCCTGTCTCCTGTACCATGTCACATACCTTATCTTTTTTAAATAAATAGATATTTATTTTTTAGATGTCTCAGTCTTAAATTCAAATATAAAAAATACTAACAGATTTCCTAGATCAAAAAATTTCAAAACTACAGCTCTGAAGAAACTCTTGCCCAGGTGTCTCAGGAGACAGATACAAAATATTCACACTGTTTCTACCATGGCTGGAAACTGAACATAGACCTAATGTCCATCTGCTGAACAAATAGATTATATTGTGATATAGTCATGGGCTTCCCAGGTTGCTCAGTGGGTATCCACTCAGAATCCACCGGCAATGCAGGAGACATGGGTTTGATCTCTGGGTAGGGAAAATCCCCTGGAGGAGGGCATGGCAACCCACTCCAGTATTCTTGCCTGGAGAATCCCAGGGACAGAGGAGCAGCAGCTACAGTCCATGTGGTCACAGGGAGTCGGACACGACTGGAGCAACTGAGCACACACGCACGCACAGTCAGGCTGCGCTGCGACTTCTGAGCTCGCAGGCCGCACCGCGAGATCCTGCACGCCGCACCGCGAGATCCTGCACTCCGCACCGCGAGATCCTGCACGCTGCACCGCGAGATCCTGCACGCCGCAACACGAGATCCTACACCCTCAACGGGAGATCCTGCACTCCGCACCGCGAGATCCTGCACGCTGCACCGCGAGATCCTGCACGCCGCAACACGAGATCCTGCACCCGCAACGGGAAATCCTGCACGCCGCAACGGGAGATCCTGCACGCCGCACTGCGAGATCCTGCACGCCGCAACTCAGAGCTGACACAGCCAAGTAAATAAACAAGATTTTTTTAAATATTAAAGTTTGGGGGGAAAAGCATTATGCTGAGTGAAGGAAGCTGGACACTAAAGACTGTACTCTGTATGTTTCCATTTATATGAAATTATAAGACAGACAAAACCAATCTGTGATGGAAAAAAAATTAAAAGAAGTGTCGTTTCAGGGACCAGCTGGGAAGGGTCATGAGGACACTTTCTGGAATGACAGTAAAATTCTGTATAAGTTGACAGGGGCTCAGGTTGCTGGGGTGTGGGAATTTGTTGAGACTCACTAAATGATACACTTAAGATCTGTGCATTTCACGAAATGTACATTATATGCATCTCAAAAGATGGGGGTGCGGAAGTTCTATACAAATATTGATCATTAGCTCATGATGTGTATTGAATTAGTCAAAAAGTACGTTCAAGTTTTTCATTAAGATGTTATGAAAAACCCAAACAAACTTTTTGCCCAGCCCAAAATACTGACATATTTAGAGGGAAATGACTATAATCTACTATAAAATGAATAAAAAATAATACAGATTGAAGAATAGAGGGATGGATAGGTAAAAGAATGGCAAAATGGCAACAGTAGAATCTAGGTGGTGGGCATATAACTGTTTACTGTAAAATTCTTTTAATTTTGCCATACATTTGAAATTTTCAATGAATGACATGGGGGAAAATAAGCAGGGAGATTTTGAAACAAAAAGCAAATGAATAAGGGTTGGTTCTTGTTATGAGAAAGTACTCTGTGGTTAGGGTAGGGCACTCAGGGGCTTCAAGATGATTGGAAATTATCTGTTTTTAAATGGAAGAAATGGATACATGGGAATTTGTTTTATTGCTTTTTAAATTATACATTTGCCATCTTCAGGGTTGTATATGTTTAGCGATTTAGAGATGCTAGGAGGAAGACAGATCTCTTGTCTCTGGGGTTTGCTAAGTTGGTGTTGCTGAAACACATGTAATCATTCCCCCTCTTCTGGCTTCTTTGGAAAAGGCCTGGTCTGTGGTAGGAAAAAATTATCCACCTTTCCGAACAACAGAGACAAGCCTCTGTGCGCTGTAAGAGCGACCCTCTGCTTCTAGCCCTCAAGTGTTCATGTCATTTTTTGTACACAGCCATCTCTTTCTTAGATGAGAAGGACCACCCACCAGCCCATTCTGGAAATGTGGGGAGGCTTCCATCTCTTGTTGTCCAGCCCAAACAGGCTCTGTCACATTTTCTTTCTGGGATTGCTATATGCGTACTGCAAGAAGGTATTCCTCTTGCTGCTGAGGTTGCAAAACAAGGAGGGTATGAGTAAGGGCTGCCAGGTGCCATCCTTCTCACTGTGGGAAGAGCCTAGCTGAGCTTGAAGCCAATGCAGAGATGAGCAGGAGAGATAAAGCCTGAATGGTATCAGCTGGTCTCCTGGATCCAGCCATTCCTGAAGCCCTGAGCAGTGATGTGAGCCGATACATTCCCCTTTTGCATAAGCCAGTTTTATGTGTGTTTCACTTGCAACTAAGAGTCCTAACTATCCAAAATCCTCCTCTGCCAAAAGGCTAGGTGCTGTTTCTGTGTCCACAACCCTCCAGCCACAAGGACCAGACCTACTCACCTGGTGATCTCCTCTAAGGCTCCCTCGGGTAAGGCCAGCATCTCAACCAGCAGGGACAGGATCTCAAAGAACAGAGTATGGGGGTTTGGAGGAGCCATGTCCATCAGGGCGTTCTGTTCTGGGGACATGGGATGGTGGCTGCCGTTACCATCTGACACTCCAGGATGCCCCGCCTGCGCCCCCGTTCTGAGTGCCCTGGGCTCACCACTGCTCACCCACAGAGCAGAAGAAGCGCCTGGTGTCTGTCATCACGGTCAAGAAGTCTTTGAAGTTCACATGACCATCTCCTGTGGAGGCCAGAAGAATACAGAGTGGGCAGGGGCCTTCTAGAGCAGGCTCGGACACTGCAACCCAGGCGTGGCTATTAGCATTTACTTGTTGGATTTGATTATAAAAGTAACACGTAGTGGATGTAGAAAGTGCGGGACACATAGGAAAGTAGAAGGAAAAAAAATTAAAATCTCCTGGGTTAGAGGCTCCCAGAAGGTTCTAGAAGCAGCAGTTTGGGCTCATGTCACTCACTATCTCTGTGACCCTGGCCATGTCTCTTAGCCCAACTAAGCCTTAGTTTTCTTGTCTAATAGGGTGAGGATGACCATAACGCTTTTCTCAAGGGAGAGAAATGGAGGCAATGCACTTAGAATAGGGCCATGCACACAAACATATGCTCAACAAATGTTGGCAATGCTTATTACAGTGTGTGAGTCTTGCATGAGCACACATCTTTACCTACAGTGTTCCCACTTGGGCCTTCAAAGGTCTGCTGGACCTGCCTGTCAGCTGTCTGCAGCCTCGCCAGGTACCGAACTCCCCCAGCACCAACCTGTTCCCACCGGGTCCCCTCTTCCCCTGCTCCGGGCCTCTATACACACCTCTGTATGCGCTGCCTTCTCATCTCAGAATTCTCTCCACCACACGCTAACTCTTCATTTCTTATTTGTTTTTGTTTCTTGTGGCCATGCGATACAGCTTGCAGGACCTTAGTTCTGCACCCACAGATTGAACTCCGACCCCAGAAGTAAAAGTGCCAAGTCCTCACCACTGGACCACCAGGGAATTCCCTCCAACTCTTTCCCTTAATGCTTCCTTTGACCACCACTTCCTGAGGGAAGTCAGACCAGTGTAGGTCAGACTCCCAGTTGAACATTCTCATAAAACACTTGTACTTCAACCACACACTCATAAGACTTGGGGTTTCACGGAAGCTCTGGTAGGCAGGGACTGGGTGTTTTATCCTGTATTGTGTCCTCAGGACTTAAAAACAAGGAGGTGCTTGGGAAATGCTCTCTCAACTTTATTACCGTTCAGTCGCTAAGGTGTGTCCAGCCCTTTGTGACCCCATGGACTGCAGAACACAAGTCTCCCTTGTCCTTCACTAGATCCTGAAATTTACTCAAATTTAGGTCCATTGAGTCAGTGATGCCATCCAACCATCTCATCCTCTGTCATCCCCTTCTCCTCCTGCCTTCTACCTTTCCCAGTATCAGGGTCTTTTCCAAAGAGTCGGCTCTTCACATCAGGTGGCCAAAGTATTGGAGCTTCAGCTTCAGCATCAGTCCTTCCAATGAATATTTAGGGTTGATTTCCTTTAGGATGGACTGGTTTGATCTCTTTGCAGTGCGAGGGACTCTCAAGAGTCTTCTCCAGCACCACAATTTGAAAGCGTCGGTTCTTTGGCACTCAGTCTTCTTCATGGTTCAACTCTCACATCCATACATGACTACTGGAAAAACCACAGCTTTGACTATATGGACCTCTGTTGGCAAATCAATGTCTCTGCTTTTTAATATGCTGTCTCGGTTTGTCATAGTTTTCCTTCTTTTAAAGGGGCAAGCATCTTTTAATTTCATGGCCGCAGTCACTGTCCACAGTGATTTTGGAGCCCAAGAAAATAAAATCTGTCACTGCTTTCCACTTTTCCCTCTTCTATTTGCCATGAAGAGATGGGACCAGATGCCAGTTCTTTCAACTACTTGACAAATTAATGAATGGTCCCTAATCCTTAAAGTCATCCTCGGGGCAGGGGGCAGGGAGCGGCAGGCACTAATATTCTAATCCCCTGTCATAGGTAAGGCCTGGGGCACAGACAAAAACAGGCTATTGCCTGGGATCACCCAAGGGCCAAACTGAGGCCAGTGCCTAGCCTAGCTTGAGTGAGGACTCACCCTCACACAGTGATGGAGGAAGCAGAGCTGACACTCAGGGGTCAGGAGCCCAGGCCCCCACCGCTCTGCTGTGTTCCCTGCATCTAGTCAACCAAACCACACGAGGGGACAGTGCTCCTCACTCTGTGCCCTATGCCCTGTGTGGAAGTTATTTCTGCCACCAGGAATGCCCTTCTTCCTCCTTCTTTTCCTGCCTAACTCCTGCTTAATCTTTCACCATTTGGCTCAGGCATCACCTTCTCCAGGAAGCCTTCCTCCCTCATCCCTTCCTCCAAGCCACCTTAAGCACTGCTGCCTTTGGTAACTCCTCCTCCTGTGTCATTGGCTGTGAGAGCATCTCGAGGGCAGATCTCAGAGGTCTCACACATCCCTTTATTCCAGTGCCCAGCGAAGGAACGGGCACACCACAGGCAGCTAAAACACATTTAGAGAACGGATGAGAGCAGCAGCTAGTGTCTCCTGGATGCAGTCTGTGTACCACGCGTTGTGCTCAGTGCTTTGCCTGGATTACCTCATTCGATCTTTTCAGCAGCTAAGTGAGATGGGTAACTGCTGTAAGCCCCATTTTACAGGCGGGGAAACTGAGATGTGATGAACCTCAGTGACCTGTCCCAGGCCATACAGCTGGTAAAATGAGGGACCAGGTCATGGAGGAATGTCGGATGGAGCACACGTAATGTCCTGGAGGAGTGTTCTCAAGAGATAACCTACATGTTAGGGTCAGGAACTAGGTTTTGGTCATCTCTGGGTCTCCAGAACCTGGCACTGAGTAGGTCCTCAGGAATCACTAACTTTGGGAGCCAGAACCAGCTGTATTATCTGCATTTGCCCAGAGCAAAATGAAAATGTAGCACTTTCCTGGTGGTCCAGTGGTTAAGAACCCACCTTCTAATGCAGGAGCCCCAGGTTCCACCCCTGGTCGGGGACATAGGATCCCACATGTGGCAGGGCAACTAAGCCCACGCTCCACAACAAGAGAAGCCCACAAGCACTGTGACTAGAGAATGAGGGTCCAGTGCAACCAAAAAAAAAAAGAAATGCAGAACAGGGCCCCTCGTTCAAAAATTATCAAGAATTTCTAGACCGCAACAGCAAAGCAGTGAACCAAAGTCAAGACCCTGTCACAGAGCCCTGTGTGACTGCACAGGTCTCACGCTACCGGCGAGCCTGATCCTGCCAGGGCTCAGGACGAAGCCTCCCCGCACTCACCGTCGATGTCAGCGCTCCTCAGGGCACCCTCCACCTGGGCCGGCGTCAGGGAGATGCCCACAAGAAGCAGGATGTTCTCCAGGCTCTGCGCGTCCACTTCGCCATGACCGTTGAAGATCTCAAAGTAGCTGCGGAAGGCTAGGGTGGGTGGGGTGTGGTCATTTCCTGTCTCTAACATGTATCCCATCCGCTCAACGCACCCCTGGGCGAGCCTCCTCTACCTCATGGCTGAGTGGAGAGATGCGTTAACCACAAGGGTGAAACGCAGAGGAGCAGGGTCCACAGACGCACCTCACTCTCTAGTACAAGGTCAGACCAAGGGCGCAGCGGGCCGTCTTCCCCGGCACCAGGAGCACACCCACTCAGGGCACCCCTGCCGTGTGCCAGGCACTATGCTAATTTCTTCATAGCCACGTTCTCACGTAATTCTTACAACAAACTCTTAATAGTAGAATACTATTTCCTTGTACCAATGGGGAAACTGAGGCTCAGAGGTTACAGCACCAGACAGATTTTTTTGACTCTGAGTCTGTGCCTTGACTTTGGGGCTCTGCAGTTACATATCTAAGCTGAAGTTCCAATACTTGGGCCACCTGATGCAAAGAGCCAACTCATTGGAAATGACCCTGATGTGGGAAACACTGAAGGCAAAAGAAGAGGGTGCCAGCTGATGAGATGGTTAGATGGCATCACCAATTCAATGGACATGAATCTGAGCAAACTTTGGGAGATAGTGAAGGACAGGGAAGACTGGCGTGCTGCAGTCCATGAGGTCACAAAAGGTTGGACACGGCTTAGCAACTGGGCAATAACCGTTACTTATCTGGATGGACATAGCTTCTAAGATGGGCTTCCCTGGTGGCTCAGATGGTAAAGAATCCACCTGCAATGTGGGAAACCTGGGTTTAATCCCTGGGTTGGGAAGACCCCCTGGAGGAGGGCATGGCAACCCACTCCAGTATCCTTGCTTGGAGAATCCCCATGGACAGAGGAGCCGGGTGGGCTACAGTCCATGGGGTCACCAAGAGTTGGACAGGACCGAGCAACTAAGCACAGCCTCGAAGGTAACTTCATTTGTCTGGACCAGAGCAGAGGACCCAGAAGGATGTTTCTCAGTCCCAGGACTCTCTCAAGTTCCAGAGCAGCGTCAACTGATAGAAAAGTTATGTCCTGGTCCTAACAAGGGTGGGGCTGGTTTCACAGCTCACAGCACAATCCAGGTGAGAATCAACAGGCCTGGTGATGAGACGGGCTCCACCATCTGCTGAGAATCAGGGTTGCTGTTACACATGCTACGCTGCCTACATTCATGTATTCAAGCCTTGACACCCGCTCTGCCCACCCCCACTTGTCTTAGAATGTGACTGTATTTGGAAATAATGCCTTTAAAAAGGTGATTATGTTAAAATGAGCCCATTAATCCGACCTAAGTGGTGTCCTTAAGAGAAGAGGAAATTTGGACACACAAGAGACACCAGGGACGCACACACACAGGAAAGGCACGACTCAGGAGAAGGCAGCCACCTGCAAGTGAGGAGGGAGGCTCCAGGAGAGACCAAACCAAAAAAGAGAAAAGGAAGAATCCAAACATACCAACACCCCAGTCTGGGACTTCTAGACTCCAGAACTATGGGAAAGTAACTTTTAAGCCACCCAGTTGATGGTACTTCCTTATGTCAGCCCAAGCAAACTAATGTAGTTGCAGTAGGCAAGTCACAGCACTTCTATGACCCCCAACTTTCTTATCTATAAGATGGGCAGATAGTGTTGAACATGGAACAACAGACTGGTTCAAAATTGGGAAAGGAGTATGTCAAGGCTGTTTTAAGAATTACATGAGAACCTGGCTATAAAGAACTTAGCATAGTGCCTGGCACATAGCAGGGGTGCCCTAAATTGGTGGTATTCCTGGTGCAAGGTGAAGGTGTGTATTGTCACCCTGTTTATTAAACTTGTAGGCAGAGTACATCATGCAAAATGCTGGGCTGGATGAATCACAAGCTGGAATCAAGACTGCTGAGAGAAATATTAACAACCTCAGATAGGCAGATGATACCAATTTAATGGCAGAAAGTGAAGAGGAACTAAAGAACCTCTTGATGAGAGTGAAAGAGGAGAGTGAAAAAGCCGGCTTAAAACTCAACATTCAAAAAATTAAGATCATGGCACCTGGTCCCATCACTTCATGGCAAATAGATGAAGAAAAGTGGAAACATCGGCAGTATTTTCTTTTCTTGGGCTCCAAGATCACTGCAGATGGTGACTGCAGCCATGAAATTAAAAGACGCTTGCTCCTTGGAAGAAAAGCTATGACAAACCTAGACAGCATATTAAAAAGCAGAAATGTCACTTTGCCAACAAAGATCCATAATAGTCACAGCTATGGTTTTTGTGGTAGTCATGTACGAATGTGATAGTTGAACCATAAAGAAGGCTGAGCGCCAAAGAATCGAGGCTTTCAAACTGTGGTGCTGGAGAAAACTCTTGAGAGTCCCTTGGACTGCAAGGAGAGCAAAGCAGTCTATCCTAAAGGAAGTCACCCCTGAATATTCACTGGAAAGACTGAGGCTGAAGCTGAAGCTCCAATACTTTGGCCACTTGATTCGAAGAGCTGACTCATTAGAAAAGACCCTGATGCTGGAAAAGATTGAAGGCAGGAGGAGAAGGGGACAACAGAGGATAAGATGATGCTTGGATTGCATCACTGACTCAACGGACATGAGTTTGAGTAAACTCCGGGAGTTACGATGTACAGGGAAGCCTGGCGTGTGGCAATACATGGGGTCGCAGGGTTGGACATGACTTAGCGACTGAACAACAACAGAGAGACAGAACAACAAGACGCCCTCCCAGAGAGGTTGTATTAATTCAGCACTTGGGACATCATAGACCTTGTAAGCCTCTGACATACAGAACTGAAATGTGGGGAAGAGGTAGGGCTGGGCTTAGGGTTGGAGTAAGTGGTGAGCTGCCACAGGCAGGCAGGCTGAAAAAGGGGATAAACAGAACAGCCTTCATTTAAGATCATCTCAAATGTAGGGTGGTTGGACCATCAGGGTAGGTAACCGGCTCTTTCCTCACCAGGCAGGGCTGAGAGTCCCAGGAGGATGCTGGGTCTCTATGCCAGCGTGTCATGCTGTCCGTGAACTTGGCTCAAGGAGGTGGGGCAATGAGTGCTGGATTTAGAAAAGCCCTCCAGAAAGGGTAAAGAGCTTTAAAGCTGAAAGGAGCGAGGGACCTCCCTGGGGGCCCATTGGTTAAGAATCCACCTGGCAATGCAGGAGGTGGGAGTCTGATCCCTGGTCAGGGAACTAAGATTCCAAATGCCAGGGCACAGCTAAGTGCACACACTCAACTACTCAAGCCCACATATTCCTGAGTCCTCGCCCCACAACTCGAGTCCGTGCACTGAAACGAAAGATCCCACCTGGTGCAAGAGATCCTGTGTGCTGCAGCTAAGAGCCAACACAGCCAAATGAAAAACATTTTTTAAAAAAGAGTGAACTTCAAGGACCCGGCCCTAGGGAGCCGAAGAGCATATTCAGGGAAGGCAGGAGGGGCCCCCCAGCCCTGCCTGGGGCTGAGACTGTGGGGAGGAGTGCAGGGTAGAAGGAGGGCACGCACCCTCCATCCAAGGCCAGGGCCAGCCGGCTGGGTTACAGGTGTGCACAGCGGCTTAGGCCACTCACAGAGCCCAGAGGAAGCGCAGGTGCTCATCTCATAGCACAGGTACGCGGAGTCACGGGGCCGAGCTAAGGACGCTGGGGAGCAAAGGGCGCCTCGCCCAAGGTGGGCGTTCAGGCTTTTAATTTTCTTGGTGGAGGTGGGACGTGGTGTATGAGTGGGGAGCTGTGTGTAACAGGACCCTAGGGACTCTTCCTGGGACAGGGACTCTTCCTGGGACAGACCCCTCCGCACTGTGTCCTCTGTCTGCCTCTTGTTTGTAGACTTTTAGCCTCTTATGCCTTCCCGAGTCCCAAAGAATGGATTCAGTCAGAGAAGCGAGAAAATGCAGGAAGGGAAAACAGTCCAATAAGACCAAATAATACTAGTTTAGACATATAAGGTCAATGAACTTTAGTTCCTCCTCAAGGACTAAAGGGTCTTCCCTGTAGCTCAAACGGTAAAGAATCTACCTGCAACGTAGGAGACCTGACTTTGATACCTGGGTCGGGAAGATCCTCTGGAGAAGGGAATGGCAACCCACTCCAGTATTCTTGCCTGGAGAATCCCATGGACAGAGGAGCCTGACAGGCTACAGTCCGTGGGGTCACAAAGAGTTGGACACGACTGAGCGACCAACACTACTACACTACAAGGACTGTAGGTAATCTGAGCCTGTCCTCTGAGCCGTTTTGCAGATACTGACACCCCCACCAAGTGGAAGAAGTTAACCATAAGCTGCCCACAAGCACTGCAACCACAAGCTGGTTGGAATGAGGTGGATGATGTTGACGCCCAGTGACCTCACCAGCAGCCAATCAGAAGAAGGCCCACGAACTGATGAGGAACCCTGTGACCCGCTCCCTCACTCTGTCCTTTAACAGCTTTCCTGAAAGCCGTGGGAATTTGGGCCTTTTAAGCTGCCTGGACTCCTAGCTTGGCGCCTGCAGTAAACACTCCTTTCCTCGACAGCAGCCCAGTATCAGTAGCTGGGCTGTCCAGCGCACGCGCAGACCCAATGTTGGTCAGGAACGTGTTCAGGGCAGGCGGTCCTGTTAAAGGGTGAGGGGTGGTCTAGCGCAGGAGGGGGCGCTGGAGTCTTGCCTCCATCCCTCGTGGCCTCTCCAGGGGACCTAGAGTGGGCTTGTGCTGGAGGAGGCAGAAACACCTCCAAAAACAAGGTGCTCCGTTTGTTCAGAGGCAACTCGGGAAGAGGGAAGAGGGCTCACCCTGCGCCACGCGGCCAGCCCAGCGCAGGCTGGGACGGACACAGGGCAGCGGCGTGATCCGCCGGCCCATCCCCCACCCCGGACCGCCCCCCGCACCCCCACAGCCCGCCCTCACCTTCCTCCTGCTTCATGGTGAGGTGCTCCTCAGCCCTCTCCTCCCAGGTCTGACACACTTTGAGGAGGCAGCGCTCCTCCAGCTCCTGCCTGCAGAGGACAAAGCCGGGCCCAGGGCACATCCGGCCGCCCACCCCCGCCCCGGACCCCGAGAGCTGGTGGGGCGAGGGGGCAGCCGGGTCAGGGGGGTCATAGGAGGGACCCTGGGGAGGCTTTGAGAGGTCACAGGAGTCTGTGAGTGACCCGGGGGAGCGAGGCAGAGGTGAGGGGCATCTAGACGGGTTAGAAAGAGAAGCAGGGTTGGCGATGAGGAAGGGGCTTCAGCGTGAGAGATAGAGAGCCGGGAGAGGCAGGGGACGTGGAGGGGACACAGGAGGGGCAGACGGGCGCGACGCCTGGACGAGAGTCTGGAGGGGATGCGGGGGCCCTGGGGCCGCGCTCGGATCCCGACACTTTCTGGGGTGGCTCCTACCGTGCCTTCAGGCTCCTCTCCCCGCTGTGGCTCAGAACTTCTGTCCTTCTCCAGGCCAGATCCGACGCGGGCACCGGCAGGACTGCAGCGGGCCCAGGAGCTGGGCCCAGGGTCCCCGCGGGGGCGGGGACTGGCGCAGGGGCGGGCGGCCGGGCCCAGGCCGGGGTGGAGGTAGGGGCCGGGGCCGAGGCCGCAGGCAGGGTTGGACGCAGGCTGGGGGCGGGGGCAGGCACGGGGCCCAGGGCCCGGGGGCACCTCCGGCCTGGCAGGGCGCGGGCCTTGGCGGCCCTCCGAAGCGCGGCCTCCTCCTCCTCCACCTCCAGCAGGCGCCTCATGAAGCCAGGCCGGGCGCTGCCAGGGCCCTGGGCGCCCGGGGCCGCCGCGGGCTCCTGAGGCTGCTTCTGCGTGGGGTCCAGCTCCCTCGCTCCCGTGTCCACCACCTCCTGGGGACAGGACGGGCAGACGATGCGGGAGGCCTCCAGCCAGCCGGATGGTCCCGTGAGTTGCTCGCGGCCACCCGCCCCAGGGCCTCAGCCTCTCCTTCTCCTCCAGGTCCCTGGGAGCCCGCTTCTCTCTGGCATCCTCTAGACCCCTTCCCCAAGTCCTCCTGGACACCCGACCTGGGCCCCCTCCCAGCTCTCCGAGCCATGCTCTTGAGTGAGCAACTCCCCAATTCATCACTGTTTCTTTCCTCCTGTGCACTCAGCGCAGCCTGTCCAGCTCACAGCTTGCCCTCCCTGGAAGCATGCTCCCTGAGGACAGGACCGCACCTGCCTCTTTGATCCTATCAACATAGCTGCCTACTCCCACTTGGCAGGCCTCAGTCGATTCCCATCCATGTGTTCAGCAAATCTAGCACCTCCTACCTCTGTCTCTCCCAGAAAGGGGCGAGCTGTCCCCTGCCCGCCTCCACCCAGGCCGCCCTACGCAGGCTCCAGCCCAGCCCTTTCTTCTGTTCAAAGATGGAGCTGTTACCACACACCTGCTTGACCTAATGTATCAGCACTGCCCTCTCCGCCAGATTACTCCCGTCAGCATGTAAACACACTATGTTATTTTCCTTCTTTAATTTAAAAAATTTTAATTATTATTACTTTAAGGTTTTAAGCTGCGCCATGTGGCATGTGGGATCTGAGCTCCCGACTAAGGATTGAACCTGTGTCCCCTGCATTAGGAGCCTGGTGTCTTAACCACAGGACCAGAGAGTCCCTTATCTTCCTTCTTTAAAAGAAAAACTCTCAGGGCTTCCTTGGTGGTCCAGTGGTTAGGAATCTGCTTTCCAATAAAAAATAAATAAAAAAAGAATCTGCCTTCCAATACGGGGGACACGGGTTCAGTTCCTGGCTGGGGAACTGAGACCCCACATGCTGTGGGACAGCTGAGCCCGTGGACACGACTGCACAGCCCAGGCGGCTCTGTGTTCCCTCGGCCTGTGCTTTGCACCTGGACTAGTCCACGCACTGCAGCCAAGAGACAGACAGGAAAAACCCCCACACTGCAAAGCCTTTCAGTACCCTACCTTTACAGCAGAATGCCCTGAAAGATTGGCTGCGCCTGTCTGCTTTCCTCCCATCTCCAGGCTGGCGTCTGGCCCTGCTCCCCAGCCAGACTCCTGCAGGGCGGTGATCAGCTCTCTCTCCTCAGAGCCGAGCCCTCAGCGGTGCTAGACACGCATGCCCACTCTGTCCCTCTGGGAGGGCTTTCCTCTCCAGACCCCCACCCTCCTCAAGGCTGGCTCCCTCCCTGAGTGTTCTGCAGCCTCCTTCACTGACTTCCTCACTCTTGATCCATTTCTGTTGGTTCTGTTTGTTTTTGTTTTCTTTTGGGGGACCGTGCCACATGGCATGCGGAACACTTCCCTGACCAGAGATTGAACCCACGTGCCCTGCATCGGAAGCACAGAATCTTAACCACTGGACCACGAGAGAAGTCCCTACATTTCTGAATATGGTGGAGACCAGTGGTCTGTCCTCAGATGCCTTCCTGCTCCATACACTCTCCTAGAGTGTACCCCTGTTTTCCTCATATTTACATCTCGCATCCTGACCTCTCTTTCCTCCCTAACTCCAGACATACGCCTGGTATTTCTTTCTGTTTGTCCAGAACATGACCAAAGCAGAACCTCAAGTTCTTTCTGTCTTCTCCTTCACTAGTGTCACTTGGGCCCCAGACTGAAAGCCTCTCTAAAAAAAAAAAAAAAAAAAAAAATTCTCTGGGCTTAGATTGTAAAGAATCTGCCTGCAAGGCAGGAGACCCAGGTTCGATCCCTGGGTCAGGAATATCCCCTGAAGAAGGGAATGGCTATCCACTCCAGGATTCTAGCCTGGAGAATTTCATGGACAGAAGAGCCTGACAGCCTACAGTTAAGGGTTGCAAAGAGTCATACACAACGGAGTGACTAACACTTTCACTTTCAAAGTCAACTTACGGTATTAGTTTCAAGTGTACAACATAGTGGTTCAATATTTTTGTAAATTATACTTCCTAAAAGCTCTTTTGATTACTCTTTCTCCAACCTACCTTTCCAATAGGCAGATGATGACTGAGTGTTCACAGGTTGCCCAATCAAATTAAAGAATTAGGAATTGAGAGAGCTGTTGGAGGTGGGGATGACTGGGAGGGGATGGGAGTCTCCCAGGCATTCAGGGAAGATTTGGGTTGTGTGCTGTGACTGATCAGCTGGCCAGCAGAAATCTGTGCCAATGTGGAAAAAACCACTGTGGCCTGGGGTGAATTCGCGGGCTCCAGAGTGTAACAGCAGCCTTGACCCACAACCAAGATGCACACATGTGGGCACACACAAGCACATGTGTGAACACACACATGTGTGCACACTCATGGAAACACGCAGGCACAGACTCACACCTTCCCCAGTTTGACTGTGAATACTGCCCCATTTCTGCCTCTTTCGTCTTTGTCCTGATCTCCCCCCGCCCTGTTCCCTTCCCCACTGTGGTTCTACTTACAGGTGGACGAGCAGGCCCCGGTGCTGGCTGGATCTCCACAGCCTCGTCTCTAAACAAGGGAGAACCCCTAGGTGAGGGGGGTTGCAGCTCAAGGCTCGCCCTCGCAAGGCCTTCTCTCAGCTCCAGGACACTCAGATCCACCGCCGCAGTTTCACCCTGTGGGCTTCTGCTCTCAGAGGGGCTCCTCATTCTTGCACGTCCCTTGTGGGGACTTGGCCGGTAAAGAATGGTCCATGGGGCAAAGAATTATGTACTAGAGCTACTATACAGATGGGGAAACGGGGGTTCGGGGGGCACGGTTTGACCAAGGTCTTACATCGCATCAAGAGCTGTCAGGACTAGAAGTCACCTCCTCTGGAACTAGCAGAAGAGCAGTCTTGTTGGGGTCAGGGAGGGGTGGGGTGCCTTACCTTGCTTTGGGTGTGTCGGGTCGTGGCATGGGTGGTGGGGCAGTGTGAGCTGTCTTTCCCTCCAGAGTTGCCGTAGGCATTAAGGACTCTACTTCCTGGGAACTGTCCTCACGTCCCCCTGGGCCAGGCTCTGGCAGAGCCCCCTGTGGCCCGATGGGTGGGGTGTCCACCTCCTTGGGGAGCTTGTCCTCCAGCTTCTGTTCACAGCTGTCCAAGGTGCAATAAGGCTCTGTCGGCTGCACTGTGTCTGACTCATTGGCTGCCACGTGACCTGGGATGGGCTCACCCTCTGGGTCCTGCCAAGAACAAAGACATCAAGATGGGGAGCCCCATCCTGGCTCTCAGGTGGCCCTCAACACTCACCCAGAGACCAGCTGACAAACAGTTACTCTGGTCTAAGCACTGCAAGGATTACCTTACTGAACTCTCCCAGCACACCTAGAAGTTTCCCTAAGCAGGGGTCAATTATGCCATTGTGAGGGATGAGGAAACTGAGGCCCAGAGGAGGCGTGGCTTACCCAAAGTCATAATCCATGCTTCTCTGTGCATGTAGGATGGGAGCCTGGGAAAAGTGAGGCGATCCTCTTTTCATTTTATTTATTTATTTATTTGCCACACTGCATGGCATGTGAGATCTTAGTTCCCAGACCAGGAATCTAACCCATACCCTCTGCAATGGAAGTGCAGAGTCTTAACCCCCGGACCACCAGGGGAGTGTCTGACACAATCCTCTTTAAATGGGATTTCTCAAGGGGTGTTTCAATGAACAAGAATCCTTCATGGTACTCCCCACAAAGGAGATTTTTATATTAACTGACTTCAAGACTTTAATAAGTTGCTATAGTCAAGACAATGTGTGGGACTTCCCTGGTGGTCCAGGGGTTAAGACTCCATGCTTCCACTGCAAGGGGCATGGGCTCAATCCCCGGTTGGGGGAAGTCAAAGTGAAAGTCGCTCAGTCATGTCCGACTCTTTGCGTCTCCATTGACTATACAATCCATGGAATTCTCCAGGCCAGAATACTGGAATGGGTAGCCTTTCTCTTCTCCAGGGGATCTTCCCAACCCAGAGATCGAACCCAGGTCTCCTGTATTGCAAGCAGATTCTTTACCATCTGAGCCACCAGGGAAGCTCGGGAGAAAGCAGAGTCTCCAAAAAACGGTGCTGGCATGACTGGACAGCCATATGGAAGAAATGAGCCTCAATCCAACACTCAGACCACATACAAAAATTAACTCAAGCTGGATCATAAACCTAAGTGTTAAACCTAAAATAATAAAACTTCCTGGAGAAAACACAGGATAAAATCCTATGTGACTTCAGGTTAAGTAAAGATTTCTAAGAAATAACACCAAAAGCACAGCCATAAAGAAAAAAATGATCAAATAGACTTCATCAAAATTAAGACTTCGGTTCTTTGAAAGTCACCATTGAGAGAATGGAAAAGACAGTTGACTATTCAATTAAAATGATGCACAAAGTATTTGAATAGACATTTCTCCAAAGATACATAATATGTGCCTATAAACACATGAAAAGATGCTTGACATGTTTAGTCATTTGGAAAAGAAAATAAAGACCACAATGAGATTCCACTACACACTTACTAGAATGCTTAGAATTAAAAACAGGCCATACCAAGTTTGGGGGAAGATATGGAACAAGTGGAATTCTCATACATTGCTGATGGGGATGTAAAATGGTACAACCACTTTGGAGAAAAGTTTGGCAGTTTCTTAATAAATTAAACATACAGATACCATATGATTCATTGTACTCCTAGGCATTTATTTGCCCAAAAGAAATGAAAGTATCTGTACACACAGACATGAATGTTTCTATAAGTCTTATTTGTAATAGTCGAAAAATTGAAACAAACCAAGTGTCCATCAATAGGTGAAAGAATGAAGAAATCAGGTTTTGTTTGTTAATTTCCACAGAACAGCAAAGTGATTCAATGATATATATATATATAAACACACTTTTTCATATTCTTTTCATTGTGGTTTATCACAAGATATTGAATATAGTTCCCTGTGCTATAAAGTAGGACAAGAAATTGTGACCTATCCATATAATGGAATAATACTCAGCAGCAAAAAGAATAAAGTATTGATCTACACAATAACATAGCTGAATCTCAAAATATTCATGCTAAGTGAAAGAAGCAAGACCAAAAAATGGATACTTATGCTTCCTTTTATGGAAAATTCTGGAAAATACAAATTCACAGCTGCAGAACACAGGTCAGTGGTTGCCTGGGGCTTGGAATGAATGGGAGAAGCGATGACAAAGGGGCACAGAAAACTTTTTTGGGGGGGGATGACAGATGTGTTTATTTTCTTGATTGCAGTGATGGTTTTGTGGGTATACACAAGTATCCAGAACAATAAATAGTACACTTGAAGCATGCACAACTGTGTATCAATTGTACCTTATGAAGCTGTTTTTTTTTTTTTAAATCCTTAAACCTTAAAATAAAAAATAAAAGATATTTTATAGTCAAATACGTTTGGGAAAGGTGCATACTGTAACTACCTCTTGAAGGGTCCCACAGAGCTCAGCAGCTAAAAAACAGCTGCTAGAACATTCTAGCATAAGAAAAAAAAAATTGGGCTTTGTTAAACCCAGCATGTCCCCTTTTCAATTTTACCCAGAAGCCCCATCTCCTCCCTGCCTCTAACAATTCCCTGCTCCCTCACCTCCCCTGCGGGTCAGCCATTCCATCCCCTCCTGCCTGGGATTCTGTGGACATTACCTGGTGACTCTCAGGGCCCTGACCCTCCACTGACCCTGGGTTCCCCTCGCTTCCCTGTTGGTCTTCAGTCTCTTTTCCTGAGCCCTGCTGCAGCAGCCCCTCCTGTGTTGCAGGGGCCCTGTTGGGGGGCACCCCCAGCTCACTTCCTGGCGTGGGCGGATCCCGGTCTGCTTGCAGCTCCCTGGGCCCTTCCTGGGGGACCCAAGGTAACGCCTTCATCCTGGAGAGAACAGACAAAGGGATACTTCAGCTCCCAAACTGAGGCAGGGTTTTATATTTTTATACCTCTTTGTGGTACCCACACAGGGCTAGGCACACCACAGGTGCATGCTTAATGCCCAGGAGAAAGAATGAAGGACTAACATGAATTCCTCCAACCACAAACACTTTGATGTCAATGTTTAAGAGGATTAGGATTTAATATTTTCATTATTACTTATCGCTTTTTAGAAAAAAAGAAAAATCAAGGAGAACTGGAATTCATAGTGGTGGGTAGACTTGAGCCTTGGATCATCAAGCTAAAGTTGACAGGTTTGGATTTGAATCTGTGTCGATCTGATCTCACTATAATATTATGGAGTATTTCCTCCAGGCTTCTTCCTTAAGGACATACATACATATTTTTGATGGGGATTAGTTTAAATATCACCTTCAAATAATTGCATACTTTCAGTTATATTGCGAATACAATTTTGCAATATTTTTTCAATTAACAGTATAATCTAAATTTTTCCCATGCCCAAAATCTTTCATAAACATGTTTTTTAATGAAAGCATAAAATTCTCTATTTTATAGATAATCATAATTCACTTAACCATCCCCCTATTGTGGGCATTTAGCACACACTGGGGGTTTCCCTGGTGGCTCAGCGGCAGAATCCGCCTGCCAGTGCAGGTTCTATTCCTGGGTTGGGAAGATTCCCTGGAGAAGGCAACGGCAAACCACTCCAGTATTCTTGCCTGGAGAATTCCATGGACAAAGGAGCCTGCCAAGCTACAGTCTGTGGGGTCACAAAGGGTCAGACAGGAATGAGTGACTAAACAACAACAACAGCACACACTGACATTTAAAATTTTTTTAGCCTTTAAAATAAGGTGCCAGGAGAAATCTTTGCACATAAAACTTTGCCTGAATCTTCACTTCTTTCCTTAGGACATATTTCTAGAAATACATCAGGTTAAAAGCAGTTTTTTAAACACAGTCCGAAGCATATACTAAAGGGGCAATAGGTATTCCCTGAGGGTTTTTGAGGTTAAACAAGACACATAAATGCCCCTTGAACACTACACGTCACAGAAACTTGTGGCCTAGTTGGGGAGCTCAGACAAAAGACCAGCACACATAATTATTCAGTGTGAGTCGCACTATGAGAAAAAGTACAGGAGGGGTGAGTGGGCAGACCCACCTTAGTCTGGGGTTCCCGCCCCTCTCCCTCCCCACCGGGTGGGCCACAGGGGGCTTCTCTCCTGGACCTGCTCTCTGGGAAGCCCCCAGCTCACCCTGGTCCTGCCGGAGGCTTCTGCACCTGGGGACTGAGCTGCGGAAACCCCTCCTCTGACGTGGCTCTGTGTCCGGGCCCAGTCTCCGGCCCGCCCAGGGCTGGTGAGGGCTGCGGGCCACTGTCCATCGCTTCAGCATCTGGAAACACAGCCTAGAACAAAGATGCCCACGGCCCCGGCTCAAGGAACGGGCCACTCTGGAGGGATCCTGCCACTCCCTGGGCTCATCCTGGCTTCCGGGAGGGGAGACCCCGCGCCTCACGGGGAAGGAGACCCCGTCCCTCACAGGAGGGAGAGTCCGTCTCTCACAGGGGCGAAGAGACCCTGCGCCTCACATGAAGGGAGACCCCGCGCCTCACCGGAGGGGAGACCCCGCACCTCACGGGGAAGGAGACCTCGTCCCTCACGGGGGAGGAGACCCCGCGCCTCAGTGGAGGGGAGACCCCGCGCCTCACGGGAAGGGAGATCCCGCGCCTCACATGAGGGGAGACGCCCCGCACCTCACGGGAGGGGACACCCCACGCCTCACGGGGGAGGAGACCTCCGCCGCTCACGGGAGGGAGAGTCCGTCCCTCACGGGGGAGACGAGACCCTGCGCCTCACATGAAGGGAGACCCCGCGCCTCACGGGAGGGGAGACCCCACACCTCACGGGGAAGGAGACCCCGTCCCTCACGGGGGAGGAGACTCCATCCCTCACGGGGAAGGAGACCCCGCGCCTCGCGGGAGGGCAGACCCCGCGCCTCACCGGAGAGGCGCTGAGAAGATGCGGGGAGGAGACAAGAGGCCGGGAGGGGCCCAGTCAGCACCGAGGGCGCCACAGGAAACTGGAGCCCTAGCGGTACCTTGGTCACCGCGATCCTGACAAGGAGAGCTCGACGGAGCACCTGGGGGGACTTCCCCGGCGGTCCAGTGGTTAAGACTCCCAGCTTCCATGGCAAGGACGCGGGTTCAATCCCTGCTCAGGGAACTAAGATCCCGAAAGCCACAAGGGGCAGCCAAGAAAAAAGAGAGAGAGAGACCCTCGCAAGGTCCAAGGAGGCTTCCTCAGTTTCCTCTGGGTTTTGATGTCTATCACTTCCTAGTTGGGTGGCCTTGAGCCAGCGACTCCGAGGGAGCTCCAAGCCTTACCTGAGTCAGCAAACTCCAGGCAACTTGGCTCAATCAATTGATAGTAGTTGTTATAACACAAGATTCCTCTGGGGATCAACACTAAGGGCATCAACCAAGGGGCAGGGGCAGGGCCAGGTGTCCCCAGGTAATCCTCAGCATGACACACAGGAGTCCATGAAGCTACAGTGCCAAGCCCAAGACCATACAGCTGGTTAAGTGGCGGCACTGAGATCCCATGACTATGCCCATGGGAAAAACAAATGGGCAGGTAACGGAAGCCCTAAATGTTTGCCCCAGGCGCCTTCCAAGACTCATTTCAGGCCCTCTTCCTGGGCCCACAAGAAGCCATAATTTATAACAGAGGCTATAGTTAGAAGGCTATACTTAATCCAAAGAAGTGTTGCCCCTTTTTATGGTGACATTTTTAGCTCAGGGACACAGAAAGGAATGCGCAGAGATCATGGATGGAAACTCTGAGTAGCTGTCAGGGGAATAAAGGTTATGGGGGAGGCAGAGGGTAAGGGCCATGGAAAGCTTTATACTTAGTAGAGTAAGTAAACAATTCTTGTTTTCCTCACCCAGCCAGCATCTCTTTTGATAACAGAAGCCAACATTCTTTTATGGGAACCTTCCTGCCTCCTTTCGAGAGTACCCCCACTGACTTCATTATACAAAGAGATCCAGGCCACTCTGCCCTGCCATGGTGACTGATTCGGGGATAAATATGTGACTACAACCTGGTCAGTGACACTCACACTGGAGACTTTCTTCGGCTATTGCAAAGGGGCTCTCCTCTTGTTTGGGATGTAAAACCAGAGGAGGTACAATGGGAAGGTGTAAGCCTGGAGCGGCCAGGGCACTTCTGCCGTTTTGCAGGGAAAGCGTGCCTGGGAAAGCCACAGAGGCAGGCAGAGCCAAGACACTCATTTAGTACCTTTATCCAGCCATACCTGAAGTCTACAGGCAGATCTGTCAGTTACCCAGCTAATGTGTTCGCATTCCTGCCTAGTCCAATTTGAAATGAGTTTTTTGCCAATTGTTACAGAAGCTTAATTTAAAAAGTGGGAGAGAAAACCTGGGCAAGGGAAGGGAAAGTGCCTGCTGTGGGTGGAGAGGCAGGTCCCTATCTGGCTGACTTCTGATATGGTGGGCTTCTCACCAGCCCTGTTGCTGGCAGTCCTCAGGCCAGGACTTGGCTGGGCCCCTGGCGCCTCTATCCTATCCTCCACGTACATCTGGGCATTCCCGTTGTCCATCGTGCCAGGGCCAATGAGGGTACCAAGCGAGGAGCATCAAACACTGTGTTCCCAGAAAAGAAATCCAGTCAAAGTTCCACCAAGCCCATTACCTAACTGCCTCTTCAGCAGCCCATGTGGAGTCTGTAATGGAGAGAGCCTGGCTTAGGGGAAGAAGTAGGGCCAGGCCTGGCAGAACAGAGGCACATGGTCAGACCAGGGACCTCCCCGCATGTGTTACCTGTGTAGTTTCCCCAGTTCTCACAATGACTCTAGGTAAAAAGGAAGCTCTGGGAAACAAAGTGACTTGCCTGAGGTCTAACACCAGACAGGTCACAGAGCAGGAATCGAACCGTGGCCTGCTGGTTCCCCAAACCCACACACTTTTCTCTAGAGCAGCATTTCCTAACAGGTGTTCTCCAGAATACTGGCTCCTTGAGGGGCACCACAAAAACGTACTGAGGTCAAATGTGTCTGGAAAGTCCTGAGTTAAAATGAAAGTGACTGGGGCTTCCCTGGCAGTCCAGTGGTTAAGAATCCATCTTGCAGTGTGAGTGAGGCAGGTTCGACCCCGGCTGGTGAACAAGGGTCCCACATGCCGCAGGGTGACTAAGCCTGCAAACCACAACTACTGAGCCCGCTTTTGCCGCAACTAGAGAGTCCACGGGCCACAGTGAGGATCCCACTAAGACCCCAGGCAGCCAAATAAGTAAATATATTTTTAATGAAATAAGCTCTTTTTGCAGGATTTCTCAGAGTCTTTAATATACTAAATGTGCACTTTAAAGAGAGCACGAGCGTGTCATGGTTGTTGCTGCTACTGATGTAGAGGAAAAATCTGTTCCTCCTGGGGCTAAAGGAATAAGGAGTGGGGAACATCTGTGTGGGGCCCTAAAGTCTCCAGGGGCACTAGGGGGTTTGCCAAATCTCCCCATCCCTGCCCTGGACATATCCCTTTCTACAGCTTTCCTTTGTGTCTCCCCTTCTGCCTTTCCCATCCAACCTCTGATTTGGCTGTACCACCATCCCCTACACAAGCATTCTCTTTTGATCTGGGCTATCTCGTACAATCCTAATCCCACAGACTCCGCCCCCCCCCCCCCCCCCCCGCCCACCCAAGCCAGCCTCTGTGCCCATTTCCCACTTCTCTGTCTCTCCCACAACACCGCCCCCCCCCCAACTCTATCCTTCAAGCTCCTGCCTTTTCTCCAAGCTTCCAACCACCTCAGCCCTGTCTCCGGCCTTTGAATTCTTTTGCTGCAACATCAGTACCATTTCTAGGGAAATGCCACAGAAACCTCTTTTCACTGTTCACTTATTTCTAGGGGTAAATCCTACCCACCCAGTGACACGTTGAGAATCTTGATGGTGCTTCTCCCACTTTAAATCCTGACAGACCACCAGCACCCACAGAGGAACCTTCTGTTTGCTGGGCATGTTTGTCACTGATATTCTAACCACCCCGTCCTTGAGGTCAGTGGGTTCAACCCTGTTTTAAACTGAGGTTCAGGGTGGCCCAGTGCCTTGTCCAATACTACACACCAAATCTGCAGAGGAACCAGTTTCAAACTGAGGCCTGTGTGACTCCTAAGATTGCTTATCTCAGCATATCATCTTGCCTCCAAAGAAGCTCAATTCATTCCCTCACTCACCTGCACAGCCATCAATTGTGTGCCAGACGTACCCATGCCTGGCACAACATCAGGCTTTGGGAGCACACTGGGGGTCCCAGTGGCTCTCAGGGGCTCCGGGGACATGCCCCTCACAGCAGCTGACCCGAATGCCCCTCTCTTCTCCTTTCCTCCCCACCATGCCTCCCCTCCAGTCCCACCATCCCCACAATGCAAACAAGACCCCCGCACCAGGGGACCCCACTACGGGCGCAGCTCCAGTCTGCCCTAAAGACCTAGACTCTCACTGGGCACAGAGGAGTCAGCACCGTGGCCGAGCCCCTCTCTCTTCCCCTGGGGTCCCTCCCTTCTCTCCCCTTAGGCCCCCTAGGCCATCCCCTTTCCTCTGAGCCTTCCTGCCCCAGACGTAGATGACCCATCTGGGAGAAACCTGGCCCCCTTCCACACCCCTCACACACACCCCCCATTGTCCACTGTCTCCACTCAGAAAGCACAGGCTCAGCCTCAGAATCCTCAGGCCCCAATATTCCACAGGCTGAGTTTTGAGGGGGTAGAGGCTCCAGAGGGAATCCAGCCCCCTCTCTGTCCCCCGTCTGGGGCTTACAACTTCCCTGAGAATCTGGATGAGAAGGGGAAGCCCCCGCCCCCAGCAGGAGAGCACATATCTGAGGATAGAATCAGGGGGTGCCCAGTACACTCTGCCCCCCTTTAGGGGCACTTTCTTGCTCATTTTTATTGAGATTTAATTCACACATCACACCACTCAGCCACTGAAAGTGTACAATTCAGTGACTTTTAGTATATTCACAGAATTGGACAATCCTCACTCCAATTTTAGAACTGTTCATCACCCCCAAAAGAAAGCCCACACCCCTTAGTCATCACCTCAATCCCCCCAACCCACCCCCAGCCCTAGACAATCACTAATCTACTTTCTGTCTCTGTAGTCTTGGCTATTCTGGACATTTCATTTAAATGGAATCATACTTTCTTGGTGGCTAAAAAGGTAAAGAATCTGCCTGTAATGCAGGAGACCTGGGTTCGATCCCTGAATGAAGAGGATCCCATGGAGAAGGGAATGGCAACCCACTCCAGTATTCTTGCCTGGAGAATTCCACTGATAGAGAAGCCTGACAGCCTATAGTCCATGGGGTTGCATGGAGTCAGACATGACTGAGCGACTAACATATATACAATATGTGGTTCTGAGTGACTGGCTTCTTTGGCTTAGCAGATGTTCCCAGGGTTCATCAGATTTGTGGATTGTATCAGCCCTACATTTCTTTTTTTTTTTTTGCCAATACACTGCATTTTTTTTTTTTGGCTGTGTCATGCAGCTTGCAGGGTCTTAGTTCCCCAACCAGGGATTGGACCTGGGCCGCAGCAGTGAAAGCTGGGAATCCTAACCACTAGGCCACCAAGGAATTTCCCCTTTTATGTCTCCATTTATCAGTTGACAGACATTTGAGTTCTTTCCCTTTTTAGCTATTATGAATAATGCTATGAACATTTGTGTACCAATTTTTTTGTGTGAAAATATGTTTTCATTTCTCTTGGGTGTATACCTAGGAATGGAATTGCTGGGTCGTGTGGTAACTCTATGTTTAGCCCCTGGAGTAATTGCCATGCTGTTTTCCAAAGTACCTGCATCATCTTACGTTCCCCAAGATGTAAGATGTCTGAGGGCTCCAGTCTCCCACACCCGCACCAACACTCGCTGTGTGTGCGCTTTATTCTGGGCACTCTAGTGGGTGCGGGTAAAAAGCAGGATCTTATTGTGGTTTTGATTTGCATTCCCCTGATGGCTAATGATGTTGGTCACCTTTTCATGTGCTTATTGGTTATTTATGTATATTTTTTGGGAAAATGTCTATTCAGGTTCATTGTCCATTTATAGATTGGGTTATTTGTCTTTTTATTATTGAATGGTAAGAACTCTCTATATAATCTAGGTGCAAGTCCTTTGTCAGATATGTAATTTGCAAAATTGTTCTCAAATTATGTGAAATGTGCTTTCACTTTGGTTGTCCTTTGAAGAACAAGAATTCTTATTTTTAAGTTTCATTTACCTACTTTTCTCTTTTGTTGCCTGTGCTCTTAGTGTCATATCTAAGAATCTATTAGATTCTTTTTATTATAACATAAATCCAAGATCATAAAGATTTCTATGTTTTCTTCTAACAGTTATATGGTTTAGCTCACACATTTGGGTCTATGAGCCATTTTGAATTAATTTTTGTATATGGTGTGAGATATGGGTCCAACTTCATTCTTTTGCATGTGTAATGTAGATAACTCATTCCCACACTGTTTGTTGAAAAGATTATTCTTTATCAAGTTGTCTTGGCCCACTTTGGGAAAATCAAGTGGCTGTAAATGTAAGGGTTTATTTCTGAATTTTCCATTCTATTTCATTGTTCTATGGCCTATCTTTATACCAGTACTATACTGTCTTGATTCCTGTCCCGTCATATTAAGTATTGAAATTGGGAAGTGTGAGGTCACCAACTTTATTCTTTTATAAGATTGTTTTGTTACCAAGTGCCCTTTTAAAGCGATCTCCCCATGGCTCAGATGGTAAACAACTTGCCTGCAATGCGGGAGACCTGGCTTTGATCTCCGGGTCAGGAAGATTCCCTTGAGAAGGGAACAGCAACCCATTCCAGTATTCTTGCCTGGAGAATCCCACGGACAGAGGAGTTTGGCAGGGTCTGTCCATGGGGTTGCAAAGAGTCAGACATGACTGAACAACTAACACTCCCCATCTGAGAAACGGGGAAATTTCTCTTGGAAATGTTTATGATGGCAGAAAAACACAGCAGGTAAAGATAAGTGATCTATCATAGTTCTGGAAGCCACACGGGAACACAACTCACCTCAAGCCCCCACCTTGGCCCTGGACCTACCGGAGAGCCGCTGGATGAATCAGAGCGAGGTTGTGCACGGCTGTCACCTCCTCCCATGCGAGATGGGCTCTGTGTGAGCCTGCACTCCGCTGCTGGGTTGAATTGAACCTGTTAAATAATGGCGTTAACCTGGGAGTAGTCAGTAGGCCCTCTTATTCTTGGCAATGGACGTTTAGAAATGCCTTTCAGGCGTGTCTAGCCATGTGACTGGGGTTTGAGAATAAGGCAAAGGACAGTCTGACCTCCCACAGCCAGAGGACAGTGTAGTTTCCCTGGGCTGGTCACTGCTTCAGTGACTCCACTACACAATGAGGATAACAATCCTCGCCCCACCTACCTCACAAGGATTATTGTGTCAAGGTAACCTCTTCCAGGGAGCCTTCCCTGACTGCCCCCAGGCTGGGTGAGGTCTCTTTTCTTAGCTCCCACACTCCTCTGTGAGTTTTTTCCATCATAACACTTCTCACTCCGCAATGCAAATGATTCACTTTTTTCTCTGTCTCCTCCTCTCTGTTAGCTCCATGAAGGTAGGAGCTGGGTGGGCCTCATCTCTGTGGCCCCAGCACCCAGCACCTGGCCTATAGTAGCTCAGTGCCCATCTCTGTTAGGCTGAACTGAAAGGCAAGTGCTCTGAACATGTTGTAAGACCTGGCTACATGGAGCGAGCATTCCCTATGAGATTCAGAGAGGAAGGTGTCCTACTTGGGGCAGCCACATGGGGCCACTGTGGGCCGCCCTCACACTGCTTGTCTTCCGGAGATGGTGATGGAACTTGGTGCTGATGGTGGACGCTATTCCAAAGTTTAGCTCTTAAGAGCTAGTCCCAGATGCTCTCCCACATGGAAGATTCTTCAGGTAGGTTATTCCTGGGACACCCTATTTTCCCAGGTGTTGTTCAGCACATATTGATGCAAAGAATCAGAGTGTGAAAAAGGAAACACTGTGGCTCATTCCCAAAGCACCCCTTGGCTTTGGGATATAGCCAATTGAATACTCATACACACACACACACACACACACACACAGAGTCATGTACTTTCATTCACTGACCACTTAGTCTGTAGCAGGCCCTGTGCTGCTGAATACGGGGGTCCAGAAAGGCAGGGACAGGGTCCTGCGTTCAAGAAGCTTGCAGTCTAGTGGGAGAGTGGACACAGAAACAGAACGATGAGAATGTGAGGGATAAGACTGTCAGAGTGAGGAGGTGCCCTCCCTCACCTCTCAGCATCTCTCCCCTCTAGCTTCTAAGGGGACTTCTGTCTTTGTCACTCCAGGACTTTAAGGAAATGAAATAGAACTAGGAGAAAGAAATCTCATCTCTCAATCTCTTCTTTGTTGTACAGAAACAAGGTAAAGTTGAAATTAAATGTTAAATCAATTCACATAAAGAGAGGTTAACTTCATACCCACCAGGATGGCGAATATCAAAGGAAATGGAAAATAAGTACTGGCAAAGATGTGGAAATTTGGAACCTTTGCTGGTAGAAATGTTAAATGCAGCTTCTGTGGAAAAGTTTAGAGCTCAAAAAGCTACACGTAGAATTACTGCATGGGCCAGCAAGTCCCACTTCTAAATATATGCCCAAAAGAACTGAAAACAAGGACTTGAACAGGTATTCTTCACCAATAATTCACAGCGGCATTATTCACAATAGCCAAAAGGTGGAAACAACCCAAATATCCATTAATAGATGAATGGATAAACAAAATGTGGTCTATCCGTTGTTCACCTGAAGTAATGAGGTTACCAGAACTGCTCCAGCAAAAATGGGTTTGCATGAGATCAGCAGAGAATTGCAACTCAGGGTCTGCAACCAAGGTCAACCACGTGCAAGTCCCCTCAGGGTAAGGGGAGCAGAGCTCTTTTATTGAGGGGAAAAGGAAGCTGGGGAAAGGAGGGCTAGAGGAAGCAGAGTCCGTGGCTTTTCACTGGCTGAGTCCTTGTCAGGAAAGAAGACAGTCTTCCTTCTTCCTTTTGGGCTAGCATTTCAGGGCCTGGGAGCTCCCCATTCTGGGCTCTTGACTCTTATTTAACCAAACTTTCTGTTTATTAATTTTTTATGCCATGCAGTGATATCATTCAGTCATTAAAATGAATGAAATTCTGATATAGGCTATGACATGAATGAACCTCGAAAATATGAAATAAGTGAAATAAGCAAAAACAAATACTGTATGATTCCATTTATATGAGATACCTGGAAGAGACAAATTCATATACAGACAGTAGAACAAAGATTACCAGGGGCTGGGGGTAGCAGGAAATCGGGTGTTATTGCTTAATGAGTATAGGATTTTGGATGATGAAAAAGTCTGGAAATAGAGTGGTGAATGTACTTAATTTCTGTACACTTAAAATGATTAAAATGGTAAAGTTTATGTTATGTACATTTTACTACCTTGTATATATTTTAATTTAAGAGGGAAGATCAATCCTGTAATAAAGAGTTTATACAGAGTGAGTAAAAGGAGGGAGAGAGGAGAGGGAAAAAGGATGGGGAGAAAGTTTAGGAGCATTCAGCGAATCAGAGATTTGGGATCAGCTGTGGTGCACAGAGGACCTGGCTCATCATAAGCACTGAAATGTTTGTGTAATGAATAAGAGAATGGTAGGGCTTCCCTGGAGGCTCAGTGGTAAAGAATTCACCTGCCAATGCAGGAGACATGGGTTCTGGGAAGATCCCTCATGCCTCGGAGCTTCTAAGCCCCCGGGCCACCACTATTGTGCCTGAGATGTAGAGCCTGAGCTCTGGAACCTGCTCCTTGTGCTCTGTAACAAGAGAAGCCACCGCAATCAGAAGGTACACACCACAACTAGACAGTAGCCGCTGCTCACTGCGACTAGATAAAAGCCCATCCTGCAATGGAGACTCAGAACAGTCAAAAATAAATTAATATTTTTTAAAAAGAAATAGGGAGAGAGAATGGTAGAGAAGAAGGGATTTTGACAATTTGACTCAGGGTGGCACGATGGTAAAGAATCTGCCTGCAGTGCAGGAGACTTGGGAGACTCGGGTTTGATACTTGGGTCGGGAAGATCCCCTGGAGGAGTAAATGGCAACCCACTCGAGTATTCTTGCCTGGAAAATGCCATGGACAGAGGAACCTGGCTACAGTCTATGGACTCACAAAGAGTTGGACACAACTAAGTGCGCACACAAACACTGTAACTCCCATAACATTCTGAGAGAAATCCAAGTTAAGACTGGGATACTTTAAAAAGTACTTATATTCGTAAACTTGGTTCCTTTTAATACATCCTTTTGTTGAATCTAGACTACAGGGGCCCAGGGCACATGGTGGGTAAGGAAAAGGGTGGCACAGTAGGGACATCACATTTAGCTGGTGGAGCAGGTAAAGCTTTCCCTAGAAGGAAAAGCCTCGGTTGCTTCTTACAGAGTCGGCTGATGGCAGGACCTTCAGGAAGAGCAGAAGGAAGCAAAGGCTGGAGGAGAGAGAAGCATCAGAGAGAGCAGTCTAGGTAGCTACAGCTTTGAATCTCAGCCAACTGGACATCAGGTGTAAATGTCGAGGCAACAGGGAAGACCCACAACCAGACAATGGATTGCAGTGTGATGAGTATTAAAGTTTTCTCTGCAGCTTCTGAGATGTTATGGAAGGGGAGGTGCCCAGACAACCCCTGTTGTTGTTGTTGTTGTCGCTAAGTCATGTCTGACTCTTTGTGACCCCATGGACTGCAGCATGCCAGGCTTTCCTGTCCTTCACTATCTCCTGGAGTTTGCTCAGATTCAGGTCCATTGAACCAATGATGCTAACTAACCATCTCATCCTCGGCTGCCCTCTTCTCCCTTTGCCTTCAATCTTTCCCACCATCAGTGTTTCCCAGCATCAGCGTCTTTTTCCAATGAGTGAGCTCTTCACATCAGGTGGCCAAAGTACTGGAGCTTCAGACATCAGATAACCTGAGTGCATGCTAAGCCACTTCAGTCACATCCAACTCTTTCCGACCCAATGGACTATACCCCTCCAGGCTCCTCTATCCATGGGATTCTCCTGACAAGAATGGGTTGCCATTTCCTCCTCCAGTGGGATCTTCCCCATATAGGGATAGGACCCATGTCGCTTATGTGTCCTGAATTGGCAGGCGGGTTCTTTACCACTAGTGACACCTGAGAAGCTCTTCAGACCACCCTTAGTCAGTCACTCAGTTCAGTTGCTGAGTGATGTCATACTCTTTGAAACCCCATGGCTGCAGCATGCCAGGCTTCCTTGTCCATTATAACTCCCAGAGCTTGCTCAAACTCGTGTCCATTGAGTTGGTGATGCCATCCAACCATCTATCTCATCCTCTGTCATCCCCTTCTTCTCCCACCTTCAATCTTTCCCAGCATCAGGGTCTTTTCTAATGAGTCAGTTCTTTGAATCAGGTGGCCAAAGTACTGGAGCTTCAGCTTCAGCATCAGTCCTTTCTATGAATATTCAGGACTAATTTCCTTTAGGATTGATTGATTTGATCTCCATGCAGTCCAAAGGCCCCTCAAAAATCTTCTCCAACACCACAGTTCAAAAGCATCAATTCTTCAGTGCTCAGCTTTCTTTATGGTCCAGCTCTCACATCCATACATGACTACTGGAAAAACCATAGCTTTAACTAGACAGACTTTTGTTGGAAAACTAATGTCTCTGTTTTTTAATATGCTGTCTAGGTTTGTCATAGCTTTTCTTCCAAGGAGCAAGCATCTTTTAATTTCATGGCTGAGGTCACTACCTGCATTGATTTTGGAGCCCAAGAAAATAAAGCTCACTGCTTCCATTGTTTCCCCATCTATTTGCCATGAAGTGATGGGACCAGATGCCATGATCTTCGTTTTCTGAACGTTGAGTTTTAAGTCAACTTTTTCACTCTCCTCTTTCACTTTCACCAAGAGGCTGTTTAGTTCTTCGCCTTCTGCCATTAAGGGTGGTGTCATCTGCATATCTGAGGTTATTGCTATTTCTCCCGGCAATCTTGATTCTAGCTTGTGCTTCATCCAGCCCGGCATTTCGCATGAGGTAGTCTGCATATAAGTTAAATTAGCAGGGAGACAATATACAGTCTTGACTATTCCTCTCCCGATTTGCGACCAGTCCATTGTTCCATGTCCAGTTCTGTTACTTCTTGACCTGCACACAGATTTCTCAGGAGACAGGTCAGGTGGTCTGGTATTCCCAACTCTTTAAGAATTTCCCACAGTTTGTTGGGTGGCTGCTGGTTTCTTCCGCCACAGGTCGTGAGGCGAGGCCTCCAGTAAAGGGCGCGCGGCGACGAGCGGCTGACGCCTGCGATCTGCCGCTCTAGCCTGACGTGAGTCATAGAGTCGCGACTTCCGTTGGGCGGGGAAGGAACCGGAAGTCCGGCGGGCTCGGGGCGTCGAGATGGAGGAAGCGGAGTACGAGTCGGTTCTCTGTGTGAAGCCAGATGTCCATGTCTACCGCATCCCGCCGCGGGCCACCAACCGTGGTTACAGGTGACCACCTGCTGCCAGGCTAGGCTAGTCGCGACCTAACCCTTCCCCGGCCATCCCTACACGCCCACTGTGGGAGAGGACTGCCTGGCCGGTTGACGGGCGAGGGGCGGGCGCAGGTAATGCAACGGGTTCTCTCAGGTCGAGGCCAGAGCAGCGAGGGGGACCCAGACTTTCTCATGTCTCAGTCCGACGAATGGGGTCCCGGCAGCGGGGAAGGCTTGAAAGTGGTATATCGTGCTTAGGGACCCTAAACGTGGTCGGGAGTGGTGGTGTCACAGACCTTTTTTTCAGCGTCAGCTGACGGCCTAGAAGGGATCCTTGGAAAGACTTGCGGGGGAAGAGCCCTGTCACTGGCAGAAATCCCCGAGGGAAGGAAAGGAGCCCAGAACCGGTCCAAAGGACCCGTTCTGGGAAGTTTTAAGCTGACGTTGAAAGCCCAGGGGCCCTGCCCTGCCCAGCTTTCTTGGCACGAACCTCCGACCTGATCACAGCCTCTGGCTGTTGAGAGGCATCCATCCGCACTTGTCTGGTGAAATGTTCACCTGAGACGAACCAATAGGCGTGTTTGTAAAAGTAGATTATGTGGAAGTGAACACAGGAAACTGCCCTGCCAGAGGAAAGAGGGGGTTGGGAGGACACTTCCTTTCACCGTATGTCTTTGTACAGTTTGCATTTTGTCACCATTGCATTTTGCCTTCATTGTCAAATGAGGGAAAATATTAAAAAAAAAATAAGATAATGTCTCATACGGATAACCTAGCCTTTGGCTATTTTGTGCCACACGGGGGTGGGGGTGGAGGGTGGGCGATCCTGAAGGCAATGTTTGTCCAAGTTATTTGGAGATACAAGGTTGGCCTGCACCCCAAGAATGACGGAGTGTCAACGTCTCTGGCTTCTTGTTACTTTTCAGTTGTATTAACATGGTCTCGTAGCTGATTTTCTAGTGAACAAATATTTTATTGAACACCCACTACATCCATGACATAGTTTAAAAATAATATGAAAGCAACAATAGTGAGAACAAAAACTCATTTGCTTTGTGTGGTCAAACGGGATGGGCCACCACCAAACCAGGGGTGGTCATCTGCCTCCATTCCCTTCAGTAGCATTAGTCTGGTCCCCCAGAGATCGAGGTTACCAAGTGTTAAGGCTGACTAGGTTGGCAAAAAAGGAAACTGCCAACCCCTGCACTTCAGTCTCAGAGCTCTGCTTGAGTTAAAGGCCTCTTGCCCCAATAAGAGGAACTGAAACTGAGTTGGCTGACTTGTGAATTGAAAGTCTGCATTTATGTGGCCTTCAAAACAACCTGTGTCCACAGTTATGATGTCTCTCCAAGGCGTGGCATATGCTTAGGGACTTCCAAGAAAAGCCTCTTGGAAACACCCAAGGTTTTTGCTTTACAGGGGTTTACTGAGATGCTTCTTAGTAATAAAATGTAAAGTCAATGCTTTAAAAGAGCCAAAAGAGGCCATTGTGATAGGTCTGTGGTTTCCTGGGTTTATTTCTTCTCAGGCTACCTTTGAGAATAGATTTCTTGAACACTCATTCACTTTTCCCACATGTCCTGTTGCTCTCCTTTGCTCTTCTACTGATGCTTGCTCCCCTTCTCCTTTTCCTCCAAGATGGTCTCAGTGGTCCCAGATGATTGCTTTGACTGCCACAGCCTAGCAGTGTCTTCCGCAAACCATGGGCCCCGGTAGTTGCTTTCTCTACAGAAAAAAGCCTAGAATTCTGCTTCAGAGAAGGTCTCTATAATCTGGAACTTATCATCTATAAGCTGGGGTTGGCCAGCTATGACCCATGTGTTTTTGTTTGACTCATAGCAGCTTAGCAGCAGCAGCAGCAAGTTAAGAATGGTTTTTACGTTTTTAAATGGTTGGGGAACATTTTAAAGAAGAATTTTTCAGAATGTGAGAATTATATGAAAATCAGGTTGTCCATAAAGTTTCACTGAAATACAGCCCTGCCCAGTAGAAAATATTTAGTTAGAACACCTGAAGCACCAGCATGCTGACGCAGCATGACTGCTTTCCCTCTGCAACTGCAGAGTGAGGAGTGCGGACAGAGATCGTGTGGTCCTTTTCCCGAGAAGTTTGCCAGCCTCCGGTCTGGAGCATGCAGCCCACATGCCCTTCCCGGCCCCATCCCCACCCCCAACATTGGAGAAGGGGAGCGGGAGCCTCTGGCAGCGGCACAACGGTTTTTGTCCCTTCAGGGCTGCGGAGTGGCAGCTGGACCAGCCATCATGGAGTGGCCGGCTGCGGATCACTGCAAAAGGCCAGGTGGCCTACATCAAGCTGGAGGACAGGACCTCAGGTAAAGGCCAGGGAGGCCTGCGTGGGGCTGAGGTACCGCGCCTCCCACCTTGTGAAGGGAGGGGCGGCCGGGGCCTGGCCAGGCCACTCAGGGAATCGGGGGACCTGTCCTGGAGATCAGAGCCTGGGTATACTTGTACACTGACTCCATTCCCCAACCTTTAGTTTAAAAGGAAGTATTTCCTGTCAAGCACCTGTTCTTTTGGGTGTCTTTAAGGAAATACTAATTTGGGAGCCCAGAGAGCAAAGGCCTACAGGTGGGTCCCAAGTAGGAAGCCCTGGAGCTTCCCTGGAAGATAAGCCACACGTTGACTTCTGCTGTGAGCTTGGTTTCTTAATCAGGAATTCTGTTTATCGACTAAATGGTAACTTTCCAGACTGACCACACCCATTAACTGAAAGAACTGGAAATTGTCCTTCTCAGCTCTTTCTGTGGTGAGAGGACAAGCCAAGCTGGGCTGTGTTGGAGTCAGCTGACAGATGTCACTCTTGGCAAAATCTCCGGCAGTCCTGTGCCCCCAGCGCCTCTGGGTGAGCTGTGGAGGGCAACACAGCCTGGAGCAGTCCCAGCCCACCCCCTCAGAGCTGGAATCAGACGCAGGGCTTCTCAGTCAGATGCCCCAGTGTTCTGTAATGTCTTCTTTTTCTACCATAGAGGTTTTCCTTTGTGGGGCAAATAAAATGCAAAGATTTGTGAGCAAAACTGGCTGCCTCTTCTCAGATCTGCATCACTTGTGTCTGAGCTGTGGGACCTTAGACAAGCCACATGACGTTTGACACCTTGGCCTCCTTTTTGGTGAAATGGGGATCACATTAGCTCCTGCTTCATGGGGTTGTTGGAATATGAAATGAACACGTAGATATCCGAATGCTTTGTGAACTGCAAGGTGACCCAAAGCGCCGATTTGTTTCAAGCATGACTGAGCATTGATGGCAGAGGAGTTTGAAGGGATGGCTGCCTGGTCTGCCAAGAGAACTCTGGCTGGGAGATTTGCTGGGATGTCCCAGGTGGCATCACAAGGGAATGGCAGCACCTGTTCTCTGGGGACCCTGGGAACTACCTCCAAGGTACACAGCTGGTATACCAGCCACTGCTCAGAGCTGAGCCTCACCTGTGGGATCCTCCCCAGGACGCTCTTAGCTTTGGGTCATGCCCACTGGGTCATGTTTGTCCCTCACTTTCCAATCACTCTAGGCCAGGGTGTCTCAGCTTCAGCAGTAGTGACATTTGGGGCCAGCTGAGTTTTGTGGTCTAAGTCATATTTAAGATGCTCAGCGACACCTCTGACTGCTGCCTACTAGATGCCAGCAGCACCCACCAGTGTCACCAGGCATCGCCAGATGCCCCTGGAAGGGAGGCCAGGTCGCCCGTGGTGGGGAACTGCTGCTCTAGGCTGAAGGCATCCAGGGGGATCCCGGATCCCCAGGGACCAAACTAGAGCGGGCAGAGGAGTTAGCAAGAAGCTACAGACTTGGGCCACCGATTTGGATTCAGTTCAGCCTTGATCACAGTCACCTCTGAACCATAGGATTTAGTAGAAAGTGGTCAATACCTGACTCATCAGCAGAGATCAGTACACTTGAAAACAATACCAGTTGTAAATGCTTACAGAAGGTGTATGTTGCACTACACCCTGGAGGACCGTAGTTGATGAGGGGATGCATTTTACAAGAGCTGTTTTTTGTTGTTTTTTTAGTTCCACCTGTTTATTGCTACCAACCCACCTCCCTCAAACCCCCTCTGTCATGCCAACCCATGGACTGTAGGCCGACAGGCTCTTCTGTCCATGTAATTTTCCAGGCAAGAATACTGGTGTGGGTTGCCATTTCCTACTCCAAGGAAGAGCTATTTTTAAAATCAGTCACTCTTTTGGCCCATGATTAGATTAAATCAGCCTGCCTCAGGTTCTTCTAGAGTGCAGAAACCCTCCCTCTTCACTGGGTTCACCTGTCCCTCGAGTCCTGCCTCAGGTACTTGACTGATGTGGAAGGTGTGATCTCCCTGAACCAGGGCACTGAGGGTACAGGCGGTGGGTGTGAATGGGTGAGACATGGAATGGTGACCAGCTCCAGCCCATCATTCTCACATGGAAGTGGAAGCACAACATTGCTAGAGCTTTTGATTTTAAGAGAAGCTAGAAATCTGGATTATTTTACATGTAATTTGATTTTGAAGTGTTTGGCAGTTAAATTGAAAATATTAAACTAAGAACTGGATCTGACCTGTAAGCCACCTCTGACTTAAATCTTTCATGGGTTATATTCCTGTTACATTCCTTTAGCCAGAATGTGTTTGACTTGAATTCCAGAGTCAGGTTTGCCAATCTGCCTCGCAGGGCAAGGGCCCCAGTCATGGGATAGAAATAGGCTGTGAGGGACTCAAGGCTCATCCTCACTTCTGCTTTCAGGGGAGCTCTTTGCTCAGGCCCCAGTGGATCAGTTTCCCGGCACAGCTGTGGAGAGCGTGACAGATTCCAGCAGGTACTTCGTTATCCGCATTGAGGATGGAAACGGTAAGCTCGGGACTTGGGGCTTCCTCTTCCGAGAAGGGTTTTCTCTGCCTTTGGAAAGTAGGATTGATTGTGTGTTGTCCCCCAGGGCGACGGGCATTTATTGGAATTGGCTTCGGGGACCGAGGTGACGCCTTTGACTTCAATGTTGCCTTGCAGGACCATTTCAAGTGAGTGGTTCCAGGAGACACACTCATGCCTCCTCCCTCTTTCCTGGGACAGAATGATCTCCCAGGTTAGGATACCCAGGTGGTTGTGTGTGATCTGTCAGCTCGCAGAGTCTCAGAGGAACTCACTTCTCCTTTAAGACAGGTCCCCTCTGTGCTCTGCGAGTCCTCATCTCTACCTTGAGGTCTCCTTTTCCTGAGGCCCATCTCTGACCCCCCAGTCAGCTGCCCCAGCCTTTGAGGTGTCACATCTCTGCCCTCATCAGGCCCTTGAGCAGCCGGAGTCCTTTCCTGGCTCCCTTGGCCTTTCCAGACCTGTTCCTCCATGCTGTAATAAGCAGTGCTCGGATTCCCAGGCCACTCAGTACGCACCCTGCTGGTCCTTTCTGAAGCTAAAAGGGCAGGAAAGCCTGCTCCCCTGCCATCTGAGTCCTCCATCTCTGGCTGTGGGGAGTGTGCAGCTGCTCATCCGAGTGCTTCTAGCTCCTTTCTGCTCTGGGTGGCTGCTGGAGGGCTGCTCTTTGGAGTGTGTGGGACCTTTTTGTTGCTTTCTACTTGCTGGGTGTCTGTCCTGTCTCACCATTTACTTTTTAAGCCCCTGGATGGTGTTTTAGTCTTCACACCACATGCTGAGGAGGAGAGGACCAGGTTCTCAGATTTCCTGAAGACCAGGGTTAGGACCCTCTCTATCAATGACCTTGTGAAATTTTCAGTCTTTAAGGCATAGGGACTCGTCATCCCATTTTGCTGATGAGGAAAGTGACAAACCTGCAGCTGCTTCCATGTCAAAGCCAGGGTTTGCGTTCAGGCCTGATTCTCAAGCTGCTCTCAGTCTCTTCCCTGAGGCTGCAGTAAAAGCCTCGTCCTGGACGGACGGCAGGTAGGACTGAAGCGAGGGTGTGAATGCAGGGCAGCGCGCCCCTTCTCACCTCTTCTCTCTTCTCTCCCCAGGTGGGTGAAACAGCAGTGTGAATTTGCAAAACAAGCCCAAAACCCGGATCAAGGTCCCAAATTGGACCTAAGTTTCAAGGAGGGCCAGACCATCAAGCTCAACATTGCGGTGAGTGCTGCCCCTGCTCAGCGGCCTTGGCTGCCACACCAAGCCCAGCCTAGAGCTGCCGCTCCTCTCACGGTTCAGCACGCGTTTACTGAGTAGCGGCTGGGCGTCAGGTACTGCACTGGGGGCGAGCACGAGGGCTTCGCTGTCGCGGAGCTCAGAGTGGAGCTGACATGAGGGAGTCGGGGTGTGATTACGTGGCGGGAAGGTTCTGTGACCCCGGGGTGTCTTCAGTGCCGGGAACTCCTGGGGTGGGGAGTCCTGCAGCCTAGAGTTAGGGGGAACCAGAGACGCCTTCCTGGAAGAAGCAACCTATGAGCAAGGGAAGAGAGGTCAGAGGGCGGTTCAGAGGGCATTGTGTGTGCAAAGCCTCTTGAGTTGAAGAACATCAGTCGCTTGCTGCCATAGCTGATGTTTCTGTGTTGGCTGTTGGCAGGGGGGCCCGTGTGCTCATCCCAGGTTGTGTTTTGGGGACTTACCTGGTGGCCCAGTGGTTAAGACCCCATGTTCCTGATGCAGGGGACATGGGTCCAGTCCCTGGTCAGGGAACTGGCTCCCACATGCTGCAACTAAAAGATTCCTCGTGCCACAGCTAAGACCTGGCACAGCCAAATTTAAAAAAAAAAAAAAAAAGATTGGCAGCACTCTGCTGGGCAAGCGTCGGGTGGGCACTGGGGGTCACGGGCAGCTCTGCTGACGGTGGTGTCCTGGCTCCCTTGTCATAGTCCTGACGGGCCCTGCATCTCGGGAGAGGTTGAGCTGGGCTGGACTGCAAGACGTGCCCTCTGCCTGGTTGTGGGGGTGGAGCTGAATGATTGGGGGAACTGAGGACCTAGTGGATTTGTTTCTGAAGACAGTTTGTAATCCTAAAATAACAGTCTTCCGCTTCACTTACTATCTCTTTCTCCTCTCTTCTGCTTCCTGCTGGTGATGATTTGGGACCCTTGAAGTTGGCCAACTGTCTCTTAAGAGAAAATCCAGGTCATGTCCAGTGGACTGGTTGGGATGTGAATCTCTGTCTTGCTGGGAGGAAACTAACATTTAATGAGCATCAACTGTGTGCCAGGTAGTGTTTTTAGGGTGCTTCTCATGCAGATTAAACATTCTCCCTTTTAGGAGAGGAAATGGAGGTTTAGAGAGCTTGAGGGTCCTGTGCAGGGTCGTCAAGCTAGAAATAATCAGCACAGCTGTATGCATACCCAGGGCTTGGAGGGCTTAGGCTACCTACGCCAGTATTCAGCTGGCAAAGAATCAGCCTGCAATGCGGGAGACCTGGGTTCAGTTCCTGGGTTGGGAAGATCCCCTGGAGAAGGGAAGGGCTACCCACCCCAGTATTCTGGCCTGGAGAATTCCATGGACTGTATAGTCCATGGGGTTGAAAAGAGTCAGACACAGCTGAGTGACTTTCACTTCAGTTCACTTGACTCTGATCTGTGATCTCAGCATTTGATTAAGCTGCTGCTCTCCTGGCAAGGTGGGAACCACGCCATCTTCATCTTTGAGATGCTCTGACTTCTGATTCACCTCGGTGTTGAATTTTCTGTTTTTCTTTATTAAATGTTTCATTGAGGTATAATATGCATACAGAAAAGTACACACATTATAAATGCAGAACTCAGTGAATTTTTTAAAAACAAATATATAGGCTTCCCTGGTGGTCTAGTGGTTCAGAATCTGCCTGCCATTGCAGGGGATACGGGTTCTATCACTGGTCTGGGAAGAGCCCAGATTCTCTGGAGCAGCTAAGCCTGTGCACCCAACTGCTGAGCCTGTGCTGAAGCCCGTGCTCTGCAGGAGGAGAAACATCGTGCTGAGAGAAAGCCCAGGCACAGCCGTGAGGACCCAGTGCAGCCGAAAATAAAGAAATAAATATTAAAAACACAAATCTGCTCACACAAGCTAGCCCCCAGATGAAGGCGTGGATGGCTCTCACCACTCTGGAAGCCCCTCCCCTGCTCTCTTCCGCAGGACAGAGTGAGCACTATCCTGATGTTGTTTTTAACGTTTTATTGATTGACTCATACACTTCATACTCCTTTGTGTGTGACTCCTTTCGTTTATTCAGCCTGGCATGTGTGAGAGCATGCATATTGTTGAGTGTAGTCGGTTTATCCTCATGGTGGTGGCAGGCTGCATTATGAGAAGGTATCTTGAGTATCTGTGCAGTTACCTGATGGTGGGCATCAGGGTAGCTTCCAGTTTGGGGCCGTTACAGGAGTGCTGCTGTCAGCGTTCAGATGGTGTCTTTGGTGCCCACGTGTACGTATTTCTGCTGGGTCCATGTAGGAGTGGAATGGCAGGGGCATCAGGTCATATGTTCAGCTTTAAAGACTCTTTCAAACAGCTCTCCAAGGTGGTTTTCCGTTTTCGCATCCGCCAGGAGGATGTGTGTCCTAGCTGCCTCACACCTTTGTCAGTCCTCAGTGTCCCGCTTCAGGCACGCGGGTGGGCGTGGGATGGAGCTTCTGATGGCTCTCAAATCGCGATGCGCTGAGCGTGGGATGGAGCTCCTGATGGCGCGCAAATCGCGATGCGCTGAGCACAGTCCACGGCAGTGAAAGTGCCTTGTGGGTGGCTGCTGAGCGTCTTGGTGATGCAGACGTTTGGGGCCCCGGGGTCACCTTGTGAAGTTTTCTGGTGGCAGTGGGATCCAGCAGAACTGACTGATGCTCATCCCTCCCCTCTCTTTAGAGCATGAAGAAGAAGGAAGGCGCAGCTGGGACGCCCCGCGCCCGGCCCACCAGCACGGGAGGACTGAGCCTGCTTCCCCCTCCCCCGGGGGCAAGAACTGCTGCCCTGGCCCCTCTCCCCGGGGAGCATTTGTCTGTGGGTGGCTCTGTCGTCCAGCCAGCAGTTTCTCCCAACTCAGGTCAGTGTACGAGGGTGATGCCCCGCAACTCAGGCTCCTCTTCCCCCGGCAGCGGGCCCCTCGGCTTTCCTTCCTTCGCCCACACTGGTCACAGTGCCCGTCGTGAGGAACTGGAGGGTGGCTGCCACAAAGCTGGTCCTGCCCACACTGGATGAGGGCTTCCTCTTTTCCCACTACCTCTCCTTCAGGTTGTCTGGCCCGCCCTAGTGGTCAGGGACTGCAGCTCCCGGTTCTTGGAGGCTGCTCGTTGAGTGAGTGAGTGATGGCGACGTGGCCTCTGGGCACAGGATGCTTAGTCGGTTAATAATAGAAGAGAAGAGTCCTGGGCACAGAGACCAAATGCAGGGGGACCAGACTCATTACCAGCCGCATGGTCTGGGGAGCTGTCATCATGGAAGAGGTGGCATTGAACCAGGCCTTGAAGGACAAAGATCGGGCCGGGGGTACTGGCGATTGAGTTTGAACCGGGCTCCTCAGCGAGGCTGTTGGGCGCTGGACGCTGCAAGGCAGCTTCCTCAGCAGCTGCGCTGACGCTCGCTCCAGGTCGTAAGCAGCGCCTCCGGAGACCTGGGGTTCTGGGAGTCAGTGCCTCATGCCAGCCGCTGAGGTGCTGGGAGGCCAGCCCAGCCCCTTAGTGTCCCCACCCTGCCTGCCTGGGTGGGGGCACTATGCTCTTCGCCTTCCCTGGGCTGGGTGACTGTCGCCAGACCCCTTTCTCTCACCAGCATGTTGGGGTGGGGGAGGGCCCTGACAAGAAGCCTGCTTTCTTTCCCTTTTAAGGGTCGGGCTTACCTGGAGGTTGGGCTTCACACCTCAGCCCTGTGGGAATCCCTCACCCCAAGAGAATGGCAGGAGCAGCAGGGAGGGCGCCTGCCCGGCCCCTGGAGTCACAGTGAGGTCACAGGACCCTGGGCTTGTTGGCATCCTGGTGACAGGGGCGGGAACCTGCACACTTCACACTGTTGGTGGCTCACTGAGGTCTGAGGGCCGTAGTCTCAGGCGTTCTGTCTGTGGCCGATGCATGTTCAGTGCCGACGTGGAGTCCCTGCTTGGCGCCAGATCGTGTTTGATGCCTTGATGGCACTGCCGGTACAGCCCCAGGCCTCTGCCCCCAAGGCCGTATGCGCGATACGCCAGACAGGCGGCTGGGGTCATGATTAGCAGCGTTTATGAGCATTTGCTATGTTCCCAGACCAGACTGATTGAGTTCAAAATCCAGCTTACCATTGTGGGACATTCAGGAGATTGCCTGCTACTCTGTGCCCCCATTTTTTTATCTGTAGGAAGGGGGTAGTAATGATGCCTACAGTACAAGTTTCTTGTGAGGATCAAATGTGCCAACCCACATAGAGCGCGTGGAACGGTGCCTAGAACATTGTAAGCGCTCCCTGAACGTTAGCTCTCATTTGAGCGGCACTGCGTCATTAGCGGAGAAGGCAATGGCAGCCCACTCCAGTACTCTTGCCTGGAAAATCCCATGGACGGAGGAGCCTGGTGGGCCGCAGTCCATGGGGTTGCTAAGAGTGGGACATGACTGAGCGACTTCACTTTCACTTTTCACTTTCATGCATTGGAGAAGGAAATGGCAACCCACTCCAGTGTTCTTGCCTGGAGAATCCCCGGGACAGGGAAGCCTGGTGGGCTGTTGTCTATGGGGTTGCACAGAGTCGGACACGACTGAACTGACTTAGCAGCAGCAGCAGCAGCATCGTTACCATCATTATCACTGTTGACTAGGCCTGTTCGAAGACTTCTGTTAACATATTTGATCCTCAGACTGGTCAGTCTTATGAAAAGTGTTCATCACTACTGTCTGCATTTTAGAAATACGGAGACTAAGGCTTAAGTAACCTGCATAAAGTCAAACAGGCTGGCCTGTCATCCCCCAGGGACTGTGGCGCAGTTCAAGCGAGATAATGTCTATTAAATATTCCGTGCTTATTAGCTCAGTCGTGTCTGACTCTCTGTGACCCCATGGACTGTAGCCCATCAGGCTCCTCTGTCTGTGGGGATTCTCCAGGCAAGAATACTGGAGTGGGTTGTCATGCCCTTCTCCAGGGGATCTTCCCCACCCTGGGTAGAACCCAGGTCTCCCACATTGCAGGCGGATTTTACCTGTAGATTCTTGACCTCAGATTCTTTACCATCTGAGCCACCAGGGAAGCCCAAGTTTTGTAGTTCACTCAGTGAACTACTAAGCTGTGGAGGGCCCCAGTTTTACCTGGTTCTCCAGCCCATCAGATGTTAGACGTAGCTGGTGGGAAGGCAGGTGGCAGGCACAGGACCTCTGGAAGGGGTGCTGGCAGCGCTGGGGGAGGGGCTGGAAAAGCACGCCCTGCCGCCCCGCCATGCCCTCCACCCAGTGACGACACCCACGCAGATGCCCACTTGGTACTTCTGGAAGACTCCCCAGCCCCTTAACAGTTTGGCTTCTAGGACTTGGCACATGTCTGGCACATAATTTTCTCAGCTAGTTGAGCCAGACACTGGCCTGAGGACTTTATATAAAGACAGTGTTGCTGGGGTTTCCCAGGTGGTCCACTGGTTAAGACTACATGCTTCCACTTCAGGGGGCACGGGCTCAATCCCTGGTCTGGGAACTAAGATCCCACATGCTGCATGGTGTGGCCAAAAAGATAAAAAGTAACAAATAAATAAAATAAATAACTTAAAAAAAAAAAGTGTTGCAGTTTTGGTGAGCATTCTCCATCCAAGAGGTCAGGAGACGGTATATTTTAAACAGATTTGCAGCATAAATGGTTGGAGCGAGGTCTGCTTCAGATAGAATGATGGCATGTGACTCGCCCCTGCTGGTCCCCTCCCCTCCGCCTGGTGTGTGACCTTCTGTGTTGTCTCCAGGAGCCCCTCAAGGGCTCGAAGAAGCAGAGATGTGAATGGCTGTAGGCGTTTTGTTGCCAAAAAGCACATTTCTGCACGTCTTTCTCAGCAACTTGGAATCATGAGTCTGATTTCCGGGTTACTGAGGCAGCCAGAAGGGGAGGCCTCTGACGCCTCTGTCTCCTTCTCTCCTCTCCCTTCCCATCGGACTTGGGGCCGTCTATAGGAGGTGCCACTGTGTCCTGGCCGCAGCCCAAGCCTGCCACCGCTGCCACCGCCGACGTCTGGGGAGACTTCACCAAATCCACAGGGTGAGGAGGATCAGGTTCTCTGTGGTGGGACTGGGGCCAGGGCTGTTACTTTACAAACCTGGGATCGCCCTAGTGCCTTCCTTCTGACATCGGGAGCAAGCGTGCCAATTCAGACACTTTCAGGCCAGCAAGGGGACGGAGCCCCAGAGTGCCCACTCCGGGTGGCACATTTCTCTCTGGGAAGGCTTTTTGCCGCCTTCTGCAGCTCCTTCTGGTCTTTAAACCACCTCACCTGGTTCTCTGGCTTGTCACCAGTACCTCTAATCTCCTCCTCCCCACCAGCCACCCCAGAACACTGGGCCACGCGTTCACCAGGGTTCTGGCGTTGGCCCGTCCTCATGGGACCTCTGCCTTTTCTGCTTCCTTAAAATTTCAAGCCTTTACCTAGGGGTCAGGGTGAAAAGATGCTAAACACACAGCATTGTTACGTGAACAGGCTGTAGGTTGGGAGTCAGCACACATTTTCTCTCAAGGACCAGGAAGCAAAAGTTTAAACTGTGCAGGCTAGGTGGTCTGTATCCCAGCTCCTCATCACCACTCTTGTAGCCCAGAATAGCCACAGTATGTAAGTGAGTGAGTGTGAAGCTTTATTTACATAAACAGGCAGAGAACTCGATTTGGTCTAGTCCTGGGTTGTGGTTTGCTGACCCCTGCTCTAGAACATTCAGGGACTGGCTTCTTGGAGTTCTTTCTGCCTGGAGAGAAGTTACATCTCTTGTGCTCTGTATTTCCAAACATTTAAAGTCTGCCCCCGTCCCTATCTTTCCAGGTCGACCTCTAGCCAGACTCAGCCAGGTGCAGGCTGGGTCCAATTCTGATCTGGACATGACTCTCTTCCTCATACGATTTCTGGAAAGGAGCCGCCTCGTCGGGGCTGAAGGAAGGAGAATGCGGTGTTCCCTGGCCAGCCTCTGTTGGGAGCATGTCTCTCCTCTCCTCCTTGCCTGGATCTTTCGACAGACTGGGCGTGTCGGGCAATACACTGGCTTCGTGTCACACTGTTCCCTGGGATTCGAATTTGCAACCAGAACATGGAAGAAGAGTTCCTGGATCCCTGTCCCTGTCTGTCCTCTTGACATGAGAGAGACTCTGAGACTCTTCCATCGCGATGACTCTTATTAAACACAAGCCCCCAAAGCAAAAGAAGGGGTTGAGTGTGCTGCCTGGATTCAGATCAGCCCATCTGGGGAGGTCATAGGTGTCACAGGTCATAGGTGTCACGTGACTGCCCTCTGGAGGGGGCCTTTCCCCATGCTCATTGGCTGTAGCCATTCCAGTCAGGAGGAGGGGCTCCTTCCTGATTTCTAGCAGGTTTTTAGGCTGCAGCCTGAACAGATGGTCAGGAGGGAAACCAAGAGTATTAGCCAGCTTTCTAAAATTCTTTTAATGTTTGCTTTGCTAATGTGCTGATCTGCACTAACTCACGGTCTCTGTAAAAGCGTGCTCTGGCAGCCTGCCCCCGCCGGAGTCTCTGAAAGCATTCCTCTCCGTCAGCCGCAGGAGTTGCTCTGAGCTTCAGGAGCTGTGTTCATCTCAACTTCGTGGCCTGGTTTCCGTGTGTTCAAGGCCTGGAGGGCAGAGCAGGGCCGGGGCAGGTGCTGGCAGCAGGTAGGATTGCGTCTGGGCCAGAGAGGCCGCTGTTCTAATGGAGGTGAGGGGTTCAGCCCTGCCATCGGCGGGCAGCCATCTGGGCTCCCAGGCTCACTGCGTGGGTCCTGGCGGACTTGGGTTTGCTCCCGGCTGTTTCCTGAAGTGCCTTGTCTGCAGACAACTCCTTCCTTTCTTCTCTCCTTCGGGGACTGTACGTGACAGACAGAAGGAGTTCTGAAGCAACTGGAAGTCTAGGCTTGCCTGTGTTCCTGGTTTATAGGAAATAATTTTATCTGAGCACACCTCTAAAATCGCTTTCATTGACATCCATTACCTTTTTAATTGAAAGGGTTCTTTTTTGAAAGTTGTAGATGATGAACTGAAAAAAAAAAGTGTTGGCCTTTTGGTGGGACCAGATTTCTAAGATAAAAAATAAATATTTCTACTCTGTCAGTGTATGTCAGAGATGGAAATGTTTTTGGCGCCATGGCTGCTAACTCCTCCAGGATGCCTCCGCAGGACACACACTGCCTTTTACCACTGAACCCACGTCCAGACTTAAGTCTGGGGCCACAGCGACAGGTTGGCCAGAATGGGGGGATTTGTCCCTGTTGCCCTAAGGCAACCAGTAATTTCTCTGGTTAGGAGTATAGCCTTTCTGCCCTTCTGGGACATTCTGGGCTTCTTGCCCTCACATGTGGGGGGCGAGCCCTGCCTCCCTCCATGGAAGCAGCTCCCTAAATAGTAAGGGTGTCCAGGCACAGAGACTGAAAAACAAGATAAAGGCCACAGCGTTTATCATGCCTGTGGGTTCTGTAAGAAAGATGTGTTTTCACGGTTGGTTATAGAAATGGCCCCTCTGACTAGTAAGCAGTGTTAAGGGATGACAGAGGAGGAGGTAGTTGGATGGTGAACGTGAGTTTGACTGAACTCCAGGAGATAGTGGAGGACAGGGAAGCCAGGCGTGCTGCCGTCCATGGGGTTACAGAGAGTCTGACACAACTGAGCAACTGAACAGCAACAAAGGACCGAGAAAATTGGAACTGAGGACCCTCTTGTCCTTTAAGTAAGGAAACGGAAATTGCATCAAGGGACTCTCAGGAGTAGTAAACTTCTTTGTCCGTTTGCTGTGACTCCCTGTCTTCTCTCTAACTGCCTTAGAGGCTGGGAAAGAGGAAGCTTAGAGTCAGAGGAGACCCTTACAGGAATCATGCACCATTGAATGTGAGTCCTTGGGTCTTGGAGACAGACCTAGGCTTTGATCTAGACTGTCTTCCTGGTAAAAATGTTTGACCACAAAAAAAAAATGTGTGACCGTGGTCTCCTTGAGCCCAGTGTCACTCGGATGAGGCACATAAAGCACTAGCAGGTGCCCGTCCTGTAGTTAGACCTTAATCACCTTGATGTAGAATCAGGTAGTGCATCCAGAACTGTTATTCATAGTGGTGCTGATGAACAAACTGCAGTCAAAAAAATCTACCCTGGAAAGCACCCTGAGGGATCTGTAGGGCAGGGGACAGTCTGGCGCGTCACCAGCTAGAATCCCAGCTATGGGACCGGGGTCCCCAGGACAGCCTCCAGTACCGAACCACGCGCTCCTCACTTACATCCTTGACTGGAGCTTCCAGACAGTGGGGTGGGGATAGGAGGTAGGTATTGGGTTGAGGGTTTTGAGACTACAGGATATCTTCATGACTACATAACATTGCAACATCTGTCTCACCAGCTCTAAAAAAGCTAACTGCCATGTTGCGTGAGTTGCCCTAGTCCCAGGGTCACTGTGTCGAGGTGGGAAAATCCGCCTCTGCCGACAGCCAACAAGAAACTGAAGTGATCTGCAAGGACCCGGATGCTGCCAGAGCCTCCTGAGCTGGGGAGCAGACCCTTCCCCGGTTGATCCTCAGATGAGCCCTGTCTGCCAGCACTTGGCAGCCTTGCAGAGGACCCAGCCAAGCTGTGCCCAGACCCCCGAACCCTGAAACTGAGTTAGTAAATGTGTCTGAAGCTGCCAAGCTTGCAGTTATACCATTAGGCAGCCATAGATAACTAATACAACAGGTGCATGAAGGGCATCCGAATGGGAGTCAGAGGAAGAGAAGGGTCTGGACATGCTTAATGGTAGTATGCCCTTGGGAGGTCACTTAACCTGCTCCTTGGGGCCTCACTTCCCCTTTCTGTGACAGCAGCTATTGCTTATGTCTGCAAGGCACTGTTCTGTGCCCTTAATGTAAAATTTGTCTCAGGAACGTCCCCGGCAGTCCAGTGGTTAAGGCTCCATGCCCCCACTGCAGGGGCACGGGTTGGATCCCCGGTCCAGGAGGAGTCCACATGCTGCGGGGCAACAAGGCCCGTGCTCCACAGCAAGAGAAGCCACGGTGGTGAGAGGCCTGCCGTCAAAACAAAGACTGGCTACCACCCTTAGCAACCGGATAACGCGGGCGCAGAAGCACAGAGCCAGCACAGCCATAAATAAGGTTTAAAAAAGATCTTAAAGTCAGGCATTATAAAAAAGACCCTGTCAGTTAACCTTAAGGTATCCAGCAAGTCCAGTTAACCGGAACACAGATCCTCTAAGCCTCCTGCTTAATGTGGTTTGCTGGTGGGGTGGAGAGTCCAACCCAGCCTAGCACCAGGGTTTGGCAAGCCCTTGGCCCTAGCAGCCTGGGGGTGCTAAGTCCCAGTCACGTGTTTGCGTTACCGGAGCCACAGACTTAGGCCCCTCCACAGTGGAGCCAGCATAACTCCCTTCCAGTGGCCGGACCGGGGGCACAGGGCTAGGTGCCGCCTGGTTATGGGGCAGCGACCAGGGTCAGCAGCCCTGTGGGTTCAAACGCCCACAGGCCAGGCTCAACAGAGCCCTGGGTCAGCAGGGCAGCGGGCTCAAGGCCTCCGGGGGAGGGTTGATGCCAGTGTGTGCTTCCCTGCAGTGGGCTCCTGGGAGCCCCTGGGGTAAGAAGGTCCAGCAGAGAGGAGCTGTGTTTGCTGTCCCTCCCAAAATCTCCAGAGTCAGCACCGTGGGGGAGAGGAAAGAGCATGGGGTTAGACCCACTGGACTTCGCGCTCTGTGCCCTTGGGCAAGCCACTGCACCTCTGTGACGTCTCGGTCTCCCCTGTAAAACTGAAATAACCCTAGAACCTGTAGCCTCAATTCTCCTTCACAGAAGAGTTTAAAGGGGATGAAGGATGGAACAAGAAAATGGGAGGCTAACAGCCAGCAGTGTGGAAGGCCACCAGCGTGGGCTGCCCGCGAGGTGTGGGCACTGGGACCCCCAAGGGAGACCTGGTGCAGATGGGCCTGGGGAGACAGGCAAGAAGTGGGGAGCACAGACACTGGAGCTCAGAGCAGGGTCTGAGCACAGACCTCAACGCTGTGAGCAACATCCTGGAAGTGAGGGCTCTGTGGGGACAGGCAGGACCAGAAGTGGGCTGGAAAGGCCACGAGCCTGTCAGGACCTGGGTTCAGTCACTAAGTGGTGCCCAGCTCTGTGCGACCCCATGGACTGCAGCACGTCAGGCTCCCCTGTCCTTCACTGTCTCCCAGAGCTTGCTCACATTCCTGTCCATTGAGTCAGTGATGCCATCCAACCATCCCAATCTCTGCCACACCCTTTTCCTTTTGCCTTCAATCCTTCCCAGCGTCAGGGTCTTTTCCAGTGAGTCAGCTATTCACACCAGGTGGCCAAAGTATTGGAGCTTCAGCTTCAGCATCAGTCCTTCCAATGAATATTCAGGGTTGATTTCCTTTAGGATGGACTAGTTCTCCTTGCAGTCTAAGGGACTCTCAAGAGTCTCCTCCAGCACCACAGTTCAAAAGCATCAATCCTTCAATACTCAGCCTTCTTTATGGTCCAGCTCTCATATCTGTACACAACTACTGGAGAAACCATAGCTTTGACTATATTGACCTTTGTCAGCAAAGTATATCTCTTCTTTTTAATATGCTGTCTAGGTTTGTCATGACAAGGCTGTGATCCATGAAGGGGCTGGGCCTGGGTAGGGATTCAGCAAATCTGGAGATTCTGGACAGGTTGACATAGACCTGAGCCACTCTGGGGAAGTTGGGGGCCCGGCCCATCTCCTTACTGGCAGAGGTCAGTCAGCCCTCCTCAGGCTGGGCCAGGGACACCACAGGGAAACTGCCCTTCTCCAAACCTCACACCCCTCCTCATCCCAGACCCTAGGGATTGACCCAAATCTTGGACCACAGCTCTCAGGCCTGGCCCAGGTCGCAGCCTTGCTTGCATCATCCCCAGGTATCAGAGCCCGAAGGACACATTGGCAGCCCCTAGTAGTTTCTCAGGTGTAAAACCCAGGCTTTGACGAAGATAAAACTACCATTTAGTGAGCTTCCCAGGTAGCAAAGTGGTAAAGAATCCACCTGCCGAGCAGGAGATGTGGGTTTGATCCCTGGGTCAGGAAAATCCCCTAGAGGAGGAAATGGCTACCCACTCCAGTGTTCTTGCTTGGGAAATCCCATGGACAGAGGAGCCTGATGGGCTACAGGCCATAGGGTCACAAAGAGGTGGACACAACTGAGCACCACCACCATCCATCCCCTCCTACCGGTGGGGAAACAGAACCATCAGCTGTAGGCCTGCTGCTTTTCTTTGTGGGAATTTACTTTTTTCCAAATGTAAAATCACAAAATTAAACATGCTTTTTCAGATAAAACATTCCTTCCTCTACCCTAGAGATTCAGACCTACCTGCCTCCCCCTTTTGAAATGGATCCAGTGCCTTCAAGAATGCAGGGAAGTTGAGGCCCACTGAGAGGATGGACATGTAACCTACTGTTAGAAAAGACAGGATGCATCGCTGTTTAGTTTCAAACCTGCTTTCCTCTATGGTCTCATCTCCATTCCATGTGGAGAAGGCACCCAAGCTTCTCAGACTGAAGGGGCAGTACGTGGGTTTCTGCCATTTTACCCACGAACAAGCTGAGGCCAGAGTGCCTCATCCGCGACTGCAGGACAGTCAGGAAAACAAACATTCTCCCCACAGGTCAAGTAACTGATGACTCCCAATGCTACTGTGGGCTGCGTAGCAGGGCTGGCACAGCCTCAGCCTGGTTGGGTGATGGGTCGGGGCCAGACTTTAGGAGTTTAAGGCCTCGAAGGCAGGGCCAGGGGGCACAAGGGCTTCCCAGGTGGCACAGAGGAAAAGAATCCTCTTGCCAATGCAGGAGACGGGAGTTCAATCCCAGGGTCGGGAAGATCCCTTGGACAAGGGCATGGCAACTCACTCCTGCATTCTTACCTGGAGAATCCCAAGGACTGAGGAGCCTGGTGGGCTACAGTCATGGGGTCACAAACGGTCAGACACGACTTAGTGACCAAACAGAAGGGGACACAAAACCCCAGACTGCCACTGGGTCTCGTTTCCAAGTCGACTGTACCACCTTGCAGCTTCCAGGCCCTGAGCTTAGTCCAGGCTTAGTCTTCAATTTCCCGTTTTGGCATAAGGAGCTAATAATCCCTGTTTGGGGATTATTACTGTCCGGAGCAGTAAACGCAACCCTGTGGGAAAAGCCCTCCGTCCAGTGTGGCTCCCGGATCAGAGCCCGCCTTACGCTCCCTGCGACCAGCCCCGCCCCGGGCCCAGGGCGCGCCCCCGACGCGGCACGACGCGAGGACGCGGGCAGGTTGGGCGCCGGCCCCTCTCGACCCCGCCTCTGGCCCCGCCCTCCGACCCGCCATTGCCCCGCCCACCTCTGGTCCCGCCTTGACCCCGCCCCCCGGCGCGGCTCGCTCGGTCGGCGCGGCAGCGGCGTTGGCGCGCGAAGGTAGGAAGCCGGCGGCGCGCGCTGCCGTGGGCCAGGGGCTCGGGCGCGCGCGGCGGGCGGCGGCCGCGGGTGGGGCGGGTCGCGGGCGCGCGCGGAGGCGGGGAGGCGGGCTCGCGCGGAGGCGGGCCGGAGCCGCGGTCCGGGGGCCTAGGGGCCTCAGGGCGGGTGCCGCCCCTCGCGCTGCCCGGCCCGCCGCTGGCGGAGAGCGCCCATGGCCTCTGCGGACGTCCTGCCCGCCGTCCGTCTCCAAACCCCGCCCTATCCCCGCGGCCTAGGATGGGCGGGAGGAGGCGGGGGCTCGCCTGGGCCTCCAGACGGACGCCTCTCCGTCGGGGCGTCGCCTCGCGCGCGGTTGGGCAGGCCTTTCCCAACTCGGCCACCAGCAGGCATCCCTTTTTGCGCTTCCGGTGGGCCAGGCGCCGGCCCTGCCCCCCATGCTTGGATTTTGTTTCAGTGCAGCCTGCGAAGTGGCAAGAAGCCCCCTTTTGCCCGTGAGGAGACTGAGGCCCAGCGCGGTCCACTGAGTTCCCCAAGATGGCAAACCCTGTAGGGATTTGGGCCCACCTGGGGCCTCTCACCGTGGGGCCCGAGACCCCCATCTCTGGGGTTGCCCTTGTGAGCGGGCTCCCTTGTGATTTTTATGCAAATACGAGAGTGCAGCACTCTGAGCCAGTGTCTGCCTCCTTGGGGGCCAGTCTCCCCAGCTCCCTCTGGGACCTCCACTTATCCAGGGGATTGGCAGACAGTTGGAGGGAAGCGACAGTAGGGTACCATCTGTTCTCATCTGAGATTTCCTGTTTTCCTTAGCTAAGCTCACAGCAGGTGTTTACCAACCAAATCCTGTGGCCCTATCAGAGCGGAGGCTAAGGCCAGGGCAGGCTCCTCAGGAAAGACCTCAGGAGTCAGAAACCTTGGATCTTGGAGGTTTCTTTGACTCCTCACTGTCTTTCTCTCAAGCCCTGGGTCAGCCCTTGGGGACTAGGTACCCCTCCCACCCGGGACTCCGCTGTGGGGGACTTGGCCGGGTTTTTAACTTGGGGCTCCTGAGATGTAGCCAGTGTTGGATATGTGTTTCCTGGGTCCTTGTGGGATCCTCTGTGGAGAATACACAGGCCAAGACTTGCCCTATGTGACCCCCAACAAACCCAGGGAAATTTTCTTTTCCTTTCAATTTTTTTCTTTTTCATTTAGTTTCCTATATTACTACTTGTCTCCTAGCATTCCTTCACTCACTCAACAAGTGTTTATGGTGTTTGGGGCCTTAAGCTCTGCAGAGACAGCGGTAAGCAAGGCCGACTTGGTTCCTGCCCTTGGAGCAGAATGACAAGCATACTATAGGAAAAAAACAAAAAAGCAGTGAACCGCTACTGGCAGGAACTGCTATGGCTGGAAGATCAGGGTTCACACTCTCATAGCGTGACATTTTTGGCCGAGGTCTGGTTGAGAAGCAGGAGTCGGCCCTGAAAGGAAAGGGGAAGAGCATTCCAAGCAGAGAAGGTGACAGGTGCAAAGGTCCTGAGGTGCAGCGTGCTTGGTGTGTTTGGGAATCAGGAAGGCCAGCAAGGCTGGAGAGGAGTGCCCTGGGGGAGAGGAGAGATGAGGTGGAGAGGTGGACCAGGGCTGGATCGAGCGGGCCTTGTGGGCGTTGTAGGACTTTGAATTTTATTCTGAGCGTGATAGCTGGAGTGGGGGTTGAACAGAAGAGGGATGTGTGAGAACAGACTGGGGTGGGGGACGAGAGGAAGTAGGGACACCCATGAGGAGCCATCTCAGCAGGCTGGGCAAGAGGTGGCAGTGGCTTATATAACACACATCAGAAACCTCGGGTGGTGACTGGCAGGCAGTAAGGACTACATAGTGGTAGCCATCGTGTGATTGTTTAAAACTGGAACTAGGCACACGTGGGTCTCAGCTGTGGCTTCAGCTCTTCATGGCTGGATGTGGTGTTGCTCAGTCGCTCAGTCGTGTCCCACCCTTTGCAACCCCAGGGACTATAGCACGCCAGGGCCCCCTGTGCCTCACTGTCTCCTGGAGTTTGCTCAAGCTCATGTCCATTGAATTGGTGATGCCATCCAGCCATCTCATCCTCTGTCACCTTCTTCTCCTTCTGACCTCAGTCTTTCCCAGCATCAGGGTCTTTTTCCAATGAGTTGGCTGTTCTCATCAGGTGGCCAAAGTATTGGAGCTTCAGCTTCAGCATTAGTCCTTCCAATGAATATTCAGGGTTGATTTCCTTTAGGATGGACTGGTTTGATCTCCTTGCTGTCCAAGGGACTCTGGAGAGTCTTCTCCAACACCACAGTTCAAAAGCATCAATTTTTCGGTGCTCAGCTTTCTTTATGGTTCAACTCTCACATCTGTGCATGACTGCTGGAAAGACCTGACTAGACTGACCTTTGTCGGCAAAGTGATGTCTCTGCTTCTTAATATGCTGTCTAGGTTGGTCATAACTTTCCTTCCGAGAAGCAGTTGTCTTCTTACTTCATGGCTGCAGTCACCATCTGCAGTGATTTTAGAGCCAAGAAGAGGAAATCTGTCACTGCTTTCACCTTTTCCTCTTTATTTGCCATGAAGTGATGGGATCGGATGACATGATCTTAGTTTTTTTAATATTGAGTTTTAAGCCAGCTTTTTCACTCTCCTCTTTCACCCTCATCTAGAGGCTCTTTAGTTCCTCTTCGCTTGCTGCTATTAGAGTGGTATCATCTGCATATCTGAGGTTGTTGATATTTGTCAACAATCTTGATTCCAGCTTATAACTCATCCATAACTGGATGACTAAGCAAATAATTTTTGGGGCGGAGAGGAAAGGAAAGATTTATTACTTGCAACAAGTAAGGAGAACACATGGGATTGTTCCTAAAATAGTGTTTCTGAGCAAATCATTTAACTCCACCCAGGCTGATTGTAATCTGTAAAGTGGGTGGAACAGTAGTAGCATCCTGGGGCTGTCAGGAAGGTTTAACAGATAAGGTACAGGTGCAAAATTTTGGCACAGGGTCTGGCTCATGGTAGGTTCAGTATTTTTATTATAATTTCTAGCCAGCAACTGGTGAATAAAGGGATAATGGGTAAGAGCAGCTGGTACATTTGAGATACATGAGTAGCCTTTGAGGGACTTTTTGGCTAGTGCCTGCAGCTGGACCTGGCAAACGGCAGCTTTGCAGGGTGGGCAGAGGGCTAAGCAAGAGTGGGGAGGGAATGAGTGCAAAGGGTGTCTTCTCTGTATTTATTCACCCAAAATGGCTGAGGGCCTACAGTGCGCCTGGCAGGGTTCTAGACTGGGTCCTGGGAGGAGCTGGTGATGCTAGTGATGACAGCACCAGCAGCCAGCACGAAGGACTTCCGTGACCTTCCGGTGGTTGGGACTCTGCACTTCCACTGCAGGGGGCAGGCATTCCATCCCTGGTGGGTGAACTAAGATCCCTCATGCTGGCAACCACAAAACAAACAAACAGTATTCACTAGGTAACAGTGGGGCGTCATTTAGGTAATTCTGGCTGATGTGATGGGCTTCCCTTGTGGCTCAGCTAGTAGAGAATCCGCCTACAATGCAGGAGACCCCGGTTTGATTCCTGGGTCGGGAAGATCCCGTGGAGAAGGGATAGGCTACCCACTCCAGTATTCCTGGCTTCCCTGCTGGCTCAGACAGTAAAGAATCCACCTGCAACGTGAGAAACCCTGGTTCGATCCCTGGGTTGCGAAGAAACCCCTGGCGGAGGGCATGGCAACCCGCTCCAGTGTTCTTGCCTAGAAAATCCCTTGGACAAAGGAGCCTGGCGGGCTACAGTCCATGGGGTCGCCTAGTCGGACATGACTGAGTGACTAAGCACAGCACAGCTGATGTGATAGTGAAATCCAGAAATCTCGGTGGCTTAGCACAACAGAAGTTTATTTCTCATTCATGAGAAGTCCTGTTAAGTGGCATTCTATATGGTGACCCACAGACCCAGACCCCTTCCAGCTTGTGGCTCTAGCATTCTCTAGGAACCCAGCGTTATTTCCTTCTAGCTGGGGGACAAGGAAGGAGAGAAGTCCTCGTGGGAGGTTTTTATGGGCCAGGTCTGAAGTGGCACACTTTAGTTCTGTCTTAATTCTGCTGTTGTTATTCAGTTGCTCAGTTGTGTCCGACTCTTTGTGACCCCATGGGCTGCAGCACGCCAGGCTTCCCTGTCCTTCACTATCTCCCGGAGCTTAAACTCATGTCCATCGAATCGGTGATGCCATCCGAGCATCTCATCCTCTGTCGTCCCCTTCTCCTCCTGCCTTCAATCATTCCCAACATCAGAGTCTTTTCTAATGAGTTGGCTCTTCGCATCAGGTGGCCAAAGTATTGGAGCTTCAGCTTCAGCATCAGTCCTTCCAATAAATATTCAGGGTTGATTTCCTTTAGGATTGCCTGGTTTGATCTTGCAGTCCAAGGGACTCTCAAGAGTCTTCTCCAACACCACAGTTCTAAAGCATCAATAATTCTGCTAGTGAGAACTAGATTACATGGCAAGGGAGTCTGGGAAATAACTTCTAGCCATTTCCCATAGAAGAACTGGAAATGTTTTTTGGTGAACACATAGCAGTTCCTGTCACACCATGTCCCGGTACACAGCTAAGCATGGATCATCTTATTTAAACCTCATGGTAAAAGCAGGCACTGTTATTGTCCCATTTTACAGATGAAGAAACTTGAGGCTCAGAGAGGCAAAGTCATTGGCCCAGGCTGATGGGGAGGCACAGCCAAATCCTGGCAGTTAGATGCTAAAGCCATAATACCCAGAGCCTTCTGGATAATTGTTGTTTGAGAACTGGATGGACGCTCCGAACATTAGAAAGTGCACATACACACAGGGTTTAGATATGGTTTCTTGGGCTCTGATAGAACCCAGAAGGACTGACGGGGAGAACTCTGTGGGCAGGGCCAACGGTTCTGGCATCTGACTCCCTTCCCCCATCCCCTAGGGCCCTGGCTGGGGAATGATTTAGTTCAGCTCACCAAGCGCGTCTGGGCCCCCTCTCTGCCCATCTGGGCAAGCAGGGCTGCAGAGCTTGGCCGCAGAGCTTGTGGCCCCTCTCTGCTCTGGCTGTGGGTGTGCAGCCTGTAGGGGGAGTTCCTGAAGGCTGTGTCTGGAGGTGGAAAGATGGAGCCCCAGGTTTTTGTGGTGAGAGCTCCCTGCCTCTGAGTCTAGTTTTGCCTGAATCTGGCCTTGGTTGTCATGGCAACATCGAGGCACTTATTTTTTTGGCCCTGTGTGGCGGTTCCTGGTTTTCCATTCCTGATTTTCTATTTCCAGAGCAGATTCCCTAGTTGGGGGCAAGGGTTTCAGGCTCAGTTACACGGCACCTGCTGCATTCCTGGGTCTGACCTAGACAAGGTTGGTAGAGCCTTGGAGTGCAAATGCCCCTGCCTTGCCCTCAGGCCCTCTGGGAGGCTGCCTGGCTTAAGTGGAGAGTTTAGGGCTGCTTCCCCTTCCCTGCAGCGCGGCAGTTTGGATTAGGTGAGAGCCCCCAGCTCTCTGCGCCTGCTTTTCTCATCAGGAAATGGGTTGAGGTGAGAATTCAAAGTGACCGCGCGAATGTGACACAGCGTTAGGGTAGAGAGCACCCAGAGGCCAGGGGTCAAGAGGCAGCAGGAGCCCAGACGGGCGATGCCAGCGACGGCGGGAACAGCAGCCGCCTTGCGGTGGCTGCCCGTGACGTGCCAGCCGTGGTCAGACCCTTACGCAGTGCAACCCATTTAATGCTCGCTGTGACTCTGGTCGGTGCCGTCAGTTTCGCGAGAGAACTGAGCCTCGGTAACTCGTTGGTCACACGGCCGACAAGGGGCAGAGCGGGACTCCTCTGTGGCCCTGATTCCGGAGCTGAGCCTACCCGCTGCACCGCACAGCCTCCTTGCCCCAGGGGAGGAGCAATGGGAGGCTGGGGGTGGAGCTCGGAGCCCCAGGGCCCGGGTACAGCGACCCTACGGGTCGGATTTTCAGATGAAGGAAACCAGTAATGGCTCACACGTTCACTCTAAGCCCGGCGCTCAGTCACACGCCCTTTGCCGCCAGACGACGCCCCGAGACGGGTGCCAGTGTTTGCACCTCGTGCGGGAAGACTGAGGCTCAGAGAGGCAGAGCCGCTTCCCCTGGGAGGGAGGGGTGGCGGGAGTTGGGGAAGGGGGATTCGGTTCCGTGCCTGCGCTGGGCAGTTCCGCAGCCCGCTCCTGATGTGAGAAGTCGTCGGAGCGCCTTGTAAACACATTTTCAGCAAAGCGTGTGACCCCTTTTCTGGGTCAGTAAAGATGATCTCGAAGACTGGCCTTTCCCGCCGCCTGGATGTGTGTGTGGACCCAGCAGCTGGAGAGGGTGTGCATGCGTGTGTATTGGGGAGGGTCTTCTCCGCCACGCCCTCCCCCTCCCCACCCTTCCCTCCGTTTCCCACTCCTTCCTCCCCTTCTCCTCCACCTCCTCCCCTTGCCACTTCACCCCTTCTCCGTCCTCCTCCAACAGGCTCCCCTCCCCCACCCTCCTTTCCCCTCCCCGGCCCCGCCCACCCCGTGATCACGTGGGGCCCGCCGGATTTAAGCCTAATCTGCCCGACGCTCCGCCGGCGGTCTGGCTGTGGGGGAGTCTGGGTTGGTCTCTGGGACCCTAGCAGAGGCCTGGAGAGGGTGCCCAGGGCCGCCCCCCATGAGCTTGGGGCTGGAGCAGTCGTTGGAGGTGGTTATCCAGGTGGGTCCGGGGCTGTGCCCCGTGCAGGACAGGGGCGCGGAGCCTCGCCGGAGAGGGTGAAGGGCGGCGCGTCTCGGGGTGCCGGCGTGGGTACGCCGGGGGGCCCCCGCTTGCAGCTCTCGCCCAGGGTGGGGGCGGAGGGGTTCTGGGGTTCAGTTCCGGGCCTCTGTCCAGGGCCCCTCGAGTGAAGGGGAGTCCCCATTTCCAGGTTTTAGGGTTGGGGTGATCCCTGCTAGCACTGTGGGGTCCTCACCCCTCTCGGGCGGGAGCCCCCAGCACCCCGCCTGCCCGAGGCGGGGTCTGTGAGGGGCCCCCGGGGGCCTCCTTCCCAGGGCAGGGCGCGCAGCGTGTCCTCCCGTTGGGCTTCGTGCCAGTCTGACGCCCAAGCTTCCTTCCAGGTGGGGGTGTCCTGAGCGCCTCCTAGGCACCCATGTCTCGGGTGGAAGCACTTTGTTTCTTTGCCACCCACACCAGGGAGCCCCGGGTATCAGACCCTCCCGCTTTCCCCGCAGACTCTGGAGAGGAGCCTCCTGGGGTCGGGCCTAGAGGCGGGCCTGAACGGGAGGGGCCCGGCCCAGGACTCGCGGCCCGCCGGCCTGCCTGCCCGCATCAGGGAGATCGTCACCCGCAGCCTCTCCCAGGCTGAGAGCGCAGGTACCGCTCCCTGCCCCGGCCCGCCCCAGACACTCCTGCGTCCCCGGTTTCCCACGTCCTCTCCACAGTCGTGACAGCTGTAAGGACTGCAGCTTCCCTTCTTGAATCCTCACTGTGAGGCAGGCACAGACCCCAGATGGAGGGTCCCATTTTACAGATGAGAAAATGGAGGCTTGGAGGTGGCATTTGCCTAGACTTGTCTCCATGTGCTGCTGTGAGAAGGCGGGGCTGAGCATCCCCTCCTTGCTTGCAGGCAGCCTGCTGCGAAGACTTAAACCGCAAACACCACGTTCTCTCCCAGGGAAGGGGTGAGCTGGGTGAATCCAAGACAACAGGGAGAAGGCAGCTCAGCTTAGCTCAGGGCTCTGTAGATGGCCTGGGTTGGCAGTGCCCGTTCTCCACCTGGGCAGGAATGCTCATGGGCCCCCATGCCCCTGGAGGGCGGCCCCCACAACCTCCTGTGTGCTTTGAGAGTCTGGGAAAGGCCCCCCTCAGCTGCAGCTCCCCTCGGGGACCCCATCTGTCTTCCTGCCTCCAGGGATGGGTGGGGCACCTGTTGGGGGAGGCGGTCCCTCTGGACACAGGTGGAGGCCAGTCGTGTGCCCGCTGTCCTTCTGCAGGCCCAGCCCCCGAGATGGCCTCCATGCTGTCACTGCAGGAGGAGAACCAGCTGCTGCAGCAGGAGCTGTCCCGTGTGGAGGACCTGCTGGCCCAGAGCCGGGCCGAGCGCGACGAGCTGGCCATCAAGTACAGCGCGGTCAGCGAGAGGGTGGGTGCTGCGGGGCTCGGGGCTCCGGATGGGGAAGGTGGGCCCTGGAGCCAGGCGGCCTGTGTTCAAGTTGCAACTCGGCCCCCTCGAGTGGCCTTGAACATGTCCCTCCACTCTGCACGCCTGCTGCCCGCAGTGGGGACAGTGACGACATGGAGCTGCGAGGAATGGATGGGACGAGGGGATGAAGCTCCAGGAGCCTGGGTGTTTCATCCCCAGCTGTCCCTGGCATGCTTGGGGGTGGGGGAGGCGGAGAACAGGACCCTCGAGAGTCCCCCACCGCTCCTTGAATCTCTGGGCATCGCCCTGTGCCCCCATGTACCTGGGCCTTGGGGTCCACCCAGCAGGCTGGGGTGGGCACAGACCTGCCCTGCTCTCCCAGATGAGGCCCCGCCAAGGAAGGAAGGGGTAGCCGGGCCTGCGTCCAAGTCCAGACAGGGTTTGTGTCCGGGGGCCTGTGCCGTGGGGCCGGGGCAGGAGGTCGGTGTGCTGGGCGCAGGTTGTTCTTAGTGCGTTGTCTCCTTTAGGCCGCCAGGCTCGGGGCAGGCGACCCTGGGGCATTGATGGTGGCTGCAGGTTGGTGAGAGAGCTGCATGAGGGAGGGAGCGTGTGTGCCCGCGGGAGGGGGTGTGTGGGTGGTAATGCAATAACACATAATAGTATCTGTTAGTGTTTGAGGCCCCGCTGTGTGCCAAGAGTGTGCTGGGAGGTTTACATTTAAGATACCAAGGTTGGGACCGTTAAGATGCTCACGTAACAGAGGCGCTCCCCGAGGCTCAGACTCACACAGCCCAGGGCTCTGCACTGTGGCTCTGTTTCCTGGGGATGGGAAGAGGCAACTGGGCTGGGAGTTCCAGGGGGCAGCTGGTCCTGGGAAAATGGGAAGGACCTCAGACGTGACCCCCTGTTACTGCAAGCGGAAGGCTGAAGCCTGCAGATTGAAGCTGGCCCAGGGTCCCCTGAGCAGGACTGGCAGAGCCAGGGTTGCCCAGGACTCACTGAGCTGGGCCTGTCTACACGAGGGCTTGTAACCCTGCGGAGGGAGGAGGGAGCTGTGTCTCCCTGTGGGTGTGGGCTGTGCCCGTGTCCTGGCATCCGCCCGCCGGGATAAGACTTGTTGGGACTTGCAGAGAAGCAGGGCAGGGGGGCCTGCAGTGGCCCCTGGTGCTGGGCACAGGGCGGGGCTCGTTTTCCCAGAGTTTGCAGGGGGTGTGGGGGGCAGGCTGGACTAGTGCACATTGTTGGTGGCGGCCGAGCCAGCCCCTCCCCATTGAGGCCAGTCATCTTGGGGCTCTTGGCACAGTGTCGGGCCGGGTGGGGGGGTGCTGCCTCTTAAATGCCAGCTTCTAACCGACAGTGAGGCTAGCACAGCCCCCCCACCCCAGCTGGGAGGGGAAGGGAAGAAGAGGTGGAGGGGGCCGCTCCCTTTCCTGGGAGGACGCAGCTGGGGGGCTGCGTTAGTCTAGAAAGCTCCCGCCTGTGGCTGGGATAGCGTGCGGAGGGAGCCTAGCATGAGACTGTCCCCTGTCTGCGATGGTGTGCATGGGCCCCACCTGGTTAGATGAGGATGACTTTGAGGCCTGTCCTGGGGGTGGGTCCCCAAGGAACATCAGAGCCTAGAGATCACCTCATCAGAGGTGGGGAGACAGGCCCAGGGAGGGCATTGCGGGGCCAAGGCCGCTGGTAGAGCTGGGCTGAGCTGCTGGTCTGGGCGCCGTGGCCCTGGGGCATCCTCCCTCTCTGCGCACATGGCCTGGTTTGAGGTTGTTTGGACCCCTTTAGCCCCACAGCACCTCAAGGAGGGGTGGAGCTGAGGTCGTGGTCTGTATCCTGCAGCTGCGTGTGGGGAGGCTGAGGCGGTGACCCCTCAGGTCCCTGTGAGGCCCCCACTCTCCCGTCCCTGAGGAGCAGGTGTCGGGCCAGCCCTGCTAGCGCAGTGTCCATGGTAACCTGGACCCGGTGAACGGAGCAGCAAGCAGTGGGGCGGGGGTTGCTAGGGGAGACAGTAAACTTCTTTCATCCTTGGCTTGGGAGCAGCCTCCTTCCATTTTGACTTATGAGTGAAATTGAAAGGCTGTTTTGTGAGGGGCAGAGTCTGTGGAAAGGGGTGGGGTGTGCCCGGAGGGGCAGGGGTCTGGCTGTGAGCCCTGGGAAGCAGCGGAGCACCGGCAGTGGCAGGACCCCTCTAGACCAGAGAGACGGACAGTGCCTGGTTCGCACAGCTGTGCGAGGCACACGCCGAGGCCACGACAGGCCCTTTCTACACGCACGTGGTGCAAGTTGCTTCAGTCGTGTCTGACGCTTGCCGACCCCGTGGACCGCAGGCCACCAGGCTCCTCTGTCCATGGAGTCTCCAGGCAAGAATACTGGAGGGGTTACCCTGCCCTCCTCCAGGGGATCTTTCCAACCCAGGGGTCGAACCCAGGTCTCTTACATCTCCTGTACTGATAGGTGGGTTCTTTACCACTAGTGCCGTCTGGGAAGCCCTTCTATATACACACACCAACACAACCCACCAAGAGGATACACTCGGATCCACAGAAGCTGCACCAGACACCACACCATCCCACCGCACGCACAGCCACACACCGTGGCGTATCTGGTGTGCCCACACTGCAGACAGCCCAACACTGGCTGGTCATCTACAGCCAGACACAGGTGTGCACAGAGGCACGCAGACCCACCCTCGTACGACTGTGCACACAGGCGTACAAGTGCATGGACACACGGGCACACGCGCAGATGCACCCATCTACTTCACCACAGTGTGCGCCTTGGACCATAGGCGCCAGCTCCCCCAGCTCCCCATGAAGGCCCAGCCACAGACACACAGGGTCACACATGGAGACAAACGACAAAACACCCCACCCACGTCCAGGACGCACCTGCACTGGTGCTCGACGCACACAGCATCTCGGTGCCGCGGCCAGCACGCAGGCGCTCTGCCCTTCACCTGACTTGGGTGGGCTCCACGCAGATGCTGGCCACAGGCTTGCTGCCCACCCTCCAGGCAGAGAGAGACCCCCTGCATATCGCCTGCTCCCGCACCCTCAGACCGAGTTCCCCCAAATGAGCTGCAGCTGCCACGCGGCCTCCATGGGCACAGTCGCCCTGTCCCAGCACTGTCCCCCGGGTGGGGGTAGAGACGAGGTTGTTCTCAGCTTGGTGGCTCTCTGAGCCTCTCCTGGCGCGCTGCTTAACTCCAGCCTGGAGGGCCGGCTTGGCCTGGGCCCCTGGTCCACGTGGGTGACGGTCATCGTCCTTGCGGTGGGCTTCCCCAGGACCGGACATGGGTGGGCGTGTGAACGGATGCCCCGTCCCGCCTCTCGCAGGCTCTGGGCTCGGCCCTGCACTGTCGGTCCACTCTGGGCACCATCCTCCTCTGAGCCCTGCTGTCCTCGGCTGCCTCCTCCCTCCTCCTCTCTAGGACGGATGGAGGAGGCTGGGGGCCCCCTGGGACCAGCAGGTGCCTGGAGGAGTGAGAGGGTTTGGGCTAGTGGAGTCGGTCAGAGCCGGCAGGCGTCCTGCTGCTGACCCCAGGGTCGGGTGATGAAGGGGCTGCAGGCTGCCTGGGCGTGGGGAACAGGGTGGAGTGGGGTTCCCCCCAGTGAGGGGGAGCGGGGAGCTTGGGGCCAGGCTGGGCATGGGGGATGGGGTGGAGTGGAGGTCCCCCCAGTGAGGGGGAGTGGGGAGCCAGGGGCCAGGCTGTGCTGGGAGCCCGTTCATAAGCCACGCCGTGTGTCAGAACAGTTGTGCTCGCCTCTTAGAAACCTGAGCACTGTGTGTGTGGGGAGTGGGAGCCGGGTGAGTCCGTCTGTGTCAGCCTGGGGGTGTTTGAGACGACCTGTGTGTGTTGTATGTGCGCATGTCTCTGAGCTCGCATATGTGTATGTGTATTGATGCCTCTGAATGTATTCACGTGTGCTCATGCTGTTCATTTGTTAGCATGCTATTCTAAGATAGCATGTTCACCATTTTAAGATACAGTGGGGAACAAAATCGAGGTTTCCTGAGGGTTCGGGTGGGGAGACAGGGGTGTGGATCTACTAGCTACCCACGCAGGGCGCTGGGTGACTTGGAGCGTGCCCAGGGCCTTTAAGGTTTGCCCCAGGGGCGTCTTTGTGCTTTGCGTGCACACGTGTGTGGGCCCACCTGCATGTGTCCCTGCACACCCAGTCTGTGCACACCCACTCTGTGCACACCCAGTCCCTGCACACCCAGTCCCTGCACACCCAGTCCCTGCACACCCAGTCCGTGCACACCCAGTCCCTGCACACCCAGTCCGTGCACACCCAGTCCGTGCACACCCTATCTGTGTGTCTGTGCTTTGCCTCGTCTGTGTTTATGCTTGGCCACGCACACTGCGTCCTGGGCTTGCCACCTGGGCCTGCAAGGCATTGTGGGTCGGGGTCCTGCCTGGCGCCCCCTACAGAGGCCTGAGGCTGCCTTCCGGGGAGGCACAGGACTCTCACCAGGGGCCCTTCCCTGCAGCTGGAGCAGGCTGTGCGGCGGGAGTCTGGGGAGCCAGAAGCCCAGGAGCCCAGGGGGCTGGCCCTGCAGAGTGTGGAGCTGCGGCGGCAGCTGCAGGAGGAGCAGGCCTCCTACCGGCGCAAGCTGCAGGCCTATCAGGAGGGCCAGCAGCGGCAGGCACAGCTGGTGCAGCGGCTGCAGGCCAAGGTTGGGCCACCGCCCTGCTCCCTGCACCCTTCTTCCCCCCCCACCCCCAACCCCCGCAGCTAACCCACTCTCCGGCCACCCCCAGATTCTCCAGTGCAAGAAGAAGACCTCAGAGACAGAGCAGCAGCTGCTGGAGAGATGCGCGGAGCTGGAGCAGCTACGGCTGCGGGTGGGCACCGGGGGGGCAGGGCTGGCCCTTCCTGCCCTGCCCAGCCTGATGCCCCTGCTTCCCCACCCCCAGGACGCAGGGCACAGCCAGGACCTGGAGAGCGCCCTCGTCCGCCTGGAGGAGGAGCAACAGAGGTGGGCCCGCGGGGGGCGCACGGGGGCCAGCCGCCTTCTGCTCAGGCACCCACCGGCTCTCCTCTGCCCCGCCCAGGAGCGCCAGCCTGGCCCAGGTGAATGCGCTGCTCCGGGAGCAGCTGGACCAGGCGAGCTCGGCCAACCAGGCCCTGCGGGAAGATATCCGCAAGGTGACCAGCGACTGGGCACGCGGCCGGCAGGAGCTGGAGCAGCGGGAGGCTGCCTGGAGGCGTGAGGGCGAGGTGGGCAAGGGGGCCACGGGGCCCGGGGGTCTGGCCTGACCCCAGGAAACGGCCTCGCTGGTCTGGCAGGGGAGGGGCCTCGAGCCAGCTGAGCCCTTTGATTCTCCAGCAAGAACACCCACGTGGGTCGTCATGCCCCCTTCTCCAGGGCATCTTCCCGAGCCAAGGATGGGACCCCGGTCTCCTGCACTGCAGGCAGATTCTTTACGATCTGAGCCACCAGGGAAGCCCCATTAGGGAGAAAAATGGTTGTCATAACAATAGCCTTGATTAACGCATACTATGTGAGAGGCCGGCATCTTCTCTGATCCTCTTAATAACACACATGGATGGTGCTTCCGTCCTCCTAAAGAGAGGTTGAGCTGCTGCCCGGTCATGCGGCAGGCAGCTGGGATGCAGACCGAGGTCTCCGGCATCTTCTGCCCTTTCCCGTGGAGGCTTTGACACCCGGCTCCCTGGGCCAGGGGGAGGCATGGGTGGTGAGCGAGGCAGCTCCGACCCAGCCTTGCGTGTGAGCTGGCGTTGGTCACGGCACGCTCACCCCCAGGGCGGCCCTCGGGATGCTGGGCATGGGTGGGACGCGGGTCGGCCGCTCCGGCCCTCACTTCACTCTTCCGTCCCCCAGTCTTTCAACGCCTACTTCAGCCATGAGCACAGCCGCCTGCTCCTCGTCTGGAGGCAGGTCGTGGGGGCCCGCCGGCTGGTCAGCGAGGTGAAGACGGCCACGGAGAGGTGAGGCTGGCGGCGGAGGGGGCGCTGGCGGAGGCGAGGCCGCAGCGGGAACAGCCCTGCTTTTGATCACTCCGCCCAGCTGGGCTTCGGTCCTACCTGACCCGCCTGCTGTGTGCCTGCCCTGCGGAGAGGCAGAGGCACCTGGTGATAATTAACTCTTACCAGATCAGGGCAGTCATTTCGTATTTGCTTAATGTGTTTACTAAACTGACTGACTGTGACTAAATAGTCATATCTTACTAAACTAAAAACTTGCTTTTTAGTAAATTATTTTTTTTAGTAGTTCTAATAATTTTTAGTAAAAAACTAATTTTTTTTTGGTTTAGTAAACATATTTTACTAAACTAAAAACTATTTTAGTGTTTAATTTACCGTTTCCTAGTTACTACTAGTACCCTGGAGGAGGCCATGGCAGTCCACTCCAGTATTCTTGCCTGGAGAATCCCCAAGGACAGAGGAGCCTGGCAGGCTGCAGTCCGTGGTGTCATAAGAGTCGGACCCGATGGAGCGACTAAGCACAGCACAGTCATTACTAGTAACTAGTAAACATTTACTAGATATTTGCTTCTAGCTAGGCTCCTTGTGCCTTTTATTTCATTTCATATCCCCAGTGTTCCTGTGAGGTAGGAACTGTAATAGTCCTCACTTGTCAGGGGAGGACATTGAGGCTCAGAGAGTTAGAGTGACTGTTCACAGATCACAGAGCCGTAGGAAAGAGGCTGGTCAGGGTTTATCAGCCTGTTTTTAGTCCACTAGACTATTCAGTGTCCACTGCCGAGGACCTTGCAACCTTCAGGGAATTCCCTGGCAGTCCAGTGGTTAGGACTCTGTGTTTTCACTGCTGAGGGTCCAGGTTCAATCTCTGGTCAGGGAACTAAGATCCCGCAAGCTGTGTGCAGCCAGAAAATTGAAAAATAAAAACAACGGACCTTGCAGTCTCTAGATTGAGGAAGTGAGTGGTCAGTGACATGAAAGTGGAACAGAAAGGATGTCCCAGATGCTCAGAAGGATAGAAGGGATTGTGAAAGTAAAAGTTGCTCAGTTGTGTCTGACTCTTTGTCACTCCATGGACTGTGTAGTCCACGGAATTCCCCAGGCCAGAATACTGGAGTGGGAAGCCTTTCCCTTCTCCAGGGGATCTTCCCAACCCAGGGATTGAACCTAGGTCTCCCGCATTGCAGGTGGATTCTTTACCAGCTGAGCCACCAGGGAAGCCCAAGAATACTGGAGTGGGCAGCCTATCGCTTCTCCAGGAGGTCTTCATGACCCCAGGAATCGAACCGGGGTTTCCTGCACTGCAGGCGGATTCTTTACCAACTGAGCTATGAGGGAAGCCCCCAAGGGAAGGGGTTGGGAGGCCGGAAAAATGCTTCATAGGGAAGATGGAATTTGCACTGACCCCAAAGGATAGGTAGAGTTTTAACTAGCAGAGCTAAGGACCCTCCAGGGAGAGGGAACAGCAGGAGCAAAGGCTTGGAGGTGGGAGAAAGTGGCAGACAGTGGAGCTGAAGCAGAAGGCAAGTGAGTGGGAGGTCAGGTTGGAAAAGAGCCTCACAGGTCCCTTCTGCCCCCGCCCACATCCACCACACACAGCTTGTAGCATCTTAGTTCCTCAACCAGGGATCAAACCTGTGCCCCCTGCACTGGAAGCGTGGAGTCCTAAGAACTGGACCACCGGGGAAGTCCCTTCCTACTTGCTCTTTAAGCAGGTGAGGCTGTGGGGAGAGCCCAGAGGCAGGCAGACCAGTCTGTCTCCTTTTGTGCCTTAAGCATTTGTTTAAGTAATGACCTTTCGGTGAGATATCTCATATTCGCTCAGTATCCAGATTTCCAATTGATTCATCAGTATCACAGATGGTTTTACTTTGGTTTCTGCCTTTAAAATTGTTTGAATTGGGATCCACAGATGTTCACAAAGTGTGATTTGTTGATTTGTCTTTTAAGTCGAATATTTTATTTGTTACAGAAACTGGGACAGTTGTCCTCAGAGATTTCCACAGTCTGGATTCTGTGGTGTCCTTTAACACCTTTGTCCCCTGTATTTCTTGTAAATTGGATGTTGGATTTAAGGCTTCATCAGATTCAGGTTCGGGTTGTTGTGTTTTGACACAACTTTTTCACAATGCTGTGTACCCTGCCATCAGGAGCCTCTCTTTTTGTGTGTTGGCAGCCCTTGACACTTGCCAAGGTCCAGACATTCTTCAGAGATTGCAGAATCGTGATGGTCTCATTCTGTCACTGTGTCATGTATTAGCTGGAATTCTTCTATAATAAGGCACTTCCTCTTCTTACCATTTGATACCCAGTGGTACAGTTCATTCAGGAAAGGGAAGAATTTAACCTATTTGATATATTTTAAGTATGTATTATTTTAAATTAGCATTTAACATTTTAGCACCTTGCTTTTGAAGAATTCATATAAGCCCAAGGTTCAAATTTCAAAAGGTGTACTGCAACAAGCCCCTCCCACCTTTGACCCAGACACTGAGGCACATTTGATAAAAGCAAATACAGCAGACTGTACATGTCTCCCTCTCCCCTGGCTTCCTCCACTGCTTTTTTGAAAAACAATATTTATTTATTTATTTTTGGCTGTGCTGGGTCGTAGTTGCCATGAGGGCTTTTCTCTGCAGCAGGTGGGGGCCACTCCCTCATTTTGGCGCGTGGGCTTCTCATGCGGTGGCTTTTCTGGTTGCAGAGCACGGGCTCTTGGGCGCTTGGGCTTCAGTGGTTGCAGCTCCTGGGCTTAGTTTTTCCACGGCACATGGGATCTTCCCAGATCAGGGATCGAACCCATGTCTCCTGCATTGGCAGGATTCTTTACCACTGAGCCACCAGGGAAGCCCCCGTTGTCATTATAATTTACACTTGGAAGTCCACCCCCCCTCATCCGACCCCCGTTCTGTGTCCTCTCCACCAGGGACCTGCTGCAGCTGGGAGGGGAGCTGGCCCGCACCTCACGAGCCATCCAGGAGGCGGGCCTGGGGCTGAGCGCGGGGCTGCGGCTGGCCGAGAGCCAGGCTGAGGCGGCCCTGGAGAAGCAGGCCCTGCTGGAGGAGCAGCTGCGGAGCAAGCAGCTGCAGGAGCAGGAGCTGGCCCGGCAGCAGCTGCAGAGCAACCTCGACAAGGCCAGCCTCAGTGCCAGGTGGGTTCCCGGAGGCACCGCTTGAGGCAGGCCTCACTGGAGCGGACGGCCGGGGGTCTGGGGCGGAGGGGTGTCTGTTCACCAGTGATGGGCCCTTCCCCTGTGTGCGCTTGGCCAGTCTCCCCAGGCCCTCCGTTTGGCAGAGGGGAAGACGGAGGTTCAGAGGGCTCTTGCCCCAGGTTGAATTTCATGTTTGCAGTTCAGCCTCTGCTCCCAGTGGTAAAGAACCCATCTGCCAGTGCAGGAGATGTAAGAGAGGCGGGTTCGATCACTGGGTCAGGGAGATGCCCTGACCAGGAAGATCCCTCCTCCTCCTGGAGGAGGGCATGGGACCCACTCCAGTCTTCTTGCTTGGAGAATCCCATGGACAGAGGAGCCTGGTGGACTACAGTCCACAGGATCGCAAACAGTCAGACATGATGAGTGGCTTGGCGCCCAGCAGCACTCTACTCCTGAGATCTAGGCAGGTCCCAGAGTGCTTCGCCGTGAGATAAAGTGCCTGGCACCTCATTCTCATTCCGAGATGAGAAGTCTGCAGCCCAGAGAGGAGACACACTTGCTCCAGGTCACACAGCAAGGGAGGCAAACCCTAGTGTCCCTGCCTCAGGTTTGGGGGAGCTGGGGGTTTGAGGAGAAGCTGGGTGGGTCTCCCGTTCACCTGTGTGGCTCCCCCACCTCCAGAGTGACTGAGTTGGCTCTCACAGTAGAGCGCCTTCAGGACCAGAATCTGGAGAAGGACCAGCTCAACAAAGCCCTCAGTGAGAAGCTTGAGGCCCTGGTGAGACGCGGGGTGGGACGGGAGGGACTGGACACAGGCTGAGGGCTGGGTTGCTTGGGCATCCCACTCAGAATCAGCGTCTCCCCTCATTAACTGAGCACCTAGTGTGTGCCAGCTCTAATGTGAGCACCTAGTATGTGCCAGCCGTAGTGGTTAGCACATTCACTTCCTTTATCCCATTTCATCCTCTCAGCTGTTCTGTAGCATGATCCCCATTATACAGAAGAGGAAGCTGAGGCCCAAGAGAAAATACTTGTTCAGAGTCTCAGAGCCATGATGCTGGCGAGTCAGGACTGGAACTCATGCCTGTGCCCTGCTAGCCCAGGGCTCTTTCTGTTGGAACTCAGCTGCCTCCCCACCAGAGGGACACCCCTCATGGGTACTGCCTGGGTTGGTCATCCTGTGTGAGGTCTAGCCTGGATTCCATGTCCAGCTCTCTTCCAATAGGCTGTGTGGTCTGGGGCAGACACTGTACCTGTCGGGGCCTGGTCAGTTCAGTGAGGGCGCTGGTGCCGCTGTGGGGTCTCCCAAGCCGTTGGCCTCTGGGCATGGCCTTCGAGGCGCCCTGATAGGCAGTGGTCCGGGTAGGGAGACCGTGGAGTTTCTGACTAGGGCAGAGACCCTGACCACTCTTTCTTTGTCTCCCCAACACCACTCCAGGAATCCCTGCGGCTCCAGGAGCAGGCAGCCCTGGAGACAGAGGAAGGAGAGGGGCTGCAGCAGACCCTGAGGGACATGGCACAGGTTGGAGCCAGGCCAGCACTGGTGGGGGCCTGGGCAGGGCCAGGGCAGGTGGTCCTGGACCACCTCATCCCTTGGTGGCCTTGAGCTGAACTGCAAGCTGTTGAGGGTGCTGGAGCCCTCCCTGCTGTTTAACACCCCTTCTATTAATAAATAGCTCAGCTAAAACTCTGCCCAGGAGAGGAGGCACTGCCTGTTCCCTGCCCATCTGAGAAAGGCTCTGTGGTGTCTTCCCAGTAAATGGAAGGCGTCCCGGTGGGCTGAGGGCTGTGATCAGGAAGCCATTTGGGGAGGGGGCCTAGGGTGTGCTGCGGAGTCTGGGGTGAAGCTGGATGCCAGGACTCCAGTGGCCACGCTGCGCCCCACTAACCGCGCAGCTCCCCTCTCCCACTCTCTGACCCGCCCCCAGGCCGTCCTGTCGGACACGGACAGCGGCGTCCAGTTAAGTGGCTCTGAGCGCACAGCGGATGCCTCGGACGGCAGCCTGAGGGGGCTCTCGGGGGCCCGGACTCCGTCCCCGCCGAGGCGGCCCTCGCCTGGTCGCGGCCGCTCCCCGCGCCGAGGCCCGTCCCCCGCCTGCTCGGACTCCTCCACGCTGGCCCTCATCCACTCGGCCCTGCACAAGCGCCAGCTGCAGGTCCAGGTGGGACGGGGCTTGAGCGTCCTCCGCTGGGGCTCCAGCCCGGGGGCGGGCCTGGGGCCTCCGTGGGTTGAGCCTGAGCACCCTAGGGAACCCTAGGGAGAGCCAGAGCCTGGGGAGAGGGCAGACAGCCAGGACTCCGAGGTGGCCGAGCTCTCTGCGTCTGGAGTGGGAGGGGCTTGAGCTGCTGGGGGCAGAGCCTGGGGGGGAGCTAGAGTCCCAGTATGGGAGGGGCTTGAGCCGCTGGGAGAGGAGCCTGGGGGGAGCTAGAGTCCTGGTGTGGGAGGGGCTTGAGCTGCTGGGGGCGGAGCCTGGGGAAGCTAGAGTCCTGGTGTGGGAGGGGCTTGAGCCGCTGGGGGCGGAGCCTGGGGGGGCTAGAGTCCTGGTGTGGGAGGGACTTGAGCCGCTGGGGGCGGAGCCTGGGGGGAGCTAGAGTCCTGGTATGGGAGGGGCTTGAGCTGCTGGGGGTGGAGCCTGGGGTGGAGCTAGAGTCCTGGTGTAGAGGGGAAGACGAGTGCCCACATAGACCAAGCCAGAGAGCCTTGGGTGAGGGCGTCAGACGCGGGGTGGGGAAAGAAGTGTGCTTGGTGTTTGGCAGACTTGGGTAGGAGTTGCCTGGGGCCCCAGGAGGTGGAGGTTCAGAGACCTGGCAGAGGTGTCAGAAGGGTGGGAGGGCCCCGTGGAGGGGAGTGGAAACTGAGTCTATGGGCTTCGCTCCACTTTGCCGCCCAGGGATGGACACAGGTCTGGGTCCCAGCACAGGCTGGTGTACATCCTGCCGAGAGCAAGGGCTTCCCTGGACTCAGTGATTCTGCCGCAGGACATGCGGGGGCGCTATGAGGCCAGCCAGGACTTGCTGGGCACCCTGCGGAAGCAGCTTAGTGACAGTGAGGGTGAGCGCCGTGCCCTGGAGGAGCAGCTGCAGCGTCTGCGGGAGGAGACCGACGGGGCCGCCCGGGCCCGGGAGGACGCGCAGCGGGAAGCCCAGCGCCTGCGCAGCGCTGTCGACCTCCTGAACAGGTGCCGGGGGCCAGAGGTGGGGCGCCCAGCCCTGGGGATGAGTTAGCCTGTGTGTGCTGGATTTGCATTAATATGGTCGTAACTGGCCATGTGTGTCTGTTCAAATACTCAACATTTACAAAAGTAAACATTCAGCCCCGCAGTTGGATTAGCCTCGTTTCAAGTGCGCCTGTGACTATGAAACATTTCCATCAGCCCCGAGAGCCGTATTGGCAGTGTCATTCTAGACTCTGTTTCTTGGGGATTTCAGAGACAAGAAATTATCCATTCTTGGTTGCCTGTTCTTTTTGATTTTTTGTTCTTGGTTGTTTTTTTTTTCTTTTTAAATGTAACTTCATAATAAAAAGGTTGAAAATGGAGGAAAATAAAAAGGGGAAACCTCTTCACAGCCCTCCCCCCCACCCATCTTGACCCTGTTAATGTCTTGGCTATGCTTTCTGTTGTGTTTCCTGACAGTTTGCAAACGTCCCCTGTACACCTGTGTGCCAGGCTCATTGCAAGTCCTTCATGTGTATAGTCTCAGTCTTCCTGTCAAACCCATGCAGTTCACCATTACTGTCTTGAGGTTGAGAGACTTGCCCAAGGTCACACAGCAGTGTCGCTGGGGTAGGAGATGGGATCCTGGTCCATCTGATAGCAAAACCAGTGCTTCCCATGCCTTCGGTGCTTTTATGTAGTTGTATTCTTAGGAAGTGCTTCATTTTGCATTCTGTTTTTCTTAATTTCACATTGTTATGTTTTCATCTGCCTACTATGAGCCTTCGTACCTAGTGTATTTACAGGTTGCCATTTTGAGCAAAGGGGAGTTGACACTGGAGGATATGACAGCCATCAGCTCTAAACCAGAAACTCCAGTCTTGGAAGGAGGCTCTTCCCTCCCTTGCCCTGGCTACCACGTGCTGCTGGCCTGGGCAGCAGACCCTGTGGGATCTGGACACACCCAGCTCTGTTGGGCCTCCCAGAATTAAAGGGCATGGGTGCTGTAAGGGGGCCTTTCCTGGCTAGGTGGACTAGCAGAGCTGGTGGCAACAGTGTCCACATGTCTCAGGAGCCTGGCCTGGCCTTTTCACCCAATGGCAAGGCTTCCACCCATTCCTCTGGGCCTCCAAGTGGGCTGGATGGGGGAGAAGGACGTCTGGATTCTCTTTACTGGAAAGAGTCAGCTCCAGGGAGACATGGATGAGATGAGTGGGCCACGTGCAGGGGCAGGAGCGCTTCCTGGAGGCATGGACCTCTGAAGGCAGCAGTCTGTGGCTCCTGGCTAGGACAGTAGCGTGGCCATCCTCCCCGGTGGAAGGGGCCCTGGCAACCCCTCCAGCTCCCCTTCCTTTCATCCTGCAGGGAGAAGGACAGCCTGGCCCACAGCCTGCAGGCGGCCAAGCAGCAGGCCGAGGAGCTACGGCAGGAGTGGGAGAAGCTGCAGGCGGCCCAGGAGGAGCTGCGGCGCCAGCGGGACCAGCTGGAGGAAGAGCGGGAGGACACAGTGCAGGACCACACGAGGACACGCCGGGAGCTCGCGCGCAGGCGAGTCGCTTCTGGCTCTCTGCCAGGGCCGCTCGGCTGGGCCCCGGGGCCCTGGCTGTCCCTGGGGGCTCGGGAGCATTGACTGTGTGCTGGATCTCCTCCCTGCACCCCTCTGCTGTAGGGTCTTCTAGCCAGACCCTACAGGAAGCGGGGGCTCGGGCAGGTAGAGTCGTCTCCCAGAGATCAGAGAGCTGGTAGGAGGTAGAGTGTGGATGATGATAATAACTAATAAAACAGGAGTTACTTTGTTGTTCGGTCAGCCAAGTGTCTGACTCTTTGCAACCCCATGGACTGCAGCATGCCAGGCTTCCTTGTAGTTATATTAACTATATGCATAACATTTATATGTAACATTAATATAACAGTTATATATAACTTCATATATAATATAAAGTAATATATAACATTCAGTTCAGTTCAGTCACTCAGTCATGTCCGACTCTGCAACCCCATGAACTGCAGCACGCCAGGCCTCCCTGTCCATCACCAACTCCCAGAGTTTACCCAAACTCAGGTCCATTGAGTTGGTGATGCCATCCAACCATCTCATCCTCTGTCATCCCTATTATTTAATTAAAATGTAACATTTTATATGTAACTATTATTTTAATAATATTAATATTATTTTAAAATTTAAAATTATAATAATAAGACTAATACTAACATTACAAAGTACCAGACGCCATTTTAAGCATTTAGATTCTCTTATTTCACCTTCATAATAACTCTGTGATATAGGGGATGTTATTAGCTCCATCTTATCAACAGTGAAACTGAAGCACAGATAGGTCATTTAACTTGCCCAAAGTCACACAGCTAGTTAATAGAAGAGCCAGGATTTGAACCCAGTCACTGGGGCTTCAGAGTTAACCTCTTAATCACTGTACTGTTCATTTATTTCTCTGAGGCATAAGTAACAGTGATGTTTAGTACGTTGTGGCAGTGGATATTATCCTTGTTTCTGAAGGCCCTTGGGGATGTATGTCAGGTTACAATAGGACACATGTCCTTTTAACAACTTCATGAGGTGGGTGTTACCCCATTTTGCAGATGTGAAAACTGAGGTTCAGAGCCACTGTGGGCTTGGCTGCCCTGTGGGTGAGGCTCCTGCCTTGGGCCTGGCCCTCGCTGCTCCAGCATGCCTGGCTGTGGGAGGCTGAGGGGAGTGACCTGGGGCACCCCCCTGCCCTCTGTCCCACAGCCACAGACAGCTAGAGCAGCTGGACGGGATTCGTTCAGGGCTGGCGAAGGAGCTGGTGGAGGTGCGGGAGGCGCTGAGCAGTGCCACGCTGCAGCGGGACATGCTGCAGGCTGAGAAGGCCGAGGTGGCCGAGGCGCTGGCCAAGGTGGGTCCCCATTTGCCACCCTGCCACAAGCACCCCTCTGCCCTGGGCCCCAGGCCTCCTCCCTCTGGCCACAGACTGACCCCCTCCTCCTGGACTCAGGCTGACCTCTGACCTGGACCATAAATGGACCTCTGATCCCGGCCATAAGTGAACTGCCCTCCAGGCCTGGTCATACCTCTGCTTTTCTAGATGCTTCTGGGGCAGGGCCTGTGGCTCAGGGCGTCCAGCCCCACCTCTGGGCACAGGTCCTGGGGTCTGTGAGGGCCGGGGGCACAGTTCTTGGTTGCTGTGTGTCCTGCTCCCTGTGGTCTAGGCCCTGAGCAGGCCCACCCGCGATGCCACTCTGGTACCCTCTGACCTCGGGCGTGCCCCGTGGCAGGAGCCAGCTTCGTCGGCCCTTGCGCAGCTCTGCGCGGGCAGCAGACCGTCTGCAGGGATTCTTTCCGGCTCGTGTTGTGTCTCTCTCCTCAGGTCCCCACCCTGTCTGAAGGCCTTGTCTCCCCCTCCACTCCCCCACCCATCTCTCTGCCTTTCTCCTCATCATTCCTCATCTCCATGTCCCTCGAGTCTCTTCCCCCATCTCTGTGCCTGACTGTCTGGCCACTGGTCCCAACCCTGCAGGCAGAGGCCGGCCGCGTGGCACTCGAGCTGTCCATGACCAAGCTGAGGGCGGAGGAGGCCTCTCTGCGGGACGCCTTGTCCAAGCTGAGCGCCCTGAACGAGGGTCTGGCGCAGGACAAGCTGGCTCTGAACCGCCTCGTCGCCCAGGTACGTCGTGGTCCGGCGGGCCCTCCTGCCTCGCCCCCGAGCCCCGCTCCTCAGAGACCCCACGGAGGCATCCCCAGGCCCAGCCCACCTCTCCTTGGACACCTCCATCCCTCTGTCTTGTTCTGTCTCTTGACTCCATCTGTCTCCTCTCTCGTGGTCTGGCGGAAAAGAAGGTCCGCAGGCCCTGCATCTCCTCCCCAGTGGTCTGATGGCCTCTGGCCCTGCACTTGGCCCTCGGGAACCTCCCCTCCCCGCCGGTGGGGGTGATTGATGGGTGGGCCCCCTCCCGGGATGAAGGCTGGGCTTGCCCCTGCTCTCAACCCCACCTGACCCGCAGCTGGAGGAGGAGAAGGCAGTCTTGCTGGGCCGGCAGCGGCAGGTGGAACAGGCGGCTGCTGCGTCTTGGGAGGAGCAGGAGCGGATGCAGCAGGAGCGGCTGGAGCAGGAGGTGGAGCGGCAGGGCCTGGAGGGCTCCCTGCAGGCAGTGGAGCGGGCACGGGAGGCGCTGGAGCGCCAGCTCCCCGAGCTGCACCGTGAGCGCTGCCGGCTGCAGGAGCAGCTCACCCAGGTGGGTGGGGGGTGGGGGGGCGCAGCGCTGGAGGGCTTCTAGACACCAGAAGTCACAGGCGCTGGAGCCTGATTCCCAGCTGAAATCCAGCCCTGCCTCTGCAAGCTGGGACCTGGAGCAAGCTCCCCAAAGCCCCCATGCCCCGATGGCCCCATCTGCAACACAGGGATGATAGTTCTTATCCCAGAGGGTTGTTCTGAAGAGTGCACCGTGTAAACACTTGGAGAAATGAGTCACCATTTAGTAAAGATACAATAATTGGTAGAGAAGTTCAGAACTGGAATCTTAGATGTGCTGGGAAACCACAGCTGTGAGGAACCTTAGGGTATCTGTCCCAGAGGGCCTGGCTTCCTGGGAGGGGTCGCTAGCAAACAGACCACGAGGTGCAGGGAGCCAGGGTCCCAGTTCCCTCTCTTGAGGCCTGCAAGGCAGCTCTCCTTTGATCTGTTCTATGTATTCACCTCTGGACATTTTGCGGGTACAACAAGCAAGAGTTTGATTACTGCCCAAACTGAGCGAGGACCCTCAGGTTTGCATGCAGTGTGCACTGCAGGTCCAGAGAAGGCTGTGATTTGCCCAAATAAACACAGCTCATCAGGGTAGACCCTGGGCTTGAGCCTGGTCTCCTGCCTGCCAGGCCGGGGCTGGGTCAGGCCCAGGGCTGGGATGCTTCAGGATGAGCCGGGGAGACCCCAGGGGTGGTGCTCACTGCACCTGGTGGGGGCCAGCTCTCCCGGCAGCTGAGCGAGCGGGAGCAGCAGCTGGAGCAGGCGCGACAGGAGACACAGCGGCAGACGGAGGTGCTGGAGCAGGCGACCCGGGAGAAGGAGGCGCTGGCCAAGGAGCGGGCCAGCCTGGCGGTGCAGCTGGCGGCTGCTGAACGTGAAGGCCGGGCCCTGTTGGAGGAGGCCGCACGCCTGCGGTAAGGCCTCGGGCTCTGCCCGGTCCGCTGGGGGTACCCACCCTGGGGGGAATCGGCCAGGGTTGCCCGCTGACCAGCCCCACCCACGAATTGGCCCATAGGGGCAGTTACTTAGGAGCCAGGGCTCAGGCTTCCCCGGGGAGCGTGGACCTGGCTGGGCAGGTAGGCTGGCACCTGGCCCTGCCTGGCCACGCCCTGGAATCTGCTGAGGCCCAGGGGGCTCAGGCCTCAGGTATTGCGTGTGCTGCAGCTTGGAGAAGGAAGCCCTGGAGAGCAGCCTGTTTGAGGTGCAGAGGCAGCTGGCGCAGCTCGAGTCCCGGCGGGAGCAGCTGGAGGCAGACGGGCGGGCCCTGCTGCTGGCCAAGGAGGCCCTGGCCGGTAGGCAGGCCTGGGGCAAGGGGCGGGGAACAGCAGGCTCTAACCCAGACTGCACCCCATGGAGTTCTGGGCTCTCCCTGAAGTTGGGTTCCTTGGCTTCGGCTGACCTGGCTCCCAGCCCCTCCTCTTTCTGGGCTGCGGGCTCCTCATCTGACAGTTAGGAATGAGGAGCCCCACCTCCTGAGACTTCACCAAGACGAGGTGAGGGAAGCATGGCCTTGGCATGATGCCTGCTGTTTATCGTCACCAGGACCCTCAGAGAGCCCTGAACTCTCTGTGGAGCCGCCGTCGGCTGCTTTCACGATGACTTTCACTGCCCCCAGTCTCTGAACTCGGGGTTTTTTCTCGCTCAACAAACACTGAGCACCTCAAGAAGGGAAATGCCGACAGACCCTGGCGGACCTCCAGCCCCCAAGGTGGTTTTTAGATTGTCCAGAGTGGGGTGCACCCTCATCACGGTCATTTTCATTAGCGCTGACAGTCCCCCAAGGATAGTATGGCAGTCAGTCATTAAAGGTGGCGTCTTACGGAAAGCTGCGCTGCCTTGGGAGGTCACCTGTCTCCTCTGAGCCTCCCTGTCCTCATCTGGGAGTCGGGGGTGAGCCGCCTAGTTGTGATGTGAAGCTGTGATGTGCCCGCCAGGTGCCTGCCAGAGTAAGCACTCGGTGACGGGGGTTGCCGTATGTTTGCGTCCTCCCCGTTTTGATGCCGTTCCAGGTCAGCATGGCCACTGGGCCCATGCAGCAGCCAACGGGGAAACTGCGGCCTAGAGAGGGCAAGGAGGTTCTCTAAGGGAACTCAGCCTTGATACCAGAGGGACGCTTTCCCCTCTGGAACTTTGCCCCCGTGGCTCCCCTGGCCCGAGTCTGCTGGCCCACTGGGGAGTTCCCCTCCAAACCTGACTCCATCCCATCTCTCCTGTACAGGGGAGCTGGCGGGCCTGCGGCAGCAGATGGCAGCCACAGAGGAGAAGGCTGCTCTGGACAAGGAGCTGACGGCCCAGAAGCTGCTGCAGGCTGAGCGGGAGGCCCAGGCCTCTCTGCGGGAGCAGCGGGCAGCCCACGAGGAGGACCTACAGCGACTCCAGCGAGAGAAGGTTCGGGCCGCTGGCTTGGGGCGGGCTGGGGCGGGCTGGGTGGGGAGGGGTGGCTCTGAACCACTGGCTTTAGCTCCTCTGTGACCTCAGGCAAGTCAGCCTTCTCACTCTGCCTCAGTCTCCAAATCTGTGAAATGGAACTTCAACTGTGTTTCAGAAGCCCTGGGGGCAGCTGGGAGGATCCATCAGGGGCCCCTTCTTATCAACCATGCAGATTCCCAGGCCCCAATCTGTTCTAGCCCTGGTAATCCAAGGCAGGAGGTCCACAGACATGTTTGGAAAATGCTGATCTAATGTATAGCAGGAAAGCACTTTAATTTGCGAAGAAGTGCTATTTGCATTTGAAAGTAAATTCTGGGGACCAGAGTACATAGGAAAGTGAGGGCCCAGGTCACTGAAAGAACAGAACAGAAGTATCTAAGAACACTGGCTCTGGAGCTGTATTGCCCAGGCTTAGACCTGATCTTGGCCACCTGCTGCTTCTGTTACCAAAGGTCTGTGCCTTCACATCCTCATCGTAACCATGGGGGATGGTGATAGTCTGAGGCTGGCCAAAAAACTTGCTCGGGCTGGTGTGGCACACCTGAACGAACTTTTTGGCCAGCTGAACTACATGAAGGGCTTCACACAGAGCAGGCGTTTTATGGGTGCTGTTGTGGTCATTGCGCTGAAACACTCCCAGGCGGGCCTCTGGGCAGGGCCCTGCGTCACCCGTCTTGGACTGGGCTGCCTCTAACAGAGGGTTCGGGCTGTGGCCCTGTCCACCAGCGGCCCATGCACCCCATCTTCTTGGATTTGGGTGGATGGAGCCCCCCTTCCCAGCAGGGGTGGCACCGCGTTTTAGGCAGGCAGTCTTCACAGCTGTTAGGACGAGTGCGGGGCCAGGCGTCCCCCTCAGGCCCCGGGGGGGCTCTGCCTGTGGGTCTCACCCACCCAGTCCTGGTGGCCAGACTCCATGCCCGCCCTCCCTCCCCCTGCACCCCCAGACTCAGCCTCTTAATGTCAGCAGATCTGCGGCTCTCAGACCCAGGCCTCCTCAGTCCTCACAACTGGCCCAGACCCCTAGGCCCAGGCCTTCTTCCACATACTGCGTGTGTCCGTGCTAAACCACTTCAGTTGTGTCCGATTCTTTGCAACCCCATGGACTATAGCCTGCCAGGCTCCTCTGTCCATGGATTCTCCAGGCAAGAAGACTGGGGTGGGTTGCCATGCCCTCCTCCAGGGAATCTTCCTGACCCAAGGATCGAACCCGAGTCTCTTACATCTCCTGCATTGGCACATTGGTTCTTTACTACTAGCGCCACCAGGGAAGCCCACAACAACCCAGTGTTCTAAAATTCAGATTGCCCCTTATCACCCTGGCTTGAGACCTCTGCTGTCCCTAGGAATCAGATCACTCCTCCCTAACGCCCACTGGTCTGGTGTGGTCTGGCCTGACTGCTGCCTGTGGCTCTGGCCCTGGCCTTCTCCCTGTCCACCTTGTAATTCAAGCTCCAGGGACCGTAAATATCATGGTTTCCCTGTTCGTCTTCCTCCTTCCTCCGAGCTATCTCTGGGGCTGTACTCTGGCCCAGGATCCTTTTTCTTTTTTCTCTACGTGACTGCTGCTCATTTCCTTTAGGAAACATTCTCTGCCCCTGCTCCACTCAGCCCCCATCCTCCCAGCCCGCTAGCCACTGCTCCTTGGGGCTTGCACAGCCCGGCATGTCCCCGGCACAGCCCTTCCTCTCAGCCACCCCACCTGCCCCGCGGCCCGGCCGCCCCCTGGGGGTGGAGAGCGGCTGCCCACCAGGCCGCGTGGGTCATGCACACCTGGGTCTGGCCCTCAGGAGGCGGCGTGGCAGGAGCTGGGCGCAGAGCGGGCTCGCCTGCAGGGTCAGCTGCAGCGGGAGCGGGAGGAGCTGCTGGCCCGGCTGGAGGCCGAGAAGGAAGAGCTGAGTGAGGAGATGGCCGCCCTGCAGCAGGAGCGCGACGAGGGCCTGCTCTTGGCCGAGACTGAGAAGCAGCAGGTGCGTGGGCTCCGGCGGCCGCCCCCTGGGGGCTGGACCCACTTGCCACCCAGGCTTGCGGCCAGGAGTCCTTTCCCGGGCCTCGGTTTCCTCACCACACAGTGGGAACTCAAGGGGCGTTTGTGAGGCGTCACCAAGACCCCCATGTCCAGCGGGTGGGTCTGGCACACGGCGGGAGCTTACCGAGTGGCCACCGCAGTCTTGACACCATGAGTGTTCCTGAAAAGCTGACCCCCTGCGCCCACCCCTCCTCCACCCTGGGCCAGGCATGGCATCCCTGTGACTGCCTCCAAGCAGTCCCCACAGAGCCTCTGTGCGGCAGCTGACCCTCCTCAGAAAGAACTAACTCCTGACCTTCCTGTAACGTAATGGAGACAGGGCAGGCTGCATCCATCTCCTCACACCCGCCGTGTCACCCGGGGCAGGTCACTTTACGCCTTTGAGCCTCAGTAGCCTCATCTGTAAAATGGGACTAATGAAAGGCCCTTCAGGATGTGTGATCTCCAAGTTGTGTCCGTGTACAGGTTGTTAGTGCTGTCATAACAACAGTGCAACAGCTCTTTCCTGGGGCTGCGCCGTGGCCCCGGCTCCACCTGCGGTGGCCCGGTCAGGCCCCATGCCCCCCGGGGAACCGTTCCCAGGGCAGGGTGGGGGAAGGCCCGAGCATCCGCGCAGGACCTCCCAGGGCCCTGAGCCCTTTGCTCCCGCCTCTCCCCAGGCCCTGTCCCTGAAGGAGTCCGAGAAGACGGCGTTGTCCGAGAAGCTGATGGGGACGCAGCACAGCCTCGCTGCCGTCTCCCTGGAGATGGAGCGACAGAAGCGGGACGCCCAGAGCCGCCAGGAGCAGGACCGGGTAGGGCGGGGGCCAGGCGGGGGGCGGGGGGGGGAGGGGGGGGTGCGGGGTGGGGGGCGTGGCCCGGGGGCGGGCAGAGGACCGGGCGAGGTGGGGGCAGGGCAAGGAGGCGGGGCCCGGGGAGGGGGGCGGGGTATTGGCGGAGGTCGGGGCTGGGGTGGAGCGGAGGTGTGGCCCCCGGCGGGGTGGGTCCGGGGCTTGGAGGCGTGACTGTACCCTGTGGCAGCTTCCAGGCTGTGCGGGAGGCGTCACCCTTCCTTGGGGGTCCCCACTGGAGGGAAAGGGCACAGCTGGGCCCTGTGAACCCCTAGTCTGAGGGGGACAAGCTGCGTGCAGAGCACCTGCTGAGTGTCAGGAGATCACAGAGGGCCTGATGGGCCGGTGTGCGGGGCTGCCCTGGGAGCCGACAGTGGACCCCAGCTGCAGTCAGGGGCGGGCTGGCGGGGGCAGGGCCGGGGCGGACACCACAGGGCCAAGTCTGAGGAGCCGTCGGTTCTAGAGCACCGTGAATGCTCTGACGTCCGAGCTGCGGGACCTGCGGGCCCAGCTGGAGGAGGCCTCCGCGGCCCACGCCCAGGAGGTGAAGAGGCTGCGGGAGCAGGCTGGGGACCTGGGCCGCCAGCGGGAGTCCTCCCTGCGCGAGGTGAGCCGCCCGCCCGTCTGCTCACCCCTCCGCCGCAGCACAGATGAGGCCGCTGGGGGTCCCAGAAGGTGCCCTTGAGAGTAAGGGAAGGAAGGCAGAACGGAAGGCAGCAAACATTTATTAACAGCCTGCTGTATATGTGGAGCTTGAGCTCTCACAGAAAGGTTGGTGGGGTCCCCGCCTTCTTAGCTCATTATTGACCAGGGATTTTTGCAGAAACTAATGCCTGTGGCCAGCAATTTGTAAGTGAATATTGAAACGTCTTTGGTCAATGTATTCAGGTAACAAAAGTTGTATTAATACATCTTTGGTCAATAACGTGTTAAGGTTGATCTATAGGATGGTTGATCTTTTTGGGGGGCTGTGTTGCACGATGTGGCAACTTCTCCAACCGGGGATCACACCCGTGCCCTCTGCAGGGGAAGTGGGGAGTCTTAGCCACTGGACCACCACAGAGGTCCCGCAGGGCACTCTTGATTGATGATTAGGTAGTAGTAGTATTAGTTGCTCAGTTGTGTCTGACTTTACAACCCCAGGGACTGTAGACCACCAGGCTCCTCTGTCCATGGAGGCAAGAATTCTCCAGGCAAGAATACTGGAGTGGGTAGCTGTTGTGCTTTCCAGGGGCTCTTCCTGACACAGGGATCAAACCCGGGTCTCCCGCATTGCAGGCAGACTCTTCACCATCTGAGCCACCAGGGAAGCCCCGATTGATGATTCTTTCAGGCCAGAGCACCCTTGACTCCAGCATGCTTTGCCCCAGATCATAACCTGCTCACCTGCAGGCCCAATTGCAGCAGAGGGATGGGGCCGGCGCCCTGTGCCCAGGGAAACAGGGATGGGCGGGCTCCCACCCAGCCCATGGGGGCCTAGCCCCCAGCTGTGGACACCCGCTGTCCTCACAGGCAGAAGAGCTCCGGACCCAGCTGCGCCTGCTGGAGGAGGCACGCGGCGGGCTGCGGCGGGAGTTGCTGGAGGCACAGCGAAAGGTGCGGGAGGGCCAGGACGGCCGCGAGGCCCAGCGCCAGGAGGCGAGTGAGCTGCGGCGCAGCCTGAGTGAGGGCGCCAGGGAGCGTGAGGCCCTGCGGCGCTCCAACGAGGAGCTGCGCATGGCCCTGAAGGCAGCGGAGAGCGAGCGGGTCAGGTGGGCCGCGGCCGCCCACCCCGCCCCTCACCGACCCCCGCCCCTCATGGTCCTCAACCTCATCCCTGGGACTAACTCCACCCCCAGGGTTTTGGGGGAATCGTACAGGTGGGGTGTCCCTGTCCTCGGACCAAGCTCAGACTTGATTCATTTGAGGTGATTTTCCTTCCCTGCAGGAAGGGAAGTGGTGGTGGCCAGTGGGCGGGCGTCCAGACCCTGGCCCCACCTGCCGGCATCACCCTGGAGACCAGTGTGCGTTGTTGGTCCACCTCTCCCGGACGAGGGCCTGCTCCCCGTCCCTGGAGGGCCTGGCCCAGGGGAGGACCGCGTGGCAGGCGGCACTGGGCACCTGTAGGCAGGAGGCTCCCAGAGCCCCTTCAGAAACCAGGCAGAAGGGCTGCTATATGGGGTCACTCAGGGTGCCCTCCCCAGGACCTCAGGCCACCTCTGCCCTCTGCTCCCTCCAGCCTGAAGCTTGCCAAAGAGGACAAGGAGCAGAAGCTGGTGCTCTTGGAGGAGGCCCGGGTGGCTGTGGGCAAGGAGGCCGGGGAGCTGCGGGCCGGGCTGCAGGAGGTGGAGCGCTCGCGGCTGGAGGCGCGGCGGGAGCTGCAGGAGCTCCGGCGGCAGGTACTCCCCTCCCCCCGTCCCCCCGCTGGCACGTGCTGTGGGCCCCGAGTCCACTGCACCCCCTTCCTGGAGCCGAGGCCCCTTGTGTATTTAAAACCAAGGGCTTGAACTGTAACAAGGCCTGTTAGCTGTCCTTGGCATTAATGGATGGTCTTCAAGGAGTCCTCAAACCCTGAAACTGTGTGCGTGTGTGTGTGTGTACGCTTGTGTACACATTTGTTCACATATCTCCAAAGATTGGGTCCCGGGCTCCTAGCCAGTTCTCAAAGGGATCTGTGAACAACCGGAGGTGCAGATCCCATGAACTAGGTCAGGAGCTGGCAAACCCTTTCTTGTAAAGTGCCCAATAGTAAATATCTCCAGGTTCCTGGGCCTCTCTGTCACGACTACTCTACTCTGCCATGTAGGATGGTACCTACATGAGTGGAGTGTGTTCCATTAAAACTTTGCCTGTGGACATTTAAATTTTAATTTTATATACTTTTCATGTGTCAGAAATATTTTTCTTTTGCTTTTCTTTCAACCATGTAAAAATGAGTCATTTTTAACTACTTAAAAACATACAGACCATCTTTAGCTCAAACCGTTATAGAAACAGGTGACTAGTGGAATTTGGCCTGTGGAATCTTGGTCTGCAGCTTGCAGAGCACTGACCTAGATGACCTCCAAGGCCACCAACAGCAGCAAGCACTTAACAAGTGCCCGCTGTATGCTGGGCACTGGCCAGCAGGACAGGAAACAGCCCCCTTTGGCACCCAGGCTCTGCCTCCCCCAGAGATACTACAGCCTGAATAACAGATCCCGCCCACCTTCCACCAATGCGCCCCTCTACCCAGGCCCTGTTAGGCTGAAGTCCTGGGAAACCACGAATCTGTGAAGGGAACTCACATCTGTGTGCCAGGCTCTTGCTGGGGTTTTGTGTGCCATAGCACATTTTCAAGTTCCCTGCTACAGTGCTTCAGGGTATGTAGGCCTCATCCTCACCTGCTCCTGGGGAAATAGGGGGCTAGAAACATCCGTTTGATTCTACTTGTCTGAGATCAAATCCCAGTGTGCTGCTTGTGGGCTGTGTGACTTTGGGCAAGTCACTTCACCTCTCTGAGTTTTCATTTTCTTGTCTTTAAAGAGGGATAATTTTAGTACCTATCCTGTATTAATGAGTTCACATGACCAAAGTACTTAGAACAGGGCTGGACTTGTGGTAGACACTCCATAAAAGTTAGGCATCATTGTGGAGGTGAAAGATGACCTAGAGTCCCTGCCCTGCAGAACTCCGAGGGGCTCAGCACTCCCTACCCCCACTCTCCGTGGTAGGTAGCTGTGATTAGGTGGTACACTGAGCTCACTGGTGCCCAGGTGCCTGGCCTTGCTGGAGTTATCAGGCATGGGCTTCCAGTGGATTAGGGTTGTGTTCAGTGTATGTATCCCTAGGCTCCCTAGGTGACTCAGTGCTAAAGAATCCACCTGCCAATGCAAGAGGTGTGAGAGATGTGGGTTCCATCCTGGGTGGGGAAGATCCACTGGAGGAGAAAATGGCAGCCCGCTCCAGTGTTCTCGCCCAGAGAATCCCATGGACAGAGGAGCCTGGTGGGCTGCAGTCCACAGGGCTGCAGAGGGTCCGACACTGAGCACGCGCGGCCGTGGTCTCCAGAGCAGGGGGTCCCAAGTCCCCTCTGCCAGGTTTGGGCCAGGCAGGTACCGGGGCAGAGCTGGAGGACTGCCGCTGGAGCTTGTGGCCCTCACGGGCACCCTGGGCTCGAAGGGAGCACGGGTGCTGAGAAGGGTCCTCGGTCCTGCCTGTGCCCATTCTTTCTCCCAGATGAAGATGCTGGACAATGAGAACGCCAGACTGGGCCGAGAGCTGCTGGAGCTGCAGGGCCGCCTGGCGCTGGGCGAGCGGGCAGAGAAGGAGGGCAGACGGGAGGCCCTGGGCCTGCGACAGAAGTTGCTGCGGGGTGAGGCCAGCCTGGAGGCCCTGCGGCAGGAGGTAACCAGGCGGTGGGCAGGCAGCCTGGACGGGAGGACCCTCGGGGCAGTCAGAAGGAGCGGGGGACTCCGATAGTGGAATCTTTTTTTTGCCCACACTGCTTGGCATGTGGGATCTTAGTTACTCGACCAGGGATTGAACCATGCCCCCTACAGTGGAAACAGAGTCTTAATACTGGACCACCAGGGAAGTCCCTGCTGGAGTCATTCTGAGAGATCATGCTTTAGGACTGGTCCCTGATCCCCACTCCTTGGGATTCTTCCCCAAGTATAATAATAAGAATAATAACTGCAAGAACTGGGTAGCAGGGGTGGGGAGAGCTTTGTAGACAGAAACTTGTTTGATTCTCCCAGCAGCCTCATGAGGTAGGTATAATTAGCCTCAGTTTAGAGAGAACCAGATACCGAGGCTCAGAGAGGTCAAGGGAACTTACCCAAGGTCACAGAGCCACCCAGGTCTGTCTGACTCCAAAGCCGACACTCTTTCCACTCTTTTCTGGCACTGAGTCTACTGTGTGACCTTGATTAAGTCACTCAACCTCTCTGTGCTTCAGAGCAATTACAGGATAGGGGCTGGCCCAGCCGGGGGTGTACACCAGGCCCTGGTGCAGGTCTTGGCATCCAGGAGGCGTTTCAGTGAAAGTAAGGGCAGTGAGCAAGAGGTTGACTCATTCTCTGACCCAGAGGCATGTGTCGTGTATGTCATCATGCACATGGCTGGCAGAGAGTTCTTTCAGCACCTCCTGTCATTGTGTGATGTGTTGGTAAATTCCGTGCACTGAGAGGCACTGGTCTAGCGGTTAAGAGAAAAGGCTCCGGAGCCAGGGTGGCTGACTTTGAATCCTAGCTCTCGGTTTTCTAGCATTGTGGCCTTGAGCAAGGTACATAACTGCCCTGTGTCTCAGTTTCCTCATCTGTAAAATGGAGATGATTCATAGTGGTAATTAGACTTGATTTTCTAGGTGGGGGGGGCAGTACTTAGTGCCTGGCACTAGTAAGTCCTATCTGTGCAGACCTTAGCTGCTAGTTTATTACTAGTAAACGGTGTACACTGCAAGGCACATACAGAGAAGGAAGAGAGAAAACAAACGCTAACCGTTTCCTTCCATACTCCCACGACGTTCAGGCATCTCCGGCTTGGGTGGAGACCACAGGTGCTGCGTACCCTACTTTTGGGCCCGTGGGCTCCAGGCCGGACCTGGGAGGCTGGATGTCGGTTGAGGGGTGGCCTTGCTGACCCCTACTCCCGGGCCTTGTCCCCACTCCAGCTCCAGGGGGCCCAGCGGAAGCTGCAGGAGCAAGAAGGCGAGTTCCGGGCCCGGGAGCGAGACCTGCTGGGCTCTCTGGAGGAGGCGCGCGGCGCCCGGAAGCAGCAGCTGGACCATTCCCGCAGCCTGGGACTCAAGCTGGAGGCCGCCCGGGCTGAGGCCGCGGACCTGGGTCTGCGACTCAGCGCAGCCGAGGGCCGGGCTCAGGGCCTGGAGGCCGAGCGGGCCCGCGTGGAGGCGCAGCGGCGCGCGGCAGAGGCCCAGCTTGCCGGCCTGCGCTCGGCCCTGCGCCGGGGCCTGGGGCTCGGGGGGCCGGTGGCTGGCTCCCCCGCCCGGGGCGCGCCTGCGGGAGGTGAGAACGGAGGTGGGGGTCTGCACGCGGGCCTTGCGGGATCTCCGCCCCTCGTCCGCCTCCAGGCCTAGCTCTGTCCTGCCACGAGGCACCCTGGGCTGGGCTGTACCTCCTCTGATGACCCTGCCCTGCAGCTGGTTCTGATGGCCTCGCTGAGCCCGCCCACCTGAGGTCCAAATCACCTTCAGGCCCCTTAGCCGGGCCTCCTCCCCTGAGCGCATCTCAGCCCCGCCCCCTCACGGAGGCAACCGGGCACAGGTGGATTGATTGCTTCTTTTTAAAGGAAGCAGAAGGTGCATTTTTTTTTTAATTGAATTATAGTTGATTTGCAATGTCATCTTGGATGTAGAGTGACGTGATTCACTTATATGGATGTAAGTGGGCTTCCCCGATAGCTCAATTGGTAAAGAATCCGCCTGCAGTGCGAGAGATACCGGCTCAATTCCTGGGTCGGGAAGATCCGCTGGAGAAGGGAAAGGCTCCCACTCCAGTATTCTTGGGCTCGCCTGGTGGCTCAGCTGGTAAATCATCCATGTGTAGTGCAGGAGCCCCGGGTTCCATCCCCGGGTTGGGAAGATCCCCTGGAGAAGGGAAAGGCTCCCACGTCAGTATTCTGGCCTGGAGAGCTCCGTGGACTGTGTAAGTCCATGGGGTCGCAAAGAGTCAGACACAACTGAGAGACTTCCACTTCACTTTATGTATGTATGTATATTTTAAAATATTCTTTTTTGTTATGGTTTATTACAGAATATTGAGTATAGTTCCTGTTTATTTATTCTATATAAAATAGCTCGTATCTGATAATGCCAAACTCCCAGGTCAACACTGTCCTAACCGTCTCCCCCTTGGCATCCACAGGTTTGTTATTCATTTTTGTGACCCTGTTTCTGTTTCATAAGAGTTTATTTGTGCCATATATTTTAAAAAATATTTACTCACGTGGCTGTACTCAGGCTTAGCTGTGGCACGCAGGACCGTCCTTCTTCGTTTTTGGCGTGCTGGATGTTAAGTTAGCTGGGAGAGTTCCCTGAGCAGGGATTGAACCCTGGCTCCCTGTATTGGGAGTGCGGAGTCTTAGCCACTGGACCGTCAGGGACGTCCCTGTGCCATATTTTAGATTCCACATGTAAGTGAAATCATACGGTATTTGTCTTTCTCTTTCTGACTTGCTTCACTTAGTGTGATAATCTCTAGGTACATCCATGCTGCTCCCAATGGCGTTGTTTTATTCTCTTCCATGACGGGTAGTAGCTCATTGTATACACGTACTGCATCTTTATCCATTCATCTTTGATGAACGTTTGGGCTGCTTCCGTGTCTTAATACTGTGAATAGTGCCGCTGAGAACACAGGGGTGTGTGCATATTTTTTAATTATGTTTTTTTCTGGGTAGATGCCCAGGAGTGGGATTGCTGGGTCATATGGCACCTCTAATTTTTAATTTTTTGAAGACCTCCTATACTATTTTCCATAGTGGCTGAGAGTGCTGCATCTTAACGTCCTTAACTCCTCTGGGTCTGTGTCCCTGTCCTCTATAATTGACTCCTGCCCCCTCTCCACCAGCTCCTCATCTTCTTCCGTCTCCCATCACAGCCGCCCACTCCTCCGTTCTGGCCTGTGGCCACTATGTCTACCCTAGAAAGATACACACTCAACCCAACCCCATTCCAGGAACTTCAGAAGAGATCCTCCCAACTGCCGTCTGCTCCCAAGGCCCAGGGGGTGACACTGGGAAAGTCAGCACTGCGCTTCAGGGGTGCAGGCAGCCTTTCGGGAAGCCCTCCTCTTGTCTCAGCCTAACCCCAGTCTCACCTTGACTCCTAGGGCTAGAAAATAGGTAAGGAAAAAGTCAAGGGATATTGCTGGTTGGAATGTAAAATAGAGCAGCCACAGTGAAAAAATAGTTTGACAGTTCCTTAAGCAACTAAACTTCAGAATTACTATTTGTTGTCGTTGTTGCTCAGTTGCTAAGTCATGTCCGACTCTTGGTGACCCCGGGGACTTCAGCGCGCCAGACTCTGTCCTCCATTATCTCCTGGAGTTTGCTCAAATTCATGTCTATTGAGTTCGTGATGCTATCTAACTATCTCATCCTTTGCTGTCCCCTTCTCCTTTTACCTTCAATCCTTCCCAGCATGAGAGTCTTTACCAATGAGTCGGCTCTTTGCATCAGGTGGCCAAGGTATTAGAGCTTCAGCATCTGTCCTTCCAATGAATATTCAGGATTGATTTCCTTTAGGATTGACTGGTTTGATCTTCTTTCAGTCCAGGGGACTCTCAAGAGTCTTCTCCCACACCACAGTTCAAAAGCATTAATTTTTCAGTGCTCAGCCTTCTTTATGGTCCAGCTCTCACATCTGTTTATGGCTACTGGAAAAAAACATAGCTTTGACTATGCAGACCTTTGTTGGCAAAGTGATGCCTCTGCTTTTTAATGCTCTGTCTGGGTTTGTGATAGTTTTCCTTCCAAGGAGCAAGCATCTTTTAATTTCATGACTGCAGTCACTGCAGTGATTTTGGAGCCCAATTACCATATGACTCAACAATTCCACCCCTAGGTATATACCCAAGAGAATTGAAAAGAGGCACTTGAATAGATATTGTGCAGCATTTCAAAGTGTGCATGAGCAGGTGAATTGATAATGTAGTATTTGAATACAATGGAGTTTATTCAGCCTTAAGAAAGAGGGCCATCTTGACCTGTGCTGCAAGGTGGATGAATTTTAATAGCATTATATTAAGTGAAATAAGCTGGTCACAAAAGGACAAATACAAGGACTTCCCTGGGGATCCAGTTAAGACTCAGCACTTTCACTGCAGGGGGCATGGGTTCGATCCCTGGTGAAGGACCTAAGATCCCATAAGCCATTTGACCCCCCCCAAAAAAAAGAACAAATATAATTCTACCCATAGAAAATATTTAGAACAGACATTCATGGAGACAGAATTTAGAGATTGCCAGAGGTGTGGGGAAGGGAGGATTAGGAGTTACTGCTCACTGGTTTTAGAGTTTGTGGTTGTATCTGCTAGGGCTACTGTAACAAAGCAGCCCAAACTGAGTGGCTTAAACAAGGGAAATTTGTGTCTTGTGGGTCTGGAGACCAGAAATCCAAGGTCTGGGTGTTGACAGGGCCATCCTTCCTCCGCAGAGTTAGGGAAGAATTTGCTCCAGGCTCCGAGCTTCTGGTAGCTTCTTGACGGCAGCAGCATATCCCGGTCTTCACGTGGGGTCTCCTTGAGGGTGTGTCCAAGCCCCCCCTTTGTGGCTGTGCCAGCTCTTAGTTCCAGCGTGTGAGCTCTCAGTTGCAACCTGTGGGAACTAGTTCCCTGACCAGGGATCTAACCCAGGCCCCCTGCATTGGGAGCATGGAGTCCTAGCCACTGGATTCCCAGTGAAGTCCCCCAAATGTCCCCTTCTGTTAGGACACCAATCGTATTGGATTAGGGTCCCCCCTCCTCCAGTGTGGGGCTTCCCTGGTGGTTCAGGCGATAAAGAATTTGCCTGCAGTGTCGGAGAGGCGGGTTCCATTCCTGGGTCTGGAAGATCCTCTGGAGAAGGGAATGGCAACCCACTCCAGTATTCTTGCCTGGAGAATCCCAGGGACAGAGGAGCCTAGTGGGCTGCTGTCTCTGGGGTCGCACAGAGTCGGACACGACTGAAGTGACAGCAGCAGCAGCAGCAGCAGGCAGAGACTGGAGGATGCTAAGGGCAGGCAGACTCCTCATCCTGCAGTTCCCATGTTGACCTCTAGGTGCCGTCCTGTTTCTGTCTGCCCTCCCCGCTCCCTCCTCTTCACTGCCCATCATCTCCCAAGCAGAGTTTGTTTTTCTGCAGGGAGATATGGGCACCTGCATTCCAATCTCAGCCCTGGATCTTCCAAGCTTTGAGGCCAAGCAAATCACTTAAGAAAAGGTGGCAAGGATACCCAGAAGAACTATAGAAAAAAGATCTTAATGACCCAGATAACCACGATGGTGTGATCACTCACCTAGAGCCAGACATCCTGGAATGCAAAGTGAAGTGGGCCTTAGGAAGCATCACTACGAACAAAGCTAGTAGAGGTGATGGAATTCCAGTTGAGCTATTTCAAATCTAAAAGATGATGCTGTGAAAGTGCTGCACTCAATATGCCAGCAAATTTGGAAAACAGCAGTGGACACAGGACTGGAAAAGGTCAGTTTTCATTCCAATCCCTAAGAAAGGCAATGCAAAAGAATGTTCAAACTACTGCACAATTGGCACTCATCTCACATGCTAGCAAGGTAATGCTCAAAATTCTCCAAGCCAGGCTTCAACAGGACTTGAACCGAGAACTTCCAGATGTTCAAGCTGGATTTAGAAAAGGCAGAGGAACCAGAGATCAAATTGCCAACATCTACTGGGTCATCTAAAAAGCAAGAGAGTTCCAGAAAATCATCTACTTCTGCTGTATTGACTATGCCAAAGCCTCTGACTGTGTGGATCACAACAAACTGTGGAAAATTCTGAAAGAGATGGGAATACCAGACCACCTGACCTGCCTCCTGAGAAATCTGCATCCAGATCAAGAAACAACAGTTAGAACCGGACATGGAAAAATGGACTGGTTCCATATTGGGAGAGGAGTACAGCAAGGCTGTATATTGTCACCCTGTTGATTTAACTTATATTCAGAGTACATCATGCAAAATGCTGGGCTGGATGAAGCACAAGCTGGAATCAAGGTTGCCAGGAGACATATCAATAACCTCAGATATGCAGATGATACCACCATTACGGCAGAAAGCAAAGAGGGCCTGAAGAGCCTCTTGATGAAAGTGAAAGAGGAGAGTGAAAAAGTTGGCTTAAAACTCAACATTCAGAAAACGAAGATCATGGCATCTGGTCCCATCACTTCATGGGAAATTGATGGGGAAACAGTGGAAACGGTGGCTGATTTTATTTTTTTGGGCTTCAAAATCACTGCAGATGCTGACTGCAGCCATGAAATTAAAAGACGCTTGCTCCTTGGAAGAAAATCTATGACCAACCTAGACAGCATATTAAAAAGCAGAGATGTTACTTTGCCGACAAAGGTCCATCTAGTCAAGGCTATGATTTTTCCAATAGTCATGTATGGATGTGAGAGTTGGACCACAGAGAAAGCTGAGTGCCAAAGAATTGATGCTTTTGAACTGTGATGCTGGAGAAGACTCTTGAGAGTCCCTTGGACTGCAAGGAGATCAAACCAGTCCATCCTAAAGGAAATAAGTCCTGAATATTCATTGGAAGGACTGATGTTGAAGCTGAAACTCCAATACTTTGGCCACCTGATGAGAAGAACTGACTCATTGAAAAAGACCTTGATGCTGGGAAAGATTGAAGGCAGGAAGAGAAGGGGACGACAGAGGACGAGATGGTTGGAGGGCATCACCAACTCGATGGACATGAGTTTGAGCAAGCTCCGGGAGTTGATGATGGACAGGGAAGCCTGGCGTGCTGCAGTCCATGGGGTCGCAAAGAGTCAGACACGACTGAGCAAATGAACTGACAAAATCCACTCTGAGCCTGTGCAGCCTGTGAAGGGGGGAGATTGGTCCTTACCTCTCAGGGAATTACTGTGAGGATGAAATGAGGTGATGTAGGGAAAGCATCGGTCCAGCGTCTGGCCCATTGTAAGCACTCGGAGTGTGTGTGTTAGTCGCTCAGTTGTGTCCGACTCTGCGATCCCATGGGCAGTAGCCCTCCAGGCTCCTCTGTCCATAGAATTCTCCAGGCACGAATACTGGAGTGGGTTGCCATTCCCATCTCCAGGAGATCGTCCTGACCCAGGGATTGAACCTGGGGCTCCTGCACTGGTAAGGCAGATGCTTTACCGTCTGAGCCGCCAGGGAACCCCTAAGTGGTCAGTATAGGGAGGTACTGAAGCGAGGCAGTGTGAACCCATAGCCTGGGCCCTGGGATGGAGCCTTCATGGTGCTTGTGGTCTGGGTGGGGGGCAGACACTGGACCCCCAGGAGGTGGGGAGGAGCTCACCCCAACCCAAGGCTGGGGTCAGGGAGGCCTCTGAGGAGTGGTCTTTACATTGAGGCCTAAAGGAATGGGCCAGAGAAGCCTTGGGGAGAGAAGAGAATAATAGCATGTACAGAGACCCTAGAGCCTTTGTAAGGAGGAATGTGGGACCCTGGGAGCTGTGGGTGGTATCAACTGGCCCGGTTATAAGGAGAGAGATGGATGCTAGGGCGAGCAGCAGGGGATGGCCAGGACAGGGGTGTGATTTTGAGGGTTGTGAGTGGTGATCAAAGGTGAAGTGAGAGGGTGAGCGGACCCAGCCGGTGCCATGGGGAGCTCACGGGCGGCGGGGCGCAGCAGGCACGATGCACTGGGGCTGTGCAGAGGCCCGTGGCTCCTGTGTTCCCCAGCCTGTCTCCTCCTCTAGGAAGCGTGGAAGGGCTCAGTAGCCCCGACCCCGTGGAACACGGCCCCGCGTCCCAGCCGCCCTCCCCAGGACCGGCCGTCTCCCCGGGGCCTGCAGACCTGGACCCGGAAGCGGTGCGGGGCGCCCTGCAGGAGTTCGTGCAGGAGCTGCGGGACGCCCAGCGAGAGCGGGTGAGGGGCAAGGGGCCACGGAGGGAGCCGCGGACCAGAGAGAGCGGGCGAGGGGCGAGGGGCCGCGGGGGGAGCCACGGCCAGGGCCCCGCGCGGGGCTGCCAGTCAGAGCCGGGTCTCCTCCCCGCCTGACCCGGGCCGCAGGATGAGCTTCGCGTCCAGACGAGCGCCCTGAGACAGCAGCTGGCTGAGACGGAGGCCTCACGGGACGGCGCGGCCTCGCGGGCCAGGCAGCTGGAGAAGGCCGTGGTCGAGAGCGAGGAAGGTGGGTCTACCCCGGTGTCCTCGCCTCGGTCTCACGCTTTTCACATGGAGGCAGGAGATAGTCTCCTCCGGGGGGGAGGGAGGTGCCTCACGTCCAGACCCACACCCCCCAGGGCTCGGATGGCTCAGGTCTCGGCCGAGCCTGACGGGCCGGGTGGGGCCACAGCCCGCCGCAGCATGGATGGGCGGCTGAGCGGGGCGCAGGCCGAGCTGGTGCAGCAGGAAGAGAACTCGCGGCGCGCTGAGCGGGAGCGCCGGGCGGTGCTGGACCGCGTGGCCGCCCTGGAGAGGAGCCTGCAGGCCACAGAGAGTGAGCTCCAGACCAGCCAGGTAGGCGGGGGGCGGGCCACGGGGGGCTTGGGTGTGCCTGCGTGGGTGTCTGCGAGCGCTCCCGTGCATGGGTGTGTGTGAGCCCTCCCATGCATGGGTGTCTGAGTGCTCCTGTGCGTGGGTGTGAGTGCTCCTGTGTGTGGGTGTCTGTGAGCACTCCCATGTGTATGTGTCTGTGAGTGCTCCCGTGCATGGAAGTCTGTGAGTGTGCCTGTGTGGGTGTCTGTGAGTGCTCCCATCCGTGAGGGGAGGTCTGTGAGTGCTTCCGTGCGTGGGTGTCTGAGTGCTCCTGTGCGTGGGTGTGAGTGCTCCTGTGTGTGGGTGTTTGTGAGCACTCCCATGTGTATGTGTCTGTGAGTGCTCCCGTGCATGGAAGTCTGTGAGTGCTCCCGTGCGTGGATGTGTGTGCCTGTGTGGGTGTCTGTGAGTGCTCCCATGCGTGCGTGTTTGTGAGGGATCCCATGTATGGGTGTTCTGTCTGTGTGGGTCTCTCAGCACCTATTGCAGTGATCAGCTTGTGACTTTCTCCAAAAGCACGTGCAGATTTTGTTGTCTGGTTTCATACTGAAGTCATTAGTCTGTAGAAGAAAGAGTCTGGGCATTTACAGCTGACAGACATAGGTTCAAGTTCTTGCCTCACCATGTGATTTTCATTTTTCTCATCTAGGAAAGGGGGAGACTAGTAATTCTCTCGTAGAGACTGTGCATGTACACGGTGAACACGCAGACGGTGCTCACAGGACCTCTGTTTCCTTTGCCTCTGTAGTCGCGCCAGGGCTGTTCTGGGGGTTTATGTGTGTTTGGGGATGTCTATGTATTCATGTGTGTGTGTGTGTGTCTGGGGCAGGACACACAGGTCCTGGTGCCGACGGTCAGGCTGCTGGAGGCTTGAGCCCTTCTTACAGGCACAGATTCCCCCATACCCTCCCCCAGCCCTCCTGCCTGCCCCCGCAGCCCGCCCCCCCCCCCTGGCTGCAGGCCGAGCTTGAGCTGGCTTGTTGTGTCTGCGGCTCCAGCTCTGGCCGTGGGCCTAGCCGCAGGGGCGCGGGAGGCGGCCAGGAACAAAGCTGGGACTGAGCCAGCGCAGGGCAGTGGGGCCCAGACACGGCAGGGCTGGGGCTCGAGCCCGTGGACAGGGGGCCGGGCCTGGGGGGCTGCAGTCAGAGCACCCCCGTGACCTGCCCGGCTCTGGAATGGCGACAGGAAAGGGACTCTGGTCTGTCTTCCTACACTGTCCCCAATCCCCAGGTCCCTTCAACAGCTCACCCTGCCTAGGGTGGGGAGGATCACCATTCCTTACAACCCCGGGGGACCCTGGGCCCCTGCCCACCTGGCAGCTCTGGGCCGCTCTCTAGAGAGCCATGGTGTGGAGCAGGGAGGCCCTGGAGTCTGCACTTTTACACCCCCCACCCCCCAGTGCTCTGTGAGCACCCAGGTTGTGGGCTCCCTGGATGTGCAGGGAGGGAGGCTGAGCCTGGACCACACGGCCCGTGAGACTCGGGTGGAGCTGGAAAGCGCCCTGGGGTCCCCAAGTGACCCCGCGAACGGGGGAGGCACTGAAGCCCCAGGAGAGTCAGGCTGACCCCTGATCCCACGGCGAGTGGCTGGACCGGCCCCTTCCAGGCCGACCCTCACTTTCTCCACGGGCCCTGAGGGATGTGGGGAGCATGGGTGGTCTGCCCTCACCCTCCCCCACCCCCAGGAGAAGCTCAGCAAGATGAAGGCCAACGAGGCGAAGCTGGAGAGCGACAAGCGGCGTCTGAAGGAGGTGCTGGACGCGTCAGAGAGCCGCAGCGTGAAGCTGGAGCTGCAGCGGCGTGCGCTCGAGGGGGAGCTGCAGCGCAGCCGCCTGGGCCTGAGCGAGCGGGAGGTGCAGGCGCAGGCCCTGCAGCAGCGGGCGGACTCGCTGCAGAGGCAGGTGGGCCCGCCCCCCGCCCCGCGCCGGGGGCATGGTGGGAACCCCACGCCCCCAGCAGCCCCGAGGCAGCATGTGCATCGTCATCACCCCGTTTCATGGATGGACAGGTGGAGGCTCACAGACCTGGTATCTTTGCCTGAGATCATGGAGCTAAGCAGGGGCAGGGCAAAAATGAGAATGTAGGACTGTTTGATGATGGAGTCTGCACTGAAAGGAGGTGTATGGAGAGACAGAGACTTCACTCATTTTCTTTTTTTCTTTAAATATTTATTTATTTTGGCTGCACTGGCTTAGTTGAAGCATGTGGGATCTTTAGTTGTGGCATGCTAAGTCTTAGTCATAGCAGGTGGGATCTAGTTCCCTGACCAGGGATCAGTCCCAGGTCCCCTGCATTGGGAGTGTGGAGTCTTAGCCTCTGGACCACCAGGGAAGTGCTTAGTTTTCCTTTTTTTGCCTTGGCTGCCAGGAAGCTTGGCTCTTAACTGGAATGTTCAGTAGCTCTGCTAGCCCTACACCATCACCCGCCTAAGCCAAGAACACAAAAACTGTCAGGGTGGTACCCTTTCTCCTCCATAGCGGTGGGGAGACCACGGGGTCTGGGGCAGCTGGGTTGATGGCACCTGAAAGAGGGTACTTAACTGGCAGTGCTTCTCGGGCCAAGCGGCCGTTGGCAGAGCCTGTGGGAGCGCCTGGGAACAAGGCGTGTCTATGACAAAGGCCTGGAGAGAGGTGGCAGGCTTGGCCTGGGCACACCTGGACTGTTCAGGCCGTCCTCTCCCAGGTGGCGGACGGCGAGATGAAGGCGGGCACTCTGCAAGTGACGGTGGAGCGGCTGAGCGGGGCCCTGGCCAAGGTGGAAGAGAGTGAGGGCCTCCTGCGGGACAAGGTGCAGGGCCTGACAGAGGCCCTGACCCGGAGCAGCGCCAGCCTCACCAGCACCCAGGACAAGAACGTGCAGCTGCAGAAGGCCCTGACTGCCTGTGAACATGACCGTCAAGTGCTCCAAGTATGGGGGATCCCAGGGCCCAGCTGTGGGGGGGGCCGTGGAGAGCTGGCCCCTGGGAGCCGTCCATGGGCGCATCCCTTGTGGGGGGTGCGGCCCAGTACGTGGATTGGCCAGTGAGAGGAGGCTGTGGGGGGTCACGATGGCCAGGATGGGGTGCAGAGCCCCAGGGCAGGCCCACGGGAGCAGGGCTGGGGTGTGGGGGCTTCCCGCCTCATGAGGGGCCGTGGCCAGGCCTGTGCTCTGGCTTACCATGCAGGTGAGAGGACTGCTGCTTTACAGGCTGTGAGCCTGGTCTGGAGGTACTGGGCAGAGGGGAGCCCTTTGCCCAGGGCCCCCGGGCAGCTTGGCCCTGTCCGCCTTTTCCCCCAGGAGCGGCTGGAGGCCGCGCGGCAGGCGTCATCCGAGGCGCGGAAGCAGAGCAGCTCCCTGGGTGAGCAGCTGCAGACCTTGCGGGGCGAGCTGGCAGATCTGGAGCTGCAGCGGGCGGAGGCTGAGGGGCGGCGGCAGCAGCTGCAGGAGGTGAGGGCCAGGGGCGCCCCACTCGCCTCCACCTCCTCCCAAGGCCGGACCCCGCCTCCGGGAGGCAGCGCGGCTCCTTCGTCGTGTCCCCGTTATTTACTCAGGTGCAGGACTGAGGCCCCAGGACTGTTCCTTGCCGCGGGCCTCCTAATAGCCACGTCTCTCGCGTGGGCCGGGTAGCTGGCCTCATCATCCCCAGTGTGATGGGGCTCCGGTGCCCACCCTGAGGCCTGGGGGTCAGGGGCTCGCTGGCTTCTGCTGCAGGCGCTGCGGCAGCGGCAGGAGGCTGAGGCCGCGGCCCTGCACACGGCCCAGAAGGCGCAGGACGAGCGGCGGCAGCTGCAGGAGCGCCTGGGGAGCCTGCAGCGCACCCTGGCCCGGCTGGAGGCTGAGAAGCGGGATGCGGAGCGCTCAGCCCTGCGGCTGGAGAAGGAGCGGGCAGCCCTCAAGAGCACACTGGGCAAGGTGGGCTGTGCCCCTCGGGCCCTCCCTGGGCTGCCCCCGGGTCCAAGCCCTGCTTGTGTGTGCCCGCTGGCCTGGCCCTCTAGCTCAGCACCCCTCCCTGAGCCCTCCGGGACCTCCCTCCTTCCCCGGGCACCCTGATGCCCCCTGCCCTCCCCACCCAGGTGGAAAGGGAGAAGCTCCGCAGTCACGAGGACACGGTGCGTCTGAACGTGGAGAAGGGCCGCCTGGACCGCACGCTCACGGGGGCAGAGCTGGAGCTGGCTGAGGCCCAGAGGCAGATCCAGCTGCTGGAGGTCTCAGTGCTGCCCACCCCGCCCCTCTGCCCCTCTGCAGCCCGGGACCCAGCTCCCTGCCCCTACAGCCTGCACGCCCAGACAGTCCTGAGGGGGCGGCCCAGAGCCAGGCCTGAGAGGGAGGGGTCCTCTCCAAAGTGGAGAGAGATGGAAATGCTAAAGGCCTGTCAGCGCGTATGCGTGTGTGCTCACGCTTGGGGGGGTGTGCTCACGCTTGTGGCCATAGAGAGCCATGAGTGTATGCGAGAGGACTGTTGTGCGTGTAGCGTGGACCTTGTGGGTGGATGTGGCGTATCTCGGGACTAGGATGTATCATCTGTATAGTGTATCTTTGTGTACAGATGCTTCTCTTTTGAATACTTTTACCTGTGGCCATGCCGGGCCTTCATTGCTGCGGGCTTCCCCTGGGTGCAGAGGCCCCTCTCAAGTGTAACCCCAGCCTCTCACTGCAGCAGCCTCTGGTCGCAGCGCGGGCTCTGGAGCCCAGGCTCAGCAGCTGTGGTGTGTGGGACCCCCAGGACCAGGGATCGAGCCCGTGGCTCCCGCACTGGCGGGTGGAGTCGTCACCGCTGCGCCCTCGGGGGAGCCCTGGGTGTCTTCTTGGACGTGTGTGTGTGAGAGTGTTGGGCTTTTGGACACATGTGAACACAGGTTGTTACATGCTTGCTTGTATGACTGTATGTATACGGGCTTGTCTCTGCATTTGAATGTGTGTGTGTGCGCGCGCATGCTCCTGAGTGGATCACTCAGCAACCTGACTCAGGATTCGCAGGCCAGGAGGGCTGGGTGGGGGAAGACAAGGCTCTGGTCCTGCAAGCCTCGCTTTGCCTGCAGCGACCCGCGGGCTCCCACCCAGAGAGGGCCTGGCCCTTCACACTCGCACACATGTGTGTGCGCCCATCGAGGCCCCAGGCCTGACCGGCGGCCCCTCCCGCAGGCCCAGGTGGCAGCGCTGGAGCAGAACCACAGCCCGGCCGGCCTGGAGGCCGCGGAGCTGCAGCAGGAGGTGGAGCGCCTGCGCGGCGCCCAGGTGCGGACGGAGCGCGCGTTGGAGGCGCGGGAGCGCGCCCACCGGCAGAGGGTGCGGGGGCTGGAGGAGCAGGTAGGCGGGGGCTCTGTGTCAGGAGGCTGAGCCCGGAGCTGGGGGGTAGGGGGAGGGGCGAGAGAGGGCGGGCCTCACTGCCACTTGCCCCTTTTGGGCGTAGGTGCTCGCTGGTGCCCGTAACTGAGGCGGTCGGGGTAGACCCAGGCTGGTGTCAGCCACGGCTGGACCCAGGGGCTCAAGTGAGGTCACTGGAGCTCGGTCCCCTCTCCGTAGCTCCGTGCCTGGTCGGGCCGTCTTGTGGATGGCACAGCTGGCCTCAGGATAACCTAGCGATTCAGTCCCGGGGGCTCAAGGGGCCGTTTTCCCTGAGAGCAACAGCCAGAGTCCCAGGGGCGCTCCTCCTGGACGAGCTGAGCTCATAGGCTCCCCGTGGCCGTCCCCATCACGTCTGCAGGGCAAGCCTGCCCCGTGGGTCAGGCCGGGGCCCAGGTCCACCCTGGAGTCCAGCTAGCACCAGGCCTGTCCTGGTGGTGGGAGGGGATGGGGCCCCTGAGGAGAGGCCGGGCAGTCCGGAGAGCCCCAGCCGCTCCGCGGAGTGGAACGAGAAGGGGAGGGGATACCCCGGCTGTTAGGACACGTGGCTTTTCCTGGAACGTGGCCCCCGGCCTTCTGGGGTCCCAGCCCTCTCCCCGGCGCTGAGCCCAGGCTGGGCCTGGGTGGGCCCTGCTTCCTCGTTCTTCTCCAGGTGTCCACGCTGAAGGGGCAGCTGCAGCAGGAGCTTCGAAGGCGCTCAGCCTCCTTCTCCCCGCCCTCCGGGCCCCCGGAGAACTGAGCACCTCTGCCGGCATCCTGGCGACGGGGCCTGGGGCTGGGCCGGACTGGAGGGGCGCCCTCATTGGGGTCCAGGGGGCCTGAGCCGGAGCTCGCAGGGGCGAGGGGTGGGGTGCCAGGGCCAGGATGGGGCTCCAGCCTGTCAGAGCCACCCCTTGGGGGCCCCCTCAGCCCCTTCCCGGGAGGGCCCCCTGAGGACTGGGCTGGAGAGACCTGCCCCCACTGACCCTGGGCGCAGGTGCGCTGGCCGTGAGGGTCGCGCCTGGGGCAGGCCTGCTGGCCACTCAGAAGTCTGTCCGTCTTAGTTCAGTGCTTGTCAGCAAGTTCCTCAGAGTTCAGAGTCACTGTATTTTTATACCTTTTTACAATGTTAACTGTTCAAAACTGTTGTGTTTTTTGTAACAACTCAATTTTTTAAAGAATGCTTTGTACAGATGTGTCCTTTTGCTGTTATTATGCCTCCTGGGAGGTGGGGAGACTGGAGGACCCTGGGGCCAGAGTTGGGGTCCCCTAGTGAGGGGTGCGCAGGGACGTGGAGGAGACTTTAGAAAGGCCCGTGGGGAAAGGTAAGGAACCTCACAGGACGGCGGGGTGCGGAGGCCGCCAGAGTCCTGGGCCACGCACCCATTTAACAGACGGAGCCGTTGAGGCTTGGGGCTGGGCCCAGCTCTGCTCTTCCCAGCTGAAGCTTTCTGCCCTTTTCTCTGGCTCCTCCTCAGGACAGGGTGCACCCCCGAAGCACCAGCAGGGCTTCCAGGCGGCACAGTAAGAAGGGCAGGCCTGGGCGTGGACCTGCGTCTGGCCTAGCCCTGCTGGGTGATCCCGGGCACAGCTGCTTAAGCTGTCAGCCTCAGGAAGGTGGGGACCTGCCTCCCAGGCCGGCGACAGGGGAGCACACACAGCACCTAGTCCGTGCTTCCAAGGAGACGTGCCTCTCAGCCCCCGGAGCCCAGCGGCATCAGGGTCTGCCCTGCCACTGACCGCTGTGGGCCCCAGGGGTGGGGAGTTACGGACTGACTCTCGGCTTGGTTTCCTGTCTGTAAGATGGGATGTTACCCGTGCCCACCGCACAGGTTAAAGGCTTAAAGAGGACTGTGTGCTGACCCTCAGACAGAGCCTGGTCTCCCTGTGCTTCTCAGAGGGTGCTGTTCAAACGGCCGGCCTGCTTCTGCCCTCTGAAATGCACCAGGCCTCCCTCCCCGCAAACGCCCTTGACGCCAGAGCCCACGACCCAACCCTGTAGCACCCTCAGGTGCCCGCACAGGCGGCCTCCACCCTGCCGGAGCCCTTCCCGGTGACAGGGGCCTCAGAGCCCCCGCAGCCCTGACAGTGAGGAGGCTGTGTTCGTAAACCTTCCATTTCTGATACAGCCTCCTGCAACGCACACAGAGCCCGGGGGCGGGGCGGTTGTCAGGGCCCACCTTTCCGGGCAGAGCTGAGCTGAGGCAGCCGCGAGGGGCAGGGCTGGCACTGCGGAGGCCACGGCCAGAAACGGCCCTTCCCCAGGGGGGCTGAGCAGCCTCGGGGAGGACACACAGGGTTGGAGGTCCGCGGCCATCTCCTCTGCACTCCCCACCGAAAAAGGGACTCCGTGTCTTTCGTAAAAACCTGTTTTTAATTTTGTATAAAACAAAGGTGGTCTACGCCCAGGGGCTGTAGGAGATTCAAGCAGACCAGCTGGGGTGGGGGGTCACCGCCTACCTTGGGGGGGGGGCGGGACGAGGGACACACGTCAGGGACCCAGGTCCCACAGAGCGCCCGGGACATCCCCCACCCGGGGGCAGAGACTGGCCCTTCGGGAGCCCCCTTGTGGCCCCGGGGGTGGCCCCAGGCTAGGGGAGCAGCCGCGGCAAGCCCCAGGCCCACAGCCCTCTAACAGGACAAGAAGAACGTCAGACGGGAGGAAAGCACCAGGTCGGGCAGAGCCTGGGGGCCCTGGGTCGGCAGGGGGCCAGCTCCCCCTAGCAGCCCCCGCAGCTCCGGGCACAGGCGGCTGCCACAGACTGGCACAGGCCGCTGCTGGCCAGCACGCCGCACTTGGAGAACTTGTCACGGCACAGGTCAGCTGTCGGGAGGGCAGGAAGGGGCTGGGGTCAGCACAGGGCCAGGTGAGGGAACTGCCACGCGCCCCAGCCTGGGTGACCGGGTTGTCTGAGGATGAGACGGGCCGGGAGGGGAGCCCAGCTCGGAGCCACGATGGATAAATAAGAGGTCAGGCAGGGGCTGGGGCCAGGGGAGGGGCGGGGTGGGGGCTGCCTACCCCGCAGGAGCTCCTCGTGGGCGCAGACCGTCCGGACGCAGATCTCCTTATTGACGACATACACGCGGCGGAGGCTGAGGGGACGGACCAGGAGGGCTCAGCCCGGGGAGGGGACCCCATGCCCAACCCCGGCTGGGGGCTCACTTCAGGATCACTGTCTGTCCCCACCCCACGGGGCTGGCTGGAGCTCCCGCCCCCTCACCTGTAGAAGCAGACCTCGTTCAGACACTGCTTGCAGGGCTTGTGTATGGAGTAGAGGCGGGTACACGGGTACTGCTCCTCGCGGCAGTCTGGGTGACACGTGGGGTCAGCGCGCTGCAGCTCAGGGCTCAGAGCTGGGGGCCGCCCCCAACCGCACCCCCAGGGGCCTGGCTCTCGGGGCCAGGAACCCCTGCACCCTCAGGCCCAGCCTAAACACACGAACACACACACTTACAAAGACACACATGCCCACGCACACACAGCACTGCCGGACCTTCCAGGCTGCCCAATTTTATCCAACACTTTTATACACATGTGAACTCACAACCACACCAAGAGGCCTATATCCAAACAGACTGAAGTTCAAACACAAACCTACAGCCACACACAGGCCCGGAAACGCACGGCAGCCTCACAGGAGGGCCATCATACGGGATGGGTCCCCCACACACAGGCCAGCGGGCTCCTGGCCGGGGCAGCCCCGAAAAGCTGGGCTTCCTGCCCCCCAGCACCACCTGCCGGGGGGACTTCCTGCCAGCCGCTCCCCTCCCTGTGTCTAGAGGCTCCTCCCAAGGCCACAGCCAGTCCAGACCCCTGCCCAGCACAGGGCAGAGGGGTCTCCCGGAGCTGCCAGGGGCCCTGCTGACCTCAAGCAGGGGCGCCTCTGCAAGGCCCCCAGCCCACCACCTACCCCAGCAAGAGCGAGAGGCCTGGCTGTGTCCAACCTCCCAGGCCCCCCACCCCCTAACTCCCGGGGCCCCTCTAACTCCCAGGGCCCCCTCTGTCTGACCTCCTGGGACTCCCCCACCCCCTAACTCCCGGGGCCCCCTCTGTCTCCGACCTCCCGGGACCCCCACCACCCCCTAACTCCCGGGGTCCCCTCTGTCTCTGACCTCCCGGGCCCTCCTCCACCCCCTAACTCCCGGGGCCCCCTCTGTCTCCGACCTCCCGGGACCCCCACCACCCCCTAACTCCCAGGGCCCCCTCTGTCTCTGACCTCCTGGCCCCCCCACCCCCTAACTCCCGGGGCCCCCTAACTCCCGGACCCTGCCCCGTCTCTCTTACCCAGAGGCCCCGGCTCCGTGGGCTCCGTCTCCACAGTCCCCGGTTCTGGAGTTAGGGGGGAGGCAGGCAGAAACCATTGGGACAGATGGTCCCGGGCAGGCTGGGGTCCCCTCTCCAGCCCTGGGCAGCCCTCCCCACCCCCAGGGTTGGCTGGAGCTGGCAGCCTACCTACGGTGGGGGCTGGGATGACTTCCTGCTGGACTTGCTGCTGGGACTGGAACTGGAACTGTTCCTCGGGTGGCCGAGGCGTCATCTCTGCCAGGAGAGGCGGTAAAGGGGTCTGCTCCCTCCCCCAGCCCCCGCAGGCCTCCACGGACTCCCCACCCCACTGCCTGTCCATGCCATCCTACCCTCAGCCCTTTACCTGGGTAATCATAGTAGTCCGGATTGTCTGGAAATAAAGATGTGGAATTGGTGGGGGTCAGGCTAGCCCCCAGGCACAGGGCAGCCAGGGCCCACAGCCCTGAAAGTCTGTCTCCCACCGCCCCACCTGACCCCCGGCCGAGCCACGCCAATCTAGGGAGCGGGCTGGGGGAGCCTGGGGGCGGGCGGCAGGCTTACCGATCTGGTCGCTGTAGTGGGTGTACTGCACGTGGTCTGGGTACGGAGGCAGTGGGTCCAGATCATACTGGCCCTGAGCCAGCAGGCCTGCTATGGGGAGACAGAGCTAAGTGGGTGTCCGGCAGGGAGAGGCAGCAGGGGCCCGGAGGACCCCTGAGGAAGGCAGAAGCCCCTCAGGTAGGCCTGCGAGATCCCCAGCAGACTCAGACCCACAGGATGCAAACGGCTTCCTTGTCCACAAAGGCCCTTACACGCCCCGGTCCTCAGCTGCCTCCCTGACCCGCTCCCCCATGCTGGCTCTTGGGCGCTCCTGCCTGCCCCAGGGCCTTTGCACTTGACTCTTCCTGGGCCTGACAGCCTGGTTAGCGTCTCCTTTGAAGCTCCTCCACTGAAGCTTCTGCTCTGCTCGGGGGCTTCCCAGGAGTCCACCTGCCAATGTGGGGGACCAGGGTTCGATCCCTGGGTCAGGAAGATCCCATGGAGATGGAAACGAACAACACCCACGCCAGTGTTCTGCACTGGAAAATCCCACAGACAGAGGAAACTGGTGGGCTATAGTCCCCGGGGTCACCAAGAGCGGGACAGGACAGTCACAGGGACAGGCGACTGCCCTGGCGGTACAGCGGCTAAGATTCTGTGCTCCCGGCATGGGGCCCGGGTTCAATCCCTGGTCAGGGAACAGGAGCCCACATGCCTCGACTAAGGCCACTGCAAAAGATCCCACGGGCCACAATGAAGCCTGAGGTTCCCACGTGCTGTAAGACGCGGCACAGCCAAAGAAATTAATATTGAAAGACAAGAGAAGACTTCGCTGGCCTACCCACCCACACCATCGCATCTTCCTGTTTATTTCCATCACAGCACTCAACACAACCTGGTGTTTATCACCTCGCCCTTCTCTAGACCAGCAGGGCAACACCACGCAAGGCAGGCATTTGCCCGCTAGATCACTGTGTCGCCAGGGCCTATCCCAGTGCCTGGCACAGAGGAGGGGCTCCAGAGATACCTGTTAAATGAACGAATGTTAGACCTGGCAGGCCCTTTGGGATCCCCACTGACAACTCTTTCAAGTGATGACCAGGGACCTCTCCAAGGTCAGGACTGTAGCTGAGCTGGCCCCAAAGGAGTGCAAATCCCAGGCCTTCAGACCCCCTTTCAGGGGCCTCCACTCCTGCACGGCGGCTCCCGGGAGGACCAGCCAGTAAGTGGAAAAGCGTGGACCCTGGTGCCTGGGCCTTGCCTGCTGCTGCAGAGGGTTGGGAGGCGCCCAGAGATGCCTCCAGACTTTGTGTGTGGGGGGGTGTTGCCAGTCCAGCCTGTGGTCCAAGGGGTAGGAGGCCCTGGGGTTTGGGAAACTGAGTTCCGGCCGCAGGACAAGACCTGGAGGCCAGCTCCCTGTCTGCACCCACGCGGGCGCCCCAACAGCCCAGGTGCCGCTTACCAGGCAGGATGAGCAGGAAGAGGGAGGCGGCTCTCATGGCTCTCAGTGAGTGGGCTGCGCCGGTGTCCGGGGACAGCTGGAGAAAGAGGAGGGGCGAGCTGCTCCCCAGGCCAACACCCCAGGGCTGCAGGGTCACTTCTGCTCCCGGAATTCAGCCTGGAGAAGGGGGGCCCAGAACAGAGGCCAGGCAGACGGAGGGTCACGGAGAGCGGGCCTCAGGGGCGGCGACCACTTTGGAGGATCTGTCCCTGAGAGCCCACTGGGCGTTCGGCACCTGAGGGACTCCAGAGCTCCAGAGCTGATCGTGACAACAGACCCTACCCTGCCTGCCCACGCTCCACGGGCATTTCTAATCCCTGGCCCTGCTCTCCCCGCCACACAGATGCCCACCCTCTGCTCAGCACTTCTCCAGGAATCTAGTGCCCAGACCACGACCCCAGGCCCATCCTTGGGACCCCAGTCCTGCCCAACCAACATCACAGCCCAGACTCAGCAGTCGGCCAGGCCAGACCCGCACCTGCTCCCAATTAGCCCAGGGCCCAAGGCCTCCTGCTCAGCAGGAAACCACATGACCCCAGGCCGGAGGGACGGCCAGGCCAGGCTGGGCCAGGCTCCCGCCCCAAAGACGCCTCTCCCGCCAGGCCTCCCAGGACCCGGCTGACTCCATCACACGCTCACGGGACTGAGGGCTATTTGTCTGCTGGGCAGGAAGCACTCAGGGCGGGGTCTGGAAAGCGTCTCTCCCGAGCCTGGAGGGCAGCGCTCAAGGGGACTGCGGTCCCAGGGGCTGTGGACCGCCTGAACGGTATGACGAGAGTAGTTACGGGGGGCGGGGCCAGGCTCTTGAAGCTGGAGAAGCCCTGGGTGAGTCCCCTCTCCGGTCTGGCCCCACGGTGGACTTGGCAGAGTCGACAAGTCCTCACGGCCAGCCCCAGCTCAGTGGGGGGCAGCCTCCAGACTGTCCGCCCTCAGGCGGCGGGGTGGGGGGGGCTGGGAGAGAGTCCTGGGCTCACCCACGGTGGGGGGGGGCCCACCCTCCCACAACATGAGAAGTACTTCCAGACTGTTAACTGGAAACCTGCCTGCCTACCCCTGCCCCCTCCAGGCGGCGGGGACTCAAAGGAGGGGGGGGGGACGGGGGCAGAGACCTGGTACCTCTCCTTCTGTAAGCCCCCCCACCCCTCCACCACCGGGTACCTCTCCTTCTGTGACCCCGGTCACCGCACACATTCCTCATCTCACTCCCCTCTCAAGCCTTACTGAGGAGGGAAGGGAGGGGAAGGGGTGGGGAAGGTGAGGCCTTTGACCCAGCTGCCCCGCAGGCTGGGTGTCCACTCTGAAAACTCTCGGCCTCCTCCTCGCCGGGGACCCAAGGCCTGGCGCTCCCCCAAGTCCTTCCTGTCCCCCATCTGGCTCCCAGGCGGGTTGGCGCTGTCACCACTTGAAGGCCCCACTTGGGGAGGTGGTTGGTGGGTTGGGTTGGGGTTCTGTCTGTTCCCAGAGCCCCTCCTAAGCCTCGAAGCCCCCCGCACGGGGCGCCCTGGCTCGCTGGGGGAAGGGGCCCCGGGCCAGGCCGTCTGGAGGAGAATCCGCGCGGAGGAAGGGGCCCCTCCAGGAGACGCGTCTGCAAGCGCGTCCAGACGGCGGGAGATCGGGCGGGGAGGGAGGCCGAAGCTGCGGGGCCGGGGGAGGCCCAGCGGGCCGGGGACGCACCCTGGGGGCCCGGCCTGCCCTGCCCTTTGTCTCCGTCCCCACCGCCCCGCGGACACCCCCGCCGGCCGCCACCCCTCTCCTCCGGGGAGACAAAAGCCGCCCCTCCCGAGGACCCAGGCTTCCCGGCGCTCTCTTACATCTGCTTAGACGGCCCCGGGGCCCGGGACCCTCAGCCCCTGGGGGCCCGCCGACGTCGGAGCCCGGGCCCCGCGCCGCCCGCCCGTGCCCCCTGCCCCGGCCCGCGCCCCCTGCCCGGCCCGAGCCTACCTGCGGGTCCCTGCGCGCCGCTCCGAGTCCGCGCGCCGCCGAGCCACCCCTCCGCCCCCCGCGCCCCGCTCCGGGCCCCCGACGGGGCGGGCGCCGCCCTCCCGCCCGGATCCGCTGGGTCCTAACGCGAGCGCCGCCGGGCCGCCGTGCTCCGGGAGGTGGGGGGCACGGGGCTGGCCTCGCGTCCTCTCGGAAGTTCGCACCTCGCAGGATGCGCCCCCGTCCTGTCCCCATCCCGCCTGGCCCGCTGTCAACGCGGTGAGGCGGGCGTACAGCCTCCGCCGGACACAGGACGGAGCCAGGCTCCCGAAGGGGACCGCGCGCCCTGCCCTCCGCTCCGGCTTCTCCCGGCTTCCAGGACGCCCTCCCGGGCCTCATGCGTCTCCCCAGGCAGCTCGCGGGCCGCAGCGGGCTTCCATAACCAGCGATTCTCTGGACCCACCGGCCACAGGCTACGGGGCCTGGCCCCACCATGTCCCCAGGACCCCAAACTCAGCGAGGATTCAAGTCCAGAATCACAGCCTCCTGACCCTCACCGCCCCCGGCCCCAGCCCCGGCCCCGGAAGGTGTTCCCTTCAGGGAGTGAGCCCACCACTCACACAGCTAACCCCCCACCCTCAGCCCGCTGAGCCCCCACTTCTAATCCTGAGTCCCTGATGCCTGCCATCTAGGCCTGCCCACGTGGCACTAGTGGTAAAGAACCTGTCTGCCAAAGCAGGAAACGCTGGTTCCATCCCGGGGTCCGTAAGATCCCCAGAGGAAGAAATGGCAACCCACTCCCGCATCCTTGCCTGGAGAGTCCCATGGACAGAGGAGCCTGGCGGGCTGCAGTCCCCGGGGTCACAGAGAGTCGGACGTGACTGAGCCAGTTAGCAGCAGGAGTAGGCCTTCCCAACAGGCCCGCCCTCACCCACTCACGGCGGACAGGGTGGGCGAGGGGAGGCTTCTACCCGAAGCCTTGCACGGGTGTCCCGAGGTACCTGGGAACAAGGCTGAACTCCCCTGGAGACCCCAAGGACCCAACCTTCACCGCAGTCCAGCTCTGCCTTCCCATTCCCTCTGCCTGGCCTCCCAACAGCCTCAGTGGCTTTTTGGCTGTTTCTCATCAAACCCCTTCCTCTACCTGCCACAGGGCCTTTGCCCAAGCTGTGTCTCACTCCTGCAACACTGATGAGTCGCTCCCCCGTCAGATGACAGATCAACCCCCCCCTCCTGAGCAGAGGCACCCCGTCCCCCGTCCCCAGCCATGGCCCCGGTGGCGCCTCTCCCCCCGAGCCCGTCCACCGCGCGGAGACCGGGACAAGCTCGGCTTCAGCCCATCCTCCGTTTTGCTCACTCAGCACAGAGCCAGGCTCAGAGCAGCTGTTCAGTAAACATGTGTGGAATGAATAAACTAACACACAGTGGATTCTCCTGGGAGACGAGCCAGGTGTGGGGGTTGAGGTCTCCTGCCTCTGGGGCCATCCTGCCTGGGCACAGGGGTCTAGGCCTGGCAGGGGACTCGGGCTGGGAGGGGGACTGAGACGCCCTCAGGCCCCCTTGCCTCGCCTCAGGCCACTTGCCCCTTAGACTCTGAGTCCTATCAGGCAGGACTGAACACAGTCCAGGGGTTATTTGCTCCCCAGTGCTGGTTTGTCAAATGAATGGGTGGATGAGTAACTACCTGCCCCCCACCCACTGCTGGGAGAACAGTGGGGGTTTTTGTCACTGGGAGCGCTCGGGACCCAGGGGCCCTGCCCAGCCCCCCCGCCCTCCCTAAGCCGCCCCTGCCCTCCCTAAGCGCCCCCTGCCTGCCTTAAGCCACCCCCTGCTGCCAGGCGCAGGCCCACTAGGGTGTGAGAAGGAAACGCCTGGCTGGTGGCTCAGTGGGTGAAGCACCCCGCAGGAGGGCGGGAGCCCCAGGTTGCATCCCCGGGTTGGGAAGATCCCCTGGAGAAGGGAGGGGCAACCCACTGCAGTGTTCTCGCCTGGACAATCCCATGGACAGAGGAGCCTGGCAGGCTACAGTCCACAGGGTCCCAAGAGTCGGACGCGACTTAGTGACTAAACCACCACCACGCTTGACAAAGGGGGACACTGAGCCCCAAGCTACTGCCTCTGGATATTGACCCCCAGACCCTCCACTTCTTCCACACGCCTCTGTCTTAGGGACGTGCGCACAGGTGGCAGCTCCTTCTGAGTGGGGTAGCAGGTAGGGCACTCTTGTCCCCATCTCCTTGGAGAGCTGCCCCTTCCCTGCCCGCCTCTGCAGGCGAGCACCCAGGCAGAGGTCTTGTCTTTGTTCACTGCTGTAGCGCTGTACCTGACGTGTACATGACTGCCCAGCGCAGGCAGGAGTGGCCAGTTAGGGGCAGAAGGGACTCACGGCCAGGCCTGGCGGTATCCTCCGGCCCCCGAGCAGCATCTGCCTCCTGAACTGCCGCTGAGACTCAGCGTCCGGCGGAGGGTCTGTGGATGCCCCTGGTGTCACAGAGGATGCCCCTCCACACCCCACGTCCTGGTCCTGTTTGAGCCAACATTCACTGAGCTCCCACGAGGGCAAGCTGGGGAGGGACCGCGGCTTCCGGGAATGAGGCTGGGGAGGGGCTTTTCTTTCCTGTCACCCCCGCCTAGCACAGATGACTGGATGACCAGCCGCATCTCTACGGCGGGGCTCGGCCAAGGCCCCACTGCTGGGATGACGTCAGGAGCACCCACCCTCCCCTGGGGGACAGTGTACATGGTTCTAGCTGAGCCTGAATCTTCATGTGAGGGAGGGGCTGGACCGCAAACACAGCCCAGGATGTGGCGGCTGGGAAAGCAGGGAGCTGCCCCCGTTAACGCCTCGTAGGCGCTGGCCTCCTCTGAGACATCCTGTTCTCTCTTGTCTCCACAGGAGGGTAGAAAGGTTAAGAGCGTAGACTCCCGGGTCAAAGTGACCTGGTCCCAGCTCTGACTATGTGCTGCACGACCTCTAAGCCTCAGGTTCCGTATCTGTAAAAGGGGCGCTGGGAACTCCTTGGTGGTCCAGTGGTTAAGACTTCGTGATTTCACTGCTGTGGGCCCGGGGTTTGATCCCTGGCTGGGAAACTAAAATGCTGCAAACCTCGTGGCACGATAAAAAATAAAACCTGAAAGAAGAAGGGGAGGAACGGTACTCCACAGTCCTAAGGATTAAATGACGATACATAAAAACGCTGAACAGAGCACTGCGCACGCGCGTGAGCTGGAACTATTACTGTCAGAAGAGGACACGGAAGCGCAGAAAGGGGCGCTCCACCGTCATTCGAAAAATTCAGGGGATGCCAGGAGCAGACACACGAGCGGGTACCCAGGTCTGTGGTGTCAGGCAGCAGACAGGCACGGCCAGGAAAATAGGATGACTTTATTTGCTACGTGGACAGCGGCTCTGCCTGGGGCGGTAGCCGTCATCTACATGGAATGTCCGGAGTGGGGACGCAGGTAGCTAGCGTCTCCCCGGGGGAGGCGGGAAGGTGCGGGCTCGGGGCTGCGGAGGGGGATGGCGGAGGGGCTCTGGGGTCCGGTCGAGGCTCAGAGGCAGCAGGTCCAGTGTGCAGGGCGCAGGCCGGCGGACAGCACTACCTGACGGGGCCGGCGGGGGGCGCTACTTTACGGGCCCGGTGGGCAGTGGCCACGGCCGCTCCGCCAGCTCCTGCTCCAGCTGCTTGAAGCGCTTCTTGGAGGCCCGTTTGGGCCGGAACTGCCGCAGGCAGCCAGGGAGGTACTGGTCCAGCAGGCTCTGCGGGGACAGGGCGGTGCGAGGGGCAGCTGAGGCCGAGGCCCCCCCACCTCCAGGGCCCCCCAACCCCAGCCCTGGGCGGGCCCCACCTCCAGCATGAAGGCCGCCACGACGTTGAAGGCGACCAAGCCCAGCAGCAGCAGCTTGAAGCGGGTGTTGGTGATGCTCTTCAGCGTCAGCGGCCCCTGCAGGGGCCCCGGGGCCAGCATGAGGCCCACCAGGACGGAGCCCAAGAGCACCAGGGCCGCCAGGAAGGGCACTGGGGGGGGGGGACGGAGCCCATCAGGTCAGGGGGCCCCGCGGGCACCAGCCCCCCAGCCCATCGTCCAGCACGCCGCCCCCGTCCAGCGCATCCCCCACGTCCAGTGCATCCCCCCTCATCCAGCGCGCCCCCACCGTCCGCGCTTCCCCCCCTCGTCCAGAGCGTCCCCCCCTTGTCCAGCGTGTCCCCGCCATCCGCGCGTCCCCCCCTCATCCAGTGTGTCCCTGCCGTCCAGCGCACCCCCCTCGTCCAGAGCGTCCCCGCCTCGTCCAGCGTGTCCCCGCCGTCCAGCGCACCCCCCCTCATCCAGCACATCCCCCCACCGCCTTCATCCAGCGCATCCCTGCCCAGCGCAGCAGCACCGTTGGTGTACAGAGGCCGGCGGAAGGGCGCCCCCTTGGACACGGCGGCGGCCAGGATGAGGTACTGGAAGCTGGACAGGGAGAAGACCACCGTGTTCTCGTAGTTGGGCAGGTTGTCCGGTGCGGGCACGGTCCCGTTCAGGGGCACGAACCTGGGGGCACAGCGCCTGGGGTGAGGGAACGCGGGGAGGGGGACAGGCCGCAGGGGGGACGCGGACCGGCTCCCGTTACTCACCAGGGCTGGGCTGCAGCCAGGAAGTAGCCCCCCAGCTGCACGCCGGCCACCAAGGCCACCTGCAGCAGCAGGCTGCCGAGCACCGGCCCGCTTAGCAGGGACCCGGGCGGCCGCGCCCGCCCCAGAGCCCGCGCCGGCCCTGTGCGGCTCATGAGCACGGCCACCGTGGTGGTGATGACCAGGTCCACGGCCAGGAACTGCAGGTCACCCAGGTTGGTGTTGACCTGCCGGCGGGGAGGAGGCAGGACAGCTCCCAGTCTGCTGGGAGGACCCACCCTGCCCTGAAAAGCTCTGCTGCGGGAGGCGTCCTGGCGCCCTGCCTCTCCGGAGCCCCTTGCGGGTCTGGGGAAGGTGTGCCCGCTGACCTGGGCGGCCTCCGTCTGATGGGAGCACCCAGCCTGAAGGCGGTCCTGGAAGACCCAGAGCTCCCACCCTCCCAAGGCTGTGGGTGGACACGAGGCAGAAGCCAGCACAAGGCTTCCGCTGCCCGTGGCATCACCTGCTTCTGGGGGGTGCTCAGTGTGTGCTCCCAGCAGAGAGGGGACGATGCCCGCTGGCAGGATGCTGGGGGCACAGCTGAGGTCCAGGTCAGGGCATGTGCGGAAACGTCGCTCTGTGGGAGAGAGGCCGCCGCCTCCTTCACCCCAGCCCGGGCTCTGCCTTAGTCTCCTTGCAGGTAGAAGCTCCCGGGGAGTGGGGGGGCGGGGTAACGCGAGCCCAGGACAGCTGCTCTGGTTTCTGAGGACCTACTGTGCACCAGGGGCTCAGCGCTTTCACCATCTCAGACAATCCTCGCCTCTGAGACCCACGGTGCCCACGCCACGTGGCTAGAGCAGGATCTGCGGCCACGCCAACTATCCCAGAACCTGCTGGCTCCTCACCCCCCGGCCGAGGGCCCAGGAGACGCTCACCGTGTATAGGATCAGCACAGAGATGAACTGGGTCAGGCTGTACAGGGCCATGTACTTGAAGACGCTGAACGACGTGTCCAGGGAACAACGGCCTTCCCTGGGGAGCGGGCATGGGTGTGGGGAGTCCAGGCCCCGCCCAGCACCCCCCCGGCCCCTGCCGGCACCCGGCCTGCCTTACCTGATGACCATGGGCACACACTCGATGCTGGCCACACTCGAGGTGAAGGGCGAGACCACCGAGGCCTCGGCCTGGGAGAGCGAGATGCCCACGTCCGCCGCCTTCAGCGCCCCGCAGTCGTTGGCGCCATCCCCGCACATGCCCACACAGTACCTGGTGGGACCGGAGGGTGGGCGGCCCAGCTCACCCGCCAGCTCTGGGCCCACAGGGACCTCTGTGGCTGGGACACGACCCCCCGCCCCGGGGCCTGCAGGCACAGCAGGGGGCTGGCTGCACCCCCTGCCCGCAGGGTGCCTGGGAAATGCTCGGGAATGGGGCGCCGTGTGCCCCAGCAAACAGGTGCAGTTAAGGTGTCTGCGGGGCCTAAGTTCACGGACGCAGAGGGCCGAGAGTACTAGGCCATTTTACGAAAGGGTCTTGAGCACCTGTGCGTTTCGGTATCTGCAGGGACTCTTGGACTCCGTCCCCCGCAGACATCAAGGGCTGGGGTGCCTGTTAGCAGGACGGACCCAGGGCCCACAGGCCAGCCGCCCCTTTCGGCCCACCCGCAAGCACTCACTGGAGCTTCTGCAGTTCACACACCAGCTCTGTCTTCTGCTCGGGCGCCATACGGGCAAAGACGGTGCCCTGGACCAACACCTGGGGGCGCAGGGAGGTGGGAGGGGCTGAGGCAGCCCGGAGGAGGCAGCTGAGCAGGCGGGGGGTGGGGTGGCCGGGGGACCCCGGGGCGGCCCTACCTTGGGCAGCAGCTTGGGGAAGTGCTTCACAAGGACGCCGAAGCTGGACCCGCTCAGGGCCAGGTGGCTGGACCGGGGGTCTGGCTCCATGGTGTAGCTGGCGGCCTGGTCAGGATCCTGGGGGCCCGGGAAGCTCAGCTCAGTGCCCCCTGCCCCCTTGAGAGCTAGGGCCTGGGGCAGGTGACACAGGGGTGGGGGCGTGGGGGGCTGTGGCTGGAACTCGGGGTCAGCCTCACCTGGGCCCCGTTTGTGGCTGCGAAGGACTCCACTGGCTGGAGCTCAAGGGAGGCAGGCTGGCCCTGCTCAGGGGGGGCGGCGTGGACGATAACCAGGTGCTCCCGGGGGCCCACCATGCCGCAGCCCTGGGCCACCGTGACCGCCGTCTGCAGGTTGTCCCCTGGGGGTACGGGGCAAGGTCAGGGTCCGGCTGCCGTTGGGGGGCCATCCTAACCCGACGTGTGTATAGCGGGGAAAACTGAGGCTGGACGGACTCCGTCCACTAGGACTGGCTGAGCGAGCTCAGGCAGGGCGCCAAGGTCTCTGAACCTGGGTCTCCTCATCTATAAAACTGTGTGTCAAAGGGCCTAGGAGAGGGCTTCCCTGGTGGTCCAGTGGCTAAGAATCTGCCTCCCAACGCAGGGTCACGGGTTTGACCCTTTGTCTGGGAAAGTTCCACGCGCCACGGGGCAACCGAGCCCATGCGCCGCAACCACAGAAGCCCACGTCTTGAGGCCTGCAAGCTGCGACCACTGAGCCCAGCGCGGCCACCGCTGAAGCGCGGGCTCCCGGAGCGTGTGCGCCACGGAGGAGCCACAGGAGCCCGCGCACCGCAGCGAGAGCCGCCCTGCTCGCTGCAGCCAGAGAGCCTGACACAGACCCAGAAACGACGCGCAGCCAGGACGTGGGCCAGCAGACGTTCAGGGTGGTCTCAGGGGAAAGCGGGGGAGTGGGTTCCAGTTCCACACGTACTATTTAACGCTGTGGGGTCTGCTGGGAAGAGTGTGTGTGTGTGGAGGGGCGGAAGCATGAGGGAAAGGACACAGACCTATTGAGCCCTTCCGTGTGTCTGTGTGTGTACATGTGTGTGTGTGTACGCGTGTGTGTGTGTGTGGAGGGGCGGGAGCGCAAGGGAAAGGACACAAACCTGTTGAGCCCTTCCGTGTGTCTGTGTGTGTACATGTGTGTGTGTGTACGCGTGTGTGTGTGTGTGGAGGGGCGGGAGCGCAAGGGAAAGGACACAAACCTGTTGAGCCCTTCCGTGTCCCCGAGTGCAGAAACAAAGACCCAGTGCAGCCAATAAGCAAACTAGTTAAGTTTTGAATACTGGTCTTAGGAGAGAGTGGGGAGCCTGAGTTCAAGTTCCACATATACTATTTAACGCTGTGGGACTCTGCGAGGAGGAGTGTGCACGTGTGGGACTCTGCGAGGAGGAGTGTGCACGTGTGTGTGTGTGTATCTGTGTGTGTGTAGGGGTGGGAGGACAAGGAAAGGACTCAAACCTATTGAGCCCTTCCGTGTGTCTGTGTGTGTACGTGTCTGTGTCTGCGCACATGTATGTCTGTGCACATGTGTGTACATGTGTGTGTACGTGTCTGTGTCTGTGAATGTGCGTGTGTGTACGTGTGCTGGGGTGGAAGGACAAGGGAAGGACACAAACCTGTTGAGCCCTTCTCTGTGTCTGTGTCTGTGTGTCTCTGTGTGTCTGTGTACATGTGTATGTCTCTGTGTGTGTGTGTCTCTGTGTGTCTGTGTACATGTGTATGTCTCTCTCTGTGTGTGTGTACATGTCTGTATACATGTCTCTGTGTCTCTGTGTATGTGTGTGGGTGTATGTGTCTGTGTGTACACATGTGTGTGTACGTGTGTGCATGTATGCATCTCTGTGTGTGTGTCTGAGTGGGTGCATGTGTCTGTGTGTACACGTGTGTGTGTATGTAGGTATCTGTGTGTGTATGTGTGTGTGTGTCTGTGTACATGTGTATGTCTCTGTATGTGTGTGCACGTGTGTGTACATGTCTGTGTGTCTGTGTGTGGGGGGTGTACGTGTCTGTGTGTACACATGTGTGTGTACGTGTGTGTATGTGTGCATCTCTGTGTGTGTGTGTCTGAGTGGGTGTACGTGTCTGTGTGTACATGTGTGTGTGTATGTGTACATGTGTATGTCTCTGTGTGTATATGTGTGTACATGTCTGTGTGTCTCTCTGTGTGTGTGGGGGTGTACGTGTCTGTGTGTACACCTGTGTGTATGTACGTGCATCTCTGTGTGTGTGTGTCTGAGTGGGTGTACGTGTCTATGTGTACACGTGTGTGTATATGTGGGTATCTGTGTGTGTATGTGTGTCTCTGTGTGTATATGTCTGTCTGTCTCTGTGTGTGTACGTGCGTGTGTATCTCTGTGTGCAGGGGCTGGAGGACAAGGGGAGGACCAAAACCCACTGAGCCCTTCTGTGTCGCCCTGGTTGGGGTCTTTCCTCCTCCAAGAACCGGGAGGCCGTCCGGGCTGACCTGCCCTTCCGCCCTCAGGGGCGCTCACCCAGCGGGTGGGTGCCCGGCTGCCACTCCTGCCTAGCCTTGCCTCCATCCTCCATCAGCTGGGGTGACAACTATCCCTCGGAGGGAACCGTGAGGATACTGGAAATGTCTGAAGAGGACCAGACCAGGAGCAGAAGCCCAGCAGAGATGCCCCGGAGCGGACACCGGGCACCCTGCCCTCTAGGGGCCCGCCCCGCCAGCGGTACCTACCTGTCACCATGACGGTGCGGATGCGCGTCTTGCGCAGAGCCTGGATGACGCCCGGCGTCTGCGGCTTCAGCAGGTTCCGCATGACCAGCAGCCCCAGGAGACTCAGCTCCTGCTCCACCGCGTCCCTGGGAGGCAGGTCTGGGTCAGAGGCCGCGGGCCACGTGCCTCCCCAGCCCCCACAGGGCACCGGGCCTGGCGTTGCATGAGCGAGGCGGGCGCTTGGTCCCCACCTGGGCAGTTGCTGAACGGCTTCCAGGCTGGCTGGGACGGGAAGCGGCTTGCCCGCGAGGGCCACCACGCGGTAGCCCGCAGCGGTGTAGCTCTGCAGCCTCGGGGCGAAGTCGGCAGGCACTGCCAGGGGACAGGCGGGTCAGGGGGCAGGGTGGGGGCAGGGGCTGGGCGCCCACCAACCTGCAGCCCAGGGGCCCCTTCACCTGTCGCGGGGTTGCAGAGAGTGGCCACCAGCTCGGGAGAGCCCTTGACGCAGGCCTCGGGCTGGGCGGCACCAGGCCAGGCCACCACCACGCTCATGCGCTGCAGCGCTGACAGGAAGGGGAAGCGGCCAAGGATGCTGACCGGTGCCGGGGGCTCCTGCAGGGCCGGAGGGCAGCTGAGGACTGACCGGTGGGCCCCCACACCCCCACGCCCCACGGGCACCCCCGAGACTCACCATGCCCTGCAGGTGGGGCTCCTGGGGCGGGGGTTTCATCACCGCCAAAACCTGGGTCCCACATGTCGCGTCTGCAGTTGGCCCCTCCTCCAGGACCTGGGAGGCAGACAGAGGATGCGGGCATCAAGGGGCTGGACGCTGGCTTGGCCTGGGCAGCCAACCCTTGGGCCCGGGAAAGAGGCAGTAGGAGAGGCTTGAGTTAGACCCGTGGAGGACTTCCTTGATGGGAGATCGGATGGAACAGACGTCACAAATGTGGGCTCTAGAGTTGGAAGGACCCGAGTTCAAACTCTGGCTTTGCCATTTACAAGCTAGTTGGTGACCTTGGGGGCTTCCCTGGTAGCTCAGAGGTTAAAGCGTCTGCCTACAATGCAGGAGACCTGGGTTCAACCCCTGGGTCAGTAAGATCCCCTGGAGAAGGAAATGGCAACCCACTCCTGTATTCTTGCCTGGAGAATCCCATGGACGGAGGAGCCTGGTGGGCTACAGTCCACGGGGTCGCAGAGTTGGACACGACTGAGCGACTTCACTTTCACTTTCACTTGGTGACCTTGGACACGTTATTCCAAACCTCCCCATCTCCTCCTGGTGAGGCAGCTCTTAAGCTCCCCCCCACCCCCAGATGAGGCCCCTGCAGCAGAGCGCTGGCACAGGGTCGGCACAGGCCGTGGCCTCTGCTGTTCTTGGTGGTGGGTGAGAGAGAGACCCCCTGGGAGTCCCACAGTGGAGACCAGGGGTCTCAGGGAAGGCCTGGGTACCCAGAGGCGGGGGCGAACCTGCTTGGGCTCCTCACCCAGCCAGTCGACTCCACCATCTTGAGGTCCATGGGGTCGCCCACCAGGGTGTCCCGCAGCCGGCTGAGGGTGTGGCAGGCGGCCAGTGCCCGGAGCAGGGGCCCCACAGGCAGGTGGTGGGGCTCCGAGACCAGCGGCAGGAACTCCTGCCCCTTCAGGGGCACCACACCCATCACATCCAAGCCGTCCTCAGTGAGGGTACCTGTCTGCAGGGGGCAAGCGGGCAGGTCAGTGGCGAGTCCTAGGTGAGCTGTCCTACTGAGCTGGGCACCCACGTCACCGCTGGGGGGGCCCCTGGGAGCCCCAGGAGCCAGGGCTGGAGCCAGAAGAGGTCTCTGTGCTCCTGGGCCTTTGGTAAAGCGGGTCCCTCGGCCAGGATGCCCCCCCAGGCTCCGGGGCTTCTCTGGCATCATTCCCTCCAGGGAGCCTGCTTCCTCGGGGCTCCCACCCACAGCCTCGTTATACCTTGCCACTTGTCCACTGTGGCACCAGAGGGCCTGGCTATGCCCGGCTCCCAGGGAGATGAAGGAATGAATGAATGGATGAATGGGGTGAAAGGATTCCTGCATTCCCCGCACTGTGCTTCAGAGGCTCAGTTCCACACTGGCCCTTTCACGAGCCTGGGAACTCTGCGATCTGACCACGCTCCACTCTTTCAGTTTACATAACACCCGGGGCTTCCCTGGGGGTGCAGCGATAAGAACCCGCCTGCCAGCGCAGGGACACAGGCTCGATCCCGGGTCCGGGAAGGTCCTACATGGCGTGGGCCACTAAGCTCGTGCGGCACAAGTACTGAGCATGCCCTGCGGCGGGAGACGCCGCGCAGAAAGGTGCCTGAGACAGGAGACGCCCCACAACGAGAAGCCTGCACACCGCCAAAGAGCAGCCCGCTCGCTGCAACGAGGACTCATCACAGCCAGAAACAAACCGCGCGGATACCATGCAGCCTGCTCACCAGGGCTGCCAACCCTCGGTCAGCCAGGGCTCCTCACTGTTTCCCATGGTCTGTTCCTCCAAGGAGCCAGGAGCCACATGGCGTACCCCCTCCGCCGGGCCAGCCCCGCTCTCATCGCGGCGGGGACAACCCCTCAAAGATCACTGCGGGACTCAAGGAGCCTCGACTGCCCTCTCTCTAAGGGCGTGCCCCCGCTGCCTCCTCCCATGTACCCCCTCTCTTCCCTCCCTAGAGCCCATCGCCATCTGCAGCTCTCCATGGTCCCTGCTTCACTCATCCTGGTGGCTGGCACATTTCTGAGGGGCTGACTGCCGGATCCCCCGTGTTGCCAGCAGCCCTGGGTACCCAGGGGCTTCCCAGATGGTGCTATTGGTAAAGAACCCGCCTGCCAATGCAGGAGACAGAAGAGACACAGGTTCAATCCCTGAGTAGGGAAGATCCCCTGGAGGAGGGCATGGCAACCCGCTCCAGTACTCTTGCCTGGAGAATCCCATGGACGGAGGAGCCTGGCGGGCTACGGTCCGTGGGGTTGCACAGAGTTGGACACGACTGAGCAATTTAGCATGCACGCTGGGTACCCAGTAGGCCCTCAGCGGTCTTCAAGCAAATTAGGTGATTTCAGACATTTCGCGTTTCAGAACGTGAGCACAACACAGGTGGAGTGGAGGGTGAAGGGCGCCTCTGAGTGTCTCCCTCCCAGGACACAGGGTGGGGGCCAGTGCTCAGAGCAGGGGCCACGGGCTGGCAGCGGGGACCTTGGTCAGCGCTGCGGGGTGAGGGGTGTGTGTGGGGGGCCCGACCGTGACGTCGGCGTCCCCGCGGCCCCTACCTTGTCGAAACACACCAGCCGGAGCTTGCCGCCCAAGTTGATGCGCGGCGGGTGGATGCAGAAGACGCCTTGGCTCTCCAGCCGGCTCTGGGCGTAGAGCGTGCACATGGTCATGGCGGCCGGCAGGGCGGGCGGCACGGCCACCGTCACCACGTCCAGGGCCCGGATCACGATCTCGCCCAGGGGCACCTGGCGGGAGGCGCTGTCAGGGCCAAGGGCCAGCCCGGGTGGGCCGTGGGCCCCCCCTGGAGCCCCCCAGCCCCCCAGGCTTACCTGGTTGCGGAGAAGGATAACAATGCTGTAGACGGTGCCGAGCAGAGCTGGGGAGACAGGAGGGGCTCAGCAGGGCTGGGCCGGGCTCCGGGCCCCTGCAGGGCGGGGGGCGGGGGGCCACTCACCCACGACTGAGAGAGCGGCCACGAACTTCATGCTGTGCTTGTAGAACTTGAAGCTCAGCGGCCGGGGGTGCAGGATGGAGCTCACCAGGCCCCCCTTGGCTGTGCAGAACCCTGGGAGGGGAAGCAAGGGTCAGGAGGGGTCACCTGGCCCGCCCCCACACCTCCCACAGCTCTGGGGGTCAGTGATCGCCCAGCTGGGGACCCACAGCTCCTGCCCAGACTTCACAGGTTTACTTGACACAGAACCAGTAACACCCGCTACAAGCTGGGTGGTTTACTTCACATCCAGATTGCAGCTCTGGCTGAAAAGAAGTCCAATCTGGTGACATTGGGACCCCTTCCCACGCGGCAGGGGCCTCCTGGGGAGCACAGGGCCGCTCTCTCCCTCAGGGGGTCCTTCCTTCTCACCAAGGTTCCGCCCGCTGCGCCCAGCCGCCCCCCGGCTCTGTGTCCCCTCTCCCCCGGCTGCTGACCCTGGTGTCCCTGCCCGAGTCCCCGCCTCGCACCTGTCTGCGTCACCACCGCCAGGACGTGGGGTCCTACGAAGGCCCGGGCCTGCAAGATGAGGGTCCCGCAGAAGAGTGTGTGCCGCCGGTGGGCCTCCGGGAGGTAGGGCGCCGGGCCCTCAGGCAGGGCCGTCTTCAGCACTGGGATGCTCTCCCCTGGGGGGTACATGGCATGAGGCCCAGGCGGCCCCCCACCAACCAGATCGAGCCCTAAGCAGAGAACAGTTACGGAAGCCCTGGGCCTCACTCAGCTCTTCTAACTGCGTGTGAAGGAGTCACTGCCCCCATTTCACAGAGAGGAACACTGAGGCCCAGAGCGCGCAGAACAGAGGCACAGTGAAGCAGTCTTGGCCCAGGAACCGTCTCTCGAGGGAGCCGGAAAAGCTGGGGGGCCAGGGTCGGGGAAGGTGCTGCTGTCTGTCCACTGGGGTCACTGCAACCAGCTCTGTCACTCATGTACTCAAACCACCACAGAGACTGACTCCGGCCCAAGCGGCTGCCTCGAGGCAGCAGGGCCTCCCCGGGGCCTGTGGGGCGGGAAGCCGTGAGGTCAGGACAGTTACCTGAGAGCAAGGGGGAAGAGAGCTCCAGCTAAGACGGTTCTGAAAGGCAGAGGAGCTCAGCGGCCGGGGTGGGGGGCAGCGCCCGGGGCAGGGGCTGACCTGTCAGGGAGCTCTCGTTGACCACGCACTCGCCGGCCACCAGGGCCGCGTCACAGGGCATCAGGCCACCCTCCTGGGGCAGCACCAGGCAGTCTCCGGGCACCAGCTCGCTGGAGTCCACCCACTCCTCTGCGGGCAAGCCGGGGGTCAGCAGGGCTGGGGGCGGGGCGCCACTGCCTCCTCCCCTCCCCCAGCCTCCCTCCTCCCCGGCTTCTTACCTCCCCCAGGCCTGCACACGCACACCCGTACAGACAGCTGGACCATGTCCCTCAGGGTCTGGCTTTGCTGTGGGCAGGCGGACAGCAGGGCGCGGGTGGGCGGAGGTCCCGGGGAAGCCTGCCCCGTCCCTGCTGCCCCGCCCACCCACCTTTCTGGTCCTGTAGACTGACAGGCAGATGGAGACAGCGGAGACGAGCAGGATGCACAGGGCGTACCAGTAGTAGTGGTCGGCCAGCCACAGCGCGATGCTGAAGGCCTGGAACCCATAGTAGGGGTTCAGTGCCTGGGGGGGCGGGGAGGCAGCGTCAGGGCCCAGGGCTCCCCGGGGGTGACCAGCTCCAGGCGGGGCCTCCTGAGCCCCAGAGCAGAGGGACCGACGGCTCCGAAGGACGGAAGGCAGACCGGCTCCTGGTCGGTCCCGCCCTAACTCCCTTGGCCCTGCTCCCTGCTCTAAGGGGACACAGGTCTGCAGGCCAGGCCCCCACCACGCACACTGTCCGCCTGTCACACAAGGGTGAGGGCAGCTCCGCAGGCCACTGCTGCCAGCTCCATCGTGCCGCAGGGGCGCTGGGGCACGGAGGGCTCAGTCTCTGCCTGACTCAGTCTCTGCGCGGCTGACGGCTGCACCAGGCCGGGCTCCGGGCCTCCCCTGTCTTGCCGGCGTCCGCCCCAGCTCAAGGGCCGTGTCAGCCCGTACTCCCGGTGTGTCGGGCACCGGCTTCCCTCCATCCCATGTGACCCTGCCCGTCTCCCCCAGACGGAAGCTCCAGTTCCTCGCGTGTGAAAAGTGTCTCTGCCACGAGGCTGTGGGAGCAGGAAGGTGGGCAATGCATGCAAGGACCCAGGCGCTGGAGCCTGGCTCTCAGCAAAGCGGGAGCCCTGGCCATGTGGTGTGTCATGGCCTCTGAGCCCAGCCTGGACCAGAACTTCCGATCCCTCTCCCTGAGCCGACTGGGGTAGGATCTGAGTCATCTCCACTGCCGAGAAGAGGACAGCAGGCAGGACCTGCCTCTGCTAAGGGGCCCAGAGAGAGCAAGCCCCCGGTCCAGGTCACACAGGGCCAGAGCTGGGGCGAGGCTGGGACAGCCCTACCTCGTCCACCAGCAGCTGGGGATAGGACTTGACCGGGACGCTGATCACGTTGGGGCCATAGACGGCCTTCCTGTAGGTGGGTGACAGAGCCGTCAGATGGGAGGCGGGCAGCTGGGCCCTCCGGCGGGGATGGAGGGCCCCACTTCACAGCCGGGGAGACTGAGGCCAGGGAAGGCAGGAGACTGGAGGCAGGCTACACCCCAGGGTGCAAGACAGAGGCCCAGCCCTCAGGCAGCTCCCACCTCACGGTGTGGTCCTGCAGGCTGAGGCCAGCGCTAGAGCGGCGGAGGTCATCACAGGTGCGGCTGTGGTCCAGTAGGCTGGGGGAGGGGAGGGGGGCTTGAGCAGGCGGCGGGGGCTGAGTGCCCCTGCTCCTGGACCACCTCTTCCACCCCAGCCCCCTGGAGAAAGCTCGTCCCACACTAATTCTGGGCTTGAAAGAAGTGAGTGTCAGTCGCTCAGTCATGCCTGACTCTTTGCCACCCTGTGGATGGCAGTCCACCAGGCTCCTCTGTCCAAGAACACTGGAGTGGGTTGCCATGCCCTCCTCCAGGCGATCTTCCCCACCCAGGGATTGGACCCAGGTCTCCTTCATTGCAGGCAGATTTTTTACTGCCTGAGCCACCGGGGAAGCCCTAACTTTCCCCTTTTGTTCCTCTGATTGGGCCTCAAAACCTGTCACCCAAGAAAAACAATGAGAGATGATGAAAATACTTAGCAGGGACAACAGCTGCTATTGTTCAGGGACATTTAGTGCCGCTATTATTTACTGACATCAATGCCAGAATGAGTAAAACATGCATAACATATTTTAAGCATTGTTACAAGTCCTCCGTTAACAGTTTGTGTGCCTGCTGCTCTGAGTTTGAAATACACACACACATATATATATATATAGATAAAGTTGGCATAAATTTTGTTAAAGCAACTCTTAAAAAAAGATGCCGCCTTAGGTAGGTCACTTAGCCTCTCTGGCCTCAGATGTTCACGTGCAGGATGGAGCCGGGGACAGCACCACGTCCCGGGGCTGCGGGTGGGGTCGATGGGGGAAGGTCTGCACAGTGCTCAGACACCGACTGAGCCACAAACACGGCTGTGACTCCTGGTCTCTCCCAGCGGGGGCTCCTGGGGCATCCGCACGCCCGCGGGGCGCTCACCCCTGGGCGCGCTGCCTTTTACTGCAACCACGTGTGGTGGCTTCAGGGTCCTCCTGGCTGTGTGAGCACGCTCTGCACACGGCCCAGGAAGGCCAGAATCGTCCCCGAGGTCGCGCACTGGGTGACCAGTGACGGCCGGGAGAGGACGGGGACGGCCCCCCGGTTTGCTCCTTGGGTGAGGGCACCCCCAGGCATGTGCGCGTCACTAGCTAAAGGGACCCCTGAGGCCTGCGCCCGGGGCGCCCACGACGAGCCCACCACGCTGCCTCCTCTTCCCTGCCTCCTGTCCCCGGCGTCTCCTGGCGTCACCTTCCAGACTCCCTGCACCTGAATCCTGTCTTGCGGTCTGCTTCTCGGGGCTCAAACTCAGACACAAAGTGAGCTTGCGTTTCCCAAGCCCTTAGTAGGTGGCAGAGCAGCTACAAGACCCAGCTCTGCGCCAGGAGGTCCGCATCCAGCGCTGCCACCGTGGGCCGGGTGCTGGGTCAAGCCTTGTGCCCCAAGTGCGTGCTTTGCATTCTAAACAGCGCTAGGATGGGGCTTCTTTGGTGGCCCAGCGGTTGAGAGCCCTCCTGCCAACGCAGAGAACACAGGTTCTAGCCCTGGTCGGGGAAAACCCCACGAGCCCTGGGGCAACCAGGCCTCCCGCTACAAAAGAAGGCGCCGCCCTAACTAGAAAACAGCGCCCCCAGCGGCGAAGACGCAGCACAGCCCGAAATAAACAACCGCAGTAAAACCCGGGACTCGAGGCCAGAATCCCCTTCACGACTTACTTAGAAACAGAAACACTGAGGCCCTAACAGGCTCCGTGACCTGCCCGGGGTGGCGGGGGTCGAGGCCTGGAGCTGAGAGCGGAGTCCACGCGGGGCAGCCCCCCACCACCTCCTCTGCCCGGCCCAGCGCAGCCGCGGTGCCCACCTGACTTGGCGGAAGGCCTGCTGGGTCTCCATCCAGACGTAGCGCTGGCCCCGGAAGACGTAGTAGCGCAGCCTTCGCTGGAGCGGGGACAGAGAGAGGTGTGCGCGTGGGGGGGGCGGCGGAGACGGGCGAGGCGCGGGGGTGTGCACCTGGGGGGCGGGCAGCAGGCGGGGCGGCGGGAGAGGGGTGGGAATGCAAGAGGTGATCCAGCAGGGACTCCCTGGGGCTCCAATGGCTGGGACCCCTCGCTCTCAACGCAAGAGCCGGGATTCCACCCCTGGTCAGGCAACTTCGAAGAGATCCAGCGTGCTGCAACTAAGGGCCAGCACAGCCAATAATTAATTTTAAAAAATGAATAAAAAATAAACTAAATTCAAAATAAGAAAGGTGATCAGCCGGTATCCTGGCCTCTTAGGAGAACCAGAGGTGCCTGGAGCACAGTGGAGGCCAGCTCTTATAGCAGAGGGTGTGAAACTGGGCCCTGGGACGGGCAGGGCGTGTCCGGAGCCCTGCTGTCCACTTACCGGCTCTTCGGGCCTGTGGAGCCCCGTGGTGTCCTTCCAGGCGTCCTCCGGCTCTGTCCCCACAGCCGCCTGGCTCCGGCCGTCCTCTGCCCGCGTCTGTGGGGGTGGCTGCAGGCTGCGGAGGGGCTGGGGTTACTGTGGACCCCGGGCCGGCCCAGCACCCCCCTGTCCCCACCACCCGGTCCCCACCCTGGGACGGGAAGCCCGGGTCGGTGCCTTCGTGGGAGGAGAGTGGGAGCAGGGCTCCTTGGAAGGGGGACGAGGCTGCCTCACCCGTCCGCACAGATGTCTTCCGTCTGCACTTGGACCGTACAGAGCTGCCACGAACTATCCTGGAACACGGAGGCATGGACTCGGTCCGGGAAGCGATCCCTTCCCTCCCCGGTCCCACCCCACGGCCAGGTGGTCCCCGATGGAGGAGGGAGGGATCAAGGATCTGGGGGACCTCCTGCCCTGCCCCATCTGCCCACTGCTCAGATGGGAAGGCTGAGGTCTAGGGAGGAGATGCTCCCGTGTCAGGCCCCACAGAATGTCAGCAGCCAGGCTGCAACGGAAACCCAGGCGTCCTGCACCCCCGAGCCCGACACACCGGCACCCACCCGCTCCAGGCTCGCCCCGCCCCGCCCACGCACCTCTCTGTCTCTTGTTTCGATGACGAGTGTTTCGGCGCGGGCCAGGGTGCAGGGCCGGAGCCGCAGCCGCACCCCCCACAGGGGCTTCCACCGGAACAGCAGCAATGGGAGCCCCGCCAGCATCCAGACCACGGCGTGATAGCTGATGGTTCTCCACGGACTGCCACAGTAACCGCTGAGCCTCTGCGCGGCAGGATAAGGCCAGGGCGGCTGGGCGGCTGGGCGGGCTGCCCCACCCCCACCCGGGCTCGCCGGCCCCTCCCCGTCCACATGCACGCGTGTTCAGTCACATCCGACTCTCTGAGACCCCCCAGGTCACGACCGCAGCCCGCCAGGCTCCTCTGTCCGTGGGACTTCCCAAGTTAGAACACTGGAACGGGCTGCCATTTCCTTTCCGGGGGACCTTCCCGACCCAGAGATCGAACCCACGCCTCCCGCGTCCCCCACAGCGGCAGGCGGGTGCTTAACCACTGCGCCCCGGGGACCCTCCCCCCCCACCCACGTACCACGGATGAAGCTGAGGAGCTGAGGGGATCTGCAGATGTCTCGATCGTCAGGGTCCCATAACCGGCGGGCGTGCTGCCCACGAGCGGGCTGCTGTCTGTGGGCAGAAGGGGAAACGTCCTTAGTGGGGGGCTCCTCCTCCTTCATTAAACACAACTTAAGCTGATACACCCAGCAACTTGAGTCTTCCCGGCTCTGTTCTCCATGTCCTGCTGGCTCTCGCTCACAGCGTCTTTCTTCCTTGTGCCCCCGCTGATTTCTGACTGGCTGTGGCCCAGAGTCAGGGCCCCGGGCCCACCCGGCTTTGCCAGCACCCACACATCCAGCCGCTGGCTTCCTGGGAGCGCTGTGCCCCACTTGGCACCTGGTCTCCACCCCAAGGGCAGGGACAGGGCTCTTCATCCTTGATTAACCTTCACGCCCAGCACAGGCCTGGCCGTGAGAATCCGCTCACACTGAGAATCCGCTCACACTGAGAATCCGGACCAATAAAACGTTAAGGGCAGCCTCACTGTGAGGGTGAAATGAGGGGGAGAAGGGAAGAACCCCATCACTGGGGGTGGGCTGGGGGCGGGGAATGAGCTGAGCAAGCCCCCAGGGCCCAGGTGAACAGCGGGCAGCTTCCTTCTGTGAGGAAGGGGCCCATTTTAAAGATGGGTAAACTGAGGCTCGGGGAAGCATGGTGGGCATTTCTACTGCAGAAATCATTCTTCTCCTGCTTCCCCTACTGTAGAGCTACGGTCCTAGCAGAGCAGGCAGACAGGGGGCGATTTGGGGCCCTGGAAGGGGTAGGACTCACGGCTCCCAGCCTCTGCCAGGGTTTCTCCAACTGTGGTCCCCAGACCTCTTGGAGAAGCTGTTAAGACATGACAATGCCCGAGCCCCTCCCAGACCCGCGCGCATGAAGGCGGTGGTGCTGGGCAGCTGCATGCTTCCCGGGAAGAGCTCGCTGCAGGGGGTGGGAAGCCAGGCAGGTTGGGAGCAGCCTGCTGAGTTTCTGGGCTCCCTTCCCCGCCTCTCCAGACAGAACCCTGCAGAGGCCTGAGCTAAAGGTCCCACCCAACAAACCCAAGGTGTCCCAGGCAGCTGATCCCGTTGCAAGCCCCAGCCCCTCAGGGGCTCTGCCCCCAAACACTCAGGTTTCTGCAGTTGCTCCAAACCCCAAGGCAGCCAGGAGGGCCAGCGTTTCCCAAAGACCCACAACGTGTGAGCTCTGTTCCCGTTGCTTCTTATGTGAGTAACACAGTGACCCTGCCACGTGAGCACAGTAACTACCCCCTTTTTACAGAAGAAAGTTAGGCTCAGAGACGTTAGGTAGGATTTTAAAGCCCATGAGATCAGACCAGACAGTCTATTCTTTCCTCTTCCGGCCCCCACGCCTCCACCTAAGGATGGTGATAATAACTACTACAGTAATGACCAGTCAGAACTGCCAACATCCATTAAGCACCTCCCGGGTGACAAGACTGGGTTGAACCTGCCGCAGGAATGAGTTTTCACTCTCCAGCAACACGACGAGGAGCTGCTTATCTTTCCCGTGTGAGCAAACGGGGGAACTGAGGCTGAGCCACAAAGGCCCCCAAGCGACGGCGGAGCCAGCAAGTCACAGCCCAGATCCTGTGTTCTGGGGGCAGTGGGCACCATCGGAGAGCCCGGCACACGCCTGGGCTGCCTGAAGCCTCTCTCAACAAGATGACTCAAAACCCACATACACCCAGGCTCCACCACGGCCAATCCACCCATCCACTGGGTGACTCAGAAATCTATGGAGCTGCCACCAGCTCCAGGAAGGGCCTAGTCTGGGGAATACACACAGACACACACAGAGACACACACAGAGACACACACACAAAGAGACACACACAGACACACACACACACAGACACACACACACACACACACAGACACACACACACACAGACACACAGATGCACGCACACACACTTGAAGCCTGCAGCTCTCAATCACCTGGGCCTGGTCAGCCTTCCGCCCCGGGGCTCACAGAGACCCCCGGGGGTGGTCCTGTTTGCTTCCTGGCCCCAACCCAGTCGGCCTCTGAGGGAGGCTTGTCAGGACGTCATTTCCACCCGTCCCGATGGCAGCGCAGACAGCAAAGGGCCCAGTCCTCTGCTCTCTGTGGGCGGCCCTCCTCTCTCTGCGGGCCTGTGCGCCTCTGTGGCTGCAGGTGGGGAGCAGGCGGCTCGCCCTGGCGCAGGACACTGGGCACTCAGGACCCATCCAGCCTGGCGGCCCGGCTCTTGGGGCCTGGGCCCCCGGCAGGCTCAGCCCTTTTCCTGTTCCTGCTTCAAAGACCACAGTCCCTGCTGGCCTTCCCATCAGAGCCCCCGCCAGCCCTGGAGACCCGCCTCCTGAGGGGGCAAAGCGGGTGGTCTCTCCCCTTCAGGGCTGACCACAGGTATAAGGGGAAGAGCACCTCAAGGGGGAATTCCCTGGAGGTCCCGGGTTTAGAATTCTGTGCTTCCTCTGAAGAGGGCACTGGTTCAATCCCTGGTCGGGGAACTAAGATCCCCTGCAAGCTGCAAGGTAAAAAAAAAACCCAAAACCACCACCACAACAAAGGGGGCTGACACAGGCCAGGCACTGTTCAAGGGCTTGACACACTTCGATTCACTCATTCCTCACCACACTGTCAACTGGGAACTGCTTTTATCCCTATTTTACAGATTAAGAAACTGAGGCCCGGAGGGGTGGAGTAAGTCGCCCAAAGGGCATGCAGCCAGCGGGTGGTGGGATGTGATCCAGGCAGTGTGATCGCAGGGTCCCCGCTCTTAACCGCAGCACCATGCCTGCCATCACTGCTGTCCCCATTGGTGACCTTTCACAAGGGCCTCAGCCTCTCCGGCTTCCCCCTCTCCAGGATGGTAAGCCCGAGGCAGCCGGCCCAGGGGGTGTTTGAAGTTCCTGAAGCGTGGCCTGCAAGTTCCTGAAGCGTGGCCTGTGCAGGAGGGCGTCACCAGCTCCTCTGCCAAGGAGGTGTGGCTTCTGCCCCGACCCATTTCTCGGGCTCCCTTCCACGCTCCCATCGACCCGTCTGAAAACCCATAGCTGTGCGTGCAGCAGCCACTCCGCGGCCTCCACGCCCCGGCCAGCGGCCGGGCTGGGGACGGGGCTGCAGCGTGGTGCCCACCAACTTGTCTTACAACTGGAAAGGGCATTACTCCAAAGTCCTCTCTGCCCACTTCCCGCCTCCGCTGAGAGCAGCGCGTCAGGCCTGCACAGGCGTCACCCGCTCCTGCTTACAGCACCTAGAACCTACTGAATGAACGAATGAGTGAAAGGCTGCAGACCTCGGCATAACAGGGCAGGGAAGCAATGGGCAAGGGTCGCTGAGTCCCTCTCCAGCCCTGGGCCAGCTGGCAGGTGCAGAGGGACCAGCCTCGTCTTGAAGGGCCCCGCTAGAGCCCACCTGGAGCTGCCCTCACCATCTCGCTTCCCCCGGGATCTAAACAATGTTCCCTCTGGAAGTTCTTCCTTGTGTCTATCACACACTCATCACTTCTCCCAGTCAACCTAGGGAAGGAGGAAGGCAGCTTGAAGGAGGAAGTCACATCTGTGGAACACTCTAGATTCCCAGCAAGGTCAAGTCCAGGGCCCGCTTTTGCAGGACACCTGTCAAAATACTCAGGAGGCTTTGTTTATATCTTCTCGCGTCTCAGGCTCCCCAGGGATGGCACAGGAAGGTCAGGGCAGCGTCTGATCTCTTTCGGGACCACTAGCTGCTTGAGATGAGCATACTTTCACAAATGACGGCATTGCTCTTTTCAATAACAGCAACCAATCTTCATGCGTAACCCTCTGAGGGAGGGGCTGTTATCATCCCACTTTACAGCTGGGGAAACTGAGGAACACAGCTTCAAGGTCCCTTGCCCAGGCTCATAGAGCTTGAAAGGGGTGAAGCTGGAAATGAGTGGGTCTGAATGAACACATTCCTCCCGTTCACCCTCACAGCCACCTCTCAGAAAGTAAGGATTAGGATCCCCATTTCAATGAGGCTCAGGGAGGTTGATTAACATGTCCAAAGCCACACAGCTCTGAGTGGTCAAGACTAGACTTGAACCTAGTCTGATTCCACAGCCCCGGGGCAATGCCACGAGCACTGCAGAGCTGAGGGCTGGAGTCAAAACTATTTGGGAACCTCTTGTTTCCTGCGGAAGCATTGGTTTCCTGCTGATGACCCGGCGGAGGCCCAGGGCAGCCTCCTCCCTCGCTGCCCTTCTCCTGCAGCCCAGAAGCTCCTCTCCCGGGCCAGGCTGAGTCAGGGACAACCTGCCAGGGGCTCCCTGACCTTTGGATCTGGAGTCCAAGAGCCACAGTCCCTCAGCCGGTCTGCGCTCTAGAGTCAGGGCTGGGGGAGTGAGGTGGGAAACAGAAGGGAGGGGCCTGAAGGGTCTGAAGGGGCAGAGAGGATGCTCGGGTGTTGGTGGCCCTTGGCTGGGAAATGAGCACTCTCTAAACACCGGAGGTCTACTGGTCCCCTTCGCAGCAGACGGGATTTAAACTAGGTGGTCTCCAGACACACGGCTAGGAACAGGTGACTTGGATGGTGTGGTCCGTGGACAGGGGCACTGAGGCTTCCTCTGGAGGCCTGAAGTGACATTTGTACCCCAGGGCACTCCAGTCCAGAGATTCAGGAATCCTTGGCTCCTCCAGCTCCATTCATTTACTCAGCCCAAAGGAACACCTGCTCAGAGGCCCGGACGCAGCGACCTCCACGCCTCTCCCATCTGGACGCCAGTCTCCGCACGGGGAGGCCCGCGCCCGGGTTAACCCCCTGCACGGCGGCGCCGGGCGCTAAGCCGCCCGGGCTTTAGGAAGGCACCACCCCGGGCTCCCGGCCTCTCTGGGATCTGGAGTCGGGGCGGGGGGTGCCCGGCTCGGGGCTGTCGGGGCGGGGGGGCCCGGCGCGGAGGTGTCCGGGGGCCGCTCCCGCGGTGGGGGTCTCTCAAAGACAGTGGACCGCGCCCGGGTCCCTTCTGCCCCGGCGGCGCGCTCACCTGCGCTCATGGCGGCTCCTCGCGCTCATCGCCGGCGCGGCCGTCGCGAGGCCCTGCGGTAGGGGCCGAGGCGGAAGGCCGGGGGCGCGGGGCGCGGGGGAGCTGGGCCGCCCGCAGCACCTGCAGGACCGGGAAGAGGGAGCGGCGGCCACCGTGCCGCAGTCGGGTCTGCGCCCCCCGCGAGCCCCGCCCCGCGCCCCGCCGAGCCCCGCCCTCTGCGTCCACGCGCCCCGCGGGCTGCCGGGACTTGTAGTCCGAGCCGGCCTCGCCCCGCCCTCTGCGTCCGCGCGCCCCGCGGGCCGCCGGGACTTGTCGTCTGAGCCGGCCCCGCCGCGCGCAGGGCCTGGGCGCCCGGAGACAGAGGCGAGGACCCTGGGGCAGAGGCGCACAGCGAGGGGAAGACGGGGAGCCGACAGGACGACCCTCAGACGCATGAGCACAGGCGCACTCAGAGAACTAGTCCACAGATGCACGTGCGAGTGCGCAGCCCTGCCCTGCCCTCCAGATTCGCGTGCAGGGTTGTGACACAGCTACACGAGGGCACCCGGGGAAACAGCGCGGCCTTGTTACACAACCACGTCAGACACACGTGGGTTCGCATACACAGGCCAGACTCCCGGAAGGCAGACACAGCTCAGATTCACACACAGAGGTGATGCTTAGATACCAGACGCCCACACCTGGGAGCCCGACCCTTAGCAGACGCACAGGTAAGACCAGGCCGCCATCCCGCCTCTCCATTAGGTACAAGGCACGCTGGTTCAAGCTGCGCCCCCTCTTCTAGGCTCTGTGACCTTGGGCAAGCCACTGGGCCTGGGTCTCAGGTTTCTTTCTTTTCTTTTTAAAGCATAGTTACATTTTATTTATTTATTTTTTGATGTGGACTATTTTTAAAGTCTTTATTGAATTTGTTACAATGTTGCTTTTGTTTTATGCTGCTTAGCTCCCCGACCCAGGGGTGAAACACACCCCACCCAAGTTGAAAGGCAAAGTCTTAACCGCTGGACAACCAGGGAAGTCATTTATTGACCTTTAGGAGGGTGTCTGACGTGAGCAATACCTGCTTGATACTATTGTGAGGCTTACAAGAGGAAAAGTATCTAAAGCACTTGGGACAATGTCTGGCACCACTGGATAAATGTCAAAGGAAGAAGGCACACCTGCCCAGAGACTCACAGGCTCAGAGACGCCCCTGCAGAGCGCGGGGCGGCTCGGCAGTGACGCACAGAATGCTTCTGACGTGCCAGAGGAATGGCAGGGTTAGGGTTAGGGCTTCCCTGGCGGTCCAGTGGTTAAGAACCTGCCTCGCAGCCCAGGGGACACTGGTTTGATCCTGGTCCAGGAAGATCCCACGTGTCTCGGAGCAGCTAAACCCACACAACACAACCACTCAGCCTACATGTTGCAGCCACTGAAACCCGTGTGCCTAGAGCCCGTGCTCTGCAACAAGAGAAGCCGCCGCAGAGGGGCCTGCGCCCTGCAACGAGAGAGACGCCCCACTCAACCAGAGGAAGCCTGGGCGCAGCAGCCAAGACCCAGCACAGCCAAAAATAAATAGATAAGAATTTTAAAGTAAAGAAATAGAGGCATAACCTGGATCTCAGAAGCCTCACAGCATACTGCAGACAAGCCTGCACAGGTGGGAACAAGGAAGCCCGGGAAAAGCACCAGGGCTCCGGGCTGGCATGCGGCGTTAGCACGTTGTCCCATCGCTACAGGCTCAGACATGGTGTCCCCTGACCTGGGGGTCATGGCTTCTGGACTAAGGATCTCCAAAGGATTAAAGACCCCGGGCTCCAGGGCAAACCAGGAAGGGTCACATAGAGACCAGAACTGGGCCCAGTGCATCATTACGCATTTCTGCAATGCCAGGAGCTGCTCTCGGAGCTGGGAACAGAAGGGTGAACAAACAGACATGGGCGGCAGCCAGGGGCCAGCAGAGGAAAACTCCAGAGTAACCTAAAGGGGAAAGGGCTGCAAGGAGACAGAGCTGTGATGAGGAGCACTGGTGCGGGGAGAGACTCCAGGGGAAGGCAGAGAAGGCCTTGGCAGTGTCTGATACATACCGGAGACTCCGTCCATACGTTTGATAAAGGGGGCGGTGTTGGCAGGACTTGCTGATGAATGGGAGGTGGAGGTGCAGGTGTGGAATCAAAGGTGCCTCTCCTCACTGAGTTTGCTCTGAGCAGGTGGGGAGCAGTGGCGCCATTTGCTCGGCTGGGGCTGGGGGAGCAGGCTGCCACCGGGGGGTGGGGCCGGCTTCCCTCGGTTCAGGTGAGAAGACCCATTTCTTCTGCAGACTCTCCAGGGAGGGCAGCCTACTCCTCTGAGCCCCCATTTCCTCCCTCAGAACTTAGTAGGTGCCTGTGCAGACCAGTTAACCAGGGAACCCTGATTTCTGTGGCAGGCTGGATGGCTGGTTTTGCATAAATGACTTGTTCAGATGCCCCTACCAGGAGACTGTGTGGTACAGTGGCAAAGGGCTGGGCCTGGCCCCGGGGAGACCTGGGTTTGGATGTGCATCAGCTGTGTCTACTGTGAGAGCCTTAAAAAGTCACTTTCCTCTCTGAGCCTCTCTCCTCATCTGTGAAATGAACTCTTGAAATGAGGTGGCAGGAGCCAGCTGCTTTCATGAGACCCTGGCACTGGACTAAATCTTCCTAAAAGCAGGGGGCTTGGGGACTGCATCTCAAGATTTGTCCCTTATTTTTGATATTGCTCTTTAGGGCTTCCCTGGTGGCTCAGATGGTAAAGAATCCACCTGCAATGCAGGAGACCTGGGTATGATTGCTGGGTTGGGAAGGTTCCCTGAAGAAAGGAATGGCCACCCGCTCCAGTATTCTTGCCTGGAGAATTCCATGACAGAGGAGCCTGGCGGGCTGCAGTCCACGGGGTCACAAAGCCGTACACGACTGACTAACTCTTTCAGTTTCGCTTGGCATTTAAGAGACTGCAACCTCTGAACCATCTGGGAAGGAGACACACCTGCCACGTGGTCCACGGTCTTTATGGGAGGAGGCCAAAGGAGGCTTCCTTCCAAACCACAGAGGATCTGGGAGGCCCTGCATCTGCCCAGGGTCACCTTTGGGGAAGCGGCTCTTCCTGTGGTCGTCAGGCGGTCTGTGGGCCAGGACCCAATGAGGAGGTTCCCTTCTGTGGCTGCTGCTCCCTCGGGGACCCACAGGAAGGACATATGTACCTGGTTCTGTAATCCGATAGCATAGGGGAGCCCTGGGGGAAGAGCATCAGGCATGGCTTTCTGGACATAAGAGAGACCTTTTTGGCCCAAGCTGTTCTGCGATCAAAGCCTGTCCACGATGCTTGTCCTAGACCAGGTCTCAGTAACTAGTGACCTTAAGGGAACAAAAGAATAAAGGATTGTTATTCAGCAAGAGAAGTAACACTAGCAAAGATAATATATCAATTGTAAAGACTCTCAGTTCTGTATCAGTGGTGACAATTAGCCTGAAATGCTCAACCACCAGATCAACTGGAACCTGACGTCGACCTTCTCCGACCCTTGTGACTTCAATCAACTAAATCTTGGACTCTGTTGACTGCCCAAGCCCCTTCATGAGTTTGCGTGTACCCTTAGCTTAAAACTTCCCTAGTGTTGCTGTTTGGGAAGATGCTACTTTGGGGGGAGATAGATCCCTGGTGTTCTCTTTTCTCTGCAAGGAATAAATCTTTCCTAATCCGGATCTTTTGGCTTGACACTCCCCAAGAGGCAAACCCAGTTTTCGGGTAGCAGGCCCAGTGGCAAAAGGCTTGAGAATGCACTTATCTGGCCTGGTTTACTACAGAGCGTCACCTAACTTCTCCATTTCCCTAGTTTCACTATATCTTTGCAACAGAAGGGATTTTCTCATGTAGTGACAAACCCCATGACAAGATGATTGCTGTCTAGACAGATAAAGGGGAGTTTCAGCAGTTTGTCTTGCAGTTTCCCCGGCAGGGAGGAGGTGGGAAGAGGACCTGCCTGTCCCGCGTTGGTGGCCCGCCCCCTGGCACCCGGCCGTCTGTGTGACGTGGGCGGTGAGGTGAGAAGCCTTGCGCAGACAGCCCCCCCTCTGCACAGGGGGTCTCCCCCTCTGGCCACGTTGGAAATATGCCAGCGGTGACAGTCCTGATGGCTGGCGTCCAAATCTTGCAGGATCTCAGTTCCTGAATCCAGGGGTCTAACCTGGGACCTCTGCAGTGAAAGGGTGGTGTCCGAACCGCCGAGGAATTCCCAGGGGATTAACCACCTTGGAAATGTGACTCAATCTTCCCCACAGTAATGAGACAAGCCAGTTAATTGAATTTACGGAGCATTTACTCAACTGCAAGCGAGAAGCTTCTTTTTTTACATTATTAGTTTTTTAAACTCATAAGTGTTAGGTATTTATTTTTAAAGTTTTTTTTCAGCATAACTGAAGTGTAACTGAAAGCAGTGTGAGATATTTAAAGTGTATGATGTGGTGATTTGCTATACGTTGTGAAGGGGTTTTTCCCTCCTCAATTCAATTAACATATTCATGCCTCACAAACTTTTTTGGGGGGGATGGTAAGAACTCGTACTTATTCTTCTTTTTAAAAAATGCTTGTTTATTTATTTTTGGCTGTGCTGGGTCCTGTTGCAGTGGCTTCCTGCTGCAGTGGCTTCTCTGCTGCCCAGCACTGACTCTGGGGCAGTGGGCTTCAGTGGTTGCAGCTCACGGGCTCTGGCGTGCAGGCTCAGTGGTCATGGTGCCCGGGGGCCTGCAGCATGCGGGCTCTTCCTGGACCAGGGACTGAACCGGCCTCCTTTGTACTGCAAGGCAGATTCTTAAACACAGGACCACCAGGGAAGCCCCACATTTATTCTTATGGAGACTTTACCCACAATTCTGAGAGGCGAATGCACTTAATTCCCATTTTATAGATAGGAAAATAGAGGCTCAGAGGTTCAACAACTTGCCCAAAGACGGGGTAAGAAGGGATGGCTGGCTTCAACCCTTAGGGAAACTCAAAGCACTCCACAGGATGCCTTTTTGTGAATGGAAGCACATCATCTGGACACAATTAGGGCACAGAAGTAGCGTGAAGGACAAAACACCATCCCTGTTCAAGTCTGCAGTTTTATTAGAAAAGTCTTTGTGACTTAAAATAGAACATTTGCCTGCAGTCCAATTGAAGATTCAATAAGCAGTAAATTAAACGATCAGTAGATAACATATTCTAATTTAGCTCGAGTTTAAATGGGGTGAGAGAATGATCTACGGTTGCAAACGACATCTGATGAAGCTGATTTGAAGTGGCAACTCCCCTGCTTCTTGTCAGTAGCTGGCTGGCGCAGAACTCATCTTTAAAGCCATTAAATTAGTCCCAAGAAAACCCATCTTTCCCTACAGGTCTAGAGATTAGAAGCAAAATCAAATTATCCAGGAATGTGACCTCCTCGGGAGGCTGTCGGAGATCGGTTAAGTGTGAACAGAGCTGGAAGGCAGTTTGTGCCCTCCTGCGACCCAGCCCGGGGTAGGGAAGCTGTAGAGATTTTTCCAGGTCTCACTTCCAAACCTGGAGCTTGAACATCTGAAGACTGTGTGCTGCGTGGTCTTACTGAGGTGGTCCACAATTCTGAGATGCTAATGTTAGGGCTTCCCCGGTGGCTCAGACAGTAAAGAAGCTGCCTGCAATGCAGGAGAGCGGGGTTCGATCCCTGGATCGGGAAGATCCCCTGGAGAAGGCAATGGCAACCCACTCTAGTATTCTTGCCTGGAGAGTCCCATGGAGAGGAGCCTGGTGTGCTGCAGCCATGGGGTAGCAGAGCTGGACACAAGTGACTCAACAATAGCAACAGCAAACGGAAGGGCGAAGACTATGTTTTCTAAATTTCTAATAATTTAATGTATGTTCTTGTTTTCTTGGTGGCCTTGGCTCCTAGGTGAGAGGGGACAAGCCTTGCCCCTCACCTCTTGCAGTACCAGACGAGTGCCTTTGTACGGTCCCCTTTCATTTATGGGCTCAGTCTTTGTCGCTGTACACGGGCCTCCTCTAGCAGCAGGAGCCTGGGGTCTCCCTGTGGTGATGCCCCTCCCTGCAGGCTCTCGGGGAGTGGGCTCAGCAGCTGCAGGAGCCTGGGGTCTCCCCGTGGTGACGTCCCTGGTTGGGGGCGCAGGCTCTCGGGGAGCGGACTCTAGGGCACAGGCTCAGTAGTTGTGGTGTCCGAGCATGACTGCCCCTCGGTCTGTGATCTTCCTGGACCAGGGATCCAAGTTGTGTTCCCAGCATTGGCAGGCGGATCCTTTTTTTATTTCCTGCGTGGCATGTGGGATCTTAGTTCCCCACCAGGGATCAAACCCATGCACCCTGCATTGGAAGTGCAGTCTTAACCACTAGACCACCAGGGACGTCCCACGGCTGGCCAATTATTAACCGGTGGACCACCAGCGAAGGCCAAACTGTCTATTTAAGCCAGAAATGCCCATTAAGGTTCATTCTCAGTGAGTCACACATTTTTCTTAGCCTCCTGATACAAGAAGCCTTTGTTTCCAGGATAATCTCAGTGCTACAACTTGAAAAAACAGCCTTGGAGTATTCCTCAGAGTGAATGCACCAGAAGGTGTATTAGAAATGGGTAAATAAGTTACATCCTTGCCAAAGAGCAGAGAACCAGTGGGTAAATAAGCTAAAGTGGAAGGTAAATTTCACACACACACACACACACACACACAGATCTTTAGTAGCACCGTGGACCTCATATATCCTGGGGTAAAAGTAGAAAGCTGCTGTTATTCACAGTAGCTAAAACATGGAAGCAACCGAAATGTACATCAACGGATTACTGGATAAACAAAATGTGCTGTGTACATACAATGGGATTCTTCACTCTTAGAAAAAGGGATTCTGACACTTGCTGCAATAGGAATGAACCTGGAAAACTTTATGCTAACTGAAAGGTGTTACAAAAAAAGACAAACACCATTTAATTCCACTTATATGAGGTAGACTAGTCGAAGTCACAGAAATACTAAGTAGAATGATGGTGGCTAGGCGCTATGGAAGGAGAAATTTTAAGTGTTTAACAAAGTTTGAGTTTTGCAAGATGAAAATAGTTCTGGAGATGGAGAGGGCTGTGCAATAATGTGAATACTTAATACCACTGAATCGTCCACTGAAAAATGGCTGAGGTGGTAATTTTGTTATGTGCATTTTACCACAAGGAGGAAAAACAATAGAAACTTGCTACTATCTTGTACCTCATTTTTGAAGGAAATGAAGAACTCCACACATCTGAGATGACAAAGCTCTAGAGGAAAGAAGTGAACGGTCAGCAGGGGATGTGAAAGCTGGCGAGCTGGGGGGTTTCCATTTTTAAGTTGACAAGCTGCCACTTTTTTTCTCAGCGTTACCACTCTGGGGGCAGCAGCAGAACCAGGGCGGCCATGGTGGGAATCCACGCTTCCCGAGGTCGAGGCCTCTGGAGGGCTGCTGTGGAACTGGAGTTCACAGCTGTGCTGGGGGACTCTGTAATGTTGTCTCCACGAGACGGAGACAGACTTGGCGAGACGTGGTTTTAAGCAATTCTAATACTGGGAGCTGTAGAAACCGGGATGCTGCACACCATGGGCCAGAGCCTGCGGAGCACCCAGGGAGGGAGGCGCCTGCGCTCCAGGGGGCCGAGGAGACCCCCCTCCCAGACGGGCACACAGGGCAGCAGAGATGCCGAGTCCGGGGTCCTCCAGCTGGCAAGCGGCAGAGCTGGGAGCGCGCCCCCGCCCTGCGGCACCGGAGCTGCGCCTGCGCCCACGCACGCCCCACGGCCCAGCTCTGGAGCCGGGTCCCCTTCAAGGACCGGCCCCTCCTCACGGCACCTGCACCTCCCGCTGCAGCACGTGTAAGGAACAGGCTTGCTTTCTTTTGTTAATAAACTAGAATAACGTTTATTTCTTGGACTGTTTATTGTACATGCTGTATCTGTGGGAAATCACGACCTCTGAAGGAACTCGGAGGTCAACTGCATTCTGAGCCGGCTACAGTCAGGTTGAGCTCAGCACAGTCAGGCAGAAGCTTGCTTCTCTTTGTAGGTTGCCATCATCTTCTTGATTTCAGCAATAGCTTTCCCAGGATTCAGCCCCTTGAAAAAAGGAAAAGAGCATCAATATGACATGTAAGTGACACTGAACGAAGAGCCCGATGACCTTGGGCGAGACTCCCGCCCTCGCGGGCGCTGGGAGGCGGGTGGCAGGCCTCTAGCCCTGCCCCAGCCCAACACAGCCCCGGCTGCGGGCTCCGCTTCCCCGTGTGTGAAAGGCACGGACTCGATGGTTTCAGGGCCTGTGTGCAGCCTCAGAGCGCAGTGCGCGCCCCCGCTTTACCGAGGGGCGGGCGGGACGCCGAGCCGGCCCCTGGCTGGCCCGTCTGCTGCCCTCTGCAGTGCACACGTTCACGCCCAGGAGTCTCTGTGGAACTTTTAAGAAACACGCACACAAGCCAGGCCGCCTCGGAGCGGCTGTTCTCTGACGGACCGGCCAATCCGGCCCAGGACCTAGTTTGTTCTAAATAACAGAAGGTCCCCTTTCCTGAGCGCTCACTCTGTGCCAGGCCCTGTCCTGAGAACGTCAGCGGCGGGACCCGCCTCCAGGCCACACGGCTCACTGGGCAGAGCCCGGGGAAAGGCAGGCAGCGCTGCCTGCGGCCCGCGCTCTCCGCCCGGCAGCACCCAGCAGGCCCACTAATCCCCGCGCCAACGCCCCACGGGCAGACTGGGGCCGGGAGCCCGAAACAGGGCATGGCCCAGTCTGGATTTCACTTCCGCTGAGTTTTGCCGCCTTTTCTTTTTTAAACCGCTAACTGGCTGGGTGCGAGTCTTCCATCTTGCTGCCTGTCCTTTAAAAGGAAACTGCTCCGCCCACAGTCCCGCGCGGAGGGCGGTCTCCTGGCGGCTCCCCGCCCACTGGCCGGGAGAGCTGAGCTGGGCCACGAGCCTCCCGCCGAGAAATGAGACAGGCAGCTGCTGAGGCGGTAGGCAGGGCGAGCCCCAAGGTGGGAACAGGAAGAGGGAGTGAAAGCTAAACAAGCAGACCTCCGAGGAGGAGCGCGGTGGGCAAAGCCCTTGGGCCGGTGGACCGCAGCCCCCACGGCTGCCTGTGCTCGCAGCTTCCGTCCTGAGGTTCCTGCAGTCAGGGCGAACCCAGCGGATCCGAGAGCAGGAACCCGCAACCCAGCCAGCGGGAACCCTGCCCGAGACCCCTCCGGAGGGGCCGTGTCTGCTCCCGCGGGACCCTGCGCACAGCGCCGAGGTGCCGACACCCCCGGGTCCACACCGAGGCGACCGTGGGCTCTGCCTCCCAGGGGAGGCATACGCAGGCGCCGGCCGCAGGCCGTACCTTGGGGCAGGTCCGCGTGCAGTTCATGATGGTGTGGCATCGGTACAGAGAGAAGGGGTCCTGCAGCTTGGCCAGGCGCTCCTCCGTGAAGTCATCTCTGGAGTCGATCATCCAGCGATAGGCCTGGGGGGGCGGGCACTGGTGAGCCGGGCTGAGCCCTAACTAGCCGGAGCAGCCCTCTGACTGACACCAAAGCTCCCGGAGCGCAGAGCACCTGCTGGCCCAGCTGAGAGGTCGTCTCCACACCCTTCACTTCCCGTCCTCTTTCAGAGAAAGGCTCTCCACCCTTTCATAACATCTTCTGATCACATCGACTGAGGCCCAGGAACCTCTGAACCACACACCTGGTCCCTGGTGCTTAATTATACACCAGTGGGCGTCATGTCTTCAACTACTGATCTGCTCTCATTAACCTCCTTCCTAGACATGAAAGAGCAAAGGCAAGGATGGGATGCTTGACTCCCTTTAACTGCCTCCCCAGCACCCACTCACCTTCTCTGAGTAAACAGACTTAATGTTTATTCTACTTATTGATTCTTTTAATTAGCACAGCCAATCGCAGCCTGAGACCAGCCATCTGACCGCTGACTAAGCTCCTGATCACTAGGCCTGCTCCAGCAGTGTGACCGAGAGGACTTCTCCGCCTCCCAACAGCTCAGACACTGGCATAAGTGCCAACTATGAACATACCTCACTATTCAATCTTTAACTTGGCCAGGATCAGTACTGCTAACTGGTCACAGAACCACAGAACTTCTCTTTTTGTGGGAAAATGAGAAACAAGAAGTTGTTTTTTGAGCTGCTTAAGGGTCTATGAAAAGCACTGACCACAAATCTAAAAAGTATGAGCTTTCTGGGAACAAAGACAGTGACCCTTGGCCATGAACTATATATCCAGTCAAAGGCGATGAAAAGCAGCACGCCTTTCTAAGCAACCCCTCAACCCAGCACTGCAGGCTTTCATTAGCCGGGAAACCACCTCCAACCTCTCACTGGGTAACTGCCCCTCAAAGAAACTTCTCTCTGCCCTGCCTGCATGTTGAAAATCCCTGAGGGAGGTGAGGAGCTTTCTGACAGATGGAGTCAGGGAAAGCGGGCAAGTGGGCAGCAAAGAGCCAGCTGCACAGGAAAATGTCTGAAACACTTGCACGGCACGGCCTGCCAACCTGCAGCCACCAGCCCCTGGTGTGGCCGCCGCCACACTCAACGAAGGCAGCCTGCAGATGAAGCGCCATATTCATCGGAAGCCAAGTGAAGGCGATGCGACCCATGACCCTGTTTGTAGCGGGTGCCAGGGAAGGACACCACCGCCCCTCGGAACGGCTGCTTTCCAGCACACTGTCCTTCTGGAGTTCTGGATGCCCGAGTTTCAGCTTCCCTCACGGTAATGAGGGCACCTCACCTGCATGAGGACCGCGGGGCCCAGGTACTTGTCTCCATTCCACCAGTAGCTCGGGCAGCTGGTACTGCAGCAGGCGCAGAGAATACACTCATAGAGCCCGTCCTGTGTGGGGAGAAAGGGTGATCAGGAGCCCATCACGGGAGAGACGGCTGTGACCTGAGCTGATTAAACGTGGCGTGTGGGGTCAGCACACGGACAAAGTGCACTGAGTTTTGTTTGTTTTGCACGAGTTTTCTTGGCAAAATCCTAGGAGTGGTTTGCAGAGATTTACTATGTTCATAAAAAAGATCTGGGAACTATCTTCAGACATGTGCTGGATCAGAGCCCAGAGTTCTTAAGCCCACATGTGCTTATCCTTTAATAAATAACGCTTCACTTACCTTAAAAAAATACAAAAAACAAAAAACATGAAAAGAACTCACCACCTCGAATGCAGTCTAGCAGAAATTAAAAAGCCCCAAGTGCTGAGGCATCCAGAGTGTACACCAGCTTCTGCCCTGGGTCAGCAGGGATCTCAAGGTTTCCAGGGGGAACACCAGTACTGTCCCAAATAGTCAACCCACACTGAGCACTGGGTGCCTTACTGCCTAAATGACCTCATTTAACTGGCACAATAAGGCTGGGGTGAGTGTTGTTAGATTCCCATTTTACAAGTGAGGCACAGAGGCTCAGAGGAGTTAGGTCCCTTGCTGAGCATCACACAGCTGCCAACAGCAGAGCTGAGACGGGCCGCCGGGCAGCCTGCTTTGGAATGCCTCCTCTAACACTGCCACACTCACAGACTCAACCTGCTCAACAGGCTTCAACAAACCAGACTTTGATTTGGGGAACAACAGAAACTGCTTACAAGTGGCGAAACAGAAGGGCAAGCTGACATCTGAAGTGACAGCTATAAGCAAATGGCAGAGTTGATGGTCACCACGGTAACCACAGGTCTCCAACAAAACCTGTGTTCTCAGCTGGTGAGCGTGTAAGCTGGCCCCACGGTCTAGAAGGCATAAGGTCACAGCTTTTATGACCTTTTATTAAGGTCAAAGCCTTAATAATAGTCATATTATTTAGTCTACTTGATATGATAGACTCCCTGAAGTTAGAAATTAGGGGTAGCTACGTCCCGAGAACAAGAAGCTCTTGAAAGAGAAGTTGGTTGGTTGCTCTGACTTCCATCACCATGCTGACCCTCAACGTCTCCATGACGAGAGGCCTGGTTCTCACCACAACTTTACATTTGCTCTCTGAGCTGCACCGTGTGGCACATGGGGTTTAGTTTTCTGACCAGGGACGGAACCCACGCCCCTCACAGGGAGCTTGAGGTCTTAACCACTAGACCACCAGCAAGTCTGAAGGACTTTCCTTTCTTAACGTTTTATGGGGAAGAGGTATGTGTGAGTGCATGCTCAGCTGTATCTGACTCTACATGACCCCATGGACCACAGCCTGTCAGGCTCCTCTGTTGGTGGGATTTCCCAGGCAAGAATATGGAGTGGGTTTGCCATTTCCCTCTCCAACAGGGAAGAGAAGAGAGGCTAAATATTCCCCAGGACCTAAAAAGGCAAAATTCATTTACTCACTCACACAGCTAGTATTTGCTGGTAAGATGGCTCATGCCATGGGACCCAGAAAGGGTGAGGCGCGGCCCGCCGCCGAGGCGGGCTCGGCCTGCCAGTGGACTGTCCCGTAACTGAACGAAGCGGCGACCTGAGGCAGCATGAGCCCCTGCCTCATGCAGAGGCAGTGCTGGGACCTGTCTCCGTCTGGTCCCCCTTTCCACCTCTTCCTCTCCAGAGGAGTGTGCTGGGAGTGTGCAAGCCAGAGACTTAGAGGAGGTAAAAGTGTGCGAGAGACTAAACCCTTGATAATAACCCCTTCACCTTCGGAGACTTCACAGCCTGCCCCCAGGGCTGGCACCTCCCAGAGTGAGCAGGCCTGTCGCAAGCCCACACCGCGTTACCAGAGAGCAGCAAGCCCTAGTCCTGGCTCTGCCATCAGCTCACTCCCGGCCCGAGACAGAGCGTGGCAGCCGGGCCGCAGACGGCAGCACGTGCTTTACTCGCCTGCACTGTTAAGGGAGTAACCGACGCAGCTGTCACCTGTCAAAACCTGGCAACTGACAGACAAGCTTCCTGTGGAAAAGACAAGGATCTGGCGCCGTGGCAGCATCGTGCTGCTCCAGTCCCCAGTCCTCTCTGGGTCCTCTGTGGGTTCTCACTACCCACCTGGCTCTGACAGGCTGTGTGTCCAACCCTTGGACAGTTAGTTCCGCAGTTCCTTTCCGGAAGATGCTAAATGGTCCACACGCCAGCCTCCCCACCCCCATCCCAGCCCCCTGGGTAAACATCTCTGCAACAAAGTCCTCAGGTCAGACAACAAACGGGACTAATGACCAGTTTCTCACGGTCTTCTATGGACTGCAGGTACTGCTCCTTGCCCCCCTGGGACTCATCCTTCTTCTTTAAGTAAGGCTCGATGGACTTGTACTGCGCATAGAAGTTGCTCAGATCCTGAGGTGAAGAGGAAGAGGAAGAAATGGGTCAGATCCCACCGCCACCCTTAGCGTTCTTATTTACCCATTTCTTGGACACTGCCCACGCTCCCGCCCCGTGACAGCAGCAGCCAGCCTCTCTTTCTTTGGCACAGCTACACGCAAAGACCACAAAAGGAGAAATGGTCGCATGTAAGCGTGGTCAGGAAATCTCTCCTTTAGCCACGTGAGAAACTTTCCCATCCTGCAGTCCTTTCTCCTGATACCCTTGAAAGCACCCAGTGAGTGAAGGGAAAGGTGGTCAGATATCAGGAAATGGTAATTCAAGCACACAACAACGGCTGCTTTCCCAACGGAGATTTTCCACATGAATTCTTTGTTGTTAGGGCCAAATTGTTCATTTCTGAAACTGTTCCAAGTATAAAATCCTGTGCCCTGTTATTCCCAAACAATCCTCACCAAACAAGCGGCTGCAGGACCTTCTAGGCCAGTTACCTTCTGCCGTTCACATTCCTCAATTACACTCACGGCAGGAAAGAAACCTGCCCTGAAGAACTACAGCGAAACACACACACCTCCCAACCCATTTAGCAAATAGAAAACTTACAGGAACAAGATCCTTTATCACATACATATGTGGCAGAGGGTAGATTTTGGAAACTTTGCTGAGGTTGGTGTCGATCCTGCGGGTGCACGCCAGAGTGTTGCCTCCGTTGATGTTCATGGCGCAGGAGCCGCAGATGCCTGGAGAGATCACGGGGCGCGGTGACCGTGGCGCCGGCTCCCTTCCAGGCTCCAGCAGCAGCGGGGGCGCCGGCGCAGACACACCGTGCAGGTGCCCGCTGCCTTTCCCACCCCTCCTTCCTGAAACGGAGACTCTGGGAGACCAGGGGCAACCCTGAGGCTGGAAGGTGCCCGTCCAGGATGGCACTGCTGGCGCCCGAGGGCCCCCCCGGTCCTAGCTCCTCGCCCCATGTCTTCAGAGAGAAAAAACCGCCTTTTCTGTGTGTGTGTTTAAAGTCACTGTTACTTGAATTATTTTTAAAAATTTAAAAAACAATTTATTTATTTCTAATTGAAGGATGACTGCTTCACAGTGCTGTGCTGGTCCCCACTGAACCAAACTTTCTTTTTTGGTCTGGCCATGCTGCATGGCTTGTGGGATCTTAGTTCCTCAACCAGGGATTGAACCTGGACCCTTGGCAGTGAAAGCTCAGAGTCCTAACCACTGCCAGGAATTCACCAAACTCAAACCCTCAACAGACTAAGACTAAATAAATCAACACTGTCTGGGTCATCTTAAAGCTGAGGCCTGGACACAGGGGCCTCAGAGGTTGCTCTGATTCTGTCTCCACAAAGCGGCTCGGTGCCTCCTCTCTGGGTATGAAGCCCATTTGAGTTGCCTTAGCGCCGACTTCCCAAGGAGGATGAACTAATGTGAAACCAACCAAAGTAAGCAAAATGAGGTGCTGAGTAAGCACCATGAAATGAGAAATTCCTTAGCTTGCACTCATTTCCTGTGTATGGAATTTCCTAGGTATTTCAGGGTTACAAATGACTACACAGTCTAACCCCTGGCCACCACATCTCTAATTAAAAAAAAAATACAATGAAATTTCCAGGGCTTACCTGGAAATTTTCTTTACAAGAGAAACAAAAGTAGCCACAGTCACTATCATTCTGCCTTTTTTACTTTTAGCTAACATGGGCCACACCTTGTGTTCTTGGCTCAGAAAGATTACTGAAAAGTGTCTTTATTTCCTGTGCTGTGAGGCTGGTATTTAATTACAGCAGGATGTTCCCTCAACAGCAGGATCCAGCCAAATAATCATACGTGTCAGCAGCATAGGCTACATTAAATCCAGCCCTGTAAGATTAGCTGAATCAAAACAGACGTCTTAACAGCAGGACTTTAAAGGCTTGAGACTACAGCAGGACACAGATGAAGCGCGGTGGTGGGCTGACAGCTGTAACGACCTTTCCTTGTATGGAAGGTATTTTAGGGAGAAAGTCAGCCACAGCCCGTGGTCGGCCCCAGTGACCCTGTTCTGGTTTTATCCCAGGCTTCCAAGCCAGTCTAAGTGAGTGTACCGCCTGAGAGGACTAATTCCAGAATCTGACAGCTCTGCCTGAGTCCTGGCTCCCCCACTCCGGGGACCACCTCCGGGTCCGTCCGGAAGCCCAGACCCTCCCCAGGCCTCCGTCTCCTCACATGTGCGCCGAGTGTCAATGACCGCAATGCCTGTGTGTCTCACGTGAAGCGCCCAGCATGGAGTGCGCACAGTCTGTGCTCCACAACCGGCAGGATCGTCAGCCGTCACAGCACTCCTGTGGTTTTTCCCAAACCGGAGAACTCTCTGGATGATTACTTAGGAGTTTTCTTTAAATCAGCTCCTTTTAACTTAAATTCTTATTTAAAAAATCATTTCTATCACGGTTCCACTGTCGTAATTATATTTTTCTAGTACGTAGCTATGAAAGTAAACAATGTCGGTGCACACTGCCTGGAATCAGCAGCGCAATGTAGCAACCGCTGTTCCCACCCAGAACATCCTACTGACCACCTGCTCTGGCCATGTGTGATGCTGGGAGCTGGCAGGGGACGCGCAACTCCCCTGCTGGACAAGTGGTGAGTGTCTAGAAATCCACCCCCCACCACCTGAGTGGAGGGGCTCTGTGGCTGCCAGGCAGAGTATCTGAGCTGGTCCTGGAAGGGTGCAGCTGCTCACAGAGGCCGTCAGACACATTAACCATGCAAGTGAAAGCTCCTCAAGGGAAATAAACTCAGAAACCCGAACCTGTATCCGGAGTGCAAACTCCTAACACTTCTGCCCCAGAAAGGCAAGCGTGACTTGTGGCGGGGCTACCTGGCAAAGCGCTACAGCCACCGTCCAGGTAGCCCCAGTATTGGTTCTGGCCAGCCCAGGCCTCTTTTGGGAACCAGGACAAAAGTGTTCTAGCCTAACAATAGGAAAGCAAAGGCTTACCTTCTCTGCATGATCTTCGGAAGGTTAAAGTAGAATCAATTTCATTCTTAATCTTGATTAAAGCATCCAACACCATAGGACCACAGCTGACCAAAAGAAAAAAAAAGAGTCACAAAAATATCAGACGCAGCTGTATTTATGTGAAGCCCAATCTCCTGACACAGCCTGAGACAGTGACACGTGTTAGCGGCTCTTCTTGCCCATCTGGCCTCCTGAGGTCACCTTCAGTTTTTTCCAGTTCTCACTGTGTGCACACAGCAGAATGTGCACTCTCTCAGCTTAGGGACCACTGAGCTCTACTCTGAGGACCACACTGCACGTGCATTTCTAGGAAACGGAGCGTAACGAAATGGAGACATGTTTAGATTAGGGAACAACTTCTACACACTGGCAGCTTTTGTTTCTTCCTCTAAAGCTCTCTGAAAAGTTTTCCCAAATAATTTATTTCAAATTTCAGTTTTATTTTTTTGGATGAAAACAGTAAGTAGCTTTAAATGGTTAGTTAACAGCTTCTCAGCTCTGAGGCACAGAGAGCAATCACACAGGACTGCTGCAGGTGAATTAACACACAAGGAAAATCAAACACTGAAGAGCAGAGTCTGCCACATACATTCAGTCTAACTGTGACTGCAGAGGCTTTGATTCAATGAAAATGGCTTAGTCTCTCAGAGCCTCAGTTTCTGCATCTGTAAAATGGAATTAATATTTACATCAAATTATGAAGATTAAATAAAAACATGCAACAAGGTCCTACTGAACTATATTCAATATCCTGTGATAAACCATAGTGGAAAAGAAATGAAAATTAATGTGTAACTGAGTCATTTTGCTCTACAGAAATTAACACAATATTGTAAATCAACTACACAGTACTTCAATTTTTAAAAAAGTGCAATTTTCAGAGTAGCTGGCAGATACATGTTTAGCAAACCTATCTCCTGGTTGACACCTCCACCCTATTCTCAGTATTTCTCTATGCATGAGGTTTAAAAAAATATGCCCCCTCCCAATTTTCTATATGCCGTCTTTCTCTCCCCTACCCAACTCTGAGACTACGGACAAAGACTGTGTAAACTTAAGGCATGCTGTCGCTGCTGTTCAGTCGCTCAGTCGTGTCCGACTCTCTGCGACCCCATGGACTGAAGCACGTCAAGCTTCCTGTCCTTCACCAACTCCCAAATTTGCTCACACTCATGTCCATCGAGTCAGTGATGCTCTCTGACCATCTCATCCTCTGTCGTTCCCTTCTCCTCCGCCTTCAATCTTTCCCAGCATCAGGGTCTTTTCTGGTGAGTCAGTTCTTTGCATCAGGTGGCCAAAGTATTGGAGCTTCAGCATCAGTCCTTTCAATGAATATTCAGGACTGATTACCTTTAAGATTGACCTTTAAGATTACCTTTAAGATCTCCTTGCTGTCCAGGGGACTCTCAAGAGTCTTTTCCAACACTACAATTCGAAAGCATCAATTCTTCGATGCTCAGCCTTCCCTATGGCCCAACTCTTATATCCATACATGACTACTGGAAAAATCACAGCTTCGACGAGACGGACCTCTGTTGGCAAACTGATGTCTTTGCTTTTTAATACCTGTCTAGGTTTGTCGTAGCTTTCCTTCCAAGGAGCTAGCGTCTTTTAATTTCATGGCTGCAGTTACCATTTGCAATGATTTTGGAGTCCAAGAAAATAAAATCTGTCACTGTTTCCACTTTTTCCATTTCTTAAAGTGTATAACATGATAATCTGATGTATAGTGAGAGGACTGCCATAACAAGGTTGGTTATTTAACACATCTGCATTATCTGTATGTATTTCTACCAACAATATGTCACACCCTTTCCACTGTACCTCTGCTAACACTGGGAATTGTAACCTTAAAAAAAAAAACCCTGCTATTCTGAGAATGGAGATGTGTTATTACTGTCACTGTTTTGAGATTTTTGAACACTCCAGTGGTTGAATATCTGTCATAAATTCACTGATCTTTCCTCACATCAATTATTTATTGAAAGTCTGCTCTGTACCAGCTTCTGTCCCAGGTGTTAGACGTCCACCAGAGGACAAAGCAGGTACAAGTTCCTGCCACAGGCAGCGCTCATTCTAGTGGACTCATCTTATAGACTCAGTCTCTCCACGCTGTTTGCCTCTTTGTTTACTGAAGTCTGGGGAGTTTTCCTTTTTAAGGTCTGAACTACCATCTTCTAGAAGAGAAACTCTTCTGTTTTTCTCTATGCTCCTCACTCCCAGGACTTCACTTCCGGTCACCAACTGTGGGTGTTTTTTCCATGCCAAGTGATTCTGCAACATCAAGTGGGAATCCCACAGTGGAACTCAAAGCTGACACTATCAACTCGAGGTCCTTAAGACCCCCTCCTCCAGTTTGCTAGACTGACTCCCCCAGAATTAAGAAGAGAACCGTCTGCTGACCAGATCACTGGTTTACCATAAACAGTCAAAAGGAAGAGGCGCACAGGGGAGGCACTGGGCGGGAGGGGAGCGTCCTCGCCCTCTCCCTGCACAGGCCACTCTGCCCTGGCGCCGCCTGGGCTTTGCCGGTTCAGCTCTCTGATCCCTGGAATCAAGGATTCTTAATGGAGGTTTAATTATGTAGGGAAGACTGACTACATCCCTGGTCACTGATAAGAGATTCAACCTCTAGCCCTGCTCCCCTCCTGGGAGGTCAGCCCTCGAATCTTAGGTTGGTTGTCCTAGCAACCAATCCTAATCGAGTGGATTTAGGGGCTTTTAAGAAATCACTTAACATAAACTCAGGTGTGGTTGAAACGAGCTTGCTATAACAAAAGATACCCATTTCACCTCTATTATTTATCTGAAGCCGTTTGAGGAACTGAGAATGAAAACAAAACATAACGAAAGATGACCCTATAGTTGTTCGGGATTACAAGGATTTTAGAAACCAGAAACCCAAGACCAAATATATACCACAGTATCACACATCTAACACATCTGATGCTAATCCTGCTGCCTCCCTCAACCAGCAATTGGCTATCTGACTTCTGATTTTGGAAGTCAAAATTTTAAAACATGCAAAAAATTTAGATGTTCACACTGTTAAAAGTCGACCACTTTTCCTTTTATGATACTGTCCTCTTTTAAGTCTAAAAGACCATTCTCCTTCCTGAGGCCAGATGAATATTTTGTGTTTTCTTCCATTTCTTAACATTTTCTAAGAGTGTGCATGCATGCAGAGTCGCTCCAGTCATGTCCGGCTCTTGCGACAGGCTGCACTGTAGCCCCCCAGGCCCCTCTGTCCATGAGCTTCTCCAGGCAAGAATATTGGAGTGAAAAAACAACAAAAAAAACAACAAAAAAAAGAAAAAGAATACTCAAGTGGCATGCCATGCTCTCCTCCAGGTGATCTTACGACCCAGAGACTGAACCAGCGTCTCTTGTGTCTCCTGTATCGGCAGGTGGGTTCTTTACTACTGGTGCCACCTGGGAAGCCCTCTTTTCTGCCTTCCTTTAAGTAGTATTTTTACATTAGTATTTTAAAAATTCTATTTTAAAATATTTAATTTATATATTCCAATTCCATTTTACCTATGTCTCTTGGCATTAAAAACAGTTGTGTGTGTGTTCAGTTACTAAGCTGTGTTCGGCTCTTTGCAACCCCATGGACTGCAATATACCACGCTTACCTGTCCTCCACTATCTCCGGGAATTTACTCTAATTCATGTCCATTGAGTGATGCTATCCAACCATCTCATCCTCTGCAGCCCCCTTCTCTTTTTGCCTTCAACCTTTCCCAGCATCAGGGTCTTTTCCAATGAGCTGGCTCTTTGCATCACGTGGCCAAAGTATTAAAGCTTCAGCATCAGTCTTTCCAATGAATAATCAGGGTTGATTTCCTTTAGAACTGACAGGTTTGATCTCCTTGCCATGCAAAGGACTCTGAATAGTCTTCTCCAGCACCACAATTCGAGAGCATGAATTCTTTGGCATTCAGCGTTCTTCGTGCATGGTCCAACTCTCACATCTCCATGACTACTGGAAAAACCATGTGTGTGCCAAGCTGCTTCAGTCATGTTCGGCTCTTTACGATCCTATGGACCATAGCCCACCAGGCTCCTCTATCCAGGGGATTCTCCAAGGAAGAATACTGGAGTGGGTTGCCATGCCCTCCTCCAGAGGATCTTACTGACCCAGGGATCGAACCCAGGTATCTTGGGTCTCCTGCAATGGCAGGCAGGTTCTTTTTTTTTTTTTTTGGCAGGCAGTTTCTTTACCATTAGCGCCATCTGGGAAGCCATAGCTTTGACTATACAGACCTTTGTCGGCAAAGTCTGCTTTTTAATATGCTGTCTTTAATTTTATGGCTGCAGTCACTGTCTGAATTGATTCTGGAGCCCAAGAAAATTAAAATCTGTCACTGCATCCACTTTCCCCCCTTCCATTTGAAGTGACAGGACCGGATGCTGTGATCTTAGTTTTTTGAATGAGGAGTTTTAAGCCAGCTTTACCACTCTACTCTTTTACTTCACCCTCCTTTTTTACCCCTCATCAAGAGGGGTAAAAAAAAAAAAAATCAAGAGGCCCTTTAGTTCTTCTTTGCTTTCTGCCATTAGAGTGGTATCATCTGCATATCTGAGGTTGTTGATATTTCTCCTGGCAATCCTGATTCCAACTTGTGATTCACCCAGCCTGGCATTCTGCATGATGTACTCTGTATATAAGTTAAATAAACAGAGTGACAATACACAGCCTTGTCACACTCCTTTCCTAGTTTTGAACCAGTCAGTTACTCTAGAATTATATGTCCTTAACTTCTCAATGGATTGAGAGTTAATACTGTATCACTTCAGGTAACCACCTTCCAACTTTATAGGTGAACTTGCTCTCAGCTCTTATGATGGATACAGTTATCAGGACTTCCCTGGTAGTTCAGCACTAAGAATCTGCGGGCCAGTGCAGGGGACGTGGGTTCAGTTCTTGGTCTGGGAAGATCCCACCTGCTGTGGAACAACTAAGCCTGAGCGCCACGACCCCAGAGCCTGAGCTCCACAGGGCCCGGGAGCCACAGCTGCTGCAGCCTGTGCGCCCAGAGCCCGCGCTCTGCAGCAGGAGAAGCCACTGGAATGAGCAGCCCACGCACAAGACCAAGAGCGCCCACCGCCCGCTGCGACTACAGAAGACCCAGCGCCGCCACAAACACAGGAGATAGTCACCACACGCACTGCATCTGTGAGAGTCATACTGTATGTAATACCTTACAGATTGTTTTAAGGTCATCATCCACTTTAACAGTTAAGAGGAAAAGGTTTTATATTTATCCTATCTGGTGCTTTTTATTATTTTCCTAAGAACTGAGATTCCACAAGGTATTTTTCTTCAGCTTGAAAAACTTCCTCTTTCATGTGGCACAGGTCTCTGGCTATTACTTCTGACACTTTTTGTTATCTGAAAATGTCTTAATTTCATCTTCATCTTGAAGGATCTTTGTGCTGAATATAGAATTCCAGTTCACAGAGCTTTCCTTTTAGTAATTTAGAGAACTCATTCCATTGTGTTTCAGCTTCTGTAATTTCTGATGAGTAGTAAACAATCATTCACATCTCCGCATGCAATGTGTGTTTTTTTCTCACGGCTTTCAAGATTTCCTCTGTATTTTTATCTTCAGTAATTTGACCATGATGTGCCTGGTGGTTTTCTATGTACTACCCTGCTTGGAATTCGTTAAGATTCTTGAGTATGTAAATTATGCTTTTCACAGTTTGAGTAATTCTTGCCCATTACCTCTTCAAATATATTTTTTGCTTATTCTTCCATTGCACTTCTTCTGGGACTCCAATTACACGTGTAAGAGCTTCTGATACTGTTCCATGGATCAATGAAATGCTTTTTAAAAAATCTCTTTTTTCCTTTTTGTCTTAAGAACAGACAATTTCTAGTAATTTTCTTTTTTTAATTTCTAGTAATTTACTTTCAGATTCACCAAAGTTTCCTACTGTCAGTTTCAACCTGCTCTTAAACTAAGCCCATCCAGTGAATTTTCTACTTCAGATATTGTACTTTTCAGTTCCAGGTTTTCCATTGGTTCTTTAAGTTTCTAACTCTCTGCTGAGATTTCCTACCCAACTATGAGTATATCTTCCTTTATCTAAGAACACAATTGCTTAAAATCCTTTCTGCTAGTTCCCACAAGTGGGTTGGTTCAAGGCTGGTCTCTGTTGAGTGTCTTTTCACTTGAGCATGTACCAAGTTGCACTGCTTCTGTGTATGAGTAATCCTGTGTATTAGTAATTCTGGGTTGTATGTTGGACCATGTAAATAACACGATGCAGTAACCCTGGACTGTATTGTGCTTCTCAGAATAGTGATGATTTTTTTGTTGTTGTTAAAGCAACAATTAGAATGACTGAACTCAAGATCTGGGCAGTTCATGAACAGAATTTGGGACTCCCCCTCTGTACCTTTTTTCAGGATTTCCTCCTCATTTTCTGGTTGCTGTGGTAGCTTCCAAATGTATATTCTGGTTATGGAAGCTAGTGACCACAGTAAGACTGGTTTTTTAATTGCGTTTTAGCCCTTGCACTCCCACATCAGTGGGGGCTTGCCCTCAGTTAAAGAACATGCAAAAAGAGTTGATTTTTCCAAGTAACATTCTATACTTCCAACTGTCAACTCTGTCTCAGCGTCTGCCTGCTTTGGTTGCTCTCCTGCGCCTTTGGTCGCTGCTGCTGCTTTTTTAAGATTTACGTATCTTGCTTGTGCTGGGTCCTGGCCGCAGTGCACGGGCTCCTCGCTCAGGGTCCCCTGCTGTGGGGCACAGACTCAGGCACATGGGACCAGTACTTGCAGCATGCAGGCTACTCCCGAACCAGGAATCAAACCTGTGTCCCCCGTGTTGGCAGGCAGATTCTTAACCACTAGACCCCCAGAGAAGCCCCATTGCTTCTTATATTTATTTTATAAACCAGAGGAAGGGTTAGGGCTTCCCTGGTGGCTCAGATGGTAAAGAGTCTGCCTGCAATGCAGGAGATCTGGGTTCGATCCTTGGGTCAGGAAGATCCACTGGAGAAGGAAATGGCAACCCACTCCAGTATTCTTGCCTGAAAAATCCCATGGATGGAGGAGCCTGGTGGGTTACAGTCTATGCAGTTGCAAAGAATTGGACACGATTGAGCAACTAACACTTTCACTCTAACGAAAGCTATTCTGCCATTATCGGAACTAAATGCAATTGATCAAAAGAAATTAAAAGAAAAAAATTTTTTTTTGTCATTAAAAATGTTATAAATTTAACTCTTCCAGTTTTAATCACATTCTGTAGTTTTAATTTGCAAAGTTTTTATTTTTTAAGTATCTGATAATATTTTTATTATTCCTTAATCAAATAGTTATTTAAGAGTGCTTTTTAGTTTCCAAGTAATTATGGTTTTTTGCTGTTAATATGAAATTTTAGTTTTATTGTATTATGGTCAGAAAGTGTGATCTATACAATTTTCCTTTATTTGGATTCTATTAATAATTTTCAGTTGCTAAATATTTGATAATTGTGTCTGAGAAGATCATATATCAGTTAACTCTATTAAAAGAGTTTATGGGTTGACAGAATTTAAAAAAAGCATTTAGAATATTGGTAGTCTTCAAACATTTTTTTTGGTGCCATGGAAGCTTTTGTTCAAAGGAAATACTCACTTATAAATAGAACAGTGCTGGTGTTACTGGAGAGGCAGAGGTAGGCGGTAGCGGGAAGCTAGAGCCCAGCTCACTAGACTCTTCCCTCCTTGGCTCTCTGTGAGCACCGTTAAAGATGACGGAGTGGTTCAGAGACGTAACGAAAGGGACGTGACCTGCCGCTGCTGCTGCTGCTCTGAAGACGTGGACTGTGAGCCAAGACTGAGCTGGTCTCTAAACCCTGGGAATGGCCCTCAGCTGACTTCTGCCAACAGCTTGAAGGAACAGAAAAGATTCTCTAGTCTCCAGAAGGAACACAGCCTGCTGACACCCTGATTTTAATCAAGAAACCTTTATCAAACTTCTAATCTATAGAAATCTAAGAGAATAAATCTATGTTGTTTTAAGCCACTAAATCTGTGGCAATTATCACTACAGAAAGAGAAAGCTAATAAATAGGAATGGATCACTTTTAATATTTTAACTACATCCGTATCTTGGTCCATCACCATTCAGGACAAGTTTATGGTGCTTATAAACATACATCCGTATTCATAAGTTAACATAAAAACACTGAGTATTTTTAAACTGTTAATGTGTTAATGATTTCAGATCTATGCATAAAACCATCACTACTGTTATACTTTGAGATGGAAGTATTCCTAGAAACTGTTACACTTTGATTTGGAAGAAGGAAAAGAATTTCATAAAAGCTGTTCTTGGTATTATTGTTTTTTAATCTAAAATCCCAGATTATTATTTTTTTTAATTTAATTTTGATTGAAGGAGAATGTTACAATATTGTGTTGGTTTCTGCCCTACATCAACATGGATTAGCCATAGGTATATATATGTCCCCTTCCTCTTGAGCCTCTCTCCTGGTATTATCTTTTTCAATCAGGTATTGACGTCATTCTTGTTTTAAAAACTGGATACTCTCAGTTTTAAAACCTTCCAAGGATGGGAAAAATGTGTCCCTGAATCACATCAAGAGCTCACCTTCATTTATCAAATACCTAGCTTTCACAGAGATACTCACTTATTCAAATCAATCTCATAAGTCTGCATGTGAGGTTTGTCTCCAGTCTTGTCTGGGTCCCATCGATAGATGGCAAATTTCTTGATTCGTGGTGCTGCGGCTGCAGCTGTCTGGGCCCCACGGCAGGCCTGAAATTTAAAAAGTTCACAAGAAGGGGAAAAAAAAGGAATCATTAAAAATGCAAGATAAATCATTCTACTTAGTTGGCACTATAAACTGCAAGGCTGGATAGAAACTTGTGCATTACTGATATAGTCTTCCTGGGAAACACAGCCATCCAAGATCCCACCACGGCACTAAGCTATAATATGGCAGCGATGGCGCTGGGGCTGGTGGAACGGCGCTTAATAAACACACACAGCCTTTGCCCTCACAGAAACCAGTGTGCACTGAGCCAGAAGAGAAATGAAATACTCATAATAAAATACAGCAAGGGAAGATGCAGCAGAGATTTACACTAGTCTAAGTGGTCAGAGAGGTCTCCATAAAGGATACTTAAGCTGAGGCTTGATGACTAGGGGAGAAGGGCAAGGAGAAGGGGCATTATAAGCTGAAGGAAAATGTATAGAGGCCTGGGTGGGAGAGCACAGATCCCTGTGAGGACCGAGACGTCCATTGTGCAGCAGGGTGACCAGAGGAGGGATGGGATGGGGCAGACTCCAGGAAGTCAAGAAAGACTTCTAAGTTTTGATCTTATCTTAAGAGCAATGAGAAGCTAACAAAATTTTATCAGGTGGATGACATAATCATTTTATTTTTGAGAAGACCACCACTGGCTTACAAAGGAAGACTCATCAGATGACATCTAGGGAAACCAGTTAGACAGCGACTGTGGTGGTTGAAATGAGATGCTGGTCAAAATTAGATTGGGCATTTTAGTCTGAGCCACTGTTAAAAAAACACCAAAGACTAGTGGCTAACACAACAAACATTTACTACTCATGGTTCTGGAGGCTAGAAGTCCAAGGTCCAGCTGTCAGCAGATCTGGTGTCTAAGTGAGGACAGACAGCTGCATCCTGCTCTATCTTCACATGCTGCAAAGAGAGCTCAGGCCTCTCCTTCTCTCTATAAAGGCAGTAACCCCATCACACAGGTCCTGCCCTCATGACCTAATCTAACCCTAATTCCCTCTCAAAGGCCCCAAGTTCAAGTACCATCACACTGGGGATTAGGGCTTCTATGTATGAATTCTGGGGGAACACAAACAACCCACCCACAGCAGGACAGCAGTATGGGAAACACAATAAAGCACACTGGGTCTGAAAACGAGATAAAATCTGGGAACTAACAAGCGGCAGAGACCTGCACTCTGCAGGGTCTGTCACAGCTCCTGGGCTGTTACATCCTGTGATGGTCGGTCTCACGCAAGCCATGGGGCCCTGGAACGCCACCAGGGGCTGGGAGACAAGGGTGAGGGGGCCCGGCCTCCCGCCCTCCTTCCAGCAAAACAGCCTCCCCACAAAAACGCATTTGCAAAAGGGTGCTTTGCTCAAAAAGTTTCCTATTTAAATTTATACTCATCTTAAAAGTCACTATTTATTATTGCCAGGCACTGTAGTAAATGCTTTCTTTATATTAATGACTCCACTGAATCTTCATTTTTAAAGATGAGACAAATGAGGTTCAGAGATCAAGTGATGGGCCCATGATCAAGAGCTGGTGAGTGGAGCAAGGACTGGAACCCAGGTCTGGCTCCAGAGCCCATGTTCCCAGACACTATTCTGTTTATTTGGGAATCGTCTCAGGTCTCTTCTTTTATTTCTCTTGTTTTCTTTTTACATCCTAACTCCTTAAGCTCAAGTGTATTAGTCAGGGTTCTCCAGAGAAACAGAACCAATGGTGTGTACCTACATACACACACGTGTAAGAAGAGATTTAGTATAAAGAATCGGTTCACGTGATTATGGGGAATTGGCTCATGTGATTATGGGGATAACAAGTCCCAAGACCCTCAACTGGCAAGCTGGAGAGCCAACGGTGCAGCCACAGTTCAAAGGTCAGCACGCTCAAGACCCAGGAAGAGTGGTTACTTCAAGTCCAAAGGCAAGAAAAATCAATATCCCAGCCTGGAAGAGGGACTTCCTCTAATTTGAAGGAGGGCCAGTTTTTTGTTCTAGGGCTCATCCATGTTAGAAAGGGCAATATGCTTTACTCCGTCTATCATATTTTTTTAAACATAATTAAAAACTATTTAAATTTAAAAAAATATTATATTTTCTGGCCACACTGTGCAGCTTGTGGGATCTTCAGTTAAGGGCTGAACCCGAGTCTTCGGCAGTGAAAGCCTTAAGTCTTAACCCCCGGACCACCAGAGAATTCCCTCAAATATTCTGATACAACTTTAAGGCTTACTTTCCATTTACGGTTATTACAAAAGACTGGCTACAGTCCTCGCGTTGTCCAGTACCTCCCTGAGCCCATCTCACACCCAGCAGACTGTACCCACCCACCCCCGCAACTGCCCCCTCCCCTGCCCCACGGGTGACCATGTTTGTTCTCTGTATCTGTAAATCTGCTTCCTTTTTTGTTTTGTTCAATATTTTGTTGTATTTTTAAGGTTCCATGTATAAATTATATCATATAATCATTGTCTTCCTCTGTCAATCTATCAATTAAAATGTTAAACTCATTCAAAAACACTCACTGAAACACCCAGAAAAACATTTGACCCAATATCTGGGTGGAGTCAAGTTGATACAGAACATACAACAGTCTGGAACCTATACTTTACATATATTTTACGTCTCCCAGCATACCTGGTCCAGGCCTCTGCATATAGCAATTCAATCCACGGATAGGAAAGATTGAAGAAAAGAGCAAAAACTGAGCATTAGAATAATGCAGAAATGTGGTTTATTTTAAATGTACCTTAAAAGGCTGAATAGTGCAACCTACAGCAAGCCATTAAGAAATGAAAATACCCCTGTTTGTGGCATTCCCGTATAATGAATGCCAAGCCACCCCCAGCCCCTAGTCCTTGAAGCCCTTTTGCATTTAGGCAGAAAAAACAAGGCAGAGACCACACCAAGTCCTGCTGAGCTTCTACTGTGGCTGTGAGGAGGGGGGAAGGATCTTGCCAGTCCAAAGAGTACTTTGCAAAATTCAAACTATATTCCAGGCTAGCTAATTCTCTTATAAACTGCTAAAGAAAGCAAAAACTCTTAAAGTTAACTCAGTAATTACAAGAAATGCACTGGAGTTTACTACTGGCTGGCAAAAACCACCCCAAATTAAATAAAGCTGAAGATATCAGCCCTCAGTACGGGAAGAAAATGTATGAAGAAAATCAAAGTGAAGGTGAGGATGAAAACTGTATTTTATCAAATCACCAAGCTGATGAAGATCATTAAAAAAAGGAAAGTCATTTCTGCAAATGAACACTTTCCAACTAGGGACTCCATTTTGTGAAATGTCAGGAGTGCTTGGCTAACGCCACCTTGTGGTGATTAATAGGAGGTGAACATGATTCTTGAAGACATTTTTTGGCCGCGTCCTGACAGCTTGCCCAGAACCTCTGCCCTCGGCAGTGAAAAGGGGTGTCCTAACCACTAGACTGCCAAGAATTCCCGGCTGAAGGTATTAGCTCCAGCAAGCTTTTGCTTGCTTAACACCCCCCCATCCCTTTTTTGGGGATTTCCCTGGTGGCTCAGACAGTAAAGCATCTGGCTACAATGTGGGAGACCTGGGTTTGATCTCTGGGTCGGGAAGATCCCCTGGAGAAGGAAACGGCAGCCCACTCCAGTATCCTTGCCTGGAAAAATCCCCTGGACGGAGGAACCTGGTAGGCTACAGTCCATGGGGTTGCAGAGAGTCAGACACGACTGAGCGACTTCACTTCACTTCTTTACTTTTTTGTGAGATTTAATGAGGTATATTCATTATAATAAATTCACCAATTTTAAGTGTATGGTTTGATGAGTTTTGGTAAAATTGTGTAACCACTACCACAATCACAACAGAACATTTCCATTAAGGAAGTTCTCTAGTGTGTCTCTGCAGTCAGCGCCCATCCCCTACCCCCAGCAACGGCCTGGCTTTCTATCACTGCAGATCCGCCTCTGTCAGAACTCCATATAAATACCATTGTGAGCCTAGCTTCTCTTGCTCCACAAAATGCTTCTGAGATTCATTCATGTTGCCACATATACTCATAGACTGCTGCTCTTTTTTTTTAAGTTAACACCTTTCATTTGGAAATAACTATAGAATCCCATGCATTTATAAGAAACAATACTGAGGTCCCACCTGTCCTTTACTGGGTTTCCCTCAGTGATAACAATGTACAAAACTGCAGCACAACAGTATAACCAGAATATTCACCCCGAGATAGTCAAGGTGTGGCTTCCTTGGTGGCTCAGCTGGCAGAGAGTCCGCCTGCAATGCGGGAGACCTGGGTTCAATCCCTGGGTTGGGAAGATCCCCTGGAGAAGGGAAAGGCTGCCCACTCCAGGATTCTGGCCTGGAGAATTCCATGGACTGTATCGTCCATGGGGTCGCAGAGTCGGACACATTACACAGAGTACAGAACATTACTTCCATCGTCACAAAGATCTGCGTTTTTACAGTTACAGTCAGACCCCTCAGGCCTCCCATCCCCACTCCTTCACCCCTAGCAATTACTAATCTGTTACATTTCTATAATCCTGTCATTTAAAAAAAGTTATATAATGTAATCATCTCTTATGTAACTTGAGGGGGGGTTTCATTCAGCGTAACTCTCTGGAGATTCAGCCAAGTTACATGCCTCAACAAATTTCTTTTTATTACCCAGCAGTGTTCCACGGTCTGACGCACCACAGTTAAGCCGTTCAACCATTGGAAGACTGTTTCCACACTTGAGGCTATTATGAATAAAGCTGTAATGAACAGTTGTGGACAAATTTCTATGTGAACATAAGCCTCCATTTCTCAGGGGTAAATGTACAGGAGTGTAACTGGTGGGTTTAGAAAAGGCAGAGGAACCAGAGATCAATTTGCCAACATTCACTGGATCACAGAGAAAGCAAGGGAATTCCAGAAAAATATCTATCTTGGTTTAGTCGACTATGTTAAAGCCTTAGACTGTGTCGGTCATAACAAACTGTGGAAAACTGTTAAAGAGATGGGAATACCAGACCACCTTACCTGCCTCCTGAGAAACCTGTATGCAGGTCGAGAAGCAACAGTTAGAACCGGACATGGAACAAAGGACTGGTTCAGGACTGAGAAAGGAGTGTGAAAAGGCTGTCTGTTATCACCCTGTTTATTTAACTTATATGCTGAGCACATGAGAAATGCCGGGCTGGATGCGTTATAAGCTGGTATCAATGTTGGCAGGAAAAACATCAATAAACTCAGATATACAGATGATACCACTCTAATGGCAGAAAGTGAAGAGGAGTTAAAGAACCTCTTGTTGAGGGTGAAGAAGGAGAGTGAAAAGCCAGCTTAAAACTCAACATTTAAAAAACTAAGATCATGGCATCTGGTCCCATCATTTCCTGGCAAATCAAGGGGGAAAATGTGGACAGACTTCTTTTCCTTGGGCGCTAAAATCACTGTGTGGTGACTGTAGCAGTCATGGAATCAGAAGATGATTACTTCTTGGCAGGAAAGCTACGACAAACCTAGACAGTGTGATGAAAAGCAAAGACATCACCTTGCCAACAAAGGTGCATACAGTCCAGGCTACAGTCTTCCCAGCGGTCACATAGAGTTGTGAGAGGTGGACCATAAAGAGGCAGAGTGCCCAAGAATTGATACCTTTGAACTGTGGTGTTGGAGAAGACTCACAACAGTCCTTTGGACAGCAAGGAGATCCAACCAGCCCATCCTAAAGGAAATCAACCCTGAATACTCATCGGAAGGACTGATATTGAAACTGAAGCTCCAATATTTTGGTCACCTGATGCAAATAGCCAACTCATGAGAAAAGACCCTGATGCTGGAAAAGATTGAGGGCAGAAGGAGAAGGGGGAAACACTGGATGAGATGGTTACATGGCTTCACCAGTGCACTGGACATGAACCTGGGCAAACTCCGGGAGTTGGTGAGGGACGCGAGGCCTGCTGTGCTGCAGTCCACGGGGTCTCGAAGAGTCAGACATGACTGGGCGACTGAACAACGAGGATAAATGGTAGCAGAAGGTTTAACTTTCAATAAACGGTGTTCCAAAGTAGGGGCTGCTGTGCCTGAGCCAGGTAGTAGGGGGAGAGGGCAAAATACCTCTGTAAAATTAACTTCTGCAAATTTTTAACCCAAACATTAGCTAAACTGGGAATTTAAAAAGAACCTGGGACTTTGCAGTTGTCAGCTACAACTCCCTGGTTTTAAGACCTGATATGATAGTACTGTCAATGGGCATAGGTATCTGGCTCTATTAAGCTCAGTTTAACTCCCACAAAAGGCCTGTCAAAAATGACCATGGTTACTGCAACGGACCCTCACTTTTAACACCTCTAATACTTACATATTTGCTTCCTGTCCACTTTAAAAAGAGGCAAAGGTCTAAACTTGATCATGAAGATCATCCCAAAGAAACTGTGTTTGCTTAGAAACCATTAAACTCTCTTATCGTAAGGATGATGCAAGACAAAAACAAAACAAGTATGCACTGCAATAGAATATCGGAGTATCAGAAGGTGGTAAACCCCAACCTAAGTTCTGGGGTGCCCCAAAGTGTCACTGATTTTTTTCCAAAACAACTAATTTAATTTTGAGTTAAAACCATATTTTATACAACACTTGATACAGTAGGGGGGAGGGCTAACAGGCATGAGGATAGAAGACACTGACATCAAAATGAACAGAGCAGGCTGTGGTTCTAAAAGCGGAGGCGCTTTGCTCATCCTGAGGACGGCACTAAGAGCTGGTCCACAGGATCGTGGGAGAAGTGATTTAAACACACTCCCTGAAGAGAAATCTAAACATTTGTTCTGCAGGTGTTTGCAGTGGAAGTAAAAGTGGAAATAACAGCTTTCATCATTGAGCCCTCTACCATGTGCCTGACATCGTACTGAAGTATCTCTAATCTCCACAACATCTTTATCGGGACAGCTTTTTTATTCTTAAACAATAAGAAGAAGGTCATAAAACAAAAGAGACAGGATTCAAACACAGGTCATCTAACCCCAAAGCTCACCTTGTAGCTGCTATATGTAGTGGTGAAAATGCAAATCCAAAACAGAACAGCACAAAAAGATAATTCCTTTTCCCCAAACAGTGTAAGTTTTTTTTTGACTCATACAATCATCAAGATTTCAGGTTGCAGTTGGTCCAGATAGGCAAATTTGGCCTTGGAGTACAGAATAAAGCAGGTTAAAGGCTAACAGAGTTTTGCCAAGAGAATGCATTGGTTACAGCAAACACCCTCTTCCAACAACACAAGAGAAGACTCTACACATGGACATCACCAGATGGTCAACACCGAAATCAGTTTGATTATATTCTTTACATCCGAAGATGGAGAAGCTCTATACGGTCAGCAAAAACAAGACCGGGAGCTGATCATGGCGCAGACCATGAACTCCTTATTGCCAAATTCAGACTTAAATTGAAGAAACTGGGGAAAACCACTAGACCATTCAGGTATGACCTAAATCAAATCCCTTTTGCTTATACAATGGAAGTGACAAACAGATTCAAGGGATTAGATAGACAGTGTCTGAAGAACTATGGACAGAGGTTCATGACATTGTACAGGAGACAGGGATCAAGATCACCCCCAAGAAAAAGAAATGCAAAAAGGCAAAATGGCTGTCTGAGGAGGCCTTATAAATAGCTGAGAAAAGAAGAGACGCGAAAAGCAAAGGAGAAAAGGAAAGACATACCCATTTGAATGCAGTTTCAAAGAATAGCAAGGAGAGATAAGAAAGCCTTCTTCAGTGATCAATACAGAGAAATAGAGGAAAACAATAAAATGTTACAGATTAGAGAGCTCTTCAAGAAAATCAGAGATATCAAGGTAACATTTCATGCAAAGATGGGTTCAATAAAGGACAGAAATGGTATGGACCTAACAGAAGCAGAAGATATTAAGAAGAGGTGGCAAGAATACAGAAAAGAACTGTACAAAAAAGATCTTCACGACCCAGATAATCACGATGGTGTGATCACTCACCTAGAGCCAGACATCCTGGAATGTGAAGTCAAGTGGGCCTTAGGAAGCATCACTACAAACAAAGCTAGTGGAGGTGATGGAATTCCAGTTGAGCTATTTCAAATCCTGAAAGATGATGCTGTGAAAGTGCTGCACTCAATATGCCAGCAAATCTGGAAAACTCAGCAGTGGACACAGGACTGGAAAAGGTTAGTTTTCATTCCAATCCCAAAAAAAGGCCAGGCCAAAGAATGTTCAAACTACCACACAATTGCACTCATCTCACACACTAGCAAAGTAATGCTCAAAATTCTCCAAGCCAGGCTTCAACAATACGAGGACCATGAATTTCCAGATGTTCAAGCTGGATTTAGAAAAGGCAGAGGAACCAGAGATCAAATTCCCAACATCCGCTGGATCATTGAAAAAAAAGCAAGAGAGTTACAGAAAAATATCTACTTCTGCTGTATTGACTATGCCAAAGCCTCTGACTGTGTGGATCACAACAAACTGTGGACAATTCTGAAAGAGATGGGAATACCAGACCACCTGACCTGCCTCCTGAGAAATCTGGAGGTCAAGAAGCAACAGTGAGAACTGGACATGGAACAACAGACTAGTTCCAAATTGGGAAAGGAGTACGTCAAGGCTGTATATTGTCACCCTGCTCATTTAACTTATATGCAGAGTACATCATGAGAAATGCTGAACTGGATGAAGCACAAGCTGGAATCAAGACTACCGGGAGAAATATTAATAACCTCAAATATGCAGATGACACCACCCTTATGGCAGAAAGTGAAGAAGAACTAAAGAGCCTCTTGATAAAAGTGAAACAGAGTGCTTGCTTCGGCAGCACATATACTAAAATTGGAACGATACAGAGAAGATTAGCATGGCCCCTGCGCAAGGATGACACGCAAATTCGTGAAGCGTTCCATATTTTAAAAAAAAAAAAAAAAAAGTGAAACAGAGTGAAAAAGTTGGCTTAAAACTCAATGTTTAGAAAACTAAGATCATGGCATCTGGTCCCATCACTTCATGGCAAACAGATGGGGAAATAGTGAAAACAGTGACAGACTTTATTTTTTGGGGCTCCAAAATCACTGCAGATGGTGACTGCAGCCATGAAATTAAAAGACGCTTGTTCCTTGGAAGAATAGTTATGACCAACCTGAAAGTGAAAAAGTGAAAGTGAAGTCACTCAGTCATGTCCGACTCTTTGGGACCCCATGGACTGCAGCCTACCAGGTTTCTCCGCCCATGGGATTTTCCAGGCAAAAGTATTGGAGTGGGTTGCCATTTCCTTCTCCAGGGGATCTTCCCAACCCAGGATCGAACCCGGGTCTCCCACACTAGGCAGATGCTTCACCGGCTGAGCCAACAAGGAAGTCCTACCTAGACAGCATATTAAAAAGCAGAGACATTATTTTGCCAACAAAGGTCTGTCTATTCAAAGCTATGGTTTTTCCAGTAGTCATGTATGGATGTGAGAGTTGGACTATAAAGAAAGCTGAGCACTGAAGAATTGATGCTTTTGATCTGCGGTGTTGGAGAAGACTCTTAAGAGTCCCTTGGACTGCAAGGAGATTCAACCAATCCACCCTAAAGGAAATCAGTCCTGAATGTTATTGGAAGGACTGATGCTGAAGCTGAAACTCCAATACTCTGGCCACCTGATGCGAAGAACTGACTCATCTGAAAAGACCCTGATGCTGGGAAAGATTGAAGGCAGGAGGAGAAGGGGACAACAGAGGATGAAATGGTTGGATGGCATCACTGACTCAATGGAGATGAGTCTGAGTATCTCTGGGAATTGGTGATGGACAGGAAGACCTGACATGCTGCAGTCCATGGGGTGGCAAAGAGTTAGACATGACTGAGCAACTGAACTGAAGCAATGTGAAGGATGGCGCTACCATCAACTGAGACGGGAGGAGAAGGCCGGTGTGTGTGTGTGTCAGGGGGAGTGTCAGGATTTTGGTTTCACGCCAGCAAAGTTTATTAAATATCCATGTGGAAATTCTGAGAATATAGTTGAGTGGCCATCTGAGTCTGAAGATCTGGGGTGACGTCTCAGCTGGAGACATAAATTTAGGAGGCATCTAAAGCCCAAAGGAGTGTCTATGAAGACAAGGCCTAAGGACAGACTCCAGTGTTTAGTTTGGGGCAATGAGAAGAAATCAGCCAAGGGAGAGAGAGAAAAGGACTGCCAACATGTGAGGAGGAACACCTGGAGCCTGGCAGGCATGCCAAAAACATGTTTTGAGGAGGGAGTTAACAGTATGCCTCAGGGAGCAAAGTACCATGAGAACTGACATTGGAGTTAACAAAGCCGAAGTCATTGGTGACCCTGACCCAAGTTATCTTCCGTGAAGTGCTAAGGGTGAAAAGTCTGACTGGAATAGGTTCCTGAGAAGATGTGGAGAGATGAACTGTGGTTGGTGAGTTTAGACACCTCTTGGGAAATTTTTCTATAAAGACGAGTGGAGAACTGGGGTGGTGGCTGGATATGGCTTTCTCTGAGATGAGAAAAATTGTACCATGTTTGTGTGCTGCTGCTGATTTGATAAAGAACGAAAACCTGATCATGCGGGGGCAAGAGGAGAATTTCTGGAAAGCTCTCTGTGAATAAGCGATGGGACGAGAGCATGAGTGAAGGGTAGCCAGAGGAGTGTTGCCAATTTTCCCACAGTAACAGGCAGAAAGGGTCATTTACGGGCAGACATGAAGAGGTGGGCAAAAATTTGAGGTCTTTTTTTTTTGGTAGCCTACCTAGCAATTCATACTCCAAACCCAAGAGCGAGGCGGGTCCTTCAAAAGCATTTCTACCTCAATCTACAAAACTAAAGCATGTTCAAGGCTAAGCGCACCTTTGTAGGGCACCTTAGATAAGATGAAACACACAGTTTAAATTTAAGGGGAGAAGCGAGATCCTCAACAACTGGACTGAAATGGAACTGAGGATAAGTGTGGATTCTCCACCATACTGGAGGCAGCCGGTCTGTTCTCTAGGAAAGCTTCCTTAAGGGGCAGGTCTGGAGGGGCGACAGAAAGGTGAGAAATGGAGAGGAGGAGGGCAGGGAGGTCCGTACACACCTGAGGGGAACACAAGGTCAGGCTTGTTTCTGATGTGTGAGTGGCACTGGTGCAAATCAAAGCTCTACCACTTGGGGGTTGAATGTTCTTTGGCAAATTACATAACCTTTCTGATTTTAGTTCCTCTTTTGTAACAAGACGGGGAATATTAACATCTACCTCAGATGATTAACTGGAGGGCCAAGCTCCTAGAATTGTTCAGAAAATAACTTCAGCTTTTCAATACTGGCAACCATATCAGTTCCTGTATTGTTCTGATTGGCAGACAGATATCCTAACGCTGCCAGTGCTAGGAGCAAAGATATACACAAATGAAAGTAGGTGGTAATTGCCCTCAAGGAATACACAGTCTAGACAAGAAAATGAAGCAACATCACAAGCAACAATTAATACATTACAGTTAAATACTTAAGAGGCAGAACTGTGGTTCAGTGGTGCAAACTAAAGCATAAAAGAATTCAGAAGAGGGACTTCCTTGGTGGCCCAGTGGTTAAGAATCTGCCTGCCAAGGCAGGGGACACAGGTTCGATCCCTGGTTCGGGAAGATCCCACATGCTGTGGAGCAACTAAGCCTGTTCACCGCAGCTACTGAGCCCGAGTGCCCCAGAACCCGTGCTCCACAGCCAGAGAAGTCACCACACCCTGAGACTGCAGAGTGGCCCCCGCTTGCCTAACTCGAGAAAGCCCGTGCATAACGAGCAAGACCCAGTGCAGTTAGAAGTAAATAAACAAATAAATAAAATTTAAAAAAAAAAAAAAAAGAATTCAGAAGAGAAATCCTACTATGTTATAGACTCCTAGGAATCTGAACACACCCGAGGTAATACACCACGCTCATTACTTTTCAGGTGGCTTTTGAGGTATGAATGCATATTCCTAGAAGATAGTGAGAGTGGGGGTGGAATCTTCTGTTTTCTCTGCCCTCAGGGCCCTAGGATGGCCTCCCCGGAAATTACAACACTGACCTATGAAACCAGCCTTCTCTAGAATTCATTCTTGGAAGAGAGACCTGAGCTTTAGAACTCATTCTCATTGGTGGGGCTCTCACAATTTGATTGCTTGCTCAGCAACTATAAAAGGAACTGGTAAACAAGGTCATTATCAATCACCAATTTAATGCTCAGAGGGGACCAGCTTGAGGCTCTGATAGGCAGGCCTCACTCCCATCCCTGTTTTTCAGAATGACTATAAAATGACTTGTCCAGTTCACGGACAGCATATTGGAAAGAATTAGCATTAGAAGATGGGCCATAGGCACTGTGTTGTAAAACCACAGAAATTACTTAATACTAGATGTATTTTCACAGGAGTGCAAGAAGAGGAGAGAGATGAATATATTTTGTACACCTATCATGTGTCTTGATCTGTGCTAAGAGTTTTTCACACATTATGTTCAAAACAGTGAGTTTAGGTCCTAGATCAACTGGTTCTTGGCTGTGATATTTCGAGCAAGTGAAAAATAATCTTTCTGGGGGCCTCAGTTTTCAAAGGGAGAAGGAAATGGCAACCCACTCCAGTATTCTTGCCTGGAGAATCCCAGGGACAGAGGAGCCTGGTGGGCTGCTGTCTATGGGGTCGCACAGAGTCGGAAATGACTGAAGCAACTTAGCAGCAGCAGCAGTTTTCAAATCTCTAAAAAGGAGGTTAGAATTCCTGCTCACCCACCTCACAGGATTTTTTCCCAGGGGAAAATGATTTGAAAGGGATTTGTAAAACCTTAGTCTTTGATATACACAGACTGCAATGGCAGTTTCCCTTCCCCTTCTCCATGTTCTCATTTTCCTGACGATACAATGGATGTGGCGAAAAACTACTACCAACGCACCCTGAACGCTATAAATAAGAGCAGCGCCAACCTCTGGATCCGATCCAAGTCCAAACTGTGAGGTCGCTACACGACACTCAGGAGACCAGTGTTTTTTGGGGCGCTCGGGTCCCCGGGTTTTTTTGGAGCTAAGTGGGTCCCCCCGCTTCTCCCTTCTGTGCCTTCCCTCTTGCCCGAGTTCCCAACCGTGCGCCCTGCAGGGCTGCCTCCCAGGCCCTGCCCTTCACGCCCCGGCGGGTCTGCCTTTCCCAGACAGACAGTGATGGCTAGCGGGCAGAACAAGGACCTGGCGTCCGAACGCCTGGATTCGCGCTCTGCTTCCACCAGTCAGTCGTCACCCGCTCGCCATGTGACCTTGGCCAATCCAAGTGTCCTTCCTAACCCTTTTCCCCCACTATGTCTAAAAACCCCCCTTCGCTCTGACCACCTCACAGGCGGCAGAAAGGTGCAGAAAGAAACCGGCATCAGGACCCCGGGCGGCGGGAGCGGGTCGCGCTCCTCCCCGGGGCCCGCCCCGGGGCCCCCTCAACCTCCGCCACCGCCCCCTCACGTGCAGGCCGTCTCCGCGACCTTCACGCCAGCCCTCGTCCCCCGCCCCGCGCCGCGGCTCACCTGCAGGCGGGCCGCGCCGAGAGCTGCGGCCGGGAACCGGCGCCTCAAGGAGAGAGCGACCACCGCCGCCATCTTGGCTCCTGACGTCGAGCCCCACCCCTCGAGCCCGAGGTCACGCTCCGCCGGCGTCCCGCCGAGCACCGCGGCGCCACGCCAGGGCCCACCGAGTCCCCACTAGCAGCGCAGGCGCCGCCGAGTGGGCGGGGCTTCCGGTCCCCGAGAGGCGAAGGGAAGGCTGGGGAACCAACGCGAGCGTGCGCAGGTGCGGGGGCCGGCGCAGGCCCACTCGGCTTCCCAGGGTGGAAGGTGACCTTCCCAGAGGAAGGGGGCGGGGCTTGAGGGTGGGTCAGGGGGAGGGGAGGGGCTAAATGCGCGAGGGGGCGGGGCCCGATCCAAGTCCTGTCCCGGTTTTAACCCCTTTTTTCTGTTCAGTTCAGTTCAGTCACTCTGTCGTATCCGACTTTTTGCAACCCCATGAACTGCAGCACGCCAGGCCTCCCTGTCCATCACCAACTCCCGGAGTTTACTCAAACTCATGTCCATCGAGTCGGTGATGCCATACAACCATCTCATCGTCTGTCGTCCCCTTCTCCTCCCGCCTTCAATCTTTCCCAGCATCAGGGTCTTTTCAAATGTCAGTTCTTCGCATCAGGTGGCCAAAGTATTGGAGTTTCAGCTTCAGCATCAGTCCTTCCAATGAATATTCAGGACTGATTTCCTTTAGGATGGACTGGTTAGATCTCCTTGCAGACCAAGGGACTCTCAAGAGTCTTCTCCATCACGGCAGTTCTTTCTTCTGTAAAATTTATCAGTCATATCACTCACTCAGTCTCTGAGTAATTTCTGTGAGACACAGTGCAGTTTGCCTGAGACTTTACAGGTTTCAGCACTCCTGGGTTCGGATAAACTCCTCGTGCCTGCTAAGTCGCTCAGTCGTGTCTGACTCTGCGGCCCTGTGGACTGTAGCCCACTAGTCTCCTCTGTCCGTGGGATTCTCCAGGCAAGAATACTGGAGTGGGCGCCATTTCCTCCTCCAGGTGGTCAGTCCCAGGCAAATCAGGATAGCTGATGAATGAACCAAGGGGACTTAACAGACGGCGGGCAAAGGTGTAATTTATTCACTCATTATTCATTTTTTCGTCGTTTGTTCAAAAATATATATGGAGCACCTATGTTCCGGGCGCTAGGATGCTACAAGTGGGCAGCCAGGTGAGGTTGCGCCCTCACTGAATTTACTCTCAAATCGGCAAGTAACTGGACAATTGCAGTACCGTCAGCTCTGCTCTGTAAAGCGGGCTAAGAGGGAAGCTGGCTGTCCATGGCTTAGTCATCTAGTGTCAGCACCCATGTTTTGAGCACCTGCTATGTGCCATACGCTGTGACCCATCCTCCTAGTCCCCACACCAGTCTCATGGGCGAGCTGTGTGTTTGTGTTCACTGGCGCTTCACGGTGTTCTGTTCCTGTCTGCTGTGCAGCAGAGCGAATCAGCTGCACGTGTACATGTGCTCACGCTGCAGATTTCCTTTCTGTTTGGGTCACCAGAGTAGAGTGCCCTATGCTATACGCTAGGCTGTGCGAGTGTGTTTTAAGTTCCATCTCAGTCGCCTCAGCAGCTTTTCCAGACCCCTGTCCCATCTCAGACCTGGGACCTGGGACCCTTTGCCGCAGTGTTTGCATGGAGATAATTAGCTTCTGGAGCAACAGAATACAAAGAATTCTCCAGAATACTGGAGTGGGTTGCCATTCCCTCCTCCAGGGGCATCTTCCTGACTCAGGGATTGAACCGGAACTGTGTTGCCTGTGTTGCAGGCAGATTGTTTACCAACTGAGCTACCAGGGAAGCCCCAAAGAAACTATCAGGGACTAAAAATAACTGCATGCATGCTGCAGTTGGGGAAAATTATGAACAACATGATACAAAAAGACCAAAAACCCAACTGCCACTCCTGAAGGGCAAAACCAGGGTATTGGGAGCAAAAGCAGGGTTCCATGCATGCCCCCTGCACATAACACCGCCAAAAGGGTGGGCAAACCACCTAAGCCACCCTCCAGGCTGACCCCTGGTCATACCCCTACCCTCTCCACAGGTAAGGAGCCAGCTCAGTGACCCCCACCCTCCTAACCCTCCCCTCCACCGGGAGTGAGCAAGGGAACAGTCACTTGTTCTCACTCCGCCTGCTGCCAAAGGGTCCCCAGTAAAGCCTTGCCTGAATTTCTTGCCTGGCCTGTTGTCAACTTCTGTTGATTAAGGAGGCTGAGAACCCTGGTTGGTACCGACTCTGGTGGCTTGATTGCCTTGGGCAGGTGCGGCCTGTGTCTTCCAAGTTACTTGGTTTCGTCAGTCACCTCTGCAGTCTATGTGGTTAGCTAACTTTACAGGTACGTGTGTTTCCCAGAATAATGTTCTTCCTTCTCTGCCTACTTGTTTTTTGACACACGAAAGCCACCTTTTTAAAATATGGGCTTCCCTTGTGGCTCAACTGGTAAAGAATCTGCCTGCAATGTAGGAGACCTGGGTTCGATCCCTTGGAGAAGGGAAAGGCCACCCACTCCAGTATTCTGGCCTGGAGAATTCCACGGACTGTAGAGTCCATGGGGTCGCAAAGAGTCAGACACGACTGAGCAACTTTCACATTTCACTTTTTAAAACACTGAGGGAGTTCCCTGGGAGCTAGTGGTTAGGATTTGGCCCTTTTACCGCAGAGGCTGGAGTTCAGCCCCTGGTCAGGGAACTGAGATCCTGCAAGCTGCATGGTGCTGCCAAAAGAAAAAAAAATTGAAGTTATAGTTTATTATATAAGTTTTGGGTGTATGACATAGTCATTCACAAAATCTAAAGGTTATGTTTCATTTATAGTTATTATAAAATATTGGGTATATTCCCTCTATTGTACTACATATCCTTGTATCGTATTTATTTTACTTAGTAGTTTGTACCTCTTTCCCCTACCCTTGTGAAAGACACCATTTTATAGTCTTTGGCTTCCATGTTCACATAACTTAAATGCTACTGGAGAAATTAAGATGGTCAATTGAATTGGCGGATGAGGCTTCGTTTGTGGAGTCCTGGGCTTCCCAGGTGGTGCTAGTGGTAAAGAATTCGTCTGCCAGTACAGGAGATGTAAGAGACGTGCGTTCAATCCCTGGGTCAGGAAGATCCCCTGGAGGAGGGCAGGGCAATCCATTCCACTGTTCTTGCCTGGAGAATCCCAAGAACAGAGGAGCCTGGCGGGCTGCGGTTCATGGGGTTGCAAAAAGCTGGACACAACTGAAGTGACTTAGCGGAGCAGCTCAGGCTAGAACTGCCAGGAGGGCTCACTGGAGGCGGCGTGCAGTGAGGTGCCAGGAGTAACCAGCACCCCTGGGCTAGCCTGGACTCTCCCCCTGGAGGCTGCGTGACCATGGACTGGTCTTCCCGTGGGAGAGGCCCTCATCTCTGGCCTCCCTTGCCTGTATCATCAGTGTGTTGGACAAGCTGATTTTCTGTGAATCGCATGGCTGCCTCGGGGGGGCTGCTTTGAGGGGCTGGCCTAGGGGTAACTGGTGACAGGGCTGAGGTCACTTTGACTTTTCACTGGGGCTGACCCAGCATTGAAATAGAGCTCCTCCATGTCTGCCCCAAGGGGCTGCCCTAATTGGATGGAATCGTTGAAAGATTGTCACTTTCCCTTGAAGTCCTCCTAGCTGCCTTACTTTGTGAGATGAACGAAGAGTGACCTCTCCCTCCTAGGGATATGTTTCTAGAGAACTGATCCTGCAGGCATTTTAGGTTCTCTCATCTCAAATGCAGATGCTACTCCTAGGTTAGGGACTGCCCCTTTACTTTGTCCAGGTCACCTTGGACAGAGCGGTCTGAGGCCAACGGCAGCGAGACCTTGATTTATGGAGGGGCTCTTGGTGCCAATGGACCCACGTGCCCTGTGGTCACATCATTCCTGGGCTTCATAGGGATTTGGGGAGCTCAAATTTATGGAGAAATAAATTCCTGGGTGGCTGTACCTCCGCTCTGAACTTTGGGATTCCAGAAAGGCACAGGTGCAGGAGGACTGAGAGATTTTCATGGCCCGCTCCTGACGTATCTTCCCAAGGTGTCTTTGTGATAAGACCCAAAGTTTCTTGGCCTGTTTCCATTTGTCTAGCTAGTAAAGTATTGCTTTTCGCCAGTCAGCTAGATGCTTTATGCTTATTCTGAATCTCATCACTCACAAATGTGTTTACATAAGCAGTCTCCTTTACTCCTCATAACAACCCTTTGGGGTTGGCATGACCAAACTGCATTTCATTATCCAAAGACTAAAGTCTTTAGATAATGAAAAAGCTTGAGCAATCCTGGGTGGGAATCTTGCTTTAGGACCTCTTTCTTCTCCAAGGGCTGGAAATTAAAAATTTAAACCAGGAAGCCTAGAATCAATTGTCGTTTGTACACCCAACTATATTTTGAGTGTCTTGTGATTTAGGACAACCTGACTGCCCACCCCCCAGGCAGAGGCTAAAGAAGGTTGGATTTAGGGGGGGAATACCTGATGATTTTATCGCCTAGGAGATCTATTTGCCTCTGAGAGAAACTTACTTCACCTCAATACATCCCTGTGGTGGGACTCAGGGGCCTTCTCATCCAAAATTCAGGGTTTTCTTTGCCTTTGACCAATCGGCCTTTGTCTTCCGTCTGTCTGGCGGACCCTTTCCTGTTTCCAGCCATCTTCTGAACATCTCTTCCTGGGGCCCAGTGGCCTCTAAGACTGTCCTCTCTTGCCTCATCCCTGTGATAAAACCAGCTCTGTCCCCTCCTTGCCCCTCACCTCCAAGTCTTCGCTCACATCTACGCTGGGATCGGAGTGATCTTTCTCCCTTTTCCACGTGGCCAATTTAAGGTTCAGCTTCAACTGTCTCCTCTCTAGGAAATCACCTCTTGACCACCCCCATCAAAACATCCCTTGCATCTGCCATCCAGGCACATCACTCCTGGTTTCACAGTTACCCATTTACATGTCTGTTTCCCCAAACTGTGGGCATCTTGAGGGCCTGGACCATTCACTTTATTTTCTTTGTAGGACTGATTGCTATCTGCAAGTTTGTTTTTATTTTTTATTTTATTTATTTATTTATTTTTTTTTTCACAGAATCAGAAAGTTTATTTACTTAAAACATCTGACAACTATCATATTGGACAATCATTTATTTAAAATAATATCTTAAATACTTACAAAAATAAATCCAGTATCACTTCTATTTTTTAAGTGTCAAAGTCTTTGCCATAGAAAATAGAAAGAACCTTTTACAAACTAAAAATTACATTTAAGATACATCAAGTTTAATAACTGCATGCAAGTTTGTTTTTAATTCTTTTGAATATATTTATCATTTCAGCTTCTCATGCCAGGGGTCAAGAACCACGTCTTTCTTGTTCACTGTTATGTCCCCAGTATCTGGCACAGTGGCTGGTACCCAAATGGTGGCCAGTAAGCATTTAATGAGTGAACAAATTCGTCTTTGTTTCCAAAGTGCCTGGCTTGGGACCTAGCACACAGGAGGTATGTGGTCAATATTGGTTGAATGAAGAAGTAAATAAAAATATAGGATGAGCTGTCCTTGTTCTTCATAGAAGGTGGAAAGGGAGGCTGGGCTTGAGGGTGGGTGGCTGGGGGAGGAGGGAGCCCCCTGGAGACCCAGGCAGCTTTTATCTCTGGGCCAGGACTTGGGCAAAGTGAGTGCATGGCATTTACAGTGGTAAAAAAAAAAAAACCTCAGTCATTAAGATATATTTTAATGCACTATTAAAAATGCAAAAATGTCACGACTGAAACATCAACATTCTAAGTAAAGACAGCATTCTTCAAGAAAAACCAGTGAACTGAGTCAGTCGAGGGAGCTGGGAGCAATTCACCCTGGTTCCTTTTTGCCCTGGTGAAGACCAGAGACCACTCTTTCTTGACTTATTTTCAGTAACTTCTCCATCGTGTCTTAGTCTTGCTGATCCCTGTTTGTTTCCTTGTGGTTAGCACCAGAGAACTTTTAGGATACATCAAAGTGGTTGAGTGCTTTTTCAGGGACAAGGGTGAAGGAAGGAGTGGGCGTGGGTGGGCAGGAATGGAGGGAGAAAGTGGTAATGGCAATCACAGCCCAGGCCTCCAGCTGGTCTGGCTGTCTCATCTACAGGGAGGCCTTGGGTGCCCAGGGACAGCGGGACAGCCTTACAGAGAGGCTGGGGGCTGAGACAGTACGAAAGTGTTGCCTTCTTTCCCTTCAGCTGGGGAAGGAGTCCCTTCCGTGGAGCCCTGCAAGCAGGCCTGCCACCACTGTGAGATGTGCAAACATCTGGGCTCCTCCAAGTATACCCCAGCTCTCTGCCTGGGGTCTTTTTCTTCCAGGAAGCTGCTTAATTTGTCACTGTGGGGCTCTATGGAGAAGAAGAGGCAAAAACTGTCCCCCAGAACTGGAATAGACGTAGTAGGGAAAACAAAATGCTGTCGGGGGTACTTCCCTGGTGGTCCAGAGGTTCAGAACTCGCCTTTCACTGTGGGGGATGCGGTGCACTCTCTTGTTGGGGAACTAAGATCCCACGCGCCTGGAGCAACTACTCCTGAGCGCTGCAATTGCTGAACCTGCATGCTCTGGAGCCCGTGTGCCGCAGCGGAGACTCAACGCAGACAAGCAGACAAATAAGAGTACAAAAATAAAATTAGAACGGCTTACGATTCACTGAAGGCTCAGATGATGGTTAACATTAAAAAAAAAAAAACAATGCTGTTGGCCACCTGGCCCCAATCTCCAGCCCCCGACCCTGCCTGCCTGCGCTGCCTCTCCGAGGAGCCCTTCTCCCTCCGCCAGGTCACTCAGGGGTCATCCTCACTGCCGCTCAGGATGCCAGGGCAGGCGATGAGGGGGCTGTTGGGCTGCCTCCGCTGTTCATCGTCACTGCCGCATTAAGAAGACTTAACTGCGTCCCAGGACCTTTACAGAGCAGCTCAGGTGCGTTCTCTCTCTTTGATCATGAAGTAGGGATTTTTGTGCTCAACAGTTGAGGCAGCTGAATCCCAGAGAGGGTCACCAACTCACCCTGAGTCACACAGCTGGGAGGCGAGCATCTTCTGTTGGGAGCTGGGTGGGCTGTGGACTTGCCCCCCCGGCCCTCGGGAGCCCAGCGGTTGCAGGCCCTCGGATTGACCTGCAGAGGGCGCTCCTGTCGCACAGACCGACCCAGGGCTCCCCTAGCCCCTTCCACTCCGCCCTTAGAAAGGGCTCATCTCAGCCCTCTTCCCTTCAACTCTCACCGTGTAATGAGCCTGCTCAAAATATTCTCTCTGAGTGGGATGGGGACAATCATATGCTACAGACTTCTCCAGTTTCATGAGCTGACTCTATGGAACTCCCGGAGCAAAAGTCACGAGCCACCCCCACTCCAGACGGGGCTGTGTTTCGCACATCCTAAGTCAGCTCAGCCGCTGGACTTAGCAAGTGGCCCGAGGGCTTCCGGGGACTGTCCCGTCGCTGGGCCCTGCTGCGCCACACACAGGTGCGCGCACACACAGGCACAGGCACGCAACGAGAGCTCGTTTACTCCGCTCCCTGGGTCGCCTCTCGGCCTGGCACACCGCCAGCATGCTCTCAGATTAGCCGTGAACTTGATCCTCTGGCTGTGTGTGGGCGTGTGCTTCTTAAACACGGCATGTGATAAAACTCCCTTTCCAGCTGAATCTGAATTTTGAACACCCCTTACAGGGCTCAGAGACAGCGCCAGGTAATTGAAACGCAAAAAAGGGAATGGTGGTGAATATGCATTTGCTGTGGCTAGATATTGGCTTGCTGAAAGCAAATCAAATCAGAAGAATGCAGAATGTTAAAAGCAAGTTGAGCGAATTCCTGGCGGTCCAGTGGTTAAGATTCTGCTCCCAATGCAGGGGGTATGGGTTTGATCCCTGGTGGTGGAACTGCCCGCATGCTCTGTGATGCGACCAGAAAAAAAAAAAGCAAGACAGGCAGGAAGGCAGGAAGATGACATGGTTACGTGTGAAGGCCTTTGGGAGATTCGGCTCCTGTTGTATCAGACATCATTATGTGACCTTCAGCAGGTTGCTCCTGCGCAGTCGTTTCCTATTGTGTAAAACGGGGGTAAGAAAAATACTCCTCACCGGGAGGAGAGTAAATGAATTAGCATCAGTAAGGAGCTACCAGTCTTAAACTGGTGTTGGGAAGCCCAGGTTGTGGGTCAGAAAAAAGTAAAAGGGAACTGTGAAGTATTAGGGGAAGATTTCAGCATAAATAAAATGCCAAGGGTTTCATCATTTAAAAATATACATGTAATTAAATTCTCACTATGTAAGAATTTCAAACAACACAGATAAAGTTTAAATCCCCTCCGTCACACTTCTTTTTCCCAGAAGTGATTACTATTGTCAGTTTCATGGGATTGCTCCCGTATCTTTTTCTTTGCATATGTATATACATATGTATGTTTTTAGAGAAATCCAGAGAAATGCTTGACTTTGAAAAAACATATTTCTTTCTTTGTTTTTGCCTGGGCTCAGTCTTCGTTGCTCCATATGCGCTTTCTCCAGCTGTGGCGAGCGGGGCTGCTGTCTAGTGGTGCGTGGGCTGCTCATTGCTGTGGCTGCTTCTTTGTTCCTTTTTTTTTTTTTGGCAGAACGCAGCCTCTAGTCATGTGGGCTTCAGTGGTTGCAGTACCCAGGCTTAACTGCCCCGCAGCACGTGGGATCTTAGTTCCAGACCAGGGATCAAACCTGTGTCTCCTGCAATGGCAGGTGGATACTCAACCCCTGGACCACCAGGGAAGTCCCAGACTTTTTTTTAATACCAACATCAAGTGTTCTGTCTTGGAGCTCTTTCCTCGTCAGTACACATAGTACTTATTTTAAGTGTTGCAAAATATGTAGGTGTGGGGATGTACAATGGTTTGATCATTCCTCAGGTAGTTTCTTAATAGCAATGAAGAATGAATGAACATGTTACTGTCCTCTTCCTGAAATACAGAATCGGTCTAGTGGCCGAAGCTGCCATTGCTGCGGTGCTCCCATTGGTCAAAGCCTAGTGTTTCCAGGATGGCTTCAGTCTATATCTCTGCCGTTCTCTGTGGTCACTGTTTCTTAAACCTGTCATCCCCTCCACCTCTGTGTTCCTGTTCAGCTTGGCGGCCTTCCCTTCCTCCTCTGCCCAGTCCTTCCTCCCTGCATTCACTCATCCTGGCTCAGCTGAACGTCAGGGCTGCCCTCGGCCACTCCCCCAGTGGGAAATAATTGTGAGTGTGTGTGCATGTGACTCCACAGTGTTTGTGCCTTGTTTGTCCCTCCATTCAGCAAGTGTTTATCAAGTGTCTACTCTATCATTTTGCCTCTTTGCTCTGCTGTCTCCCTGACTCTCTCAGTTCCTTGAGGGATGAGATCATGTCTCAGACACAGGTTCCCAGGGAGAACAGACATTCTGGTTTGCTCAGCATGGTTCCAATTTTCACCTGTTAAACTGGTAGGATTATTACTGTTGTTGTTGTTCAGTGGCTAACTTGTGTCCGATTCTTTGCCACTCCAAGGACTGCAGTATGCCAGCCTCCTCTGTCTTCCACTGTTTCCTGGAATTTGCTCAAATTCATGTCCACTGAGTCAGCGATGCTAACTAACCATCTCATCCTCTGCCGCCCCCTTCTCCTTTAATCTTTCCCAGCACCAGGGTCTTTTCCAACGAGTCGACTCTTTGAATCAGGTGGCCAAAGTATTGGAGCTTCAGCTTCAGCCACAGATCTCTCAATGAGTACTCAGAGTTGACTAGTTTGATCTCCTTTTAGTCCAAGGGATTCTCAAGAGTCTTCTCCAGCACCACAATTTGAAAGCCTCAATTCTTCAGCACTTAGTATTCTTTATAGTCCAACTCTCATTCTGGTTTACATGAAAAATTATCTGATCACTCTAGTTTTACACACAATAGATGTATACAGTCAATATCAACAAAAAAATGAATGAGTGGATGAATGAATATAATTTGTTTTTCATGATTTTGAGGTGCCACTCAACTGAGTGGAAGACTTGAGAGCACATTCTGTATTGTTCAGTCTCCCAGTTGTCATTGCGATCCCATGGACTGCAGCATACCAGGCCTCTCTGTCCCTCCCCATCTCCCGGAGTTTGCCCAAGTTCATGTCCATTGCATCGGTGATGCCGTCCAACCATCTCATCCTCTGTCGCCCTCTTCTCCTTCTGCCCTTGATCTTTCCCAGCATCAGGGACTTTTCCAGTGAGTCAGCTGTTCCCATCAGATGATCAAAATACTAGAGTTTCAGCTTCAGCATCAGTCCTTCCAGTGAATATTAGGGAGTGATTTCCGTTAGGATGGACTGGTTGGATCTCCTTGCAGTCCAAGGGACTCTCAGGAGTCTTCTCCAGCACCACAGTTCAAAGGCATCAATTCTTTGGCACTCTGTCTTCTTTATGGTCCAGCTCTCCCAATTGTACGTGACCACTGGGAAGACCATGGCCTTGACTATATGGACCATGATCCATTCTGTACTATATAGAGGTTATTTCACTCTGGACTCCACTGTCTTTGAAGGGTTTTGCTGTTATTCAGTCGCTCAGTCATGTCCAACTATTTGTGACTCCATGGACTGCAGCACGCCAGGCTTCCCTGTCCATCACCAACTCCCAGAGCTTGCTCAAACTCATGTCCATTGAGTCAGTGATACCATCTAGGAATCCTATTATCTCCAGAAACTTGTTTGTAGGTGTTCTTGTCGTAAGATTCTAATAGTTTCTCTAGTATGCTGAAAAATGACGGGTGCAAAGGCAACATTTATTAATTAAAAGGATGGTGATGCTACTGAGTGAAGTAAGTCAGAAAGAGGAGGAGAAATACTGTATAACATCCCTTATATGTGGGATCTAAAAAGAAATTATACAGATGAACTTACTTACTAAACAGAAAGAGACTCACAGGCTTAGAGAATGAACTTAAGATGGTCATAATTGGGTAAGGGATGGTTAGGGAGTTTGTGATGGTCGTGTATATACGCTGTATTTAAAACGGATAACCAACAAGGACCTACTGTATAGCACATGGAACTCTGCTCAATGTTATGTGGCAGCCTGGACGGGAGGGGAGTTTGGGGAGAAATGGATACATGTATATATATGGAAGAATGCCTTAGCTGTTTACCTGAAATTATCACAACATTGTTAATAGGCTCTACTCCAATACAAAATTAAAAAGTTTTTTTTTTTTTTAAAGAATGACTCACTGAACTTTAGTTAGAAAGTTGTTCCTAAGATGCAATAGTCAAGAGCAGCGGCTCAGCCTGTGGGCTCGAGTCAGACACCTGAGTGTGTCAGGGTTTGGCTGCTTCCTGCTGTGTAAGCTGGAACAAGTCACTTCTTTGCTGAGCCTCAGTTTTCTCATCTATAAAATGGGGATAATAACCTTTCTGTGGCACAAATAGAAATGAGACTTTTCTTTCAATGAGGAAACAGTAAACTGGCTGGGGAAACAACATAAACAGGCCTGAGAGAGTTAGGCAATCTTGGTTATTCTTTAGCTACTACTACTAACAAGGAGATCAAACCAGTCCGTCCTAAAGGAAATCAGTCCTGAATATTCATTGGAAGGACTGATGCTGAAACTGAAGCTACAATACTTTGGTCACTTGATGTAAAGAGCCAGTCCATTGGAAAAGACCCTGATGCTGGGAAAGATTGAAGGCAAGGGAGAAGGGGGCCTCAGAGGATGAGATGGTTGGATGGCATCACTGACTCATTGGACATGAGTTTGAGCAAACTCCAGGAGACAGTGAAGGACAGGGAGGCCTGGTGCGCTGCAGTCCATGGGGTCACATGGAGTTGGACGTGATTGAGTGAGGGAACAACAACAACTAACAAACACTCACAGCTGGACTTGCCTTCCCAAAGCTAATCACGCTCTGACTCCATCTGGAATGTACTGTGCACCTGACGTTCTTCTCCGCCTGCACTCTCTTGTAGTATTCTTCATTTCAGAAAGAAGACCACAGGCCGCTAACTTCATAAAAGACCACCTCCAGTTACCAAGTTGCCTGATGCAACGATGGCTGTTTTGAAATTTTGCAAAAGGAAAAAAAAAAGCAAGAACCTCATGAGGATATGAAAGCAGGGAGCGGGGGCACAGTGGTTGACGCACTAGCCGGATGTTTCCCCTTTGCCTGGAAGGGAATAAAGTTACTACTCTTTTTTCCTCCAGACTCTGTCTCTGTGTTTCTACTTGGCATCAGTGGACAGTGAGCCAAAATTCTGGCATCAACCTCAGAGCTCTGTTGTGAGAATTAGATGAGGTAATGAATGTGAACTGTTAGGCTGAACCATATGAAGCCACCTCTGTTTGACCCTTATCAGCTTAAATGGCATATCACATAGTTTAACATGGCAGGTGCCTGGTAGGCAATCAGCATTTGAGAAACAGTGGCTAATACTGCATGCCTGGGATCTGGGGCCCTCTGCTGTCAAGCTTGCACCTGGACACACCTCTCTTCCCGTTATAAAACACGAAGCAACAGTATGGAACTGAAAATTGTGTGCATATGCAGCTGGGGGAAATTCTGGACCAAAAGAAACAAAAAAACACCCCCCCAAAACCCAATTGCCATTTCTGAAGAGCAAGGAACAAAAGCTGAATGTTGGGAACAAAAGCAGGATATTGAGCTTGCCCCAACTCAGCACCACAAAGGAGTGGGCAACCACCTAAGCCACACCCCCGGCCCACCCCGGACACACCCCATCCTCACACCACCATGGAAGGAAGAGCTTGCCCCTGACCTCCACCCCCTGGGGAAGGGAAGAAGCAAGGGGACCTGTTGCTTGTTTTCACTCCCTGCTGCAATCAGCACAAGAGTCTCAATAAAGCCTTGCCTGAATTTCTTGTCTGACCTCTAGACAATTTCTGTTGATTGGAGAAGGCCAAGAACCCTGGTCGGTATCAATCTGACTGGACTGATATTTCGGCTTCTGTGGCCTAACTGAACAGGAATTTCATTCTTTCATTCAAAACACGTTCTGAGCACTGACTATTAAGAGACACTTGTTCCTTGGAAGAAAAGCTATGACAAACCTAGACAGCATATTAAAAAGCAGAGACATTACTTTGCTGACAAAGGTCCATCTGGTCAAGGCTGTGGTTTTCCAGTGGTCGTGTGTGGGTGTGAGAGTGAGAGCCAGTTCCTAGGCAGATTGGTAAGAAGTCTGGGGTCCCCAAGGAGGAGATAGGGGTCTGGAATTCTCAAGGAGGAGGAAAGGACAAACTTTTTTTTCTCTACATTCCTTAGTCTTAGCCACATAAAACAGTTTTTTCCTTAAACCTGGAACTGATGATTACACAACTCAGTTTAAACTCTGTACTAGGGATTATATAACAACAATGTATCCTGCTTGAGGACAGTTTCTCCTTCCTGAAAACCTTCTGACTAGTCCTGATATCTTAGAATGTATATTATAGGAGTGGGTCTGGTAGGATCTATTAAATTCTACTCCTGTTATCCTAAAATGTAAATTGTGGGAGTGGGTCTGGTAAAATTTTCACAAGCTTGAAACATTCTTTTGATTTATTGTAATAACTAATTTAAAAGTATACAACTCCCTTGCTAACACTCGCGAGGGGGACACTCACCATCCCCCTTCTGATGTCTCTGTCAGAAGCTTTCTCTGTCCCTTCTCTTTAATAAAACTCTGCTACACAAAAGCTCTTGAGTGATCAAGCCTGGTCCCTGGTCCTGAAGTTGCATCTTCTTTGGAGGTCATGGATCCGACACTGTCCACCGTCAGCTACCCTCCTTGGGGCCTGTCCGGGATCCTCAGGACGAGGTAAGGATACTCAGAGCTCTAGCCTCTCTGCTTTCTCAGTGTTCACGTGTTCTGCTTCACTTTTTAACTCTTCGGTGTCCTTGTGTGAATGAATGACACGCCCTGCGCGAAGCAAGTGATGAGCCCTGCTCTGCGGTTTTGTGGTGCCTCGTAATGACTGAAGGCAGCCCCAAAAAGGGGAGCCTTGTCGGGGTTTATACCGACCTGCCAAGGCCAAGAGACACCCAAGGTTCCTGCTAGGGGAGCGGCCAGAGACGGGCAAAGCGTGTGGACTGAACTTTCCTTTCTCGGTCATCTTTTCCTGGTCTCTTTGACCATTTCATAATTGTGTGGGGAATTAGAACTACTAACCTAATCTGTCGGATCACAGACTTTCAAGGGAATTGTGATCCACGTTGTTACTCTGCGCTTTTACTCAGACCCCATGTATGGAAGCGCCTGGCGTTCTAGGAGCCGAAAGTTACAGGAGCATGTTTGGAGCGAGGCGGAGCTCTGGCTCCAGGAGTGTCTCTCAGGCTAGAGATCACCCTCTTGGCTGCCTGCCCCAGGGGCCAGCGACCTGAAAGTGAGTCTTTGTCACGGCCTGTCTCCTATCTCTGTGGAGAGAAGCGCTGCTGCTGACCCTGAGGCTTCTGAGGATACAGATCGGGAATCGCAGGATCTGGTCAGCGTGGAAACGCAGTGGGCTTCCTCCTTTGGAAGCGCTGGCTCTTAGTGGGCCAGGGGAGGCTCTCTGACGGCTTTTGCCTCAACTCCTCAGATATTCTTTCTGTGGAATCTGTGGGAATGAACTGGAAGGATTGGCCCTAATAGCTCGAGAACAAAAATCACTTTTTCCTCGCTGGCCCGCCCTCCACCACCTCTTTGCTATCACATACACTGGCGTGACACTCAGGAGGGACATCTTGGTTGCCGTTTGTCCCTTTATGACTCACACGCTTCCCCGAGGAGTCCTAGCTTGGGAAACGTTCTGGGAAAGCTACTCTGCTCCACCCTGGGAGGCGTCAGAAGAAAGGGGCAAGTCAAAGGTCTTGGTGGTATGGGACTAAGTCAGTCTGGGGTGCCATCAGGTCTACCCCTGGGGTGTCTCCACCCCGCCTTGGTGGTAGAACTGGGAGGGACGAATAAGATGCCTGCGTTGGTAACGGACAGACTAAGTCCAACCAGGGAAGGAAAGTTTCGTTGAAAAGTATGTCTACACTCCCATCTAGAGCAGGGAGGGACGCTTCTGGTGGAAAAAAGCCACGGCTGTGGATGCCGCTCTTCTCTTACAGATGGGGGCCAACAGTTCCAGAACCACTCCTTAACAATGTATTTTAAAAAAAAAATGGACAAGTTCAATCCCCAGAATTTAAAAAGACACGCCAGATCTGTGATACTGAATGGTCACAGCATCCTTTGGGAGATGGGGAACACTGACCTGTTGAAGGATCTCAAGTATTACAATTTTATACCTAGACTGGTTCTGTAGAAAATAAGGGAAATGGGTAGAAGTGCCTTGTGTGTTGTTCTTTATCTCTTTGGAGACAGGCCAGACTTACGTCCTCAGGGTGCAGATTTGGGTGTGAAACCTTTAGCTCCCTCCTGTTCTCTAACGTGGCCCCTGTATCCAGGGCTCCCAACTGAACAGGCTGAGAGTCAGCACACCCTTCCAGGACTGGTTGCCTCAGTCTCGGCAGAAATTCAAACCGTTCCAACTGCGGTCGAGACTATTTAGAGGATCCAGAAAAGTATATAGAAGCCTTTACAGGACTAACTTTACTTTATGACCTTACTTGAAGAGATGTAATGTATGTCTTAGGACAGACGCTGACTCCTGATTCGAAAATTTGACTTTTGGAGAAGCTAGTACTTTCGGAGATGAATGGCTTGAGCGTGAGGCAAGGGGAAAAAGGGAACGTGAAATGACTCTCCTTCCTACAGGGAGCCAAGAGGTTCCAATAACAGAGTCACTTTGCCGGATGTATTCTTGAAGGACTTCAGCAAGCACACGCTGAGACTTTAGACTATGCTAAGTTGGCTGACATAGAGCAGGGAGAGAAGGAAACTCCTGATAAACTCCTAGATGGACTATGGAGGCTCTCCACAAGTTTGCTGACATTGATCTTGAAAGTGCAGAAGAATCTATCTTAAAATCTATCTTAAAAGATAGATTTCTCACTCAGTCAGCTCCAGATAACTGCGGTAAGTTATGAAAACATGCGTTTGGACCAAATCAGTCTTTAGATAATCTGTTGCAGCTGGCTCAGATGGTATGTTATGGTAGAGAATATGAGGAGGAAAATAAGAGGAAAAAAAGAACCAGGCAGAAGACTGATGCCCCTTCAATGGCTGTGAGACCTGCTCTGAAACAGCCTGAGAAAAATGCCCAGAGGGACCCAGGTAAAAAGGGATGGGCTTGCTATTACTGTGGGAAGGAGGGGCACCTCAAGCGGGATTGCCCTCAGGTGTCTAAGCTGCCCCCAGGTCCGTGTCTGGTCTGCAGGGAACGCACTGGAGGAGAGACTCCCCCAGCTCCATGTCTGGTCTGCAGGGACCGCACTGGAGGAGAGACTCCCCCAGCTCCGTGTCTGGTCTGCGAGGGGCCACACTGGAGGAGAGACTCCCCCAGCTCCATGTCTGGTCTGCAGGGACCGCACTGGAGGAGAGACTCCCCCAGCTCCATGTCTGGTCTGCAGGGACCACACTGGCGGAGAGACTCCCCCAGCTCCATGTCTGGTCTGCGAGGTACCACACTGGAGGAGAGACTCCCCCAGCCTCATGTCTGGTCTGCAGGGACCACACTGGAGGAGAGACTCCCCCAGCTCCATGTCTGGTCTGCGAGGGGCCACACTGGAGGAGAGACTCCCCCAGCTCCATGTCTGGTCTGCAGGGACCACACTGGAGGAGAGACTCCCCCAGCTCCATGTCTGGTCTGCAGGGACCACACTGGAGGAGAGACTCCCCCAGCTCCGTGTCTGGTCTGCAGGGACCACACTGGAGGAGAGACTCCCCCAGCTCCGTGTCTGGTCTGCGAGGGGCCGCACTGGAGGAGAGACTCCCCCAGCTCCATGTCTGGTCTGCGAGGGGCCACACTGGAGGAGGGACTCCCCCAGCTCCGTGTCTGGTCTGGGAGGGGCCGCACTGGAGGAGAGACTCCCCCAGCTCCGTGTGTGGTCTGCAGGGACCACACTGGAGGAGGGACTCCCCCAGCTCCATGTCTGGTGTGCGAGGGGCCACACTGGAGGAGAGACTCCCCCAGCCTCATGTCTGGTCTGCAGGGACCACACTGGAGGAGAGACTCCCCCAGCTCCATGTCTGGTCTGCGAGGGGCCACACTGGAGGAGAGTCTCCCCCAGCTCCATGTCTGGTCTGCAGGGACCACACTGGAGGAGAGACTCCCCCAGCTCCATGTCTGGTCTGCGAGGGGCCACACTGGAGGAGAGACTCCCCCAGCTCCGTGTCTGGTCTGCGAGGGGCCACACTGGAGGAGAGACTCCCCCAGCTCCATGTCTGGTCTGCAGGGACCACACTGGCGGAGAGACTCCCCCAGCTCCATGTCTGGTCTGCGAGGGGCCACACTGGAGGAGAGACTCCCCCAGCTCCATGTCTGGTCTGCAGGGACCACACTGGAGGAGAGACTCCCCCAGCTCCATGTCTGGTCTGCAGGGACCACACTGGAGGAGAGACTCCCCCAGCTCCATGTCTGGTCTGCAGGGACCGCACTGGAGGAGAGATTCCCGCAGAGGCGTAGGTCCCAGGGCTCGGGCTCTCTGGACAATCAGGAAGGTGCCCGGGCATCCCCACGCACGCTCCCACCTAATGACACCTGAGGGAACCCGGGTGTTAATAGCTGTGGGGGCACTCTGTCAGTTTCCTTTTGGACACTGTGGCAACTTTCTGTGTGCTCAATGAAGCCCCCGGTCCGCTTTCCTCCCGATCCAATACTGTAATGGGACAGTCTGGATGAGCCAAACATGATTATCTCAGTCGCCCTTTAAGCTGCAATTGGGACTCTGTGCTGTTTTCTCAGGAGTTTCTGATCATGCCAGGGTCTCCCTCACCCCTTCTGGGGAGGGACATACTGAGCAAGGTCCAGGCCTCTGTTTTCATGAATATGGAACGCACTCTTCTTAATGAAACAAACTGTAAATCCTAGAGTGTGAGCTGATGAAAAAACTGTGGGTTGAGCACAAAATGCCGTTCCTGTCATTATCAAGCTCAAAGACCCTCACCTGTTTTCACATCAAAAGCAGTATCCACTAAAGCCCGAGGTTAAGGAATGGGCAAAACCTTACTGTACTCACTCCTCATGATGTAAGTGGGATCTTAAACTCTAAAGTCCAGAACGACAATGGATCCACCTTTAAAGCTGCTGTAACTCAAGGGGTGTCAAAAATTCTAGGAATAGAATATCACCGACCCTGTTCCTAGAGACCCCAAACTCCAGAGAAGTTTGAAAAGGCTAATGACACTATTAAGAGATATTTGCATAAGTTAACTCAAGAGACTCAGGACAATTGGCTTAAAGTTCTACCCTTAGCTTTAATGAGGGCTCGGACTGCCCTTAAAAGGAAGGACTGTCCCCCTTTGAATGTATCTATGGAAGACCCTTCTTATGCGCAGACACTGTTTTAGACCCTGAAGCCTTAGAATTAACTATGTGAGTCAGCTTTCAGCCTTTCAAGAGACATTATAGAAACTCTGGGAGGTGACTTCTGACCCAGCCTTTGAGTCAAACAAGCCGCTGTTTGATCAGGAACTGAGATGGGCCTGAGAATCTAGGTGGGCCTGCTTTTATCTTCACCAGCAATCATGTGTGATGCCTCTCTTTAATCTGATGATATCTAGCAATCCTAAAATGGACTGGTGCAACACTTTGTACTTTAACTATGGACATAATGTAACTTTTAACTTTGATTATGTTTTAACTTGGTTTAATGACTATTTTGCTGCACATAAAAAGGTAAATGGGTCTAGATCTGGTGGTTTTCAACCTGATGCTTAACAAATATGGGATGAGGTTATATGGCTAACTCCTAAAAAGGGACGCCTACTATCTCAGTTCACTTCAATTGCTCAGTCGTGTCCACATCTTTGCAACCCCAAGGACTGCAGCACACCAGGCCTCCCTGTCCATCACCATCTCCCAGAGCTTACTCAAACTCATGTCCATTGAGTTGGTGATGTCATCCAACCATCTCATCCTCTGTCGTCCCCTTCTCTTCTTGCCTTCAATCTTTCCCAGCATCAGGGTCTTTTCAAATGACTCAGTTCTTCGCATCAGGTGGCCAAAGTATTGGAGTTTCAGCTTCAGCATCAGTCCTTCCAATGAACACCCAGGATTGATCTCCTTTAGGATGGACTGGTTGGATCTCCTTGCAGTCCAAGGGACTCTCAAGAGACTTCTCCAACACCACAGTTCAAAAGCATCAATTCTTCAGTGCTCAGCTTTCTTTATATTCAACTCTCACATCCATACATGACTACTGGAAAAACCATAGCTTTGACTAGATGGACTTTTGTTGGCAAAATAATGTCTCTGCTTTTTTTTTTTGTCTTTTTTTTTTTTTTTTTGTCTCTGCTTTTTAATGTGCTGTCTAGGTTGATCATAACTTTTCATCCAAGGAGCAAGTGCCTTTGAATTTCATGGCTGCAGTCACCATCAACAGTGATTTTGGAGCCCCCAAAATAAAGTATGTCACTGTTTTCCCATCTATTTGCCATGAAGTGATGGGACCAGATGCCATGATCTTAGTTTTCTGAATGTTGAGTTTTAAGCCAACTTTTTCACTCTTCTCTTTCACTTTCATCAAGAGGCTCTTCAGTTCTTCCTTTCTGCCATAAGGGTGGTGTCATCTGCATATCTGAGGTTACTGATATTTCTCCCGGCAATCTTGACTCCAGCTTGTGCTTCATCCAGCCCGGTGTTTCTCATGATGTACTGTGCATATAAGTTAAATAAGCAGGGTGTCAATATACAGCCTTGATGTACTCCTCTCCCTATTTGGAACAAGTCTGTTGTTTCTTGTTCTAACTGTTGCTTCTTGACCTGCATACAGATTTCTCAGGAGGCAGGTCAGGTGGTCTGGTATTCCCATCTCTTGAAGAATTTTCCACAGCTTGTTGTGATCCGCAGTCAAAGGCTTTGGCATAGTCTATAAAGCAGAAGTAGATGTTTTTCTGGAACTCTCTTGCTTTTTAGATGACCCAGTAGATGTTGGCAATTTGATATCTAGTTCCTCTGCCTTTTCTGAATCCAGCTTGAACATCTGGAAGTTCACGGTTCACGTATTGCTGAATGACTTGGAAAATTTGGGGCATTACTTTGCTAGCGTGTGAGATGAGAGCAATTGTGCGCTAGTTTGAGCATTCTTTGGCATTGCCTTTCTTTGGGATTGGAATGAAAACTGACCTTTTCCAGTCCTGTGTCCACTGCTGAGTTTTCCAAATTTGCTGGCATATTGAGTGCAGCACTTTCACAGCATCATCTTTCAGGATTTGAAATAGCTCAACTGGAATTCCATCACCTTCACTAGCTTTGTTCGGAGTGATGCTTCCTAAAGCTCACTTGACTTCACATTCCAGGATGTCTGGCTCTAGGTGGGTGATCACACCATTATGCTTATCTGGGTTGTGAAGATTTTTTTGTATAGTTCTTCTGTGTATTCTTGCCACCTCTTCTTAATATCTTCTGCTTCTGTTAGGTCCACACCATTTCTGTCCTTTATTGTGCCCATCTTTGCATGAAATATTCCCTTGGTATCTCTAATTTTCTTGGAGAGATCTCTAGTCTTTCCCATTCTATTGTTTTCCTCTATTTCTTTGCACTGATCACTGAGGAAGGCATTCTTATCTCTCCTTGCTATTCTTTGGAACTCTGCATTCAAATGGGTATATCTTTCCTTTTCGCTTCTCTTTTTTTCACAGCTATTTGTAAGGCCTCCTCAGACAGTCATTTTGCTTTTTCATGTTTCTTTTTCTTGGGGATGGTCTTGATCCCTGTCTCCTGTACAATGTCATGAACCTCCATCCATACTTCATAAGGCACTCTATCAGATCTAGTCCCTTGAATCTATTTGTCGCTTCCACTGTATAATTGTAAGGGATTTGATTTGGGTCATATCTGAGTGGCCTAGTGGTTTTCCCTACTTTCTTCAATTTTAATTTGAATTTGGCAATAAGGAGTTCATGATCTGAGCCACAGTCAGCTCCCGGTCTTGTTTTTGCTGACTGTATAGAGCTTCTCCATCTTTGGCTGCAAAGAATATAATCAATCTGATTTTGGTATTGACCATCTGGTGATGTCCATATGTAGAATCTTCTCTATGTGTTGTTAGAAGAGGGTGTTTACTATGACAAGTGCATTCTCTTGGCAAAAATATTAGTCTTTGCCCTGCTTCATTCTGTACTCCAAGGCCAAATTTGCCTGTTACTCCAGGTGTTTCTTGATTTCCTACTTTTGCATTCTAGTCCCCTATAATGAAAAGGACATCTTTTTTGGGTGTTAGTTCTAGAAGGTCTTGTAGGTCTTCATGGAACCATTCAACTTCAGCTTCTTCAGCATTACTGGTCAGGGTATAGACCTGAATTACTGTGATATTGAATGGTTTGTCTTGGAAAAGAACAGAGATCATTCTGTTTTTGAGATTGGATACAAGTACTGCACTTCAGACTCTTTTGTAGACTATGATGGCTACTCCATTTCTTCTGAGGGATTCCTGCCCACAGTAGTAGATATAATGGTCATCTGAGTTAAATTCACCCATTCCAGTTCATTTTAGTTTGCTGATTCCTAAAATGTTGACATTCACTCTTGCCATCTCCTGTTTGACCACTTCCAATTTGCCTTGATTCATGGACCTAACATTCCAGGTTCATGTGCAATATCGCTCTTTACAGCATCGGACCTTGCTTCTATCACTAGTCCCATCCACAACGGGGTGTTGTTTTTGCTTTGATTCTGTTTTTTCACTCTTTCTGGAGTTACTTCTCCACTGACCTCCAGTAGCATATTGAGCACCTATCGACCTGGGGAGTTCATCTTTCAGAGCCCCATCTTCTTGCCTTTTCATACTGCTCCTGGGGTTCTCAAGGCAAGAATACTTAAAGTATTCCATTCTCTTCTCCAGTGGACCACGTTTTGTCAGAACTCTCCACCATGACCTGTCCGTGTTGGGTGTCCCTACATGGCTCATAGTTTCATTGAGTTAGACAAGGCTGTGGTCCGTGTGATGAGATTGGTTAGTTTTCTTTGATTGTGGTTTTCATTCTGTCTGCCTTCTGATGGAGAAGGATAAGAGGCTTATGGAAGCTTCCTGATGGGAGAGACTGACTGAGGGGGAAACTGGGTCTTGTTCTGATGGGCGGGGCCATGCTCAGTAAATCTTTAATCCAATTTTCTGTTGATGGGTGCGGTTGTGTTCCTTCCCTGTTACTTACCTGGGTCCCAACTATGGTGGGGGTGATGAAGATAACGGCCATTCCTTCAAAAGGCCCCGTGCATGCACTGCTGCACTCAGTGCCCCCAACCCTGCAGCAGGCCGCCATCACCCACGCCTCCGCCGGAGGCTCCTGGACATTCACAGGCAAGTCTGGGTCAGTCTCCTGTGGGGTGACTGTTCCTTTCTTCTGGGTCCTGGTGCACACAAGGTTCTGTTTGTGCCTCCAAGAGTCTGTGTCCCCAGCCTTGTGTAAGTTCTGACAGTTCTGTGGTGGGGTTAATGGCGACCTCCTCCAAGAGGGCTTGGGCCATCCCCAGGTCTGCTGCACCCACAGCCCCTGCCTCTGCAGAAGTCCCCTGCTGACCCGGCCCTCCTCAGGAGACACACACACACAGCTCTGTCCCAGTCTCTGTGGGGTCTCTGGGTCCTGGTGCGCACAAGATCAGGGTTGAATAGGAACCCAGTTGGTTGGGGAGTGAGCCACAGGTGAAAATAACATTGCTCACATCATCCAGGCTTGGGACAAGGTTGCAGAGCTGGGCTTTCTGCCTGAACGTGTCTTTTTTCTGGTTGTCCAGCTGGAGAAGGGATACCACACACTGTCATTTGGTATCACCACACTGTATTGAGTTGTCAGTAACATTGCCGTCAGCCCCTTGAACTGATGCCCCTTGGACGAGGATCCTGGATAAATCCTCCTGGGCAGGCAGAGTTCATCCCTGGCTGCTCCTTTGCTTGGGTAGGAGGGGTTCCACTTCCACAGGCTTCTGGCTACGCCAGGGTGTGGCTCAGATCCCATCTGGAGGGAAGAGGCTGATATACTGGGCACCCCAATGACCCTTACTTGGGAACAGAAGACGTATTAAAATGCAGAATCAAGCTGTATCCCAGGGAATGGTGATAGGAAGGAGGCTGGAGGTGAGGGAGTTATGTTTTCCCTTTCCATGGTGCTGATGGGATTCTCTTCCTGAAGTGAGCAGAAGGGACTTGGCTAAAGGCACTCTGTTTGCCAAGAGGCCAGTCCTGGTCATGTGGCAGCAGCCACAATTCAGGCAAGAGAACCTTCTGGACGGGCAAGATGCTGCACATCAGGGCCAAGGAGGGCTGATATTTATCCTCCATCTCTCTTTTGGGCTTTATAACAAGCAACTTTTGTTAGCCACTGCAGTCAGTCTAGCTGGATTCTGAGGGTTTAAGGAATGTATCTACTTCTATAGCTGGGACTCAGCCTGGTGGAGATGACTCTATCACTCTGCCGTCCAGTGGGAGCTGTGCCCAAGCTTGCGCTCAGTCACTTTGGTCATGTACGACCCCGGCAGCCTATGGACTGCAGCCCACCATGCTCCTCTATCCACGGGATTTTCCTGGCAAGAAAAGTGGAGTGGGTTGCCATGCCCTTCTCCAGGTGATCTTCCCCACCTAGGAATCAAATCCACATCTCTCGCATTACAGGCAGACTCTTTACCCCCAGCTACCAAGGAAGCTCAATATGGTAGCCACTTGTGGCTACTGAACGCTTAAAATGTGGTTTTTCTAAGAGACATGTGATTTAAATTTAAAATATATATCAGCTTTCAAGAACTTACTACCAAAAAAGAGAATGTGAAATATTTCATTAATATTTTAAAAATTCGATTACCTATTGAAATGATAATAATTTGGATATACTGCAATAAAGAAGACATTATTAAATTAACTGCACCTGTTTTTCACTTTTAAAAATGTGGCTACCAGAAAATTTAAAATTACATATGTGGCTTGCACTGTGTTTCTATTGGAAGGTGCTGTTCCAGAAGTCTCTGGATGACTTTCAGCAATTCTGAGGTGAGTGAGTGGCCAAGATGTGAAAACACCAGCAGGATGGATTTAGCACACTAGCATCCCTTGGGAAGTTCCAGACATAGGTGAGTCAGGAAACCCCCATTGAGGATGGGCTCAGGCCATGTTACTTGGGTGTAAAAGGGAAGAATGACCTCAGAGGACTGGACCTGTGGGTGACATCCAGGAATAAGAGAACTGGTGGTTTTCATTTCGCACCAGAATTTCTGTCCAGAAACCCAAGATGGGGCTGAGAGGTAAGAAGCCCCGAGGTGCACCCCCAAAGAGCTTGAAAGTGGCTTCCGGTTTCAGTAACCAACTAAGTGATTCTATTCTAGGGCCTTAGGAGCTTATTCACAAAGACCTTGTTGATCATGGCTATGGATTTCATATGTGTGTTTAGTCGCTCAGTCGTGTCTGACTCTTTGCGACCCCACAGACTGTAGCCCACCAGGTTCCTCTGTCCATGGGATTCTTCAGGCAAGAACACTGGAGTGGGTTGCCGTGCCCTCCTCCAGGGGATCTTCCCAACCCAGGGATCGAGCCTAGCCTCCCACATTGCAGGAAGATTCTTTACCGCCTGAGCCACCAGGGAAGCCCATGGGTTAAATCATAAATCCTGTGCAACAACTCCGTATTACGAGAACATGCTGTCACTCAGAGCAGTGGGCACACTGCTGCTTTGCCCAGATCCCTTTCTGGTTCTGGGAACCCATCCCCCAGCTCCTGGGACTCTGCTGCTAATAAGCACAGCTGTGGGGAATTTCCTGGCCATCCAGGGGTCGGGACCCTACGCTTTTACAGCCACCAGGGGTGCGGTTCAATCTCTGGTCAGGGAACTAAGATCCTGTAAGCCGAGAGGCATGGCAAAACTACAGCTGTGATCCCCTTTAGATGATTGCCTGTGGGCTACAGGTACCCCCTTGCCTGTTCAGAGAGTTGAAGTCCCCACAGCCAGCGACTGACTGGTGTAGGTCATGAGACTTGGCCCCAGATGGAATGACTGGGCTGCCACTTCTGCTCAGAGCCCCCCTGTGACCAGGCTGAGGCCACATCTGAAATCACACTCTTGGCTTCTTCCCTTTTCTGGTCCTGCTCCCCGCACTCCTCTGGTTTCTCCTGGAGGCACTTCCTTAAGTCACTTGTTCCCAAAAGCTCACCTCTGCTTTTCCTTCTGGGGAACCCCACCAGAAAACAGACTTTATTGTGGGTGTGGTCTTGACCTTGGGTGGTGGCCAGGTGATACACACCCACTGACTGTGTGTGGGATTCCAAACCCTTGGGATACTCTTGCTGAGAGCCCTGGTTGTGTGTGCAGAAGGGCAGGGACCGCAGGGGCCAGGAGAGGGCCCGTGTGTGGCCTGCCTCACTCCAGGCCATGGCCATGAAGCAACCATGAACATCACACCAACAGCCACATGACTTCCCTCCGACCATTTATTTTGTTGTTGTTTAATCAGGCACTTTCCCAAACATGTCGTGATCTCCTGCATTGGCTCTCATCCAGAAAGTTGAAACCATGTCCCACTTCTCATCATCTTCACGATACCCTCTGCTCTCTTATTTAAAGTATTTCAAAGTAAAGATCGAAACAGGACCTTGGCTGAGTTTTGAAACACAGAAGTGTATTCTAGGCCTATGTTTATAGATAAAGTGGTGGGTGGGGAAGAATGATGAGTCCAGGGATGCTGGGGGGAAAATCCACAGCAAGGGTAGTCACACAGGTGGGCAAGCAAGATGGGGAAGGGTGTCTGAGGCCTAGGGGCTTCAGAATTATCAGAAACTGCTGACTTAATGATGGGGAGAGCCTTAGAAAAATCTAGAAATACACACCGTCTCCACATGGGAAGTGCCCACTTCCCCGTAAGGCAGACTAAAAAAAAAAGAAAGCCCCAAAACACACATTAACCAAACACAAAAACACACAGCAAACTCTAAGTCTCCAGATAAACATTCACAAATAGGCACTTGATGTCTTCAGCTCTGGGGTTGGAGAAACCTGGGGCTTGGGCCCCCAAAGGCAGAAGCCACTGTTCCCAAAGCAGGAACAACAGCTTCTGAAGGCGCTGGGGTCCCATCTGCTGCGGGAGTACTGGCCCAGCTGGACGGGCAGAAGGCTTGTTTAAAGAAGACCCGCCCCTCTCATTTCACTGAGATAGTGACTTATGGAAGCGCTGCATCCTGTTCATTTCCTGAATATAGTGAAGTGGTATTTCTAAAGAGTGCATCGCGGAAAGGGCAAATGCTGGCCATTTAAATGCGGGTGGCTGCCTCCTGGAGGCCAGGGCCAGACCCCGTTTGCTACTGGGCCCTGTACCTTCAGAGCCCACCCCTGTGCCTGGTACTCAGCCACACAATACAGGTTTGTTGAATGAGTGAATAATCCAAGAAGAAAATCTCAATTCTTCAGGAATCCAAATTTACAAACTTTTCGTTGGTTATAAATCAGCTCCTTTTTAACCCTCAAAGTGGAATTATAATTCACTTATTCTCCAAAGTCAGCTGTCCTTAAAAGGAAATTTTAAAGCTGGAACTAAGTCTTTTCAGTGGGAGCCAGGGAATGAATCTGATTATGTCCAAATGAAAGGATTTTCAGCAAATGTACTAAGAAACTTCAGTGGGGGTAATCGGTCCATCTCTAAGGCCAGTAGCTGGCCCAGAACTGGCTGTTCGGGCTGGAGCTTAGGGCAGGGTCTTTATGTCTTGCGCCTAACATCTGGAGAGGAGAGGTGGGTCTCTAATTGTGTCCTGCGGTGGGGAGGTCTGAGCCTGGCTGGCGGGGATGAAGTCCTTGTCTAGCTGCCTGGAGAGACAGCATGGGAGCAGGAAGTAGAGGCCGCGAGAGGAGAGGGGTTGGGGAGGCCAGAGAATTGAGAACCTGGCAGAAAAGATGGATTACACAGCTCGCCCTGGGGCATCTTTGTACAAGGAACTCTTGGGCCACAGGGATGCTGGTGTGGGGAGGAACTCCCAAACATCTGGGAGAGCCTGGGTCCATGAGAAAGATGAGGCAGAAGGAGCGTCTTGGAAACTGAGAAGGCTGTGCTGATAAAATCTGCTTCCAGCAAAGGTTCTGAGCTTGATGATTGGACCCTCAGGGAATTGGGGGCTGCCAGTGGTACCTACACTGCAGAGGGCAAGCCGGGGGCATCTGAGGCAGGCTGGAAAGGAATGAATAAATGGGGGTGGCCCCCTGGACACCCCAAGGGCAGTGAATTTCAAAGGATGTGGCAGTTCAAGGTACATCTGGATTCCAGAATCCTTTTCCAAGCTGGCTGCCTTGACCCTCGGGGTCTGGCTACTGGGCAAACTGGTCATCCCAGAACGTCCTTCCCTTCTCCTCTCATCCAGTTTTGGATAACAGACTAAAGATTCTGGGGGAAGGTTTTGGGTTCTGGGATTTTTTTGTTTGTTTTTCACATCAGGGCTATACAGACTCTGGCCAAATGTTCAGCTATTTTCAGGAAGGTCAGAATGGAGGCTCACAGGCGGAGGTGACATGGTGGATGCTGAGGCCCTTCTGAGAGAGGGCAAGGCACGGATACCCCAAACCCCTCCCCACTGCTTGAAGGCCCCTCAGTGGTGGCCTGCAGTCCAGTTCAGGCAGGGGGTGCTCTGGGGAAGTCTGGAGAAGTCAGGGAGGGAGGGGGCACCCGGGCCCCTGTGTGTCAGCCCGACAACTGGGTTTCCTCCTTTTTGTTATCCAAGCGCCTGACTCAGCTTTGGTTGCTGAGTACTCACTCCAAACACGGTGACCTTGAGTAAACACGTCGCAGCCACGCGACTAGGTGAGGAGCCAGGCCGCCTCCCCTCACGGAGGCCCTTTCTTCTAGAGATCTTAGTAGGTTCTGGTAACTGACAACTGGGGCCACCTTCCCCCCCTCTTCCCTCGCTTTAGATTTCCACTCTTCCGTTTAAAACTCACCAAGACAGAGAAAGCCCTCGGAAAACCAGACCCCCACCCTCAACCCCGCACGAGCAGAAGCCGGTTTCGGGGGTTCTCTCCTCCCACGACCTCGCTGTGTGGCCCCTTTCCAGGTCCTGTAAGTAAAAGTAAAATTGAAAGTAGGAACGTTTTCCCCCAAGTTCCCTGATGGCTATTGCTGAAGGGCATCCTGCAATCACACTGAAGACCACAGAGGCTGGTCCGGCCCCAGCTCGGGTGGCCGACGGGCTGCGACCCGCTCACGGCAGCCCCGGGCGGCTCAGGGCTCCATGTGCCACCACTTGAAGGTGAAGGGCTTCCGGCGCACGTTGGTGCCGCAGTGCACCTCGCCCAGAAACTTGTGGTAGGCGGAGATGTCGTCCACGAAAGTGCAGCAGAGGCCCAGGGGCTCCAGCAGGGAGCGCACATGTGTCTCCAGGCAGCACACCTCCTCCACCTGGGGCCCGAACGGCTTGGGGATGCCCAGGTCCTTGTCCAGCACAATCATGTTCACCTGGGACGGGGAGGCGGGGCCGCAGTTACATTTGGTGAGCGCCTGCTCTGCCCCGCCCTGTTCCGAACCCTCCAACAACCCTGTGATCTAGGGACTGTGGTCGCCCCCACTTTACAGATGAGGAAACTGAGGCTCAGAGGGGGCTAAGCACCCCATACACAGAGGAGCTAAGTGGAAAGCCTAGCAACCCGCCCCTGCATGTACGTGTACGGACACACATGTGCATGCAGCTATGTATGTATGCATCGGTGTGTGCATTGCAGGCATGCGTGTACATGTGTTTTCATGTGTGTATATACACATCTACGTTTGTGTGTGTGTGTTTTAACCTCTTTCTAGCTCATAGAAGACTCTCCTCTATGATTACAAGAATCTCTCTTGTCTGTAAAGCCTTTTAAATTTACAAAGCACTCTCCACTGTGTTAAGGTGAAGGCTCCCCAGGGCCCCAGGGGGCAACCAGGATGAGCAATCCTCCCAGCAGGGTGAGTGCCGGGGTGGGAGGCCACACAGCAGCTCAGCCGGGCCCGGGGCCTGGGGCCTGGACCTCGCGATCGGCCAGCCTCAGCCGAGGGGTCCCTCTGGGTCCAGCCCGCCCCCACTGACGGTTCGGGTGAGGTCTGGAGCCCGGAGCACCTCACCATGTTTGGGAAGAAGGCCCTGGCCTGGCGGCTCTCGTCCATCTTGAACAGGGCGGGCAGGTCGATGATGTCCTGCTCCGTCAGTCCCAGCTCCTTCTTGAGGATGTCCCGGTTCCAGTCCAGGCAGCGCTGGGTGACGGGGAAGAAGGGACGGCGGGCGGGTGAGGGGCACCCCGACACCTCTGCCCACCTCACCCCTGCCTGAGGCATCAGACCTGGGGCCCCCGCACTCCAGGCAGCCTGCAGGGCTCCTCCAGCACGGGGCCACCTCTCTGGTGCGCCTCCCACCCGTACGAGTGATAGAGAACGAGAGAGAAAGCTACAGAATTCACACCAGACGCTCACAGAAATGACACTCAGTACTCTTTCACTGATCACCAGCTGCGAGTCGGACCCCAAGTGCATGCCATGCAGTACCCCGCTGAATCCTCAGGCCACCCCAGGCGGTAAGAATAACAGCGACAATGGTTTAGATTAATAATAATAAAAACTAATATGTACAAGTTCCCTAAGTGTATGTTCTAAGTGCTTTACATACGTCACTTATTTCAGCCTCAATCTCATGAGGTGGACACCATCAGTATCTGTCGGGAGCCGTTATGGGAGGTCCCGCCCGTGACGAGGTCATGAAGAAAATACCAGGCAGGCAAGGCTGTCCGAGACCCCATCCATGACGAGGTCATGAGGGAAATACCTGACAGGCAAGGCCGTGTAGGATAAGGGACCCTCCAGGTTGGCCTCGGCCTCTACCCTACCCTATATCCTCCCCCCTTTTCTGCTGTTGTTCTTGTTTGCCCTGCTGCGGATTCTTGTGTTGCCTGCCGAGAGCTCTCCTGCTCCTCTTTCACTGAGTGAGGACCAAATTAAAACCCTAATTAATAAATCTCCTGGACGCTGGTACCCTATGAAGGGGCCAGGGATGAAGGAAATGCTTCAGTTCAAACCCTTTTGCTGGCATTCTGGCTTGTTTGATAAATGTGTGCTCTCATTGCACAAAATGCTCATGATTGTTCTAAACATCCTAAACATAGTACGCTAACAAAAGAAACTATTAAGCATAGGCGGGGTGAAAAAAGCTCCACAAATATTATAGCCACAAATGTGCCTAATAGAAAATAGTTTAGATAGAGATTAGCTGGCGACTTTTTGCAGGTAATTAACTTTTGGACCAAGAGCCTATTTTGTGCCATATCTGCTGTTTTTGCAATCCTTTGCATTTCTGTTCTGTGAAAATGTAATCCTATCTAGTTCCCATAGAGATGACGCTTATTAGAAAGAAAATAGATTAATTATAAGAAAGACAGGGTCGGCTACTGAAGTTGCTTAAAGTTGCACCAGGTGCAAACCATAAATTGTCAACAGGCCTGAAAGCCAAAAGATATTATACATAGAGATTAACCATTAAAAAGGGCCTAATAGGCACAGAGCCCTTTGGGGGGTGAGGAAGCCCTATTTAAAAATACAAAAAATATTGTTTTAAAAGTGGTTATTAGATCAATGTTTGATTGATGTTAATGTGCTGAGGTTATGCAGTGGACACTATTGTTAATATGGTTAAAGATATAGTAAAATAAGAGTTTAGCCCTAGTGTAAAAACAATAAGATAACTGTTAATTTAACCAGGAGTGCTAAACAGGGGCTGCCTCACCAGAGCCACAGAGTCTTTGTGTGTTAAACTTTTTAGATAAATTTAGCTGAGAATTTCTGCAAAAAGACTGACTTTTATGTTAACAGGATTGTATGTCTATTATGTTACAACTTGCTGTACCATGAGACTGCCATTTTTCTGTTTTCTGCTAACCTCAAGGCCAGAAGATAATGTACAAAAAATCTATGGGAAAAGACTCTCATAAACAAAAATATACAGAGCACACCTGGTTTCGTGAAGGACAAGCTGATATAGTGTTAACCTAAGTCTGTGTGCTTATCTGCCCCTTAGAAATGTACCAACTTAGGGTATAAAGGCGATGGTGAAAAATAAAGCAACTGCCAGACTCTGCTGCATATTCCTGGTCTGGTCTCTTTCTTTCTCTCTCTCTCTTTCTCTCCCTAGCAGACTTGGCCCTACAAGGCCGGTCCTACGTGTCTCTCTCTCGCCGACGCCGTTCATCCTGAGGGTTCCCCTGGATCCTGCCGGGGCTGGACCCCGACAAGTATCCCCTTACTAGAGATGAGGTGGCTCAGTGATGAACCCGCCTGCCAAGGCAGGTGACGCAGGAGACACGGGTTCAATCTCCAGGTCGGGAAGATCCTCTGGAGGGGGAAATTGCAACGTATTCCAGCACTCTTGCTTGGGAAATCCCAAGGACAGAGAAGCCTGGAGGACTACAGTTCATGGGGTCACAGAGAGCCTGAGCACACTCATCCTGAGTGTTAGAGATGAGGGAACCTAAGACGCAGAGTCCATAGTGAGTGGTCCAGAGTCCTAGCCGAAAGTGAGGGGTCATAGTATGACCTCAGATCTACATGACGCCAAAAAATGACAACAGAGAGGAGTCGTGATAAAGTTAACTTTCAAACAGCTGTGAGGCCTTTGGGGAACTTTTGGAATTTTGGAAATGCTGGAATTTCTCCAGCATCCACTCCACCCCTCCCCTTGAAAAGTAGCAGCCAGTTATTGGGTTGGGTTTCACAGCTAGTGCCCCTACCTCTTTGTTCCAGGGATCAGGTCAAGGATGGGTAATAAACTAGGATTAAGGCAATCAGGATATGGAATTCCTCTGGTTACGAGAATTGGTTCAGGTTGGCACAATCAGAGTGAAATGCAAGGCTTTTGTTTAATTGTTGGGGGCATATAAGACCTCTCTCTCTGGATGGTAGGGGGGGTGGATGGGAGACCTTGAACTGCTGCAGCCAAGCTCCTGCCGTGAGGGCACCTGCAGAACCCAGGAAGTGCAGAGAGATGGGGCCAGGGCCCGGATCGACCTATGCCTGAAATCCACGCCACTGTTGAACTTTCCTCTTGTATGAGCCAACCATGCCCTTTTGTTTAAACATGTCTGAGTTTTTTTTTTTAACTTGGTGCTTTAAATATGCCCATGCAAATAAAGAGAGATCTAATTCAACTAAATAGGACCCTGTTGACTGGTTTCTACTTCTGGATGCAATTTTGAGATTGAGGGATTCAGAAAGTAGAATTCATCCATAGATAGAAAACTTCAGGAATCTGTGACCCCTAAAAAATAAAACTTCAGGGCATATCTTCATATAAGAGTTTTCCTGGAAAGCAGGTCTGTGGTTTTCATATTTTGGTGTCTGTGGGTCTCCCCCAGACGTTGCGGGCTCCAGCCTTACAGAACCTTCGGCTCTCTCCTGTCTGCTTCCAGCCTCTGCTGACCTGCACGTCCCCCGCTGCCACATCATTCAGCTTCCAGTACGGGAGCAAGTCAGGAAGGCGGGACCGCATGCTCGCTGAGGCCCTTCCCTCTGTTGTGTGCCCTGGATTCCTCGCCATCCCCTAGGGCAGCCCCAAGGATATGACAGGCGCCAGCGGTCACAGCCTCTTCCCTCCCACAAGCCCTGGCCCTGCGCTCACCTGGAAGTACTGGTTCTCCTGCACGAGGCTCTCATTGGACAGAATCTTGTTGATGGTGATGCGCTTGCTGCTCATCCCGCCCAGGCCTGTGGGTCGGAGGACAGGGCACGGTCTATGTCCAGCCTGGTGCTCCTCTTTGCCAGGACTCTCAGCTTCTGGGCTACCTCTCAGGCTGAGGGCGACGGACCGGGGACAGGCAGGAGCGTGGGAGGGCAGCCCCCGTGGACGCTGCTTTCCCCAGGGCTGGCCATGTCACTGGGACCAGGGAAGCAGGGGGCTGCTGCCTCGCTCTCTCTCTGGCCGGAGGGTGGGGTGGCACAAGAGGCCTGCTTCCAAGGATGAGCAGGCCAGGGGGCGGGTGGCAGAAGCAGGGTGCTAGGCGGTGACACCCTCTGGTTTCAGACCTGCCTCACGCCCGGCCCCCCTGCTGTTCTGAGCCTGCATCTACCTCCTGTCCCCTTGTGGTGGCCCATGTGGCTTCTGATTGGTGATACCCAATGCTTAGGGAGCACCTGCTATGTAGCAGGGAGTCTTCTAGATGTTCACTCGGATTAACTCAGTAGTCTTCCCCCCACCCATTTCTATCAGGTAGCTTCTAGCATTAAAGATGTAGACATGGAGGCACAGAGAAGTCCCACGACGCTTCCGAGGTCTTACAGTTGGTGGCTGAGCCAGTAAGCAGACCAGGAAGTCTGATTCCAGAGCCTAAGCTATTAACTCCTCTCCCCGGTCTGACGCGGGTGCACTGTTTCCTAGTCTTACAGCTTGGCAGTGGCAGATGGGGGCTGTCGCTGAGCTGTCTCCAACCCCTTGGACCTATTTGTACAAAGATAATAGTTCCTGTACCCTATGGGTAACTTTGAGGGGTTAATGTAGAAGGAAGCTTCCAGAAAGTTGAGACTCATGCCTGCCAATCTAAAAAAAATTTCCTATTGGTGGGAATTAAAAAAGGATAGTGGTCTTAAGTTCATCTTGTCCGTCCCTGACACCAGTCACTAACAGGAACACAGGAGGGCGGTCATATATATATTAACCAGCCTGAGGGATACAGACTTTTGGGAGTAGGTGGATTAGAGACACCAACCTGAAAAGTGACAAAAAGTAACCCACGAAAAACACTTAACCGGTCGTGGTGTCTCTAACCTGGCTCACTGTCTCTGCCTCATCAGCTTTCTTTCTTCCACAATTAATTTAAGAGCACAGCTCACCCCAGTTTGTCTGCCTCAGTTAAGTGATGCCTGAATGAAGCGGACGGTTTCTCACTCTGGGACCAGCGGTGACGCCGTCTGACCCCGCATCGCGTCTGCGAGCTCCCTCTCCCTCCTGCCCCTAAACCGCAGTGTGCATGCTCTTCTCTAGCTTCCTTCCAAACACAAGGTCCCAGAATGCAGATCGCACTTCAGTTGTGAACCATTTAACTCTCCTCGGGGGCTGGTGCCATTTGAAGCGTCCCACACCGGGTCCCGAAGAACCTCGGGCCACTGTCGATGATCATAAGGGGCAGTGGGCAGCTTGAGGTGGGCCTGACCACAGCGCAGAGGCCAGGGCCGCCTCCCGCCAGGGTGACCCCATGGCCTCGGAGCGGGCTGACGACCGGAAGTGGAGCTGGGTGTTGGGGTCAAAGCGCTCACCGGCCCCGTCCTCCCAAAGGCCCCCCTGGGGGCCCGGCTCGCTGCCAGGGCCCCGTGAGCACTCACCTTTGAACATGATGGCCTCCCCGTGGCCCTCCTTCTGCTTCTCTCGGAAGAGCTTGTAGCAGGCTGAGGTGCTGGCCATGAGCATCCGGAATTTCTGCGGGAGATGGTCCAGCCGGCCGGTCAGCAGGGGGCAGGTGGCCCAGCCGCGTGGGGGGCTCCTGCACTGTGGACCCGGGGCCCTGCCTGCATATCATCTCACGCCACCCTCGCTGAGTGGCAAAGGCTGCCTGGCAGCTTGTCTATATTTCAGAGGACTATTTCTCACCCTTCCTGCTACAGAAATTTTCCTGCCTCAGCAATGCAGTTGAGTTGAAGCTCAGAGTAAAAGGTGACCTTGGGCAGAGATGAAGAGCTTCTCCAAGGGGCCAAGAGGCCCGGCCATTTGCTCCAGATTTCCAGGGTATTAAGTTGCAGACATTTCTTTTCACTTCAGAAAACGAAAGAATCTCTCTAGGGCCCCAGGCCCATATCCCATTGCTCTCTAGGGCATTATGGCCAGTACAGTGGCCACTAGCCCTGTGGGGTTACTGGACAATTGAACTGTGGCTGGTCTTAGTGGAGACGTGTGAACAATAAAACATACACCAAAAAAAGAATGTAAAACCTCTCATTAATAATTTTTATAATGGTTACATGTTGAAATGCTAGAACTTCAGATTTATTGGGTTAAACATTTACTGGCCACAGCAACAGCATACAAGCCAGCTTCAGCCTACTTCCTTCTTCCTCTATACAATCCGCTTCCAGTAGATCGCCCCTGCTGCTGATAAGAGCTGGCAGCACAGGGGTTCCGCACTAGCCTCCTCCCTCCAGCCTCAGCATCAGCTCACCTTGGTGCCTGGGATGGGGACGAAGGTCATGAATTCATCCACGTGGCCCACGGTCAGCCAGTCTGAGTAGAGCTCCACGGGCGCCTGCACCTGCTGGGCCTGCAGGAAGTCCCGCACCACCTTGGTCATCCTCCGACCACCAGACCTGGGTGGGGTTGGGAGGGGGCAGTTCTTCAGAAGGTTGCCCGTGGTGCCTGTCTCACCAGAGGGCTTGCAGGAGGAGTTCAGCCGCTGGAAGCCAGCCTGGACCCAGCATGGCATCAGCAGAAAAGTCATGAGAAGGAGCCTGAGCTGCAGAGACACTGGCACAGGCAGAAAGGCACTTGAGTCTGGGGGGAAGAAGGAAGTGCCAGCGGCAGCCACGGTCTGTGTGAAGGGCAGGGAGCCCGGCCTTTAGCCCCTGAGGGTGTCAGTGGGCATAGGGAGGCCAGCTTCTGTGCTCAGGCCTGCTGGAGGGGGCTAAGGCTCAGGCAGCGTTCCAGAATCTGCCCCTGCCTATGTCCCTCTTGGCTAGTAACTTCTCAGTTTCAATCTTCAACCAAGTGATGCCTCTTCCAGGCAGCCCTTCTTGACTTCTACACTCCCTGGTCTTCAATCTCCCCATTACCCTTACACTATAACCCAAGATCTTCACAGTGGCTGGCAAATTCGTTTTTGATCTGTCCCCTGCCTATCTCTCCTACTTCATCTCATTCTTCCTTGTTGTGTCTGATCCAGCCAGGTGCCAAGGCTGTTACCTTGAAGGTTTTGCCCTGGCTGTTTCTTTGATGTGGAATGTGCTTTCCCTTTGATCTTTCCATGGCTGCTTCCTTCTCATCACTCAAGCCTCAATTCTAGAGTCATTTCCTTAAAACCACAAGAGCCAGAGTGTCGCTGGCTTGTCACTGCTTACCATGTACCTATTTTATCTTCCTCACTGCGCTGATTAGCACCCAGAAGTGTCTAACTTATTTGCTGGCTTCCATGTTTATTTTCTATGTTGCCCCGATCCCTAATCGAAAACTCCCCAAGAGCTGGGACTTTGTTTTGCTCATGGCTGCTTCCTCAGAGCCTAGAACAATGCCTAGCACAGAGAAGACCCTCCATAGATGTTCGTCTCTAAGAAGCCCCCTGAGCTCCCCTGAGGGGGAGCTCCCTCGGGGGCTCCTCTTGGGTTTCCCCGGCTCTGTCATCCTGCCACTGGATGCACCCACCCCCGGTTATCTCCACCATCTCCACCCCGGTTATCTCCATGCCAGTCATCTCCACCATCTCTGGGAAGGTGGGGGCTGGGCTTCATGTCTGAAACCACATGCCCGTCACAGGCTTCAGAAATACCTGCTGAATGGGTGGGTGATGGCTGAGAGCAGGGGGGAAGTGGGCAGAGGGGGCAAATGGTCACTGTCTGTGCCGGTGGCCTCCTCTCAGAAGCCAAAGCATCCATGTGGCCCACAGGGAGGCAGATCCCAGCTGGCCCCATATGTGCAGGTTCCTGGCGGCCCCTTTGGTGAAGTGAGGACCCACGGTACTCACGTCCTCCCCAGTGACTGCCCTAACTAAGGACGAACCTGCCTTTTCGTTGGCTGGTAGGCCACCTGGGGAGGGACGGGGTGTGTGGACAGGCCGGAGAGCCAGGGACCCAGGCCTCAGGGCCGGCCATGGCTTCTCACGTGTCTTGTGTGTGGGCTTCCTGGGGGTTTGCTGGCGGTCCCCCACTCATTTTCTCTCAGTACTGTCCCTTCTCTAACTCCTGCATCCCTTCCCCACCTTATTTATAACCTCATTATATACCCTCCCATTTGGGGAAGAGGGTCATTTACTCAGTTTTATGTTAGATCCTAACTCATACTAAGATGTAAACGCTGACTTGATTTTCTTTCCAAGAATGTCTGTATCTTGTCCGTCATGGGCGAGGTTAATTCTCCCAGCCAATCAGTGCATGTCTGAGCAACCCAGTCTGCCCCAACAGAACCACCCCCCCAACCCCTGACCTCGCCCCCCACTTCTCCAGCCCCTCCCCCCCAACCCCTGACCTCGCCCCCCACTTCTCCAGCCCCTCCCCCCCAAACCCCTGACCTCGCCCCCCACTTCTCCAGCCCCTCCCTGCCCCCAACCCCTGGCCTCGCCCCCCACTTCTCCAGCCCCTCCCCCCCAACCCCTGACCTCGCCCCCCACTTCTCCAGCCCCTCCCCCCCAACCCCTGGCCTCGCCCCCCACTTCTCCAGCCCCTCCCCCCCAACCCCTGACCTCGCCCCCCACTTCTCCAGCCCCTCCCCCCCAACCCCTGACCTCGCCCCCCACTTCTCCAGCCCCTCCCCCCCAACCCCTGGCCTCGCCCCCCACTTCTCCAGCCCCTCCCCCCCAACCCCTGGCCTCGCCCCCCACTTCTCCAGCCCCTCCCCCCCAACCCCTGGCCTCGCCCCCCACTTCTCCAGCCCCTCCCCCCCAACCCCTGACCTCGCCCCCCACTTCTCCAGCCCCTCCCCCCCAACCCCTGACCTCGCCCCCCACTTCTCCAGCCCCTCCCCCCCAACCCCTGGCCTCGCCCCCCACTTCTCCAGCCCCTCCCCCCCAACCCCTGACCTCGCCCCCCACTTCTCCAGCCCCTCCCCCCAACCCCTGACCTCGCCCCCCACTTCTCCAGCCCCTCCCCCCCCAACCCCTGACCTCGCCCCCCACTTCTCCAGCCCCTCCCCCCCAACCCCTGGCCTCGCCCCCCACTTCTCCAGCCCCTCCCCCCCAACCCCTGGCCTCGCCCCCCACTTCTCCAGCCCCTCCCCCCCAACCCCTGGCCTCGCCCCCCCACTTCTCCAGCCCCTCCCCCCCAACCCCTGACCTCGCCCCCCACTTCTCCAGCCCCTCCCCCCCAACCCCTGACCTCGCCCCCCACTTCTCCAGCCCCTCCCCCCCAACCCCTGACCTCACCCCCCACTTCTCCAGCCCCTCCCCCCAACCCCTGACCTCGCCCCCCACTTCTCCAGCCCCTCCCCCCCCAACCCCTGACCTCGCCCCCCACTTCTCCAGCCCCTCCCCCCCAACCCCTGACCTCGCCCCCCACTTCTCCAGCCCCTCCCCCCCAACCCCTGACCTCGCCCCCCACTTCTCCAGCCCCTCCCCCCCAACCCCTGACCTCGCCCCCCACTTCTCCAGCCCCTCCCTGCCTTCTCTTACAGAGGAAAGCTGCTCCCGATGAGGATCCGGCCCAGGGGGTATGTCTTGCCATTCACGGTCACTGGCGGACTGACTTCCAGGTTCCCAAAGGAATCAAGGCTGGTGACAGGCTCAAAGAGCGGCTCCCGGGTCACATAGCCAAAATCTGGGCCCTGGGCAGGGGGCACACACCCGTGGTTAGTCCCCCGTGGCCAGGAGCCCTTAGTCCCAGCCCAGCCACCCACTGATGACCACTTTCCACCACCTTTGGTCTGGCCCTGTGAGCACTCATCTTCCGGGGGGTTACCCATGTGCTTCTTATTCCCGCTGAAGAGCAGCAGCCTGGCACGCGGAGGCTCAGTTTGTGAGCACGTCGGTATGAGTGTAAATATGAGTGTGTGTGTGTGCGTGCACACATCTGAGCCTCTGCATCTGTCTTGATTTCTTAAACACAGAGAGTCACTTCAGTTGCTAAGTCGTGTCTGACTCTTTGTGACCCATGGACTGCAGCACGCCAGGCCTCCCTGTCCATCACCAAATCCTGGAGTTTACTCAAACTCCTGTCCATTGACACAGAAAGACACTGGTGATTTCATGACTGGTCCTTGTTTTGTGCCACTGACATGCCTATTCCTCTATTAATGCGAGCAAAAAACGGACCTTTGCTGATGTTCGCTATTGAGGGATGGGGGCTGTTTGTTACTACAGTCTTACCAAGTGAAAGCTGACCAATACGTGCAAGAACGTCAGATAAGTAACATATATAGTTTCGACCCCTCCCCAACCAACCACATTTGTTCACTGAGCCCAGATGCAGCCTCAGACTCCTCGGCACAGAGCTCGAACAGACTGGAGTTGCAGGATGGTGAAGCCGCTGCCACGCCCTGAATTTCAAGTTTCCGTTCATGATTTTTTTTTTTTTTTGGTAAAAAGGTATGGATCTTGCTTGAGAGCTTGCACTGGGGGCTGGAACGAAGCTTGTCTGACAAACATCCTTGCTAATAAAAATCTTAGAGTGAGAAGACATGGCTTATCCTGGCCCAGCTTAGAGGCTCAAGGGACAGCTGTGCCCAGAGGGGCGAGCGGCTGCAGCTTAGCGCTTTCCCTCCTGGGAGCCCCAGACGGCAAGGTGTGATCTGCCAGAGGCTGGGGCAGCTGGGGTTTTACAGCCTCACACAGGCGGGCAGGCACGCAGCGCAGAGCCGGGCTTGGCCCGGGCCTCCAGGAACAATGCAGCCCAGGGCACTGGTGCCAGGCCAGCCTGGAGGCAGGTGGTGAGCCGGGGAGAAGGTGAGAACAGGATCTGAGAGGCCCCGGTCCTCAGGCCTGTGGCACCTGCTGACCGGTTTGACTGCCCCTCGTGTTGGAGGACGTGGACAGTCCGCACCGAGGACAGTGTCCAGGGCCGTGGAATGAGAGCCAGAACAGCAGCTAATGATAGTCACTGTGTCGGGAGCAGCGCGGGCGTCTTAGATCACGCCTTCAGTCTTCGCAGCAAGTCTGTGAGGTGGGTACTGTTTCGATCCCCATCTCACAGATGAGCAAACTGAGGCTTGAGGAGGTTGTTGCTTGCCCAAGGTCATGCTGCTGCTAAGGGGTGGAAACGGGACTCAAGGCCAGCTCCATGTGGCGTTCTAGAGCTGTGTGCTCACACCGCTGGCTCTGCCATCTCCCTGTGATGAGGGGACGATGTTAGTGAATGTTCTCGAGCAGCAGGTGTGGACTTGGTGAAGGGCTGCCTCTGAGCAGCTCTGATGTCTCATGGGAGGCTGTCCTGCATGGTACCTTGGGAAAGACCCCTAACCTACATGTTATGCTCCATCCAAGCTCCCCTGCCTGTCCAGGGCAGAAGGTCAGGACAGAGAAGACTGATTCTGGTTCTGTCCTCATTCAGCTGGTTGTTGAAGGCATAAAAGGAGAGCGGTAATGACCTCTAGGATCAAGGGTGGGGGTTAGATTGCCTTTTTTAAAAAACTCATGAACTGAAAAATCACAGCCTTAATGAGCTTTGAAGTTGGAACCATGCTTTTCAACAATCGCTTATAATTTTCCTCCCTGAAACGTATTTTGCTGCAAGTTGGAGGTGGGGGCAGGGGCAGGTCTCTGCCTGCCACAGCTCGCACTTCCCCGTTTTGGAAAGGCAGCAGTTATGAGAGCCGGAACGGATGTTAGAGGTTACTATCCCAATGACCCATTCTGCAGATGAGAAGATGGACGCAACAGGCTAATTTGCCAAGGGGCTTCCCAGGTGGCTCAGACGGTAATGCAGAAGACCCAGGTTCCATCCCTGGGTCAGAAAGATTCCCCTGGAGAAGGAACGGCAACCCACTCCAGGGTTCTTGCCTGGAGAGTCCCGGGGACAGAGGGGTGCCTGAGGCCTCCCTGCTGCTCTGCCCTGTAGCACAGTCCCAGGGCTGTGCCCCGACCCCATCCTGCAAGGCGGCCCTCAGCCTCTCACCAGGAGCTGCTTCACTGGGAAATCCTTCAGGCTTCCATCTCTGGGGGAGTCCAGCACCACGGGGAAGCCTTTGTGCGGGGCCTCGATGTAGCCAAACTCGATTTCATCCTGTGGGCACAGCGGGAAGAGCCACCCGTGAGCCCAGGGGGTCGCTGGGGAACTCCAGCCGGCCTGCCCAGTCCCCCCCACGCACACGATGGCCGTGGTTTCTTACACAGCCCTCAGTCTCTGCACGACCCCCGTGTGCCTGCACTCACTGACCCCACTTTAAAACATAACTGGAAGCATCCTGTGTACATCTTCCTGCAAGGAACACTTTAACCTGAGAGCCCTGCTGCATTTACAGTTTGGCTTCGTTCTGTCGTCTAGTACTCCACAGAGAGGCCATCCAGTCCTACGGCCGCCCCCTTCCCCCGAGGACGGGCGTTTCGTTTGTTTCACGGCCTTCTGCTCCTCTAAGAAGCTGCAGTGAGTCGCCGGGCGTGTTTAGACCCTGTGCACATGCACACGTGTGATCTGGCATAGAATTCACACGTGCGGAGCAGCTGGGTGCCAGGGTGCTGACACTAAGCCGCCTCTTCTGGCCTGAGTCCTGAGCTGCATCCTTCCCAGCCTGGGGGGCCTCACCTGGATCCAGCGGTCTCCCCGATTCATGTACTGGAAGCAGACCTTCAGTTCGCAGTTGGTTTTCTCCACCAAGTTCTTCACCTCTTTCAGGAACAGGTAGTTGTCCTTCATGCTGAGGAGCGTGGGCAAGAGGGAGAGGCAGGAGGGAGGGTGAGGAGGCACAGGCCCGCCACGGGGGAGGCCTTGAGGGGCAGATGAAGCCCCTCTGTGCTCACCGGTGCAGAGGCTGCTGGAGTCAAGGGCCGCGCAAACTCAGCCCTTCCTGCAGTGTCTGCCAGGGTCACGAACAGACAAAGCGAGGAGGGGAACTCTCACCCCGCTTCCCGAAAGCCTTCCACCTCTGGCTCCCAGGTTTCCAAGAACAGCTGAGCTGACCCAGAGGCAGGGGAGGGCTCACCACACAGGGCGTGTGGCCAGCATCGCCTGCTCCTCGTCTCACGGGGCCTCTGGCACATGACACGCTCAGTGAAAAGCTGCTGGATATCCGTCACAGAGGAGGGTTCCCTACTATATGGCAAGGGCCCAAAAGATACGGGAAAGAAAAGGGAGCTATCATTTTAGAGCACAGAAGAACTCTGTGCCAGGACCCTGACAAATTCTCTGCCTGCTTCATCCCATTTAATCCTCGCAGGGGCTCTGTGATGTCACTGTCTCAGAGAAACAGAGGCACAGAGAGGTCAAGTGAGTTTCTCGAGGTCACACAGCTGAGAAGTAACAGGCACGACCGCTCCTGAAGCCTCAGCTCTGGCCGCCCTTCCCGTCTGCACTGTGCCTACCGCTTACCAGCACACAAACACCGACACGGGAGGCAGGATGTTGGGGGTCATGATCCACGGAGCGATGCGGAACGTCACCGTGTCTGTGAAGATGGGCGTCAGAGGGATCGCCTGGGCGTGGGAGAGCAGAGGTCAGTCTTGTCAGGGTGCTTTTCCCTGCTGTCTAACCACACAGGGAGACCAGTAATTGCTGTTCAGTAGCTCAGTTGCCTCCCACTCTCTGCAACCCCATGGACTGCGGCACGCCAGGCTCCTCTGTCCTCCACTATCTCCTGGAGCTTACTCAAGCTCACATCCATTGAGGCAGTGATGCCATCCAACCGTCTCATCCTCTGCTGCCTCCTTCTCCTCCTGCCCGCAATCCTTCCCAATAGTAGTACATTACTGAGCGCTTACTGTATGCCAGGTCCTGTTTTGACAGGTGAGACTTCACTTTTGCCATACTAAAGGGTAGATACTATTTTAATCCTTGTTTTGTAGGTGGGAAAACCAAGTCACAGACCTCTGACTCACAAACTGTACACAGCTGTCCAAGGTCAAGTGATCAGGAAGGGGGCAAGCCTGTATTTAAACCCAAACAGTCTGGCCGTTGAGTCCAATTTCAACCACTATCTGATCTCGTTGCATCAAAGTTCTTTTCCGAAATTGGCTCATGTGATGACTGAGTCAGACCCGGCTTTCCTCTGTGTTTACTCTAGGTATCTTGGTCTTTTCTACATGTGAGCATTTTAACGTTACTGGGGGAAATTTTGCTCTGTCCAGATTTCTCTTTAAGGAAAGGTTCGGGAAGCTTGCCTGGAACCTAGAGAAGATGAGATAAGATTTCTTTGCATAGCTGGTTTTGGAAAGCTACAGGAAACCGTGTCTTGCCCTTGGCGGGAAGCATGGGGGTGGCCTTTCCCGCACGGGTCTGCCTTTTGCTGGTGTCTGTTGGAGGGGCCGCTCTGAGACCCTGAGGACCAGGTGCTGTAGGCACTGGGGGTGTAGGAGCAGCCCCTCCCCACCCCGTCTCGTTATCACCATTTTCTCTGCCTTTCCCTCCTCCCAGCGACTCGAGAGCACTTTGTGAATGAGGAACAAGCTTGGATGCTTGCAGTCACCCCAGGAAACAGAAGCATTTGTCATTTCTATTTTCCAGGTGGGGGCAGCGAGGCACGCAGGGTCAGCTCACTTGCCCAGCGTCTCGCGGGCTCAGACCCGGGCAGCCTGACTCGAGCCGCTTCTCACAACCCGGAGGCCCAGCTTCGCCTGCGGCGGAGCCCACGGCATCTCGCCTCGAAGTGGTCTAGAGGCGAAGCAAAGGAGCAAGGTCGTGTCTGAGGGGCAGCCGGGCCTCCCTCTATCTGAGCAGAGGGGGCCTGAGAGCCAGGGCTCCGGGGCTGCAGTTTTGGTGAGAGGTCCTTACGGGTGGGACGCAGCCTAGGCTGGGGGCACCGCTCCCCGAGGGGGCGGGTACTCGCCTCCCTGCTCAGTTCCTGCAAACCAGGAGCGCGGGTGTGGGAGACGTCTGGCCGCAGGGAGGGCACGTGGTTCGGGACTGGGTTTGGGGTTCAGCCTGTGGTCAGAGTCGGCAGCGCCCACAGCGAGGGTGCGGGGCCAGTTAGGGAGGGAAGAACAGGGCACACGCACATGGCCTAGTTGGCTCCTCGTGCTAACCGCTGGGCCCCTGTGCCCAGAGCTACGCCCACCCTAGACAGCGATGTGGCCTTCCTGGGTGGCTCAGCGGTAAAGAATCTGCCTGCCAGTGCAGGAGACGCAAGTTGGATCCCTGGGTCAGGAAGATCCCCTGGAGAAGGAAACGGTAACCCACTCCAGATAGTCTTGCCTGGGAGATCCCGTGGATAGAGGAGCCTGGCTCCTCAACTAACGTCTGATCTTGGATCTTGTTGCATCCCAGTTTTCTTCCTGAAGTCAGCTCACGTGATAATCGAGCCAGACTCGGCCTTCCTGTTTCTGCTCTGGGCACCTCGCTACAGTCCACGGGGTCGCAAAGAGCCAGACACGACTGAGTGACTGAGCACACACACACACACTCACACACACACACTCACACACATACACACACACACTCACACACTCATACACACACACACTCTCACTCACACACACTCACACACACACTCTCTCTCACACACACACACATACACACTCACACTCACACACACTCTCACACACACACACTCACACACACACTCTCACACACACACACTCACTCTCACACACACTCTCACACACACACACACCCCCTCACACACTCACACTTACTCTCACACACACTCTCACACACACACATACACTCACACACACACTCACACACACTCACACACTCACTTCAGGGAGCAGGCAGACCTGGGGATAGGCGTGAGGTCAGAGAAACACCCGAAGACCATCCTGTGGAGGAGGTAGAGTGAGGAGGACCCCGGGGCGGAGCGGAGGACCCTGGCAGATGTGTGCGGGTGGTGGGAGCATTTAGATCTCCAAACCTGGACTTCCTCCAAGGGGAGCTCGCTCCAGCCCCCGGGAGCCCCTCCCGGCAGCGGCCCTCACCTCGGCCATGTACTCCAGCAGGCTGACGTGGATGGAGACCAGGCCTGAGAATCCCTCGTCGGGGAAACGCAGGCCTTCCACGAAGAACAGCAGCTCCGCGGAGCCGCCTGTGTACTTGACCGTGTGGTAGAGCTTCCGCCGGCCCAGGATGTGGACGTAACGCTGGCCGAAAAAGGGGTCTGGAGGAAGAAGGATCCAGGTCAGGCCCAGCTCCCCCAGCCGACCGTGGGGCGGGATCACTGATGGGGGTGCGACAGCAAAGCCCCTTGTCCTCTAGACGCAGAGAGGAAGCACAAGCGGGCAGAAGGGCCGCGGCCTGGTCGTCGTGCCTGCCGCACCCTAGCCCTGTGGCCCCGAACCAGACGCCCTCCCTGGGTCCGGCCTCCTCGGCTATAACGTGAGTGAGCTTGCCCCGGGAAGGAGACAAGAAATGAGAGAAGCTGAGGACTGGGCAGCCAGCGGTGGCGAAGAAGGGAGTTCCTGTTCCCATTTCACACAGGAGGAAACGGAGTCCCAGAGGGAGAATGGCTTGTCTGGAGTCTTATAGCCAGTGCACAGCTGAGCTGGGACTCAGATCCCTGATTCTATCCCCACCCTCTCCTCCCGTTTATATGAAGAAAACACCCACTTGTGCCCTCAATTCCCCTCCGTATAGAGAAAGCCATATCAGCATGCGGGTCTCTCGCGGTGCATTCTTTTTTTTCCTGGTTGCACACGTTTGTGGCTGGGAGGAAAGGCCGGTTTCTCCCACGCTCCTAGGCTACTGAAATCTCCTGGCTCCTTGCAGCGCTGTTCCCTCTGCTTAGAACACTTGTCTCCCTCCTTTCAGGCCTTGATGTGTCGCTTCTGGGAACTGCGCCCAGATCCCCCAGAGACCAAGCCAGGGGCTCTGTCTGCAGCGACTGTACCCCCAGCCTTCCCTGTCCCAGCCGTTAAACGGACATGATCTCAGTGTTCAGCTGTTGTCCCCCAGAGCCTGTCACCTGCGCGATGGCCGAGACAGGCCCGGCCGGGCCCAGCGCAGGTTGTGTTTGATAAACATCTACTGAATGCACCAATGCTCCCACGTCACTCTGTATGGGAGAGCCTTCAGGCCAATTCAGAGCGTATATACTGAGTCACTGCTCTCTGACCACATGGGCAAGGACCTCTGGGGGAGACAGAGAGAGTCAAGAAGCGGACCCCCGAAAGGCTCAGCTGATAATAAGATTGCACAGATGAGGGAAGCATCATGGTAGAGCTCTGCAGTGAGTGAGCCTGAGGGGTTACTGGGAGGCAGAGGAAGGGAGGGGGGTGGGAGGCATTTGAGCGGAGAAAGGCAGCCTTTGAGATGCCCTTGGGGGCGGCAGAAGTGGCACAGCAAGGAGACGGGATACTTGCATTGCCAAACACACGGAGGTAGGACCCTATGCAGCTCCAGGAGAAGTTTCTTTATGCCCTGCAGAGCTGGAAGGGCAGAGTCAGGCTCAGCTTAGTACTGTCGTCAAGAACAAAGGGAACGATTAATGAGCAGGCACCCGAGGGCTACAACAGGTGACTAGAATAGCATGGATAGGGCGCTTGATTAAAACACGCAAAATGAACAGAGGAACCAGTGAAGCCTGGGCTCAGGATGGCGCCTCATGTAGGACAAGGCGCTCAATTAGATCCTGGTTATACATACATCTCTCTGAGGGCGGGTTACCTTAGTGGTTATGACTTCCAGAGTCAGAGAGATGCGGGTTCAAGTACCTCTTTGGCTTTCAAGCTGCAAAACCCCAGGGAATTCACTTAACCTTCCTGAGCCTCAGTTTATTCATCTGTTAAATGGGAACAGTAACACTTCTGCCACAGGGTCCTTGCAAGATAAAATGACGCAGCATTAGGAACTGAGGCAAGCTTGGTAACCAGGGGTAATGAGTGGTTACACAGCTGGGGCCCACCGGCATTACTGTATGAGAACCTGTGAATGTGTCGGCAGACCCTTTACTGAAAAACTCATGACCTTCTCGTTGAATGGTTCAGGAATAGAAGGCAAAGAAAAAACACCTCACCTCCCTTTCTGTGGGTGGGCCCAAGAAATGAGGAAGACAGACCGAGACACTGCGTGTCCCAAGGGCTTCCTCACAGCTCAGTGCAAAAGGTGACATCCTTCTCACGCAGAAAAGACACGTACCCTGTGTCCCAACCACCAAGGAGATCCAGATGGCTCTGCATCATGAAGAACAATTCTCCCCCAGGGACCCAGGGCCTCCCATAACCACGTGTCCCAGGCTGCACTTGAACTGATGCTGGGAAAGTGATTTCAGGCCATGAAGCTGACCTGTCTTTTCAGAAAGCTCCGGAACTTTCCCACAGCTCGGGGCAGCTAGGTGGGATGTGTGTGCGTGTGGGCACCCCCTTGGCCTGGGAGGGTGGGGCTCTGGCAGGGGAGCTGGGTGGGGTAGAAGGACGTGTTTTGGCCCATCTGCGTGTAGTCTTTTCTGTCTGTGGCCCGCAGTATCTCGGGCCAGCTCCGGGCAGATCGATCACTCGGTGGGAACAATCAGCCACTGTCCCCGGAGCCTCCTTCCCCTGTCTCCCATCTCCAGCTGGACGCAGGCCTGCCTCCGCGTGGCCAGCTCCCCCTGCAGGAACCAACAATGCCCCTCTATGGCACGGCCCACGCGCCTCGGGCTGGCCCCGCCGGGCACCCTGACCTCTCTTTAGCCCCAGGCGTTGGCCCGCAGGCTGGCACGTGCCATCACCCTTCCGGTCAGTCTGGAGTCATTCCACCTCCCAAGGAGACTCTCTGATAGTGTGATCGACTGTCCTGGTTTGCCCGAAATAGAGGGGGTTTTTCAGAATGAGGGATTTTTAGTGCAAAAACCAGGAAAGTCCTGGGCAAACTGGGACAAGCTAGTCACTGCAGCCTTGCAGAAAGAAGTCAGGTGCTGACCTCTGAGACCCGAGGGCAGAATCCGAGGCTGGGGTACACACTCCTGGGTCTTCCTAACAGCAGTGGGGACGCCTGTCTACGTCAATGACTGTAATTAATGATCACAATAACAACCCCCTGAAAGAAGCAAGTGTCATCTATGGGGAGCGTTCCACGGACTGGCTACTGAGTGCTGACACATTTCTTATTTGATCTCTGTCTCCAGGGGGGACAGTCAGGCCTCTCCTGAGCCCCGCGTGACATCCCACATGAGGTACCCAAGGCCTGGCCTGCTGAGGAGACTTGCCCACACCCAGGATCTGAACGCCTTGGCTCCAGAACCCCTCTCAGGGTCCCTGAGCCCCCAGCCCAGCCCCCGGCCATTGAGGAACATGAGGGACACGTGACATTCGTGTAACAGCACACAGCCTCACCCACGGCGCACTTGGAGTTTGACAGAGACCTCAAGCTGTTGCGACCCAGGGCTTCGGTTCTGGGGGAGACGGACTCTCCTGGGCTCATCGTTGTGTCCATGAGGCGTGCCCCCACCACGATATGGCAACCTGATAACACAGCCTGGGGAGGGCGCGGCACAGCGCTCCCAGCGGTGGCTCCTGTCTGCTCAGGGCCCAGCTCGGAAGACAGCGTGGGGACAGAGGTAATCACGAGCCAGACCTCAGTCTACCGCCTCCCTCGGAAAGGCCTCCAGGTCGCGGCCAGGGGCAGCCGGAAGCAGCAGGCCGAGTGTCACAATGTGACCTCGGGGGCTGCCCGCACCCCTCCCGCCCCGGCCAGCAGCCCCACCCGCTGTGGCAACCCCGGCCTGCATGGGGTAAACAGCAGTGGCTCGGGCCCCCTGGGGCTGTGGAGCCGGCCTGACTGGGGACCTTCCAGCCCGCGGAGGTCACTGCCCGATCCTGGGGCGGATCAAGAGGACAGGCTTCAGGTGGCAGCTGTCCACTGCAGTTCTGGCAAAACCCCTCCCGGAGGTGAGGGTCCGGGGCCACTGGGACCTGCCCCAGTTCTGAGTGTGCCTGTTCCGAGGTGGATTCCAGAGCTAGGAGACCCCAGGCTCCTGGAGGGATGGGCACGCGGGGCAGCTCCACCCCGCACCACGGCAAATCGCAAAGAGAACTATTTTGCTGAGAGAGCTTTTTGACACATAAATCAGAGGTTGACAGTCACTTGCTTAAAAGTCTCTAATGGCTTTCTGCTGCACTTAAGAGTCAATCCAAGCTGTCTCTCTGCCCTGGCCCCTGCCCAGTTCGCTGACCTTGACTCCAACACATCCCTAGCTGTGGTCTGCTGTCTGCTCCCCTAGTGCTCCAAACCGGTTCCCTCCTCTGGGCTTTGCACGCACGGTTCCCTCTGCTTGCAACACTCTTCCCTCAGCTCAGGAATGGCTGGTTCCTTCTCATTGTCGGGAGACCCCGGCTCGATCCCTGGGCTGGGAAGATCCCCTGGAGGAGGGCATGGTAAACCACTCCAGCATTCTTGCCTGGGAAATCCCCATGGATGGAGGAGCCTGGCGGGCTGCAGTCCATGGGGTCGCAGAGGGTTGGACACGACTGAGCGACTGAGCACTCAGCACTTCTCATGGCCGGTCTGGGTCTCGGCTCAGACGTCGCCCACTTGGAGGGGCCCCCCGACCCTCCAGGCCAGCGGCTCCCGCCTCCATCTGCTGTCCCCTACGACTCACTCTGTGTCCTTGCCTCGTCATTCTCCCCGCGACGTCTCCCTCACAGGCCGTCCCCTCCCTGAGGGCAGGGAGCTGACCCATGGATCCTGCTGCTGACCCAGCACCCGGCACAGAGGGGCTCAACACCCAGTCACAGAAGGAACGAGACAGAGCGGGCAGCCTCGGCGCTAGACCCTCGCAGAAGCATGTTTCCCACACCGGGGGTCCGGACCCTGTCCTTGGCAAGATGAGCAAGGGGTCTGCTCCTCGAGGGTGCCCACAGCACCATCAGGGGCTCTTTCAAAGTCGGGGCGGGGGGCGACTTCCCTGGGTGGTCCAGTGGCTGAGACTTCATGCTCCCACTGCAGGGGCCCCGGGATTGATCTCTGGTCAGGGAACCAGAGCCCATGTGCTGAAACTAATGATCCCCCACGCTGCAATGAAGACCTGGTGTGCCAAAAAAACAAAAAGTTGGGGGCAGATTTTCATTTTCAGAAAGTCCCAGATGAGCAGAAAACACCTGGCCAGGGGAGAGGGTGGGCACCTGCCTCAGGCGTCATGAAGGTGATGTGAGTCTGCGAAGGGTGACTCACAAAGCCCTTCCTACCCCGGTTCACGAGGTGCTCCTCCGGCCCCGTGACTCTGTCACCGCTGACTCCTTGAGGGCGGAGAGGCCGTGCCCTTGGGGCCCAGACTTCACAGGACCACGGTGACCCTGGCGGATGGTTGGTCCATTACCAAGAGGCCAGTCCTGGAACTCTCCGCCACCTGCCCCCGTGATGACTAAGGGGCCCTGGGGAGCCTTAGAGGGTGGAGCGCGCTCCCCGAGGGGCAGGAGCCGCTGGAGGGCGGCTGGGACACTCACTCTCCACATAGAACACGCCCACTTTGTCCGAGTCCGACATGGAGATGTAGAGGACGATCTCGTAGCCGGCGGGGAGGTGCTCGGGGCCTTTGGTCCGCAGGATCATCTGGGACATGTCCTTCAGGTCTGGGGGCGGCAAGAGGAGGTTGGAACTGAGAGAACCGCTCTGGGGCGCGGGGGGACTGGATGAAGGTACTCGGGAGGTGGAAACTTCCAGTTATCAGTCATCGGGGCCATGAGGAACAACACGACTAATCTCACAGACACTGCTGCATGTGTCACGTGAAGGTCGTTAAGAGAGTCAATCCTAAGAGGTCTCCTCTCAAGAATTTTCTTCTATTTCTTTAATTTTGTGCCTATATGAGATGATGGGTGTTTACTAAACTTCTTGTGATACCCCATGATGTATGAGAATCAAATCACTACGCTGTGTGCCTTAGACTTAAGACAGTGCTGTCTGTCAACCCTATCTCAATTAAAACAAAACAAAACAAAGGAGAATTGTGGCTGGAATGCTGGCCTGTTACTTTTGTAATCAGGACAAAGAAAACCCCAAACGTATATATTATGGAAACTATAGAAAAGCATAAAAACTAGTTGCTATCTTCAATATCACAGATGACCTCCCATAACACATCTGGAACATCCTTCTGCTCCATTTTGTAACATACATGCGACTTCGTAGAAAGTGTGGTTCCAGTCCAACCGAATGGTATTGATAGTTTTGTCATCTGTTCTTAGCAAGAGTGGATACCTGAGTCCAATCCTCAGGAGAGCCAAGGTCACACCTGCCTGCCCCTTTGCCCAGGACTTGGCGTGAGTGTCCCCCTGCCCCTCCCTGCCCCTCCTCCCAGCCCCGAGTGCAGAACCCGCGCACCTTCCTTGCTGTAGACCTTCTCATCACTGCAGTCCTCCTTGGGCAGCCAGGGTGTGTCTCGGTCACAGTTCACCAGCAGGATGGCCCCCTGGCCCTCAGGGCCCCAGGTCCAGGATGCCTGAGTTGGTGAGGAGAGAGGTCAGCACTGTTTCCTCTACTTCAGCAGGTGTTCCCAGCCTCAGTGCAGACCCCACAGGACACTGGGGAGGCAGCCCAGGGCGAGACTCAGGAGCAGCCACGGGGGCAACTGTGACGAACACGAGTCCTGTGTCTGATGCCTGGAGAGGGTCAGGGTTAGCACCAAAGGCGGGTTCAGGGTGGGGATGGACAGTGACCGAGAGACAGATACAGAAGGCTGACTCAGGCATTACGAGCCTCACATCTGGTGTGCCCCTGCCTGGAGTGGGGCGGGGGAGACACGGTGAGACAGCCAGAGAAATGGACAGGCAGACGTTTTATGATGGCTCTAAGGTACCCAGAGGGAAGGCAACACAAGCCCTGACTGCAGACCATACGACAAAGCTACGGTGATCAAAGTGGTGTGGTGAGGGCACAAAGACACACACAGAGATGAACAGACAGAACAGAGAGCCGGAAGTGAAGTCACACTTACACGGGTCACCAGTCCTCAACAGGGGAGGCAAGACTACACGGGGAAATGACAGCGTCTTCAACAGAGAGTGCTGGGCAAACCTGGACAGCTACGTGCAAAACAATCAGACTGGGCTTCTTTCTTACAAATACCATACACAACAATAAACTTAGAATAAAGGCTTACATGTAAGCTTGGAAACCAGAAAACTTCTGGAAGGAAACACAAGCGGAGTGCTCTGTGCCATCAGTATTAGTAACGGGTTTTTTGGATAGCTCCTCAGGCACGTGCAACAGAAGCAAAACCAACAAACAGGACCACGTCAAACTAAAAAGCTTGTGCTGAACAAAGGAAACTATCAACAACAACAAAAAGAGCTGCTTACTGAATGGGAGAAGATATTTGTAACAGATATACTTGATCAGGGGTTAGTACCCAAATATACAAAGAACTCACAGAACTCAAGGTCAAAAAACAACCTGATTTTAAAAATGGACAGAGAAGCTGAGTAGAATTTTTTCCAAAGGAGATATACAAATGGCCAACATGCATGTGAAAAGATGCTCAACATCTCTAGTCATCAGGGAAATACAGATAAAAACCACAGTGAAATACTTCACACCTGTCAGCACAGCTATCACAACAAAAGACAACAAATAATAGATGCTGGCGAGGATGTGGAGTAAAGGGAACCCTTGTGCACTGTTGGTAGGAATGTAAATTTGTGCAGCCACTATGGAAAAAAGTGTGGAGATTCCTCCAAAAAATTAAAAATAGAACTTCCATATGATCCAGAAATTCCGCTCTTAGGTCTTTATCTGAAGAAAACAAAAACAGAAATTAGAAAAGATATATGTACTCCTATGTTATTGCACTATTATTTACAATAGCCAAGATATGGAAGGAACTTAAGTGCCCATCAATAATGAATGGATAGTGAAGACGTAGTACATATACACAATGGAATAGTACTCAACTACAAAAACAAATAAAATCTTGCCATCTGCAACATGGATGTCCCTAAGTGAAATAAGTCAGAGAGAGGCAAACACTGCTGTATGTTACAAGTCAAAGCTGTGAAGAGAGGAAACCTTAAGTGTTTCCAGCAGAAGGAAAACTTTTTTTCTACTTCTAAAGATTTAGGGCAGGAGGAGAAGGGGGCAACAGAGGATGAGATGGTTGGATGGCATCACCCAAACAATGGACATGAGTTTCAGGAAACTCCAGGAGATGGTGAAGGACAGGGAAGCCTGGCATGCGGCGGTCCATGGGGTCGCAGAGGGTCGGACATGACTGAGTGACTGAGCAACAATAGCTCTGCATCTGTGTGAGATGATGGCGGAGCTGAGTGCGGTGAGCATCTTGTGATGATTGTGAGTCAGATCACTAGGCTGTGAGCCACAGAGCCCACACGCCACAACTAGGGAGACCACACGTCACAACCAGGGAGTCCACACATGTAACAACTAGGGAGCCCACGCATGTAACAAAGATCCCGAGTGCTGCAACCAAGGCAGCCTGAATAAATAAATAAAGCCATCCTGCTGTATACCTTAAATATACACAGTGATATACATCAATTATATCTCAATAACACTGGAAGGAAAAGAGACGTACCCAGAGGGGCTCAGGGTTCTTGGGTGAACAGATTCCCGGCCATTTTCAAACTTGCTCTGAGTGCTCCCAGTGGGACCTGTAAGGTGATCCCTTTTCAAGACTGCAGCCAGAGTGATATTAGGACAAACTCCAACCGGATCGCATTGCTTCCCTGCTTCACGCCTTGTCAGGGGCCTCCCGTTGACTCGGGATGAAGCTCCTGGCCCTCACCATGGGAGGTGGGCCCCTGTGAGACCTGCCCACCTCGGACTCTCTTTCTGTCTGCCTCCCCTTCGCTGGCCGCCTCCCGGCTCCCAGAAGACTCCAAGCTCAAGCGTTCGCGTGCTGGTCCCTCTGCCTGGAAAGTGGTCCTGTCTTGCTTCACCTGGCGAACTCCACCCCTCCTTCTGGTCACAGAGCATAACCACTCCTTCCTCCTGGAAGCCTCTCTGATATTCTAGACCAAAGCAGCTTTCCCTGGGTTCACATATACGACATTGTACATGTTCCTTCTGGGGCGGACTCAGGACAACTGTGATGAAACCGCCGCCAGAGTCACTCTTCATTTAACATGCCCCCCCCCAATCCCTCCTGGGCTGCAGGCTCCCTGACGGCAGGGGCTGCCTGTCTCTCCTTCTCTCAGCATCCCCCAGGCCTGACCCAGTCCTGAAACATAAGAGATGTTGAAAAAATATTTATGGGATGAATCAAAACAACAACGAGGTACCTCACACTGGTTAGAATGGCCATCATTAAAAAGTCTGCAAATAACAAATGCTGGAGGGGGTGTGGATAAAAGGGAACTGTTGGTGGGAATGTAAACTGAGGCAGCCACTGTGGAGAAAAGTTCGGAGGTTCCTCAAATAACTAAAAATAGAGTTGCCACATGATCCAGCAGTCCCACACCTGGAGATATTCCCAGACAAAACCGTAATATGAAAAGATATAGGCCCACCATGTTCACCGCAGTACTGGTCACAGTCGCCAAGACATTGAAAACAACTACTCGTCCACCAGCGACGAATGGATGAAGAGGGTGTGGAACACACACACAATGGAATATTACTCAGCCACTAAAAGAACAAAACAATGCCATTTACAGTAACACGGATGACTTAGAAATTATCAAACGAAGTGAAGTAAGTCAGAAAGAGAAAGGCAAACACCAGTGATACCATTTATATGTGGAATCTAAAATACGACACAAATGAACACATCTACAAAACAAAAACAGACTCCCAGATACAGAGAGCAGGCTTGTGGTCGCCGAGGTGGTGGGCGGGAGGACTGGGGATTTGGGATTTGCACACGTAGACTAGTATGTACAGGGAGGCTAGACCACAAGGTCTGACTGCTTAGCACAGGGCGCTGTATTCACATCCTGCGAGAAACCGCGATGGAGAAGAACATGAAAAAGAACATACAGGTGGATCCAAGTTACTTTGCCGTATAGCGGAAACTAACACAACACTGTAAACCAACCATACTTCAATAACGTTGGTATTTATGAGATGAATGAAGAAGACATTAAACTGCACTGGCCCAGATGAAGGGAGTCAGGGTAAGTCCAGGGCCACAGGGGCTGGGTAACCCCCTAGCTCCTCGGGGGAAGCAGGGGCACCCTGGGACCTGCCGTGGTGTGGCTGCAGACACTGGGCACAGATCTGTGGGGCTGACTCGGCCTCAGGAAGGCGGGGCTGGGCGGACGCCCCCTCCCAACCAGGAACCGCGGGGAGCGGGCTCCCCTACAGCCCCAAGGAGCCCCCAGAGGCGCCTGGAGAGTTTGGAGCTGGCTGCCTGGCCCCAGGCGTCTCACTGGGCTGTATTTACTTACTCTTTAAAGTATCCATCTCCATATAATTTAAACCAGGCTACAGGTTGTTATTATAAAAGTAATGTATGCCCATGGCAAACATCTAAGTGCTCTAGAAGAGCAGAAAATAGAAAACAGAAGCCCAGATGTGCACAGAGCAAAACCAGCGGAACTTAAAACTGGGGTGAGATTCACACTACCACACGTGAACTAGACAGCCTGTGGGGGGTTGCTGCACGACTCAGGGAACTCAAACCAGGGCTGGAGAGGTGGGAAGGCGTGGGAGGGGGAGGGAGGTTCAGGAGGCAGGGGTGGCATCTATACCTGTGGCTGGCTCATGCTGAAGTACGGCAGAAGCCAACACACACTGTAAAGCCATTTCCTTCAATTAAAAACAAAACAAAACGGGGGTGAGGAAAACGACTTGGAGAACACAATGCCGTCTGCACAAGTTAAAAATACACACACCCTGACCACACCGCATGTTTCGCAAGAATCACAAGAACGGAAACTGACATGTTAAAATCATTCAAGTGGTCCTTTGCAGGGGAGCAGAATGGGAGTGAGGAATGTAGGATAGAGGAGAATAGATGAATGAACAAATGTGCTCAGTCGTGTCCGACTCTTTGTGACCCCATGACTGGGGCCTGCCAGGCTCCTCTGTCCATGGTAGTCTCCAGGCAAGAATACTGGAATGGGTTGTCAGGCCCTCCTCCAAGGGATCTTCCTGACCCAGGGATCGAACCCAGGTCTCCCACACTGCAGGCAGTTTCTTTACGGTCTGAGCCACTAGGGAAGTCCAGAAGAACAAATAAATGAATAAACAAAACCAGGAAGAGGATGTGCATGCATCATTAGAGATGACATGCCTTGAATTGGGAATGATTATTGCAATCTTCTGCTCCTGATGGCCAAAAAAACCCCAAAAAGGCAAAACAATAAGAGCAAATGCTTTGGCGGCACTTCCTCTGTGGCAGGACGTTCATCCTTTACACCAACTGCATGAACTGGGTGTCCCCACCCTCTGGATGGGCCACTGAGACTTGGGGACCAGCTCCGTGGCTGTTCCTCTAAGGAGCTTGCTCCTCGGTGAACTCTGTCAATGGTGTGTGTGTGTCTGGGAACTTGTCTTCTCATCTGTAAAGTGAGAGTTGTCGAAGTTTCCTGGGAGGACCGAGGCTGCCTGCAGGCCCCAGCCTGGGGCTCCAGCCCGAGAAGCCCCCATTCAGGGCTGCCTGCCCTGGGAGTGAGGTACCTTTCTTGGGTTGTTCTTCTCCACCACTCCGTCCCGGTCTGCGTCCACATCCAGGGAGATTTCTGCAGACAGACACAGGGGTGAGCTGCTGGGCTGCCAGAGAGGGTGGGGTGGGGACAGGAGGAGGGCCTACGGGGTTAGGGTGCAGCTCACCCGAGGGAAGAGCTGTGCTGAGGTCACCTTAGCCAACCCCCCGCCTCAACACCCCACTGCTGGATGGGAACATGAGTGGACACCGTGCAGACCGTGAAACTCAGGGAGGTGCTGCCAGGCGGGTCTGGGGTCTCCTGCCCCCTTGCTGCTCCTCTAAAGCTCTGGGTGGTGGGAGGGATGAGCCGCACCAGACGGATCTGGGAGTTCAGAGAGGTCAAGGCGCGTGCGGGGCACAAGGTCACAAAGTCACACAAGGAGATCTGAAGCATAGACTGCGATCGGTGTGAATCAAAGCTCAGATGTTGGAAACTTTCACGGGACTCCTTACCTGCCTTCCTGGCCTGTCCTGGGTGTGTGTACACACGTGCATTTGTGTTTCTCTTCCAGAACTCCCGGGGGTCTAGACCCCACCTCTAAGGACTGAGGGTTTTACTTTGGGTGGAAAACTGGATCTTCAGCTCCTATTGATCTGACTGTGCCCAAGAGGCCAAGCCACCAGAGGACCCAGGGTGGGGTCCTCGCTGTCCTTCCTCTGGGGGAGGGACCTTCTCTGTTCGTAGGCCTGCTATGTGGGGCAGTGAAATGAGCCCAAAGTTCAGCATCAGACAGGACTGAGCTTGAACCGTGGTTCTTGGCTTATAACCTGTGTGGCACTGGGCAGCTTAGACAGCTTTTCTGAGCCCCGGCCGCTCTACCTGTAAAATGAGGCACTTTCCTGTTGGGTGAGCTGCCCTAATTGTAATGGTAGGCACTGCTGACGTTGTGAGCCAGATTGTTGCTGTGTTGTTGTTGTGGGTCTACTCTGTGCATTGTAGGGTGTTTAGCCGCACCCCTGGCTTCTACCCCTGGATGCCCATAACATCCCCCCAGCTGAGACAACCAAAAGGTCTCCAGATATTGCCAAAGTTCCCCTGGGGGAAACACGGTCCCCCTGAGTTAGAGACCAAGAGGGTGAGGCAGTTGGGAAGGTGGTGAGCGACAGGCAGAGTGAGGCGAGCTGGGTCCAGGTCGAGGATGGCCCGTGGGCTCGGCCTCAGGCTGAGCACGACTTGGACGGAGGTCGGAGCTGGGTGAGAACAAATGGGTTCCTGGTCGGTTCTGCTGGCAGCCGAGCTGTGTCCCTGGAGCAGGGGGCGGGGAGGGGGCCGGCATGCCTCCTCTCTCTCTTAAGTCAGGGATTATACTGAGGGCCTCCCTTTGCCCACAGCCTGACTCCCTCCTCACCCTGAATGCGGCTTTTCCAGGTCTGGAAGGAGGTGGAGGGGGGTTCTAAGGGCGCTGAGTCCTTGGGAGAGGGAGGCAGTATCCCCACTTCTGCAGCCCCACGTTAGATGCTGTAGGAAATGATTATATAAACTCCTCCCACTGACCCCATTCACACAGCAAATCACTACTGATCAGGCCAGGCAATCGGGCCGGGCAATCGGGCCGCAGTGCCTGCTCTCAAGGAGCCCCAGTCTTATGTGTGTGCGCTTAGTCACTCAGTCATGTCTGACTCTGCCACTCCATGGACTGTAGCCCTCCAGGCTCCTCTGTCCATGGGATTCTCCAGAAAAGAATACTGAAGTGGGGTTGCCATTCTCTTCTCCAGGTGATGTTCCCCACCCAGGGATCAAACCCGGATCTCCTGCATTGGCAGATGGATTCTTTACCGTCTGAGCGACCAGGGGAAGTCCTATGAGATAAATATTATTGTTCCCACTTTACAGATGAGCAAACTCAGACTTGGAGATGTCACTGTCAGCAAACTGGTGATCTGGGAGGCTGGTGCGGGATAAGAATTCTACGGAGAAAGCGGAAAAGGCGGCCCCACCAGCTACTGTTAGAGGCAGATGGCTCAAAGGGAGGACCGATATTGATACTGGCTCCCAGACAGCCAGGAACTTGCCAGCAGGACACTCCCCGGGGAATGCTGCTGTTCGGGGAGGCTGGCTTCCTGAAGCTTCTCCCAGGGGACCTGCTGCAGACCCAGCCTCCTCCAGGAATCACTCTGTGCTTTTCAGGATAACAATCTCTCATGGGTGTGCAGTTCTTTGCAGACAGTAGAGCACTTCCCATAGGTGTTTTCCCTTCAGTCACCACCCTCCCAGCCATCCTGCCATAAGTAGGAGGAAGCGAGGCAGCCAGCAGGGCAGTGACCGTGAAGACCCCAGGCTGTGCAGAGCCAGGGGCTGCTCTCGGGCCTCGGGCTCCAGGCCCCGCCCTGGGCTTCGTCCTCCACAGTCTCAGGCTGACCTCCACCCTGCCTCGTTTCCAAAACCGAAGCCCGCCTTCCAAGACGCAGGACTCACTCCTCTAGAGGTCGTGCCCAGAGGAGGGGCCGGCTCCCCACCCTGGAGAGCCTGTGGCTTTGGTCTCTAGGCTGCAAGGCGCCACCGCATCATGGCTCCTGTGGTCCATGAAAGCAGTGGTCACAGGAGAGAAACCAGGAGCACTTCCCTGAACTTCACTATGAACTTCTCGTTATTCTGGGCCGCACCACGCGGCTTGTCAGCTCTTAGTTCCCTGACAAGGGACGGAACCTGCGGTGCATGCCAAGTCCTAACCACCAGGGCGGCAGGGACCTCCCCATGATGAATTTCTTACATTAAATTTTTGTTATCAATGTAATATTTGCACAAGTGCAAAAAAAAAAAAAAAGAAATAAAAAGGAGTACCAAACAGCTTATAAAAAACCCAGGGGTTCCTTGTTTAGCCAGTCCCCTCACGTGCCTGAGGCAAGCTCTATAATACCGAATAATAGGCCTATTATTTTTTTCTCGGTTTATTCAATTGGGACAAATTTCACTGACTTCCTGTTATGAAATCACATAATCGGGCTCTCTTATCGCTCACCTCCCAACTTCCCACAGTGCTTTGACACCTTCTCTCTTGTGACTCTTGACAAAACTTCATGGTCAGTTGGAATGGCCTCCTCACCCCGCCGCCCTCGATCAGAAATTCCCTCAAGTCACAAGCCATTCCTTGAGGATTTCTCCCCTTCAAAGCCTCCCTCAAGGTCCAGTTTAACTGGATTCCAGTGGGATGCTCCTGAGGAGATGGGAGCAGGCTTGCGGCCCACCCAGGGCTCTGCCTCCCGGAGCGGCTCTATCTTCTCTAGGGAGGGGGAGGCGACATCTGTTTCAGGGCTTCTGGGCTCCAGACATTTCCTGGAAGCTCCAAATCCTGCCTCAGCTCCCCAGAATAGCCCCAAGGTGTCAGATGGCACCCAGGGTGTGGGGCAGATTAACTGGAAATGTCACCAGGACTGGACTCAAGGCAGACTGCCCTGGAATCAAGACACCGGCCTCAGCTTCCGCACGAGCGCTCTGGCGGCCACCAGCCCCTGGATGGTGTCGGGGCGCCTGGCCTTCCTGCTGGACGGGGCAGCTTGGGGCGTGGCAGGGAGAGGACTCTCTCCCTGACAGTCGCCGGGGGCGGTTATCCTGGGTCTGGGAGGGGGTGCAAGGAACGAGGGCCTTAGGTTGATGTGAAAAATCCTCCAGGGTCCCGTCCATGTGCTCCTCCCTTTGCAGGACCTCGGCAAAGAGGGTGAGGCTACGCCCCTCTCCACCATCCTCCCCTCAAACACCCTTAACAGCGAGGATGTTGTGAATCAGCCCTATCCAGGGGATTGGAGGCTCTCCGGGATCAATGAGCTCAAAACTCACTTTATAGCTGGGAAGAAGTGAGATCCAGGGAACTCCCTGGTGGTCCGGTGGTTAGGATTCTGTGCTTTCATGGCCAAGGGCCTGAGTTTGATCCCTGGTTGGGGAACTAAAGCCCCACAAGCAAGCGGCACAATCCCCCCCAACACACACACACACACACACACACACACAAGTGAGGTCTACAGGGGGAGGGCATATCACAGGTTTTTGGCGAGACTGGGACCAAGAACCATAGCCTGATTTGACCGAGGGCATCATGATTTTGTTCTCGATACCAGGAAGAAGACTGAGGAACAATAAGGTTCTTCAGCGTCACAGAGGCAGAGAGAAAATGGGCTGCCCCATGCCCGAAGAGGAAGGGACAAAAGCAAAGAGCATTACCTGAGCACCTAGCCCCTGCCAGGCCTGGGGATGCCCCATCTCACTGAACCCCTATAAGCACTGTGCAAGAGTACACTGGAAACCCATTTTACAGATGATGAACCTGAGGTTCAGCAGAATGGTGTTCATAATGTGGCTGGAGAGGAGAGAGCCAGAACTTAGACCTACTGTATTTCTGTCCACTCTGAGGCCAGGGCTCTTTCTACCCAGTGTGGACTCAGGACAGAAGTAGGGTGAGATGGACACTAATACATCCCTGGGGGACAGTCCCACCATCCTGGGTCATTCAAGGCATTCTTGCCTCTGAGCTGCCACCCCCAAATGATCACTCAGGCCGTGGGGCTCCTGGGGCAGATCCCTGAGGGAAGACAAGACCCAGATGGGTCAGACAGACCAGTGGGTGGGTCCCAAGGGAAACCTAGTTTTCACCAGGCTCCCCGGGGAAACATAAGTTCAGTGGGGTGAGTTTTTCATAAAGCTTTACTTCTGCAATGTGAACGACTGTCTTCTGCTCTGACATTATGCCCTGCCTACTTCTCAGGTGCTAACATGTTAACACGATGGTGATAATTGATGGGAAATTGCTTTATTAATGTCTTTTTTTGGGGCCAACCTTCAAAATCGTTAGGTTTACTAATTTGGTGGGGAGGGGACATTTTACTGACCCATGGAAACTAAATATCTGAAACTTGTGGCAGTTAAATAACTCTTCAGTGAGAGCGTCAGCACACCAGAAGGACGAACCTGGTCATTCATCATGAATTCGGTATCTTCTGCAGTCTCGGCCCTATGGCACACTCACTTGTCCTTTAGTCGCTAAGTCAGGTCTGACTCTGTGACCCATGGACGGTAGCCCGCCAGGCTCCTCTGTCCATGAGTTTCCCAGGCAAGCATACTGGAGTGGGTTGCCATGTCTGCCTTCAGGACATCTTCCCAAAACCCAGGGACCGAACCCACGTCTCCTGCATTGGCAGGCAGATTCTCTGCCCCTGAAGGACCAAGGAAGCCATGCCTGCCTCCTCACAGTGTCACTGCACTGCCTGTCCTGGGCCAGCGCCTGCCTCCTCACACTGTCACTACACCATCAGTCCTGGGCCCACGCCAGCCTCCTCACACTGTTACTACCATCAGTCCCGGGCCCGCGCCGGCCTCCTCACAGTGTGTTACTGCGCCGCCTGTCCCGGGCCCGCGGCGGCCTCCTCACGGGGTTACTACACCATCAGTCCCAGGCGCACGCCGGCCTCCTCACACTGTTACTACCATCAGTCCCGGGCCCGCGCCGGCCTCCTCACAGTGTGTTACTGCGCCGCCTGTCCCGGGCCCGCGGCGGCCTCCTCACGGGGTTACTACACCATCAGTCCCAGGCGCACGCCGGCCTCCTCACACTGTTACTACCATTAGCCCCGGGCGCGCACCGGCCTCCTCACAGTGTTACGACACCATCAGTCCCGGGCCCGCGGCAGCCTCCTCACGGTGTTACTACACCATCAGACCCGGGCGCGCGCCCACCTCTTCACAGTGTCACTACACCATCAGTCCCGGGCCCGCGCCGGCCTCCTCACAGTGTGTTACTGCGCCGCCTGTCCCGGGCCCGCGGCAGCCTCCTCACGGTGTTACTATACCATCAGTCCCGGGCCCGCGGCAGCCTCCTCACGGTGTTACTACACCATCAGACCCGGGCGCGCGCCCACCTCTTCACAGTGTCACTACACCATCAGTCCCGGGCCCGCGCCGGCCTCCTCACAGTGTGTTACTGCGCCGCCTGTCCCGGGCCCGCGGCAGCCTCCTCACGGTGTTACTATACCATCAGTCCCGGGCCCGCGCCGGCCTCCTCACGGTGTTACTACCGTCAGCCCCGGGCCCGCGGCGGCCTCCTCACGGTGTTACTACACCATCAGACCCGGGCGCGCGCCCACCTCTTCACAGTGTCACTACACCATCAGTCCCGGGCCCGCGCCGGCCTCCTCACAGTGTGTTACTGTGCCGCCTGTCCAGGGCCCATGCCCGCCTCCTCACGGTGTTACTACACCATCAGTCCCGAGCCCGCGCCGGCCTCCTCACAGTGTGTTATTGTGCCGCCTGTCCAGGGCCCATGCCCGCCTCCTCACGGTGTTACTACCATTAGTCCTGGGCCCGCAGCAGCCTCCTCACGGTGTTACTACACCATCAGTCCCGAGCCCGCGGCGGCCTCCTCACAGTGTGTTACTGTGCCGCCTGTCCAGGGCCCATGCCCGCCTCCTCACGGTGTTACTACACCATCAGTCCCGAGCCCGCGCCAGCCTCCTCACAGTGTGTTACTGTGCCGCCTGTCCAGGGTCCATGCCCGCCTCCTCACGGTGTTACTATACCATCAGTCCCGGGCCCGCGCCGGCCTCTCACAGTGTTACTACCATCAGTCCTGGGCCCGCGGCAGCCTCCTCATGGTGTTACTACACCATCAGTCCCGAGCCCGCTGGCGGCCTCCTCACACTGTTACTACACCATCAGACCCGGGCGCGCGCCCACCTCTTCACCGTGTCACTACATCATCAGTCCAGGGCCCATGCCCGCCTCCTCACAGTGTTACTACCATCAGTCCTGGGCCCGCGGCAGCCTCCTCACGGTGTTACTACACCATCAGTCCCGAGCCCGCTGGCAGCCTCCTCACAGTGTGTTACTGTGCCGCCTGTCCAGGGCCCATGCCCGCCTCCTCACGGTGTTACTACACCATCAGACCCGGGCGCGCGCCCACCTCTTCACCGTGTCACTACATCATCAGTCCAGGGCCCATGCCCGCCTCCTCACGGTGTTACTACACCATCACTCCCGGGCCCGCGCCGGCCTCTCACAGTGTTACTACCATCAGTCCTGGGCCCGCGGCAGCCTCCTCACGGTGTTACTACACCATCAGTCCCGAGCCCGCGGCGGCCTCCTCACACTGTTACTACACCATCAGTCCCGGGCCCGCGGCGGCCTCCTCACAGTGTGTTACTGCACCGCCTGTCCCGGGCCCGTGGCAGCCTCCTCACGGTGTTACTATACCATCAGTCCCGGGCCCGCACCGGCCTCTCACAGTGTTACTACCATCAGTCCTGGGCCCGCGGCAGCCTCCTCACGGTGTTACTACACCATCAGTCCCGGGCCCGCGGCGGCCTCCTCACAGTGTGTTACTGCACGGCCTGTCCCGGGCCCGTGGCAGCCTCCTCACGGTGTTACTACACCATCAGACCCGGGCGCGCGCCCACCTCTTCACAGTGTCACTACACCATCAGTCCCGGGCCCGCGCCAGCCTCTCACAGTGTTACTACCATCAGTCCCAGGCGCACGCCGGCCTCCTCACAGTGTTACTACACCATCAGACCCGGGCGCACGCCCACCTCTTCACAGTGTCACTACATCATCAGTCCCGGGCCCACGCCGGCCTCCTCACGGTGTCACTGCGCCGCCCGTCGCGGGCCCGCTGTGTTTGGTGGGAGCCTCGTCAGTGGCATCATCAGCCCCCTGGGAGCTCCCTCCTCTGCCAGGCTTCTGGCCGCTGCCTTTCCCGCTAGCGTCCTCAAGTGTCCTTGCCTCTTGGGATTGGGTTTCCTCGGGACGGTCACCTGAGACAGCCTGGGGCACCCTGTACCCGTGAGGCTCTCACGTGCCAGCCCTCGGCCGCAGCGCTGGGAGCTTCAGCTTCGTCTCCCGAGGCGCTCCCCCTCCCCCGCCGAGGAGTCCTGAGGACCGTCGCCCCGAGACCCGGCACTCACTCCCTCAGTGCGGAAAGAGGGGCAGGTGACCAGCAATCAAGCCCGTTTGGGAATCAGCTCAGAAGTGGGAGAGCAACGCTATCGAGCCTATTTGGGGCTATAAGCACAGGGTTGGAGAAGGAGAAGGGTTCTGAGACCCCCCAGGGCGAATATGAGGTAACTGAAACGGCTGGGTGTCCCATAGACCACTTTCTGGTGTGCGGCCCCAGGCAGACCTTGGTTTTCTCATCTGTATAATGGGGACTATAATAGTACGTACTCTGAGAATAGATGTGAAAATAGGCTGAGCGCATGCTAGCTAAACCCCCTGGTGCTGGAGCCGGGCACATTGTAGGTGCTCAGCAAACGCCACCTCTGCGCCAGAGTCCCGGACACAGCAGGCGTTCAGCAAATAGACATCACTGTTATTTTTAACGCCCTCAGGACATAGCTGACTCTCAGGAACAGATAGCTTACCTTCCCCTGACCTGTGCCCACTTTGTCAATGTTAAACTAAGGACTCACTGAAATGTCCCCCTGGCTTGAACATTATAGGAGCTAAACTGAAAGGACAAGTGATACCTTCACTGCAGAAGAGTCCAGGGAGTGAAGCCCCAGAACCTCGAATCCCACGTGCCCTGGTATCCAGGGGAGGGGAGTGCGGTGCAAACGGGAAGAACCTGCAAAGGAATGAGCCTAAGCTCTGGACCCAAGCAGCACCATGTCGCTGTGTGACTTTGAACCAGGTCCCTAGCCTCTCTGGGCCTCAGTGTCCTTGTGAATCAAATGAAGGGCTAGGACGAGGTGGGTTAAGGACCCAGGCTGCATCTTTGCGTCCTGAGGGCTGGGTCTGGGGAAGGCAGGGGTGTAGCTGGGACTGGGAAGGACAGTGCAGGCTTTGTAGACAGGCCATTCTCCTCTCAGCAAGCGAGCTCTTCTCTAGGCTGCAGGGCAGAGGCGGGGGAGAAGCAGCCTTGGCTGTTTCTCCCCAAGGTCAACATAGCCTGCGACGGGGACTCTGACAGCCTGCTGAGTTGCTGGAGGACCAGGGCACGCCTCACCCCCGCAGCACTCCCCATGCCTGGACAGAAGGGCCTGGGCGCGGGCGGCATTGCTCCGCAGGCCTGCATTATTAGAGGAAGCTCCAAGTGCCAGGCTGGCAGCACTGAGAACAGCCCAAGCGCCTGGGAAGGGCAGCAGTGCCAGCCCCTGGGGAACAAAGGCACCCAGGACGGAGCCACGCTGACTCACCGATGGCCGTGAGGAAGAGCCCAGCCTGGTCGACGGGTGTGATCCCCTCCTCCTCATAGTAGCTGACGGTGACCTTGATGGGGGTTGGGGGGGGGGCACATGGGGAGGGAGAGAAGAGAGGTCACAGGTCACAGGCAGGAAGACCTGCAGGGACCACCTCACAGTCTGTCAAGCCGATCCGCTCTAACCAGCTGAACCCTCTCCTCCAGGAAGTGCTCCTGGCTTGGTGGGCTGTTTCTCTCAGAATATCCAACTAGACCGGGGGCTCCCCTCTCTCAGACGGCATCCAGGGTGTCGTCTGCTACTTGCCCCCCGGCGCATTCTGCTGTCGGTCCCCACTTCTGCCGGGCTGTGTACCTAGCTCCCACTCGGCAGCGATAGGGCTTAGGCTGTTCTCACTGGATCACCCAGTGCCATCACTGACATGGGCCACATGTGACGTTCATGTTAATAATTAAGAGAACCCAGGGAAGAAAGGGTCTGGTCTCGGCTCTACCTCTTGGGTGTGGGCACCCAGCATCCTGTCTGATACACGATGAGCCCAAGGACGTTTGTGGCTGTCACTTCCAGTAGTCTAAGAGTCTGTGCTAAGAGTCCTGTGATGTTAACCTGCCATGAATTCATCCTTCTGTGGCTGTAGCCATGAGCTGGGGGTTTGCTGCTAAGCTGCTGCTAAGTCACTTCAGTCGTGTCCGACTCTATGCGACCCCATAGACGGCAGCCCACCAGGCTCCCCCGTCCCTGGGATTCTCCAGGCAAGAACACTGGAGTGGGTTGCCATTTCCTTCTCCAATGCAGGAAAGTGAAAAGTGAAAGTGAAGTTGCTCAGTTGTGTCCAACTCTTAGCGACCCCATGGACTGTAGCCCACCAGGCTCCTCCATCCATGGGACTTTCCAGGCAAGAGTACTGGAGTGGGGTGCCATTGCCTTCTCGGGAGCTGAGGGTTTACTGAGCACTTAAAAAGTGGCTAGTTTGAACTGAGACAGGTGTGAAATGCACAGAAGATTTAGACTTGGCGTGGAAAAATTCTTGGTCATGTTTTTTATATTGACACCACGTTGAAATGACAGTATCTGGATGTATGGAGTTAAGTAAAAACTATCATCAAAATTAAGTCCATCCGTTTATTTTTGCTCTTTTATGTACTTACTTATTGGTCACGCCGCCCAGCATAGGGGAGTCTCATTAACAGTTCCCTGACCAGGGATCGAACCCATGCCCCCTGCAGAGAACGTGTGGAGTCCTACCCACTGGACCGCTGGGGAGGTCACTCATTTTGCTCTTTTAACGTGGTTGTGAGAAAACTGAAACCGACGTGTGTGGCTCATGCTCGGCTTCCCCTGGCCGCGCGGATCCGGCCATCCGGATACCGGCGTGGCCCCTGGCCCCCAGGCCCGTGCAGGAGCACCTCCCCTCCCACGGCACCTTGTCGCTGCTGGCTTCGGGGCTCGCCTGGCTCATGGTGAGCCTCAGTGTGGTGCTGGGCGACAGGGGCCAGCGCTGCTTGCCGTTGGTGGCCACCTCCTCGGCGTGCCCGTCGCGCACCACCTCCACCCGCACGCGCTCCGAGTGCTTCAGGCTGAAGGTCTGGGCGCCCGCAGGGGCCGCACTGTAGGGAGAGAGGAGGCTGCGTCACAGGGACCCCTGGGCGGGCGGGGTGAGGGCCTTCAGGAGGAGACCCCTGGGGGGGCAAGGCTGCAGGGCTCCCCCAGGCTGCCGGGGCTCCCAGAGGACTCAGCTGTAGGTAATCACCCGGTAGTGAAGAGGGCACTGGCTAAAAATACAGATTCCTTCAGTGTGGGAGGGACAAATTAGGAGGTTGAGATGAACTGATACAGACTACTATACATAAAATAGATAAACAACAAGGACCTAATGGAGAGCACAGGGAACAATATCCTCAATAACCTTTAGTGGAAAAGCATCTGAAAGAGAATCCACATGCATGTGGCTTCCCTGGTGGTGCCAGTGGTAAAGAATCCGCCTTCCAACGCGGGACACATGGGTTCGGCCCCTGATCTGGGAAGATCCCGCGTGCCAAGGGGCCACCACGGCTGAGCAGCACCGCGGCGGAGCCTGAGCTCTAGAACTGGGAGCCCGCGCTCCACGACAGGAGAAGCCCACGCACCGCGCTGACGAGCGGCCCCACTCGCCACAGCTAGAGAAGAGCCCGAGCAGAGATGAGGGCCCGTCACAGCCAAGAGTAAATAGATAAAAAGAAAAATAGGTTCCCTGGGCTCATCTAGTACCCACTGATTCAGAATACTCCAGGTTGGGGCCTGGGGAATCTGCTTTTTCTTTTTTTGAATTAGTAGGCTTTGTTTTTAAAGCAGTATTAGGTTTACAGAACAGTTGATCAGACGGTATAGAGAGTTCTCCTCTATGCAGTTTCCCATGTTATGGATATCTTGCATTTGTGTGATACATGTTATAATTAATGAAGCAATATTGACACACTGATATTAACTAGAGTCCATGGTTTACTCTGTAGTGGACTCTTACGAGCTTTGTCAAATCGCAGTATCAAGCACACACGCTTACAGTATCATACAAGACAGTTTCACTGCCTTAAAAATGCCCCGTGCTGCACCTAATCACCCCTCCCGGGGACCTGAATTCTTGACAAGATTCCTTGTATTTCTGGTGGGCAACCAGCTTGGAAGCCACCTGCTACTGTAAGGGTGCGGGGGTCTGAGGCTCAGACAGAGGACTGAGTTTGCAGCAAAGACAGCGCTGGGCCTAGAACTCTGTCTCCCAAGCCCTGTTCGGTGTCTGAGCTGAAGACCAGGGGAGCTCGGCTGCCAGCGAGGAGGCAGGCATCCAGGTGCTGGGTTTGCACACAGACTGAGCTGTGAACTAGGAGCTTGACGGGCAGGGGTGGGCAGGCTCTTCACAAAGACACCTCCTTTCCGCTGCAGCTTTCATGGCTTGGAATTCTCCTCTTCGAGAGTCATTCCTTGGGGTTCTGGAGGAGTTTTCTATTAAATGGGAAATAGTCTTGGAATTCTTGAAAAGCCATCAAGATTTCAGGGCAGGAAAGGAACTGGTTTGAGCTGGCTGCTGTGGACTAGACGTTTGCGTCTTCCCAAATTCAGACATTGAGGCCCTGACCCCCAATGTGATTGTCGTCAAACATTAGATGAAGTCACGAGAGTAAGGTCTAAGCGATAGGGTTTGTTTCCTCGTAAGGCAGAGAGAGTGCGGTCTCCCCGCCGTGGGCACCGAGGAAGACCCTGGCTGCGGACCAGGGTGAGAGCCTTCACCAGAGCTCAACCAGCCTGGTGCTCTGATCTCAGACTGGGAGAAATAGTTTTTTTTAAGACACTGAGCCCGTGGTATTTTGTTTCGGCAGCTCAAGGAGATTAAGACTCCAACTTACACGGTGATAACAGGAAGGACCGGGAGACAAGAGGAGGAAAGGACCCAGGGCTGACAGTTTTGCTAAATCTCCAGCCCACAGTCTGAAGTTTCCCAAAAGCTCAAGAGGGCTCAGAGGGATTTAAGCGGATTCTCGTGGGGTTTAGGACTAACATATAGGTGCAAGTGTCTGCCTCAGAGGCACAGCTGCTATCTCGAAGACCTGGTGCTCTTGGGCTCCCAAAGAGTTCTCCACTGTGGGCATCAGAATCATCAACGGGTGCTGTTTAAACCTTCATTTTCTTTTTTTTAACCTCTACAGATTTGTGGGTGCCATTCTCAGAGAGTCTGGCTGGCATGATGGAAGTGCGCCTGGGGCAGTGGCCAGGGATAAAGGAGAGCTTCAGAACAGCGGTTCTCAGAGTTCAGGAGCAGCAGCGGCCGCAGAACCATTACCTGGAAGGCTTCTCAAAGCATGGATTGTCTGGCCCCTTCTCAGCATTTCAGGTTCTGGTTTTCAAAGAGGCAGAGGAACCAGAGATAAAATTGCCAACATTCACTAGGTCATGGAGAAAGTAAGGAATTTCCAGAAAAACATCTACTTCTGCCTCACTGACTACATGAAAGCCTTTAACTGCATGAATCACAATAAACTGGAAAATTCTTAAAGAGATGGGAATACCAGCCCATCCTATCTGTCTCCTGAGAAACCTGTACGCAGGTCAAGAAGGAACAGTTAGAACTGGACATTGAACTGACTGGTTTAAAACAGCAAAAGAAGGCTGTAGGCTGTCACTCTGCATATTTAACTTATATGCAGAGCACATCACGCAAAATGTCAGAATGGATGAAGCACAAGCTGGAGTCAAGATTTTAGGGAGAAACATCAACAACCCCAGATATGCAGGTGATACCACTCTGACTGCAAAAAGCGGAGAGAAACTAAAGAGCTTCTTGATGAGGGTGAAAGAGAGTGAAAAGGCTGGCTTAAAACTCAACATTCAAAAAACGAAGATCATGGCATCCTGTTCCATCATTTCATGGTAAATAGAAGAAGAGAAAGTGGATGCCATGACAGATTTTATTTTCTTGGGCCCCAAAATCACTGTGGACAGTGACTGCAGCCATGAAATTCAAAGACACTTGCTTCTGGGAAGGAATGCTATTAACGAACCTAGACAGTATATTAAAAAGCAGAGATATCACTTTGTTGACAAAGGTCTGTCTAGTCAATGTTATGGTTTTTCCAGTAGTCATGTATGGATGTGAGAGTTGGACCATAAAGAAGTTTGCGTGCTGAAGGGTTGATGTTTTTGAACTGTGGTGTTGGAGAAGACTCTTGAGAGTCCCTTAGACTGCACGGAGATCAAACCAGTCCATCCTAAGGGAAATCAACCCTGAATATTCATTGGAAGGACTGATGCTGAGGCTGAAGGTCCAGTACTCTGGCCACCTGATGAGAAGGGCTGACTAGTTGGAAAAGACCCAGAAGATGGGAAAGACTGAAGGCAAAAGGAGAAGAGGGCAGCTGAGAATGAGATGTTTAGATAGCATCACTGACTCATTGGGATTTCAGCAAATTCCGGGAGATAGTGGAGGACAGAGAAGCCGGGCGTGCTGCAGTCCAGGAGATCGCAAGGACTGCAACACCACTTAGGAACTGAACAACAAGGCCTGAAGTGGGGCCTGAGAATCTGCATTTCTATCATATATCTAGGAACTGTTGGGATTGCTGGTCCACAGACAGCAGTTCAAGAACCACCAGAGCGACGTACTCTGGCGCTTAGAGTCCTGGGACAGGATGGCCAAGGTCCTGACTGTGTTTGCAGAGACCGCCAGGCAGGGCCTCTCTGACCCAGGCCACGGACTGTGAGAGTTACTGGCAAAGACTACTGCTGGTCCCAGGCACTGGGATAAGGGTTGGGCAGCCCCATGCCCAGGGCTGGAAAAGGAGATTGTAAAAAAACGCTTTCAGAATCACTCTGTTTCTTGTCTGTCTTCTTCCAAACCACTCAGCCCATCATGCGGACACTTGGCTATGGTCTGCTGCGGCAGAGTCTGGGCAGAAGGCAGAAACCCTGGCTTGGGGGGAAATGTGCAGAAAATCTGGGTTCAATCCCAGTTTTGCCACTGACGTGCTGAGGGGGACTTGAGTGTGTCCCTTGCACCTTCTGAGCGTCCACTTGTCAACCCATAAGATGAAAGATGACCACCCATCCCTCCCGTCCCACAGGCCTTGTCTTTCACACCTCGGGGCGGGGTGCGTCTCCTGTTGCCACGGCTTGTCTGTCTCCTCTGGATTGTAAGACCCCGAGGGCAAGGTCTGCTGTCCTCCAGAGCCTAGCACAGGGGTGAGCACATCACACCCACTCAGCAGAGGGTGGAGCTGAGCAGGACGGACTTTCCTGGTCGCTCAGATGGTAAAGAATTCACCTGCAATGCAGGAGACCTGGGTTTAATCCCTGGGTCAGGAAGACCCCCTGGAGAAGGAAATGGCAACCCACTCCAATATCCTTACCTGGAAAATTTCATGGACAGAGGAACCTGGTGGGCTATAGTCCATGGGGTCACAAAGAGTTGGACGTGACTGACATTTTCACACGTTCTGAGCGGGACAGAAGTGAACCTTTTAGATGTGCCACTCAGGAAATCCCAAAAGGAGGTGTGGGTACCCATGAGATACTTTTATGTGGCACATGGATGCATAATTTAAAAGAAAATATATATTTATTAAATGTGTTATCTTTTATGGAAATTGATAAAGGCTTGGCATTTATGGTAATAAGATCTCCACTTAAATTTATAAGAAAAATAAGAGATGCTTTAAAGAAAAATTTTAAGTCAATGATACTAGAGTTAGAATATGCTTTTGGTAAAAACATGGGAGTCTGGGTAGCCATGGGCTCAGGTCTAGGAAATATTACTCTAATGCAAGCCCTGGGTTTGACCATAAACCTGCTGGGCGGCTTTGGGTGAAGCACTTGTCCTCTCTGTTTAACCAAGAGTAAAGTGAAAGGGTGGGACCAGGACAAGGATGGCCGGAGTCTGGGGAGCGCAGAGGGGGGCAGGTCTGGACAAAGGGGTGGCGAAGAGGTCCTGACCAGCTGGGGATCTCTCTGCTAGATGCCCACCCTCTTTAACCAGAGCCACTATTATTCATCTTGTTTTATGTATTGCGTTTCTGCATATAGCTCTATAAAAAAATTGCTCTGTAAACTCACAGGGCAGGATGATCTTTTAGGGCCTCAGATCTGACAATGGTTGCTCTAAGTGACGCTCCCACCTCCTCCATCCCTCTCAGCCAGTGAGAAACTAGAGGAGGCCCCAGAGGCTTGGGGGTTAATACCCCACCTACACTGCAGCTCTAGACCCACAACCTCCCTCCCAGCCCTGCTCTGAGCTGAGCAAACAGCTATTCTTGGAGTGGCCCTGGCAGAAGCAACAAAGGCACCCATTGTCCCCTGTGGAGCCTGCTGGCTGCCTCCCTCCCCAGGAAGAACCTTTTAGAATCCCCTGCAGAAACCCGAGAGCCAGGGGCTGTGGGCCTATTGCTTCCCCCTGGAGGCTGCAGGGAGGGGCTCAGGGGGTTATGGAGGGGACAGAGCAGGAGTTGCGGTGGCCATGACCTTGGGCTTACGGGAAAGAGGCTAAAGATACGTGGACAGAAGGACAGGCGGGGGCCACACCTGCACTGCCCATCATATCCCAGCACCCAGGACATGGCCACGCTCAATGTATATATTTCAGGAATAAATGAATGAACAGACCCACCCTTCTTGGCTTTCCAAACTATATTATCAGAGTGATTAAAAAAAAAAAGGAAAGAAATCAGGTTACTTGCCTGCTGGAAAATACTCAGTGGCTCTTTAGGGACCACCAAACAGTAAAATTCAAGCTCTGGGGCCTGACACTCACCCGGTGGTACTCAGCCACCGCATCTCAAACCGACTCCCCGCCTCACTGCCTGCAACGCCCCCACCCTCCCAGCTCCGTCTCATCTCACCACGCGCCTTGCATGTGCTGGTCCTTCTACCTGTAATCCTTTCCCCCTGAGGTCTCTGCCTGGCAGCTCATCCTTCCTGGATGACTCAACTCAACTGATCTGGCTCCATCCACGTTTATTTTCCCTGGTGGCAGCTCATCTTCTTGGAGGCAGAGTGTATTTTCCCTCTTTCAGCACCTGGTTAGCACAGGCACACGGTAAGTGAATGCTCGCCCCAGGAAGGGCTGGAAGAGGGGACTTGCGTATGTGGTCATTCATGCGGCAATATTTATTGAGGACTTTTTATGTGTCAGGCGTGTGCTAGGTCCTGGGATAGCGCAAAATAGAAAATATGCTCCTAGGGCCATGGAGCAAATACTCCAGTGGAAGAGAAAGGCTCTTGATGGATTGCAGTTTCGATGACAGCTCTGAAAACTGCTCTAAAGGAAAGGTATGGGGCTCCACGAGGTCCTGGTCTGGAGGTCGAGAAAGGATTCCTGGAAGACGTGGCATTTGAGTTGAAGTTTTAATTTTACACTCTAAATTATAGCTTAGAGTTAGTTAGATCAGTGGTTCTTAAATTTGAGTTGCACTGGCCACACCTGAAAGGCCTGTTAAAATACAGATTGTCAGGCTACCCCCAGAGTTTCTGACTCAGCAGATTGGGGAATGTGCCTGGGAACCTCCATTTCTTCCCCACAACTTTACTGGAGAACTGACAAATAGAACTGCATATATTTAAATCGTATAAAAGGAAGATGTGATATACATATACTGTGCAAGGCAACTGCATTGCTAACAAGCTCCCAGGTGAAGCTGCTGGTCCAGGGACCAGCGTGGGAACCGCTGAATTTGCCCAAAGCGACGAGAGGAAGAGGAGCAGAGGTTTCCAAGCAGCAAGGACAGTGTGGGTGCTGGACTGAGGCGGACGTGAGCCCAGCATGTTCGAGAAACTGGAAGGAGGTTAACGTGGCTGGAGTCTGTGAGCACGACAGAGGGATAGCAGCGGGGAGAGGACCCAGGCCACGGCGAGGGCGGCCGCTCCCCGCAGGCCCCGAGGCCGCTGCGCAGGGAGACGTGAGCGTTTTGCCTGCAGACAGCTCCTCCAGGGTGCAGGGTAGGGGACAGTCAGGAGAGCGGGGGGGGGGGTGGGGGGGACCAGTGGGAAGGTGGCCGCAGCTGTCCAAGGAAGCGGTGGCGGTGGTGTGGGGCGGGGCGTCAGCCGGGGAAATGGAGGGACACGGCCAGTCAGCCGGCACCAAACAAAGGAGCTCTGAGCCAGACTGGAAAGCAGTGTCGGATGTAGAAGAAGGGTGTTCACTGTGCCTGGCCCAAGGGGATTCTGGGTACTGCAACCTAACATCTGCTCAGCCCACAAATGTTGTGTGGCCTCTAGGGAGCCCTCACCCTCTCTGGTCCGCCCTTAGTCAGTGGGGAGGCCAGCTTGGCCTTGCAGGGCTGGGACGCTGCCTCCGCCCCAGACTCGAGGGCAGGACGTGCCTGCAGCTTGCTGGCGTCTGGCTCTCCTGGCTTATCCACCTGCCCTGGGCCTCGTTAACACCAGCGGGGCTTACTCCGCTGTGAACCCAGCTCCTGGCAGCCTGGGTGTGACATCCTGTCCCAAGGTCTTTACAGAATCTGAGGGGGTTTGTGGGTGCCAGCCTGGCGGGCAGCGCCATGGCAAGCACCCTCCCGGAGCCTCCTGGGGTGGAGGTAGCTGGAGCCCTGGAGCGGGCGGCCGGTCCGGATAGGGATCCATGAAGACAGACCGTGACTTCTGTTTTCAGCCAGCCCTCTTCTGTGCTGGGTAGGCTCAGCAGCCTCTCACCAGGCACTGGGGCCTCCAGCTGCCCAGGGACCCTCTCCTTAGGGAAGAAACAATCTAATCTATGGTCACTCCCTCCCCAGATACCTGCAACGACTCCCTGCAGGACAAACTTTAATGCCTGATCCCAGCGTTCAAAGCCCAGGTTTGAACAAATCCACTCTCTAGTCTTACACTCCAGGCTACAGAAACTACGCCCTTTCTGCCCCTCCCAGTGTCCCTGCTTTCCTGCCAGGTACCTTTGCTCCTGCATGGCCTGTCTGGGTGTGAACCCGTCTATCCTCCGGCTGGGTTGCCACCTCCTCCAGGAAGTCTCCCGTGATCCTATCAGCCAGGACCCACCTCTCCCTCCCTGTGTTGGCGCTTCAAACAACACTTAACACTTCTCCAGCATTTCTCTCCCATGAACATTCTAAACTTTTTGAGGCCACAGTTCATTATTATCTGTCTTAATAATATTACAATAAGCCCAATGGGCTTCCCAGGAGGCAATAGTGATAAAGAACCTCCCTGCCAATGCAGGAGACACAGGAGACACAGGTTCAATCCGTGGGTGGGGAAGATTCCCGGGAGGAGGACACAGCAACCCACCCTAGTGTTCTTGTTTGAAGACTCCCATGGACAGAGGAGCCTGGTGGGCTACAGTCCATGGGGTCACAAAGAGCCGGACACGACTGAAGCGATTTACCACGCACAAAACCCAATACTAATTCACGATAACTATTGACTATGTGCCAGATACTGTTTCAAGTCCTAAGCCCACGCAATCTCAGTCTATCCTTTTGATAACCCCACGAGGCCCGTGTTAATGTCATCCTGTTTTACAGATGAGCACACTGAGGCCCACAGAGGGCAAGCATTTGTTCTGAGTCTCAGGGACAGACTGAGACAGGCAGGACGTGGGGGAAACTCAAGCCCTCTGAGCTCCATGCCTGGCTGCTCCCGTCCTGGGGGAGGATCCAGAGGTTCCAGTCCTCCCTAAAAATCCTCTGGGTAGGGACACCTGGTGAGGGAGGGGGAGTGCCAGGCCTAGGTCAGGAAAGGATCAAACAAGAAGCCCCCCACTTATTTTGCAGGTGGGCATCAGTCCGGAGAGTGGACACCAAAGGCTGCCATCGTACCCTGGGTCTTCGGATAAGTGACCAAGACAAGCCGTCAGTGTCCTGGGCATGGGGCCGGGCACGGCTGGGCAGGACAGAACTGCCGGCAAAAACCGGCCTCCCCCGAGGCTGACACGTGCCTGTCCAGCTGGGGGTGGGCATCAGGGTGAGCCCTTGCCACTGTGCTCCCACTCGACTGAGGCCCTGTGGTGGGGACTGAAGATCTGGGGGACCCCGGCTGTGCAGGGGGCAGTGGGCTCGACCGCAGGGAGCTGCCCCTGCCCAGGGACTAGCCTGGCACCAGGCTTTCCTTGCCTTTGGGAGTTGAGGGCCCTGGTGTTGTTCTAATTTATGGGGCCACCTGGCCTGGCCTGGCCTGAATTCCACCTCTGTCATTCTCCCAGGGGCAACGCTGCCCTGGCCAAGCTCGGCCACACGCCCTGGCCTTCCACCGCTCTGCCCAGCGGCGCCCACCCCTGAGGCTGTGGTGGACCCTGGTGACAGTCCAGTCCATGTGCGCCCCGGCCACATCCATCCAGCCAACCAGGGAGCCGTCAGCAACCCGAGGGCAGGAGGCTCACGGGAATGAGCGAAGCGCTGGGCGGGGAGAGGACACGCCCACGACACCCGTCCCAGCAGACGGCCTGGCAGGGCGGTCAAAGGCGTGGGCTCCGCTACGCTTCCATCTGCCAGCCGTGCCATCGTGGACAAGCATCCCTTATGTTCCCCCATGACAGTACCCAGCTCACAAAGTTGTGAGTTTTGTTGTTGCTGTTTAGTCACTAAGTCGTGCCCGACTCTCTGCGACCCCAGGGACTGGAGCCCACCAGGCTCCTCTGTCCGGGACTCCCTGGGCAAGAACACTGGAGTGGGTGGCCACTTCCTTCTCCAGGGGAATCTTCCTGACCCAGGGATCCAATCTGTGTCTCCTGCATTGGCAGGTGGATTCTTTACCATTGAGCTACCTGGGAAGCCCGCTGTGAGGTTTAAACACAAATAAATTATCAAATCCCTGGACTAGGAAATGGCACCCCACTCCAGTATTCTTGCCTGGAAAATTCCACGGGCAGAGGAGCCTGGCGGGCTACAGTCCACAAGGCTGAAAGAGTCGGACACGACTGAGCAACTGAACTCAAATTATTAAATACATGTCACGAATGTACAAGGTGCCCATAAGGCCGCCTGGTATAGAATAAGTCAGCTAGCAATATTAAGTAAACAAGATCTGCAAAGAAAAACAACAGTCCTCAGGTGGGGAGCACCTGGGGCTTGGGATCGGCACCAGGAAACGCGGGGTGTGCGGGGAGGAGTTCAGAAGCTGATTGGAGGAACTGAGAGGAGCCGAGACTTGCCAGGCTTGCAGAGGTCTGGGGGCCACGCGCCAGGCAAGGGGAACAGCACCTGCAGAGGCCCTGAAGCAGGGAGGAAGAGGTGCGGTCAGGGGCCAAAAGCGGTGCCCACGAAACCAGCGAGGCTGGCGTGGATGCAGGCGGGTCAGCAGGAGGTGGGATCAGCCAGTGAGGAGGGGCCTGACACCCCGTGGGGGGGGCGGCGCTCAGACACCGCAGGTCCTAGCCCTTTGATCTGGATCCTAATGATACTTTGTAAAACACTCACACCAACAGAGTCAGAGAGACCAGCGACCTGAGTTGAGTTGAGGGAGTGATGTGGGGATGAATTTAGATTTGGCAGGCTCTCCTTCAAGGCTGGGGGCTTCCCAGGTGGCTCGGCGGTAAAGAATCTGCCTGCCAATGCAGGAGACACGGGTTCTGTCTCTGGGAAGATCCCCTGGAGGAGGGCACGGCAACCCACTCCAGTATCCCTCCTTGGAGAATCCCAAGGACAGAGGGGCCTGGCGGGCTACAGTCCGTGGGGTCACAAAGAGTTGGACCCGACTGAGCGCCTGAGCACACAGGCTCCCCCAAGGCAGGATACGTAACTGCCCTGTGCGGTGTGCCCCGTATTTTACTGCACTGATGTCTGGGACTCCTTCCCCGGTACCCCCTTTCCTGTCTTCTGTCAGAGGGTGATGGGCCAGGCCCTGCTGGGAGAAATGTCTGGTCAGCCTCTGCCTTGGGGAATCTCAGGAGGTGCACAGGATCGCTTCTCCTTCCGACCTCAGGGGCACATCATGAGGTCAGATGCAACCAGGAGAAAGCCCTACAGAGGCAAGAGATGGCTGACAACCTCATTCCTGCCCTGAAGCTCCTGCAGACCTCAGAAACGGCCTGAAGCTCCTGCAGACCTTGGAAACGGGTATGGAGAGAGCTCACAACCCAGTCAAGAACTCCCCCTCCAGCTGGATGCGTGAACCCAGGGTGGGACAGGGCTTGTGGGTCAGAGGGCAGAGTGCAACTACCCTGTCAACTTATTCCAAGGCTGCTCGCTCTTGGGGATCTGGCGGAGGTGCGCAGGGAGGATGAAATAGACATGGGGGTGCTGCTCAGTCAGCACTTTCTCTCCAACAACAAGTCAGAACCAGATGTGGACCCAAGCCAGCCTGCTGAAGCAGCAGCTGCGGGCTGAAGGGACTGTGGGGGAGACTGTGCAGGCATGCGCCAGACCTCAGATAAGCGCGCTGCGTGGGGGGCGGGGAGGGGAGAGGAAATGGCAAGTATCTTTAACAAGGATCCTGGAGTAAATCTCTACAAAAAAATGTCCTACTTCCTTCTTTCTGCGCATCTGCTTTTAGCTTGTTGCAGGCCAGCCCTCAGAATGTCTCTGGGTCAGGTCATCATCCCCAGAGGACTGGTTTTGCCAGGAGAGGGTGGGTGACCTTCGGGGCCAGCCGAGGAAGGGGCAGGCGAAGCCCCTGCCTTGCGTCTGGAGGTGAAGGAGGTCTGTGTGCATTTCAGGAAAGGGGACCCAGAGCCCTTGGGGAAGGGGGTGGGTGTTGAGGTCTGTTCACTCATCTTTGTGATTCAGGACTGAGGGGTCAAGACACCACTCCCTCACTAACAGGGCCTAAGGCCCACCACCTTGTCCCTCAGGGTCTCCTTGGAGACTGGAGACCCTGGGGGCATCACATGGGTTTTGAGTCAGGACTTGCGTCTGGGTGGGGAAGGGCTCAGTGGGAAGTGGAAGGTCAGTTGGGGGTGGGTGACGTCTCCGGGGGCAGTGAGTGTCTCATGGCCCTGGTGGGGGGTGGGAGGGACACAGGCTCAGACGGTCATCTAATTCAATCTGAACAGGAGGTTAGAGGGGCTTCCCCAGTGGCTCAGTGATAAAGAATCTGCCTGTAGTGCAGGAGACCCAAGAGATGCGAGTTGGATCCCTGGGTTGAGAAAATCCCCTGGACTCCAGTATTCTTGCCTGGAGAATTCCACGGACAGAGGAACCCAGCAGGCTACATTCCATGGGGTCACAAAGAGTCGGACACAACTGAAGTGGCTGAGGACACAGCGGTTAGAGAGCAGATTCAGAGCATGAGTTCCCAGCCAGACAGGACTCGACCTGAGTCCCGTGTGACATCAGGCAAATGGCTACACCTCTCTGAGCCTCACTTTCCTCATCTACAAAGTGAGATGGTCCAAGGACAACCTCCAAGGTCTGTGGGCAGTTGTGCAGTCGCTCAGTCGTGTCCGACTCTTTGCGACCCCATGGACTGCAGCTCGCCAGACTCCTCTGTCCTCCACTCTCTCCCACAGTTTGCTCACATTCATGTCCCTTGGGTTGGTGATGCTATCTTATCCTCTGCCATGCTGACGGCTGTTCTTATCATCACAGTATCAGAAGTGACAACAGCTCAGTCTCCCTAGTATGGGGAGGGGCTTCCTTCCACTAGACCAGTGGTTCTCAGCTGGAGGTCACTTGGCCCACCAGGGACGTCTGGGTTATCTGGAGACATTTCCAGGTGTCACAGTTGGGCGTTGCTACTGACATCCATGGGCTTCCCAGGTGGCACTAGTGGTATAGAACCCCCCTGCCAATGTAGGAGACTCGAGTTCTCCTATGGAGAGGGCATGTGGAGGAGGGCACGGCAACCCACTCCAGTACTCTTGCCTGGAGAATCCAATGGACAGAGCAGCCTGGCGGGCTACAGTCCATGGGGTCACAGAGAGTCAGACACGACTGAGCGCCTAAACACGCACTGGCATCTAGGGGTGAGAAGCCAGCGACGCTGCTAAACATTGTACAATGCCCAGGACACCCCGGGGACAGTGAATCGTCCTGGCCCAAACGCGGTGGTGCCGAGGCTGAGATGTGTCGCTCTAGACCCGTGCTGGGCAGGACACACGGCGGTCACGGCCACCTGTGGCTGTCAGTGCCTGAAGTGTAGTTAGTCCGCACGGAGGTGTGCTGAACAATGCAACACACACACTGAGTTTCCAACACTTAGCATGAAAAAGAGAACGTCAAACTAGCTCATGAACAATTTTATATGGATTATATATTGAAATGCTAATATTTGGGACATATTAGGTTAAAGTGTATATTATTATTATTATGGGCTTCCCAGCTGGCACTAGTGGTACAGAACCCACCTGCCAGTGCAAGAGACTAAGACTCATGGGTTTCATCCCTGGGTCAGGAAGATCCCCTGGAGGAGGGCATGGCAGCCCACTCCAGTGTTCTTGCCTGGAGAATCCCATGGACAGAGGAGCCTGGCGGGCTATAGGTCATAGGGTTGCAAAGGGTCAGACACAACTGAAGTGACTTAACACGCATGCATATATTATTATAATCAATTTACCTGCTTATTTTAACCTTAAAAATACAGTTACTAGAATATTAAAGATTACACACGTGGCTCTCTTTGTGGCTTGCATTCTATCTCCACTGGACAGCAGGGGTCTAGAGTGTACTGCGTCTCTGCCGGGGGTGTGAGAGGGTCTCAGGTCAAATGCAGGAGGGAGGTGAGGGTCACAGGGGCTGTGACTGGCTTCTTGAGAAGGGACAGAGGGGACTGTCACACTTCCGTGCCCTGCTAGAGGGGGGATGAGTCCACCCTTCCCCCGTTCTCTGCCAGGACAGAGGGTGGGCCTGAGCCTGACCCCTTCTTGACTCTCCACCCCCCAACGGAGGCATTGTGCCAGTCTCTCGGGCTGCACTAAAAGTGCCCCAGTGGACAGGCAGGTATGGTGACAGCTGAAGCTTAGAGGCCCGAGTGTCCTGGCTCCCGGCCCACTTGCTGGCAGTGCCCAGTTAGGACGGGGGGTGGGGAAGGGAGGGGAGCGCCCCCGGGCCACCGAGGCCTGGACCACACCGCACTTCTGAGTTGTGACCCTGAGGTTTACACACGGACAGCTGAAGGCAGGGGCTGGCGGGTGGACAGGGCCCCTGGTCTGCACGGTGACCGGCTCTCTGCCCTCGGGTAGGCCAGTGCCTGCTCAGGAGGAAGGGGGCAGGGGCCTGGCCTGGCAGGGCTGGCAGGGCCGCTGGAGGTGACAGAGGGAATGGGCTGGGGAAGGTGTAGGGGAAGACACAGGGACGGGGTGTCGGAGGGGCTGGGAGAGGCAGGGTGCCCGATGACAGAGTGATTTGGGAGCAGTAAGCCACTCAAGGCACAGAGTGGTTCGGGGGACTTGCCCGCAGGCATCAGCATGGGGTCCCCACCCGAGTCCTCTATGCTCCCTCCTCTCAGCACTGACCCGTCCCGTGCCAGCAACGGGGACACTTCGAGGGCCTGGAGCAGAGGGCTGCAGGGCCCCGCCAGGGACTCTCCGCCACTTCCTTCGCACCAGTCTGGGACTTGGTCGCTTCCTGGCAGGTGCGGGAGTGGTGGGGTGCTTACTTCCATTCCCCCATACCATGGCCTGCGGTCTCAGAAATCCTGCACCCCACCAGAGTTTGAGGATGGGAGGACAGGGCCAGTGAGAACAGGGTCCTGAATCAGCAGAGCTCTTCTGACAAAGACCCCCACATCCGCACCCTCCTTCTGGTGGAACAAGGCCCCTCCCTGATCCCAGGGTGAAGTCAGGGGAAGGCATTTGGGGACAGGGCGCTCCTGGCCAGTGCTTGGGGACAGACAATCACCCCGAGCCCCCACAGGGCGAAATTGGAGCCCAGGCTACCCCTTGGCCAGATTCCTGCTGGCCATGCCCCAAGCCGATCCAGGAAGAAGTTCAGCCGGTCTGGGAGTCAGGGGAGGGTGTGGGCTGAGCTGGGAGGTGAGCCAGAGGGTCTGGGGGCTTCAGGGAGCTGCTAAGGGCAGAGCGCCGAGGGGAAAGAGAAGAGGCTGGGGAAGCCAAGGGTGCCCAGGTCGTCCCCGGGGAGGGGCTGGAGAGGGTCGGGGGCGGGAAGGCTGGGGAGAAGCGGCGGGGGTTCTGGGAACGGGTAGTGCGGGTGCCCATGCTGGGTCTGAGTATCTGGGGGCTCTCTGGATGTGGGGGAGTCTGACACAAGGTTTGGGGGCTGGTTCTCAGGATTTCTGCGCGCGGGGGCCTCGGACGAGGGGCGACTCGGGCTGGAGGCAGCCTGTCCGTGTCCCCGAGTCCGGCGAGGGTCTTGGGTTTTCTGGGCCCCGATTTCGGGCCCAGCCCGCAGGCGGAGGGGCGCGGCGGCCCGGCTCACCTGTAGACGTCGGTCCAGAGGTGCGTGCCCAGCACGTACACCGCCTCGACGCGGCTGCCGTACTGCAGCCGCACCGTCCGCTCGCGCAGCATCCTCGCGCAGCGCCCGGCCGCTCCGCGTAGCACCTGCCGCAGGTGAGCCCCTCTCAGCCGCCCGCCGGCGGTCCGCGCCCAGCCTTTATCGGGACGCCGGTGGGCGGGGCAGCCCGCGGCCTCCTCCCGCAGTGGGCCGCGGGCCCGTCCGTCAAGCGTGGCCACGCCCCCCGCTTGGTCTGGGTGACGTCAACTGTTGAGTTGCTCCTTCTTTCATTCAACACTTTCCGCTGGCCCCCAGCTGCCCGGCGCCAGGACGCAGGGCCAGCCGCCCCTCTGGGCGCCCCCAGCCCCGCGGGCAGATAATGCAAACGCCATAAGGGGCGGGGACAGAGCGAGTGGATGCGCTGACCCAGCCAGGGCTGGGGAGTGAGCCTTCTTAAAGGAGGGGTTTGCATTTCTTGAATAACGAGTGATGTTGAGCGTCTTTGTGTTTCTTAGCCATCTGTGTGTCTTCTTTGGAGAAACGTCTGTTTAGGTCTTCTGCCTAAACCAGGGCAAGTTTGCTGTACGGAGCAGGGCACTAAAGCCAGTGCTCCGTGACGACCTGGAGGAACAGGGTGGGGAGGGACGCGGGAGGGGGGTTCAGGGTGGAGGGGACACGTGTGCACCTATGGCCGATTCATGCTTATGTATGGCAAAAACCATCACAGTATTTAAAGTAATTATCCTCCAATTAAAATAAATAACTTAAAAAAAAAAGAGGGGTTTTCAGACTGAGGGGAAGGGCAGAGAGGGAGCTTCCTGACCAATTGGGGAAGCCAGATACAGCCTGACTGCGCCCCCAGCCCCGCAACAATCAGGCCAATATTACAGAGGGGATGTGGGGAGGGGGGTGGCAGTGGGGCCGGAATGTCAAGCCAAGGCGCTGATTGATGGGTGGGCAATGACAGCCCTGGCACGGGGTCCTCAGTGAGGAGTGGTGGGGGCGGAATTGAAGGAGGCCCTTCTGGCTGTCCTGGACGGAGTGCCAGGAGGTGTTCTGGGCAGGGTCTATGAAGACACCTGCTGGGCTGCTGAGAGCTCTGGAGAGAAGGGGATTATCTGACCAGTGTTTGTGGACTGAAATATTAATGTTCCCGTGCAGGGACAGTGAAGGATCACTGGGGCCCTGGGCAAAAGAGGGTGCCCCTGCAGAGGTCAGCCTGTGACTTGTGGGCCCGCTGGAGGTGCAGAATGGCATTGGGCGGGATCCCCATCCCAGACCCTTCCAGCTCTGAAGCCAAGCCAGATAATTCACAAAGGACTGAGTGGCCCTTGGTAGAAGGGGCCAGAAGTGAGGTGTTTCTGAGAGGGCAGAGGTTGTAAGAAGGACGTGCAGGCTGGAGGGGAGGAGGCAGGTCTGCTGGGGGATGGGAGCCGTGGGACGGGGTGCATCTGAGTAAGAGGCTTCAGGCTCACAACTGCTTAGAGCGGAGACACACCCAGACGCCTGACCCCAGAGACCTCCTTGAGGGGGCCCACATTAGGAGATGGCTAAGAGCCCAACTGCTCCGGGGCAGCTGAGATCTAGGGGGCACACAGCTGGGGAAGGGGGAAGGCCTGAGTCAGGCTGGGGGGGCGGTGCATCTGCCCCCAGGGTGCTCAGACCTAGGAAGACCTGGTGACTTTTGACAGGTTTCTGCAGCCACTGGGTGCACCATCCAGTCAGAAGGCAGGGTGGCCACCTACCAAAACAGTAAAGTGTTTGTGCAGCTCAGAACTAACCCCGAGGCCCCCAGGGTGGACTGTTGTCTGGGCGTCTCTTTACCAAAATTAGTTTTGAGCCCCTACTATGTGGCAGATACGGGACATATGCCAGGGTACCCACATTCCTGGGGATCATAGAATCCAGCACCCTCACGTCACCTGCTGGGACCCAGAATGGGGGGAAAGTACTGCACCCCCACTGAGGTCTGGGCGGGTCATCACAGGTGCAGGGGAGAGAGAAACAGGCAAAGGTGGTGACTGCCAGGAGACAAGGAGGAACAGCGGGCCCTGAACGCATTCCTCCTGTGTGCTGGGCGCTGCTCCAGCGGCACTTTTCATGTATTAGAATTGGATCATTATACGCTCCCAATCACCCCGCCACTTTACAGATGAAGAAATTGAGCCACAGAAACATTCAAGAATGTGCCCTTGGTTGGTCTCATAGCGCCTACAAGCACGGAGCCAGGAAAGGAACTTGCATGGGTGTGTGGGGGGTGTGCGGGCCAGGTGGGGGTAGGGGCAAGGCGGGTAAGAGCAGGAAGGAATGCTGTCCCTTGCTTGGTGGACGAGGAAGCCCAAGTTCTAACCCCAGTCATGCCTCTGTTGGACCTGGGACCTCATTTTCCTCATCTTCCTGATCAGTGAACAAGGTGATCTCTCAGCCTAGATATAAGGATGATTTGATATGAGACAATGTATGGAAGATACTAGCACAATCTCTGGTACAAGGCGAGTGCTCAAGAAATCAAATTCCCTCTTCTTAAAAAAAAAAAATCCCACCCAGGCCTGGTTGACCCGCGTTCAGGGCTCCCATCCCTGGCTTGGGGCCTGTGATGCTGGGTCAGAGCGCGTGGTTGGTGGGACAGGAGCCTCCGGGTGCCCAAGGGTTTAAAATAGCTGAAGTGGTCACAGCTGTTGGTGGATTCAGGGCCGGAGGTCTCACCCATCATGACTGCTCCCCTGGGGCCAGGAAGAGCCACGGGGCACCTCATTGTGCCTTTTGGGGAAGGCCAGCAAAGGGCAGGCTTAGCTGGGGCCAGTTTTGGCTCCGACCCATACCCCACACCCCCAACTCACTCAGGCGCCTGCCAAGCAAGTGGCCGGAGAGGCTGGGCTGGGAGAAGCCCATCTGAGCTGCTCCCTACTGGGACCCTATATTGGGGGGCGATCTGTGCCAGGCCTTGAGGGGAGCTGGGAGATGACCCAGATATCTCACAGGCCTGCCTTGTCCTCAAGTTCACTTAGGGCATCACACAGGCAAGAATTTAAAAAGAAATACAAAAGTAGTATGTATTTCTTATAACACACTACAGTCAAATGTTTTTCTGACTGTGCCCTGCCACTTCGAGGATCTTAGTTTCCCAACCAGGGATCGAACTTGTGCCACCCTTCACTGGAAGCTCGCAGTCCTAACCGCTGGACTGCCAGGGACTTCTACCTGATCATTTTGGAAGAAGTTTTAAAAAAGGTCTCCCATGACCCCAGGACAGGGATGACCACTGTGAACATTTTGGTGGGTGATCTCACAGGGCCCACGCAGAGGCAGTGAGATGCTGCTGTAGGCGATTGCGCTTACTGAGCCCTCGGGCTGTGCCAGGACCTTCTCTAAGGGCTTGACACCTCTTAGCTCATTTAATCCTCCTAACAGCCCTATGAGCTGGGAGCTAATAATATCTCTAATTTGCACAGAGGCACCGATCAGCCTGGAGGTGAAAGCATGCGTGGCTTTTGGACTTGGCAAACCTGGGGTCAAGTCCAGTTCAGCTCCTCAGAAGCAGGGGACGTCTCTGGGCCTCGCTTTCTTCTTCTGTACAGGAGATCCTAGCAGTACCCAGCCCACAGGGTTGTAGGAATAACCAGCTGATCCCGAGCAAAATGCTTAGCGCACCAGGACCACAGACTCAAGTTCTAGTGGACAGCAATGATTTTCTACGCCTGTATATAGTTCAGTTTTTAGAAAAACAGCCTCAAACTGTACATGTTATTTAATAACACACTTTAAAAAACCTCTGCAGTGTGTCACATTCATTCTGGTGCAGCAAAAAAGACGTGAGACTTTTCTTAAATAAAAATGAGACTTTTCTGATTGTTGTTTAGTCACTAAGTTGTCCGACTCTTTTTCAACTCCATGGACTGTAGTCTGCCCAGCTCCCTCGGTCGATGGGATTTCCCAGGCAAGAATATTGGAGTGGGTTGCCATTTCCTTCATCACAGAATTTTCCAGACCCAGGGATCTAATGCATTGCATCAAGCCCGCATGTCCTGCCTTGCAGGCAGATTCCTTACCACTGAGCCATTGCAGGCAGATTCTTTACCACTGAGCCCCCTGGGAAGCCCTTCTTTTCTAACAAACAAGGAAAACAAGGAAATAACGAACAGGCTAGGCAAACAACATAAACAGGCCTGAGAGCACTGAGCAATCTTGGTCATTCTTTGGGCTTCTCTGGTGGCTCAGCAGTAAGGACCACCTGCCAACGCAGGAGGTAGGGTTCGATGCCTGGTTGGGAAGATCCCCTGAAGGAACTGGCAACTCACCCGGTATTTTTGCCTGGGGAATCTCATGAACAGAGAAACCTGGCGGGCTACAGCCCACGGGGTCACAGAGAGCTGGACACAACTTAGTGACTAAACAACAACAACAACAGCTAACAAACACTTGTAGCTGGACTTGCCCTTCACAAAGCCGGTCACCTCCGACTCCACTGAATCACACTCTGCACCTGGCATTCTTCACCCCCTACAGTCCCTCGTAGCATTCTCCATTTCAGAAAGAAGGTCATGGGCTGATAACTTCAGAAAAGACCAACCCCAGTTAACTGAGCTACCTGATGCCAGCTGTGGCTGGTCTGAAGTTCTGCAAAAGAAAAAAAAAAGCAAGACCTTCCTGAGGATATGAAGTCTCCCCTGTTCCCCAGGGCAGAGGGCACATTTCTTGAGGCGCTAGCAAGCTGGTGTCCCCTTTGCCTGGCAAAGAATAAAGCTACGCTTCCTTTTTTATTTCCCCCCCAATCTGTCTCCTTATGTCTTCTCAGCGCTGGTGAACAGGGAACCAAGATTTTGGCATCAGTCCCCGTTCACATTGCCCAGGACTTCACAGTTTGCAAATCAAAGCAGAGTTCTAATAAGCTGAGGAGACTCAGAGAAGCGAAGGATGGGTGCAGGGTGTCCCAGCCAGACTGCAGATGGAGCGCCCCAGGGTAGGGAGCAGCGGACATGGTTCAGTGAGGCCCTGGCTGCCAGGCCATTCCGGGCACCAGGTGGTCCGAGAGCTGGTATAGCAGCCCCGGTACAGTCGTGGCCTCGCGGGAGGGGAGGGCAGGAGCGGGGGGGCCCTGTGATCATCTTCAGGCCCCCCTGGAGCCACCCAAGCAGACGGCTCTGTCTAAAATCCTTAAATATGGAAGCTCTGGAGGGGCCGCTGAGCAGGGCCCTGAGGGGCCCAGGGGAGGGGACGCAGGCTGCCTTGCAGACCAAGGGCGTGGCTTTGGGTGGCCCTGGAGGGGCGGGCGGGCCATGCGGAGGGGAAGACGGGAAAGGGTGTTGCTGACAGAGGGAGGTACACACGGGAGGGCCTGTGAGCTCCATCTGGCCAGGCTGGGGGTGGGGAGAGGCTGGCTGCCACGGCCATGTCACACCAGGCCTTATCTTATGTCCCATAAAGGACTTTTGGTATTATCTCAAGGTCACAGGAAAGCTGGGGAAGGACCTTGACACATGGCAATGACCTGATGCGTGCTTTAGAAAATCGCTGTGGCTGCCATGAGAGCCAAAGTCCACAGGTTCTGATGCGAGGCCAGCCAGAGCAGTGAGGTGATGGGCCTGGGGCGGCACAGGAGAGGCAGTGATGTGGTGGATGCTTTAGGAAGACCACTCTGCCTGCCACGCAGGGCTGAATTCAACAGGAGTTCTGACAAGAGGCCAGAGTGCTGAGGTGATGGGGCCTGGGTCATTGTCCCCAAGGCAGCTTCTCTGGGCCCAGGGACCTCCTCAACCCCCAACTCTGCCCTCAAGAGCAGCTCCCCACATCCTGGGTCTCTGTTTGGGCCCTCGTAGCCCCTTTCCCCAGCCAAGCCCACCCTCTCATCCCACCCCCTCGGAAGGGGTCGCTGGCTGGCCAGTGAAGGACAGGCTCTGGGATGCGGGATTCATTCTCCTTCTGTTCCAGCCCTTGGTCCTGCTGGATATTTCACTTATGGGGAGGGCAGGGCTGGGGCTTCCCTGGTGGCTCAGATGGTCAAGAATCTGCCTGCAATGTAGGAAATCCAGGTTCGATCCCTGAGTTAGGAAGCTTCCCTGGAGAAGGGAATGGCTACCCACTCCACTATTCTTGCCTGGAAAATGCCATGGACAGAGGAGCCTGGAGGGCTACAGTCCATGGAGTCACAAAGAGTCAGACAGGACTGAGCGACTAACAGTTACAGTTGCCGGGCTGGGGTGCTGCACTATTATATTTATGCCAGCGGCTGGAGCGAGGCTGTTCTTCAGCCGCTAATGCCACAGGCATTCAGAATGAGGGGCCTGTGTCCTGCTCTATACTCACCCTTCAAAGCCTTCCGGGACGACTGTCACCTACAGACATTTATTTTAAGGAATTGCTTCATGCGGTTGTGGGTTAGGGCTGGCCATTCTGAAGTTTGTCGAGCAGGCAGGTTGGCTGGCAATTCGGGGAGAGTTGATGCCGCAGCCTTGAGGCTGAAATCTGCAGGCTGGCCATTCAGGCAGGGTTTCTGTGACGTATTCTTTTTTTTTTTTGCTGCGTTGGGTCTGAGTTGCTGCGGCACGCGGTGCTTTCATCCACATTGTATGCTTCTCTCGAGCTGTGGCCTGGGCTCAGCCGTGTGGAGTGAGGGCTTAGAAGTCTCGTAGTGTATGAGCCGTACCAGGGTTCAGACCCGTGTGCCCGGCAGTGGGAGGCGGACTCTGATGAATCATGGAACCTCCAGGAAGTTCCCACCTCCCCCTTTTAAAGATATTTATTTGGCTTCACTGGGTCTTAGTTGCAGTATGCGGGATCTTCAATTGTCGTGTGTGGAATCTGGTTCCCAGACCAGGGGTCGTACCCAGGGCCCTGCATTGGGGGTATGGAGTCTTAGCCACTGGACCACCAGGGAAGTCCCTGTATGATGTATTCTTGAGACAGAATTTCTTCTTCTTCCAGAAACCTCAGTCTTTGCTCATAAGTCCTTCAACTGATTGGATGAGGCCCATCCACAGTATGAGGTGGTGGTGGTGGGGAGGGCAACCTGCTTTGCACGAAATCTATGGCTTTAAATGTTAACCATATCTAAAAAATACCTTCACAGCAACACCTAGTCTGTGTCTGAGTAGACAACTGGGGAGCCACATCGACATGTAAAACTAACCATCCTTAACCATGCCAGAGGGCTTCCCAGGTGGCGCTAGTGGTAAAGAATCTGCCTGCCAATGCAGGAGACATAAGAGACATGGGTTCGATCCCTGGGTCAGGAAGATCCCCTGGAGAAGGAAAGGGCAACCCATGCCAGGATTCTGGCCCAGAGAATCCCATGGACAGAGGAGCCTGGTGGGCTACGGTCCGTGTGGTTGCAAAGAGTTGGACATGACTGAAGTGGCTGAGCACACAGGCATGCAACCGCGCCAAAAAGTGGGCTAAGGCTCTGAGGCCGGGGTCACCACCGCATTTACGGGTCATGTCCTTGCCAGGCGTTCTTGCTACAGCCCCCGAGGCAGCCTCCTTTTACATTCCAAAGGGTGAAATGGCTTGCAGGTGGTCCTGTCCCGAAGTGCTGAGATTCAGACCCAGCTCAGGGGGAGGAAGGGACCTGGTCTCTCACTCCTTCCACGCCTCTAAAGCAAGCTGCAAATGTAGACCCTGAAGAAGATGTGATGGGCCGAATCTCTGAAGAGCTGCCAAGGGCCAGAGGAGGCTGACTGGTCTGTGTAGACCTGTGCTGCCCAGCATGGAGGGTAGCTGCTGACATCCAGGGTTACTGAGCACTTGAAATCTGGCTAGTCCAAACTGAGATGCTCTGTGAATGTAACATACACAGATTTCAAACAGTTTGTAAGAAATGGTAATTGAAAACATATTGACTACATGTTGAAATGATAATATTTTGGATGTACTGGATTAGATAAAATATTATTCAAATTAATTTAACCCATCAATTTTGAAATGTGGCTACTAGAAAATCTAGAAGTAGAAGTACACATGAGGCATGAACTTGTGAGTTGCATTCTATTTCTACTGGAATTGCTGGTCCAGACGCTTCTAAACTGTTAGGCAGGAACTGTCGGGACGTTGTCTGTGATCGTTGCTCCTGGGTTGAGCCCTGGGGCCTGGGCACAGCAGGTACATATTTGGTGAGGAGGGTGGAATTGCTCTGGAGTTCCTCAGGGCAACAGCAGAGTCTAGGGAAAGAAGATGCAGACGAGAAAAGGTGGAGGTTGGAAGAGATGGTGACCACGAGGTGGCGCCAGACCTCCACTTTAGAAGCAGGAAGGAGGGAGGGTTTCTTTTTTCTGTTTTTGTTTTTTCTACCTCACCTCACCTGCAAGAAGCTGATCGCTCAAGGACGCCTCCTGCCTCGGCCCAGCCTCACTCGGCTCCCTTCTTTAGCTTTTGGGACCCTATCTCCCACAGCGGGGTGGAGCCAGGGTTCAGGGATTCAGTGTGAATCCTTAGAGGGGGGCCCTCTCCCTGGACAGCGGGGCAACTGAGGATGGAACCCTCATCTGCCTGCCTCTCCTGCATTGCAGGCGGAGTCTTTACCCACTGAGCCACCTGGGAACCCAGAGAAGGGGGAGAGAGGCCCAAAGAGCGTCAGTGACCTGCCCCAGCCTACTGAGAGCAGAGCAGGGCTCTGCTCTTCATCCTTTCGCTGGTCTTGTCATAATGCCTTGGCCCCATGGGCCTCGGTTGTTGATTCACTCTGACAATAAATAGTAAGTGTCACTTAATAAATTGTGTCACTAATAGAGCACTTAATAAATAATCACTGAGATAAACAGTCACTGAGTATGTTCCACGCAGTGGGCTGGCCAGGAGAAGGTGCACGCACACACACACCCTTTTTTAAGAATCCTTCCTCCGCGTTTGTAACTACCTGGACACAGGTGGACACCTATGGACTATGGGTGGACCTATGTCCTGGACCACCTGGACATATAATTATTCCTGCTACACCCCATGAGATGGTTAAATTCCCCATGTCTAGAAGCAGTTCTCTTGGATTTAAGCCCCAGGTCCGACACTTGCTGACTTTCGAGATCTTGGACAAGTCATTTTACTCGAGTCTTGATTTTCTCATTTGTGAAATGGTATAACCATGATCCTACTTCCCAGGTTGTCATGAGGTTTAAATGAAATAATACATATATAGGGCTAACAAAAAGTAGAAAGTGTTGCATTCATCTTGCCTGTGATTTAAAAAAAAATTTTAGAATATATTTATTTGTTTAACTTGACTGTGTTGGGTCTTCCTTAGTTGGCACGTGGGATCCAGTTCTCTGACCAGGGATGGAACCCTGGCCCCCTGCATTGGGAGTGCAGAGTCTTAACCACTGGACCACCAGGGAAGTAAGTCACTTGCCTGTGGTTTTATTACTTTACAATATTGTAGTGGTTTTTGCCATACACTGACATGAATCAGCCATGGATTTACATGTGTTCCCCCATCCTGAACCCCCCTCCCACCTCCCTCCCCATCCCATCCCTCTGGGTCATCCCAGTGCATCAGCCCTGAGCACTTGTCTCATGCATCCAACCTGCACTGGCGATCTGTTTCACACTTGATAATATACATGTTTTGATGCTGTTCTCTTAGATCATCCCACCCTCGCCTTCTCCCATAGAGTCCAAAAGTCTGTTCTATACATCCGTGTCTCTTTTTCTGTCTTGCATATAGGGTTATCGTTACCATCTTTCTAAATCCCATTTATATGCGTTGCCTGTGGTTTTAATGGTCGTCACACAAGGCCTCTGCTGAATAGGGCTGCAGCAAAGGCATCAGCTAAGCACCAGCGTGAGGCTGCACGGATGGCCTAGGGAGGGGTCCCCGGGAAGCACGTCCTGGGGCAGGACTTCAGCGCAAGTTGTTTGTTTGAGAGGCAGGCCCAGAAAATACCAGCAGAAGGAGAAATTAATGCATAAACGTTAAGGAGCTAATGAGGAGCGTGGCATAAATTGGTTTACCTTGGTGGGCTACTGCAGCCTGTGCAGCCCTGAGTGGACATGAGTTTGAGCAACCCCAGGAGCCGGTGAAGGACAGGGAGGCCTGGCATGCTGCAGTCCATGGGGTCGCAGAGAGTCGGACACGACTGAGCGGCTGAACAACTCAGTTATTCCAGCGAGGGGTGAGGGAGCTGGGGTGTTCATCCTCCACCCTCCCACTGAATCACAGGTAGAGGGCTGTGTCTGGGTGGGGGCTGGGGTAGTTCCCAGGACTCCTGGCCTGTTGTCTGCTCAAAGAAAATCTTCAGGCAGAGATACAAGTGCTGTTAGGAGTCTGACTGGTATGTACAGCCTCTGCTTCAACAGAGAAAGGAAAAGTTAGTTCAAGCTAAGGAAAGAAGGGAAGGCTTCCTGGAAGAGGTGGCCTTCGCGCTCACCTGTGAAGGTTGGGTAGGAGTTTGACAGGCAGAGGTGGGGAGGGGCCTCTCTGTCAGGGGGCAGAGCGCAGCCAAGGAAGGGGAACGTGGAAGCTCTGGGTCAGCTGTGGGGGGACGTTTCGGGGATGAGGCCAGGAAGACCGTCCGGGGCTAGGCTACGGAGGCCTCGAGTGCCAGAGCAGAGAGCAATCTGGCTGGATGCTCTGGGCGGCGGGGAGCCACGCAAAGTAGAACTCTCCGCTGCAGGCGGCGGTAGGTGGGAGGGACTCCCGAGAGCAGGGGGGAGGCTGCGCTCCGAGTGGCGGGGACGAGCGTCCAGGTGGCACAGTGAGCTGGCCTCGGGGGCAGGCTGGAGGTCGAAAGACTGTCCGGGTGGGTTCTAGAAGCCGTGGGGCTTGGGGATCTTTCTGCCCCTCTCCTGGGTAGAAATCTCAGGCCATCGCCTTTCTGAGCGGCTGTGAACGTCTGCGCCATATGCCCAGCTTCCGGCAGGGGCGCCAAGGACACGAAACCCTCAGCCTCTCGGCGCTCAGAGGGAGGCTCGTTCTGAGGCGGTCACCGGAGGGGCCGCTGTCTTCGGGGGAGCTGGCCGTGATGCAGCCGCGAGAACCCTGGAGTCGGCCGCCTGTGCCCACGCCGGCGACTGAAAACATCTCCTTCACGCGATTGCTGTAAGGATGAGCCGAGAGGAGCCACCTAAAGCCCCCGCCCGGAGTCGCTGCAGCTGCCACTGGTGGGCGGCACTCACCCAGGAGGGCTGAGGCCAGGAGGACGGGCGTCCGGAGGAGGTGGCGAGCAGCCCGGAGACCCGGGCCTTGCTGAGGGCCCAGTCCCTCCGGACAGTCGGAGACCTCCGACAGTCACTCGGACAGTGCGAGTGGGTGGCCTGATTTTAATTTCCATAGTTATTGTTACATGAATGTCAGTGAGTTTTGGTGCTCTTGAGGGTAGCTTTTCTGAGTAGAAAAGTCTTCGGACTCCCCTTTGCTTTTAAAAAATTATTAGTTTATGATGTTCAATTTATTCTACTTATAAATCCAACACTCTCACGTTTGGCCTTTGAGTTAGGTTAGAAAGCTTCTTTTATGGATATAGCAACTTTGAAAATAGTTTTAAGGGGACATTAGATGAATGTTTATAATTAATTATAAACATAATTAATGGTCAATTAAATATGCTTAAACATCTTAAACTACATGTAAATTTAATATTTCTTTTTAAAATACTTCACTTGCTTTAATGACAAAACTCACTCAAGCACTTAAATAGATCTTAGAAACCTAATAATTACATTTATAAATATGGTGAATTTAAATTCTCATAGCTATTCTAGTACTGTTGACAAATTTAGTAAGATTTTGACTGGAAAATCAGAAGTCTAAATCAATCAATGATTCATTTATGCGTGTTAAATTAGAAATTTAAGAAAAATCTGTTATTCCCATAGAGCATATTCTTTTGAATATTACAAATATTTAAGATTTCAAGCATGCACCTCTTTTTTTTTAAATCTTGGACATTATCTCTCTTTGATTTCATTATGAGTCTTTTAAAATTTTTTGCCTCTAAGATTGGAAAGCAATGTAGCATTATAATTCACATATGGCCACGATTTTTGTTTTCTTAGGAATTTGAGCAATTTAACATGAGATTAAATGAAGTTTCTAAGAGAGTTTGGATGCTCTTGCTGCATCTAATATACTTTGGCACCCATTATTTCCTTTTAAAAAATATATAATTTTTTATTTTTATTTGCTTACTTGGCTGAGCTGGGTCTTAGCTGCGGCATGAGGGATCTTTCAAGTTGCGGCATGTGGGATCTAGTTCCCTGACCAGGACTTGAACCTGGGCCTCCTTCACTGGGCGCGCACAGCCTTAGCCACTGGGCCACCAGGGAAGTGCCAGCAGCTGTTATTTCTTAACACAAATATGTAACTAGTATATTTTTGAATCTTTTTAAAAAAAACTCAATTCTTATCATGCTTAAGTGATGTGGGCTCATATGTCCAGGATTTTGCCACCCCAAGCAAATTTTGGGGTTGACCTCCCAAGCTGTTCTGGGGTAATCATCTCCTCTAAGATTCTCTCATGTCCACAGAAACCTTGGGCTTAGATATAGGTTTTTGCCCGTGACCTTGCTGGGACATGAGTCCACTTATAATCTCGTGAACAAGACTTCCCATCACCTAAAATGTGAGTGGTTATGTAGCCTGGCTCCTGTGAGTTCAGTTTATGTCCTCCCCGTTTCTCAAGTCAGGTCTGAGTTGCAGTGTCTGGGTTTGCGTTCAGCTGATGAATTTACTGCTTGATTCTGTTCTGAACTTTGTTCAAAGATTTTCTTTTGAGGCCACCCTGTTACAGATGTTACTGAATCTCTCTACTTTTGCCTGGCTTCTGGGAAGAAGTCTAAGATTTTTTTTTTTTTTTTCTTAAATTTTTTCTGCGTGCAGGCTTTCTCTAGTTGCAGTGCTGAGGATTGTCATTGCACTGGCTTCTCTTGTTGCAGTTCACGGGCTCTAGATCCCGGACCAGGGATCGAAACCCTGTCTCTTGCATTGGCAGGTGAATTCTTAACTACTGGACCACCAGGGAAATCCCTAAGATTTTTCTTTTAATAGTGATAATGAGTCTAACCTTAAGAAGCCAGGATGCAGCTGAAGAAAGGAAGAAATCGGAGGTGAATGGGTTAGAGGTGGAGTCTGGGCTGGGGGCCTCCCTTCCGATTCCGGCCTCAGCTCCCCTGACAACGAGGCTAAGGTAGACCCAGCCCCCATCACTCTGTAACATAGCAGTCACAATGGCTTAGTTTCCTCAGCTTCTTACTGAAAGTATGTAGGGATGGAGAAACCCAAGACACGCAGTTAAATTTGAATTTCAGATCAACAATGGATAATTACCCCAGAATTATTGCTTGGGACATGGAAAGTTATTCACTGTTTATCTGAAGTTCAAGTTTAACTGGGTGTCCTGTAGTTTATCTGGCAGCCCTGCTTATTTGTGCTGAAAACTGTCTGTCCTGCACCCTTCCCCCAACTACACTGGGATCCTGGAGGGTTCAGTCCCTCTGTCTTGTTCACTGCTGGGCTACTGGTCCCAGGACAGGACGCAACTCATGGTAGGTGCTGAATGAATGAATGTAGGAGTCGAGAGAGGTATTGTGACTGAGCAGGACCCTGCTGTATCCCCTGCCTCTTGTTTGTAGAAAAGCTTTGGCCTCCTAGGCCTTCTCTGAGTTCCAAAGAGCAAATTTAACCAGAGAAATGAGAAAAAAAGAAAGAAAAAGTAGAATCAAAGAAAAATAGCCAGACAAGGAAAAAGAATAGTTTGGAGATAAAACAAACTCAGGATCTTCAGTTCCACCTTATGGGCTATATATGTAATATTCTGAGCCATGTCCTTTGAGCTGTTTTGTAGATACTGAAATCCCTACCAAGTGGAAGAAGTTAACTGCTCTTTTTTTGGTGGTGCCATGCAGCATGCAGGATCTTCGTTCCCAAAAAGAAAGAAATCCCCTTGCCTCTTCTTTCAGAAAGTGGTTTGCTGTGCAGAGCCCCTCTCAGGCATGTGTGTGTGTGTGTGTGCGCGCGCACTGTGCTAAGTCACTTCAGTCGTGTCCGGCTCTTTGCGACCCCACGCACTGCAGCCCGCCAGGCTCCTCTGTCCATGGGATTCTCCAGGCAAGAACACTGGAGCGGGTTGCCAGGCCCTCCTCCAGGGGATCTTCCCGGACCCAGGGATGGCATCCGCCTCTCCTATGTCACCGGCATTGGCAGGCGGTTTCTTCACCACTAGGCCACTCGGGAAGCCCTCCTCTCACCCATATGGCTAAGACTCACGAATGCCCCACTGGTTTCTCCGTGACAAGGCCAGACTCAGACCCTCTCAACTCCCATTCTTTGCCGGATAAATGATGAGCTGAATAACTTGTGTCTGCTGATCAATCAGAACAAAATGCTTTTTACCCCTGACCTGTGGCCCCCACCCTTCCTGAGGACAGACCGGCCTCAGTGTAGAACAGTCTCAGACCCTCCTTCCCGCCCCCCCACCTTTCATCCATCTTCCCACACCTGATCCTTGCAGCCTTGCTTGCTCCTCGCTATAAAAGAAAACCTCATTTTGCCCAGTTCTCGAGAGGCTTGCAGCATTTAGTCAGCGCATTCTCCCGGGCGCCATAGCGCCCCACCACGGGGCGTCTGCCCTGTGACAGTCCTCTTTTATGGAGGCTCTCCTTAGTCTGGATTTCTTGGGTTTTACTGGAGAAAACTTACCCAAAGTCAGCAAGTGGCAGAGCAAGGGCTGAGACCCAGGCCTGAGACCCAGGCCTTCTGCCCCGGAAGCTCTACTAACCCGTCTACACATACACACATCCCCCGACCCCCTCCTCGCCCCGCCCCTGGCCTCAAGGCTCATACGGGTGTGAACGCGGGCTCCTGCTTGTCCCGCCCACCCCATTTGCTCGCCCTCCCACTCCGTGCACGTGCTCAACCCGCCAACCCATGCACGTGCTTGCCCTGCCCACCCCATGTGCTCGCCCCGCCCACCCACGGGCACGTGCCACTGCACGTGCTCAACCCGCCAACCCATGCACGTGCTTGCCCTGCCCACCCCATGTGCTCGCCCCGCCCACCCACGGGCACGTGCCTGTGCACTTCCTCGCCCCGCCCACCCCGTGCACACGCTCACGCTCCCCCAGCGCGCCAGGCACCGCGAGTTACACTGTTTTGTGCAGAAAGGAAGGGGAAGGGGAGTCCGAGGAGAAGCTTGAGGTAGCTCTGACTGTGACCCCGCCTCCGCCATTTGCGGGGGTCTCCCGACCCCGCTGCCCTCCCAGGAGGGCGGCAGTGGCTGCCGGTCTCTCCCGAGGTTGTGGTTCAGGCCCCAAGCGGAGGGCGTGGGAGGAGGCGGTCAATGGAAGGTGGGCTCGGGCCCGCAGGATCCTGCCCCTGAGCTTGGAAAGAAGGCCGAGCGCCGTCTCTGGCATCGAGTCTACCCCGCCGGCTCCAGAGAGGAGAGGGCTCGCCTCTGGGTTGGAGTTTTCCTTCTGCTGCCTGCCAGCCGGGTGACCTCGGACGAGTCACTTCACTTCTCTGAGCCTCAGTGTTTTCACCTACTGCATGTTGTTATTCAGTCGTGTCCGACTCTTTGCGACCCCATGGGCTGGCACGCCAGGCTCCTCTGTCCATGAGATTCTCGAGGCAAGAGTGCTGGAGTGGGTTGCCAGGCCTTCCTCCAGGGGATCTTCCCCAGCCAGGGATCGATTTCAAGTCTTTAACGTCTCCTGCCTTGGCAGGCGGGTTCTTTACCACTAGCTCTACCTGGGAAGCCCAGACAGACACAAAGTGCTCAGTAAGTGCGCTGCTCCTTGCCTTGCGTGCCGGGGTGAGTCCTCTCAGGGCTAAAACCTTAACCCCTCCCCAGCAGGCTCATGTTGGACTCCCCGCTTCGTCCCTCAGCCCCTCCCTTTGACCAGTCAGCCAGCTCAGCGCAGGTTGACATCACACGCTGACCTCACCCCTCCCTTGCCCCCCATCCTCCGCCATCATCTGAGTGGGGCCAGTTAAGGGTAATGCACCCGCTGGCCGCACCTCCCTGCCAGGCGCACACCCCTCTTCTTCCTGGGCTCCGGTTCAACACCACGGTCAAATGGTTCTGCACGTGTCCCCGGCGGCCACGTGCCCGGAGCCTTCAGCAAGGGCCCTGGAGCAGGAGCGTCGGCCCCCGCCGCCCGGAGCGCCTCAGCTCACACGTCTGGCGTTGGGTTCAGCGTTTCCTGCGTGCTCTGATTTCACGCCACAGCAGCCCTTTGAGAGGGGGCACTTTTTTCTTCTCGTTTTCCGGATGGGAAACGGAACCTCTGAGAATTAAAGTGATCTGTAGTCTGGAAGTGAACCCCGTGCACGTGCTCGGGGGGCTGTGGCCTCTGCCCAGGGGAATGACGGGGTACACTGGTGGGGGTGACGTTTGGGGAGACCCGTGAGTGGCTAGTCTTCAGTGGGGAGAGCTAGGGACGTGAGAGAGGAGACGGGCAGGCTGAGCAGGGGAGGCCATGTGGTCAGGGCTTGGACGTTTCAGGGTTTTTATTTTACTTTTAAAAATTATTTATTTGTTGGCTCTGCTGGGTCTGGTTGCGGCGGGTGGGGCTCCTCTCCAGTTGCGGCGGGCAGGCTCCTTGTAGTGGTGGCTTCTCTGATTGCTGACCACGGGCTCTGGGCCCGCGGGCTGAGTCGGAGCGGCTCCCGGGCTCCAGAGCACAGGCTCAGTGCTTGGGGCGAGCGGGCTCAGTGCCTCTGCGGCAGGTGAGACCTTCCAGGACCAGGGATCGGACCCGTTTCTCGAGGTTGGATTCTTTACCACCGAGCCACCGTGGAAGCCCAGTGTTTTGATTTTTTTTTTTTTTTTAACAATTTAGCACCTTAAGATTACTTAACCCTAACATTTTACTGGTCTAAGGTCCTGTATTTCTTCCATTCTCAACTTCTATTAACCCAAGAGCTAGAAAACTCAGAAGTTCTGTAATTCACACATACTGAGGAGTCCTCCCGTCTCAGATCCTGTAATTTGCAGATTCTATGATTAATTTCAGGAAGATGCTGGGTGTGTGGGTGGGGAAGGCAGGAACAGTTCTGGTCCATAAGCAGCACTGCCCCCCACCCCCACCCCTCCCTTCCTCAAATGCCGACTTCCCCAGGGCTGGGTGCAAGGGAGGAATCAGGAAATACAGAAATGATTGACGTCTGGGTAAGAAAGGACAGGGCTGGGTGGGGGGTGGGGGGTGGGGCTGGGAGTGGGGGTGGGTGGGGCTGGGGATGGTTTTGGGCCGGGTACAGGGCTTGTGTTGGCACAGTTGAGAGGAAAGAGTCAAGTGCGTTTGTGGGAAACCCGTACAGAGTTGTGGACAAAAAGGTTGAGCATCTGAGCCTGTATTTGAAATGGGAACGATGCCAACATTGGCATGCAATGGAATCCTACCTGCTGGACAGCCCCAAGTCTGCTGTGAAGCCAGGATAAACAAAACAAGGGTCAGCCAGTCTCTGTATAGATGACCAATAGTAAATATTTTAGGCACAGTGGACCAGGACATGCATTGTATTCTTTTAGCACAGATACAGTGTCGTTGCGCAGTAAACACAATGCTTTGCCGTCTCATTAGACTAAAAATACACAGCCCACTGGGCCTTAAAAGCGCACCACTTGCCCGTCAATGGATGCATGGATGAGCTAAACGTGATTTCGTTCATACCACAGAGTGTTATTCAGCCTTAAAAGGAAGGAGGGCGGCCCTGGTGGTCCAGGGGTTATGAATCCCTCTCGCAGTGCCAGGGACGCCAGTGCAATCCCTGATCAGGGAAGAGCCCACATGCCGCGGGGCAGCTGAGCCCGTGCGCCCCAGCTACTAAGTCTGTGCTCTGGACACCACGAGGCGCATCTCCTGAGCCCACTTGCAGCAACTACTGAAGCCCGTGTGCCCTAGAGCCCGTGCTCCGTAACACGAGGGGAAATAGCACTGTGACGAGAAGCCCGCTCACCCACCTGAGACGGCCCCCATGCTCCGCAGCTAGAGAGAGGCCCCCATCAGTTCAGTTCAGTTCAGTCACTCAGTCGTGTCCGACTCTTTGCTACCCCATGAACCGTAGCACGCCAGGCCTCCCTGTCCATCACCAACTCCTGGAGTTTACCCAAACCCATGTCCATTGAGTTTGTGATGCCATCCAACCATCTCATCCTCTGTCATCCCCTTCTCTTCCTGCCCTCAATCTTTCCCAGCCTCAGGGTCTTTTCCAGTGAGTCAGCTCTTCGCATCAGGTGGCCAAAGTATTGGCGTTTCAGCTTCAACTCAGTTCTTCCAATGAACACCCAGGACGGATGGACTGGTTGGATTTCCTTGCAGTCCAAGGGACTCTCAAGAGTCTTCTCCAACACCACAGTTCAAAAGCATCAATTCTTTGGCGTTCAGCTTTTATAGTCCAACTCTCACATCCATACATGACCACTGGAAAAACCATAGCCTTGACTAGGTGGACCTTTGTTGACAAAGTAATGTCTCTGCTTTTTAACATGCTGTCTAGGTTGGTCATAAATTTCTTTCCAAGGAGTAAGCGTCTTTTAATTTCATGGCTTCAACCATCATCTGCAGTGATTTTGGAGCCCAGAAAAATAAAGTCAATCACTGTTTACACTGTTTCCCCACCTATTTGCCATGAAGTGATGGGACCGGATGCCATGATCTTAAGTTTTCTGAATGTTGAGCTTTAAGCCAACTTTTTCACTCTCCTCTTTCACTTTCATCAAGAGGCTATTTAGTTCTTCTTCAAGGCCCCCATGCACAGCAATAAAGACCCAGAGCAGCCACAAGTAAATAAATATTCAAAAAGGTAAGGGGATTCTGACACATGGTGCAACATGGATGGATCTCGAGACCATTAAGTGAAAGAAGCCAGTCACGAAAAGTACTTAGAGGAGACTTCTCTGGCGGTCCAGTGGCTGAGACTCTGGGCTCCCAGTGCAGAGGGGACTGGTTTTGATCCCTGGTCAGGAAACTAGGTCCCACATGTCGCATCTAAGACCTGGCACTGCCAAATACATAAATAAATATTTGTTTTAAAAGTCCTTAGAGTAGTCAAATTCATAGATACTGAAAGTAGAATGGTGGTTGCCAGGGGCTGGAAGCTGGGGAACAGGGAGTTATTGCTTAATGGGGGCAGAGTTTCAGTTCTGCAAGATGAGTTCTGGAGGGGGGTGGGGGCGATGGCTACACAGCGTGAGGCTGTGCTTAATGCCCCGATCTGTTCACTTAAGAGTGCTTACAATGGCAAATTTTATATTTTGTGTGTTTTACCACAATAAAAAAAGTATGATGGTCAATGTCCCCTTTTCTTGTTTTGACATGATGGATGTGCGCTGGTAATAGTAAAAAGCCGCGTGACGGTGATACGCATGTTGTCAAGGTGTAGCTGGGCAAGTGATCCGTCGAGCTCTGAGCAGCCAGGCAAAGGGTGAGAGGATGAGCCTGTGTCATAACGGCTCAGTTACAGGCTGAAAGGGCCACACAGAACGCAATGGACAGGTGAGGTCGTGTTCCAGTGAACCTTCATCTGTGGACGTGGAAACTGAGTTCCATTCAATTTTCAAGTGTTGTGGACTAGTCTTTTGCTCCCATCCCCACTGGTTAAAAAACATTACAACCATTCTTAGCTCACAGGTTGTAGAAAAATGATAGGTGGGCCAGATTTGGCCTGTGAACTGCGGTTCGCCAAGCCCCGGGAGTGTCAGACAAACCTAAACCAAGGGACATTCTATGAAAAAAACTGCCTGGACTCTTCAACAATGTCCCTTTCATGAAATACAAAGAAGGTCTGAGGAACTGCTCCAGATTTAAGGGCCCTAAAGAGATACAATGGCTGGATGTGACACATGATCTTGGGTTTTCTTTTGCTGAAATGGATGTTATTTTGACAGTTGGTGAAATCCCAGTGAGATCCATGGGTTAGAGCAGAGTGTTGTATCAGTGTGTTAATTTCTTGATTTTGATAATTGTATTGTGGTTATGGAAGGGAATTCCATACTTTGAGGAGATGCATACTTAAGTATTTATAGAAAAAGAACATCATGCCTGCAACTTACTACTAAGTGGTTTGGGAAACAAACATGTAATACATGGACTATAAATACGCAGTATAGAAATATATATAAATATAAATAAATGCATGCAGTTGGAGAGAGAACACTGACGTAGTAAGATGTTGTCATTTGTGGACTCTAGGTGATCTAGAGCAGGGCATCTGCAAATTCTTTGCTCTTTTTTAATTTATCTTTTTAATTTTTTACACTTTTTGGCCATGCTGTGTGGCTTGCAGGACCTCATTTCCCAGGCCAGGGATTGAACCTGGGCCCTTAGCACTGAAAGCGTGGAGTCCTAACCACTGGACCACCAGGAAATTCCTTCTTTGTTTTATTCTTGCAGCTTTTCTGTAAATCTTAAATTATGTCAATAAAACAATTTCAGGAAAAAGCAGAGGACTGATCATTCTATTCTGTTTTATGTGTCTACAGAGAGCTATTGCAAAACTGCCATCCACAAAAGCTCCCATTTATCTTTCTCACCGGCGGTGAATGGAAATGCCTGTTTCCCCACATCCACACTGACACTGACAGTGAGTATTATTCATCTTTTGAGTCTTTGGCATTGTGATAAATTGAAAATATATCTCATTTGTTTTATTGGGCATTTCTTTTTGTTATAATTGGGGCTGAGCACATTTTTCTTTGTGTACTGGCCGTGTATATTTTTTTCTTTTTTCTTTTCATTTATTTTTATTAGTTGGAGGCTAATTACTTTACAATATTGTAGTGGTTTTTGCCATACATTGACATGAATCAGCCATGGATTTACATGTGTTCCCCATCCCGATCCCCCCTCCCACCTCCCTCTCCACCCGATCCCTCTGGGTCTTCCCAGTGCACCAGCCCCGAGCACTTGTCTCATGCATCCAACCTGGGCTGGTGATCTGTTTCACTCTTGATAATATACATGTTTCGATGCTGTTCTCTCTAAACATCCCACCCTCGCCTTCTCCCACAGAGTCCAAAAGTCTGTTCTGTACATCTGTGTCTCTTTTTCTGTTTTGCATATAGGGTTATCATTACCATCTTTTAAAATTCCATATATATGCATTAGTATACTGTATTGGTCTTTATCTTTCTGGCTTACTTCACTCTGTATGATGGGCTCCAGTTTCATCCATCTCATTAGAACTGATTCAAATGAATTCTTTTTAATGGCTGAGTAATATTCCATTGTGTATATGTACCACAGCTTCCTTATCCATTCATCTGCTGATGGGCATCTAGGTTGCTTCCATGTCCTGGCAATTATAAACAGTGCTGCAATGAACACTGGGGTGCACGTGTCTCTTTCAGATCTGGTTTCCTCGGTGTGTATGCCCAGAAGTGGGATTGCTGGGGCATATGGCAGTTCTATTTCCAGTTTTTTAAGGAATCTCCACACTGTTCTCCATAGTGGCTGTACTAGTTTGCATTCCCACCAACAGTGTAAGAGGGTTCCCTTTTCTCCACACCCTCTCCAGCATTTATTGCTTGTAGACTTTTGGATAGCAGCCATCCTGACTGGCGTGTAATGGTACCTCGTTGTGGTTTTGATTTGCATTTCTCTGATAATGAGTGATGTTGAGCATCTTTTCATGTGTTTGTTAGCCATCTGTATGTCTTCTTTGGAGAAATGTCTGTTTAGTTCTTTGGCCCATTTTTTGATTGGGTCATTTATTTTTCTTGAATTGAGCTGCAGGAGCTGCTTGTATATTTTTGAGATTAATCCTTTGTTGCTTCATTTGCTATTATTTTCTCCCAATCTGAGGGCTGTCTTTTCACTTTGCTTATAGTTTCCTTTGTTGTGCAAAAGCTTTTAAGTTTCATTAGGTCCCATTTGTTTATTTTTGCTTTTATTTCTAATATTCTGGGAGGTGGGTCATAGAGGATCCTGCTGTGATTCATGTCGGAGAGTGTTTTGCCTATGTTCTCTTCTAGGAGTTTTATAGTTTCTGGTCTTACATTTAGATCTTTAATCCATTTTGAGTTTATTTTTGTGTATGGTGTTAGAAGGTGTTCTAGTTTCATTCTTTTACAAGTGGTTGACCAGTTTTCTCAGCACCACTTGTTAAAGAGGTTTTTCCATTGTATATCCTTGCCTCCTTTGTCGAAGATAAGGTGTCCATAGGTTCGTGGATTTATCTCTGGGCTTTCAGTTCTGTTCCATTGATCTATATTTCTGTCTTTGTGCCAGTACCATACTGTCTTGATGACTGTGGCTTTGTAGTAGAGCCTAAAGTCAGGCAGGTTGATTCCTCCAGTTCCATTCTTCTTTCTCAAGATTGCTTTGGCTATTTGAGGTTTTTTGTATTTCCATACAAATTGTGAAGTTATTTGTTCTAGTTCTGTGAAAAATACCGTTGGTAGCTTGATAGGGATTGCATTGAATCTATAGATTGCTTTGGGTAGTATAGCCATTTTGACAATATTGATTCTTCCAATCCATGAACATGGTATATTTCTCCATCTGTTTGTGTCCTCTTTGATTTCTTTCATCAGTGTTTTATAGTTTTCTATGTATAGGTCTTTTGTTTCTTTAGGTAGATATACTCCTAAGTATTTTATTCTTTTTGTTGCAATGGTGAATGGTATTATTTTCTTAATTTCTCTTTCTGTTTTCTCATTGTTAGCGTATAGGAATGCAAGGGATTTCTGTGTGTTAATTTTATATCCTGCAACATTACTGTATTCATTGATTAGCTCTAGTAATTTTCTGGTAGAGTCTTTAGGGTTTTCTATGTAGAGGATCATGTTGTCTGCAAACAGTGAGAGTTTTACTTCTTCTTTTCCTATCTGGATTCCTTTTACTTCTTCTTCTGCTCTGATTGCTGTGGCCAACACTTCCAAAACTATGTTGAATAGTAGTGGTGAGAGTGGACACCCTTGTCTTGTTCCTGACTTTAAGGGAAATGCTTTCAATTTTTCACCATTGAGGATAATGTTTGCTGTGGGTTTGTCATATATAGCTTTTATTATGTTGAGGTATGTTCCTTCTATGCCTGCTTTCTGGAGAGTTTTTATCATAAATGGATGTTGAATTTTTCTTTGTGTACTGGCCGTGTATATTTTTTTCTTTTGTGTAAGTAGGAAGCAAAGGGGACCCAGACCCAGACCCTGGCCCGTTGTATTTTACTTGTTAAAAATTATTTGTTTATTTATGTGGCTATACCAAGTCTCAGTTGGGGCTTGTGGAATCTTTAGTTGCACCATTTGAACTCTTAGTTGCGGCATGTGGGATTTAGTTCCCTGACCCGGGAGGGAACCCGAGCCCCCTGCACTGGGAGTGCAGAGTCTTAGCCACTGGACCATCAGGATAGTCCCTTTTGGGCCCTTGTAACACTTGGAGGAGGAACAGAGGAGTTGAGGAAAGTCAAGATGCCAACAAAGGTCCAAGTAGTCAAAGCTATGATTTTTCCATTAATCATGTATGGATGTTAGAGTTAGACCCTAAAGACAGCTGAGCGCCGAAGAATTGATGCTTTTGAACTGTGGTGTTGGAGAAGACCCTTGAGAGTCCCTTGGACTGCAAGGAGATCCAACCAGTCCATCCTAAAGGAGATCAGTCCTGAATACTCATTGGAAGGACTGATGCTGAAGTTCTAATACCTTGGCCACCTGATGGGAAGAGCCAACTCATTGGAAAAGACCCTGATGCTGGGAAAGATTGAAGGCAGGAGGAGAAAGTGGTGACAGGATGAGATGGTTGGATGGCATCACCAACTTGATGGACAAGAGTTTGAGCAAGTTCCACGAGATGGTAAAGGACAGAGAAGCCTGGTGTGCTGCAATCCATGGGGTCGCAAAGAGTCGGGCACAACTTAGCAACTTTTTAAAACAACAACAACAAAAGATGGCCAGGAAAGAAGGCGCTTTAAGAGGGAGGGAGGCCAAGTGTGTCCAAGGCGGCTGAGAGGGCCAGTGAGACGGGGACGGAGGAGTGACCGGTGGGCTTGGTCGGCCTGGAGCCCGGGAATTACAGAGGGTGGCGGGGAGAATGGTGAGGTTTGGAAGAGACAGCCTGTGCCGGCTATTTCAGGAATGCTGCTGTGAAGGGAAGCGGAGAAACGGGGTGGGAGCTGGAGGGGGTGAGATACAGGGAGGGTGATGTTGCCTGTGTTTGCTTATGGGCATGATTCAGAAAAGAAAGGAACGGGTGACTCCAGAGACAGGAGCGATACCAGGAGGAATGATGTTCTGCAGAAGAAAAGAGGGGGTTCCCTGGTGGCCTAGCAGTTAGGATTCCGGGCTTTCACTGCCATAGCCCAGGCTCGGTCCCTGGTCGGAGAACTGACCCGGCAAGCCGAGCAACAGTGGGACGGCCTCCTTGGTCCATGGGGTCAGCCCCACTGAGACACCAGTGACGACCGACTGCAACTCGCTCATCACCCTAACTGCTCCTGCAAACCACGGGCACGTCCGAACACCCGACTCCTAGGGTGTCTCGCCATGGATGGTCAGTGGGCAACTGATCCTTCCCTGGCCAAAAAAGAGCTTAGCTTGTGTGGGCCTCCGTTTTCCTCATCTGTAAATTGGGGATGATGGCTGAATTCGTAGGGTGCTTGCAAGGATTAGATGAGAGAATCTATGAAGAGCAGTGTTTGCAACCAGGAGTGATTTTACCCCAGGGAGTCATTAGGCAATGTCTGGAGACATGTTTGATTGTCCAGCTGAGTGTGTGTGTGTGTGTGTGTGTGTGTGTGTGTGTGAGTGTCTGTGTGAGTGTGATTGTGTGTGTGATTGTGAGTGTGATTGTGTGTGAGTGTGATTGTGTGTGATTGTGTGTGTATGGGTGTGTGTGTGTGATTGTGTGTGTGTGATTGTGTGATTGATTGTGTGTGTCTGTGTGGGTGTGATTGTGTGCATGTGATTGTGTGTGTGTGTGTGATTGTGTGTGGGGGGTGAGTGTGTGTGAGTGTGATTGTGTGTGTATGTGAGTGTGTGTGAGTGTGATTGTGTGAGTGTGTGTGTGAGTGAGACTGTGTGTGTGATTGTGTGTGTGTGGGTGAGTGTGTGTGAGTGTGTGTGTGTGTTCTGAAGGCCTTCAGAACCACTTCCAGAGAGCATAGTCCTGTAATAATGGTCATCTGGAATCCTGACCCAGCAGAAATAGAAAGTTTCATTGTGAGTCATTATTTAAATATGGCCTTGCTCTCTCTAGGCCAGTCCCAGTATGTGGGTGAGTGTGTGTGGGTGATTGTGTGTGGGTGGGTGAGTGTGTGTGAGTGTGTGTGTGATTGTGTGTGTGTGTGTGGGTGAGTGTGTGTGTATGATTGTGAGTGTGAGTGTGTGTGTGAGGGTGAGTGTGTGTGATTGTGAGTGTGATTGTGTGTGAGAGTGTGTGTGTGATTGTATGAGTGTGTGTGAGTGTGTGTGTGATAGTGTGGGTGGGTGATGTGTGTGTGAGTGTGTGTGAGTATGATTGTGTGTGAGTGTGTATACACAAGTGCTACTGGCCTCTAGTGGGCAGAGGCCAGGGATGTTGCTAAACATCCTGCAGTGTTCAAGACACCCCGTGACAAAGAATTATCTGGCCTCAAACCCCCGATGGAAAGTGTGCCAGGCACAGAGGAAAAGCTCAGCTAATGTTAGCTAATATATTTTTTTTTAAACTTCTGGGGACTTCCCTAGCTGTCCAGTGGTTAAGACTCCATGCTTCTACTGCAATGGGCGTGGAGTTCGATCCCTGATTGGGAAACTAAAATCCAAACTTCTGTCTTAACCAGCTCCTTCCCTCCCACTTTCTTCCATTTTTCCCATCCAAGAAAAAGTACTACTGTCTACCCCAGGCAAAATATGTACAGTATTCTCGACTCCCCTTTCCCCTCACCCCCAAATCCAGTCCATCATCAGCAAATTCTGTGACTTACTCCCCCAGACATCCTGAATCTTTACACTCCCACCCCAGGCACTCCCTCACTCCTAGTCCTCATCACGTCTGCCCTGGATGGATGAGGTGCCTCCTGATTGCACTCTCTGCTTCCCTCTGTTTCTGTCAGCTCTCCACTCAGCAGCCAAAGTGATGAAAAAATGCAACCAGATCACCTCCTTCTCCTGCTTCTGGTGTTCCTGCCTCACTCACATCTGAACTCTCTCCCAGCTCACCGAGCCCTGTGTGCTGGGCCCCCTGTCCTCCACAAGCCCCTCCTCACCCCTCCTCTCTGCCCCCCTGTCCACACGCCCCTCCTCACCCCTCCTCTCTGTCCACACGCCCCTCCTCACCCCTCCTCTCCTCTCTATCCACATGCCCCTCCTCACTCTCTCCTCTCTGGCCACGCTCACCCTTGTCTGAGCTCCTTCCTACTTAGAGACCTTGTCCTGCCTCACTGGCCCCTACTCAGGAATGTTTTTGTTATTCAGATATCAGCAGTTCCTTTTTTTCTAACCATAAAAAATTATAGTTTATTTACAATGTCATGTTATATAGCAAAGTGATTCAGCTATACATATATATATGTATGTATGTATGTATGTATATGTGGGCTTCCCTGGTGGTTCAGTAGTAAAATATCTGCGTTGTAGGAGCCGCAGAAGACTGGGGTTCACCCTGTGTCATGAAGGTCCCTGGAGAAGGGAATGGCAACCCACACCAGTATTCTTGCCTGGAGAATTCCATGGACAGAGGAGCCTGGTGGGCTACAGTCCATAGAGTCTCAAAGAGCTGGACATGACTGAAGCGACTTAGGATGCATATGTATATGTGTACATACATATATTCTTTTTCAGATTATTTTCCATTGTGGGTTATTATAAGATATTGAATATGGTTCCCTACACAGCAGGTCCTTGCTGTTCATTTTATATACAATAGTGTGTAAGTGTTAATCCCAAACTCCTAATGTACTCCTCCCCATCCACTTTGGTAACCATATGTGGTTTGTTTTCTATGTCTGTTAGTCTTTTTTTTTTGGCTGTGCTGCATGACTTGAGGGATCTTGGTTCCCTGACCAGAGACTGAACCTATGCCCCCTGTAGTGGAAGCATGGGGTACTAACCACTGAAGGACCGGGGAATCCCCAGTCTATTCCCGTTTTGTAAATAAGTTTATCTGTATCATTTTTTAGATTCCACATGTAAGTTATATCATATGTGTTACTTCACTTAATACCACCACTTAATACCTTGATAATCTCTAGGCCCATCCATGTTGCTGCAAATGGCATTATTTCATCCTTTTTTATGGCTAAGTAGTATTCCAGTGTGTATTGGGTTTCCAAAAAGTTCATTCGGGTTTTCCGTTAAGATGGTATAAAGCTGAATGAACTTTTTGGCCAACCCAATATATATACTATATCTTCTTTATCCATTAATCTGTTCTGTTGATGGACACTGTGGTTACTTCCATGTCTTGACCATTATAAATAGTTCGGCGCCTTCTTGAGACGTCTTTCCTGACCATCCTACCTACCCTAGCTCTGTCACTTCTATTGTATCACCCTGTTTCACTTTGCTACACAGTACTGTCCCCTGTAGCTCAGTCAGTAAAGAATCTGCCTGCAATGCAGGAGACTCGGGTTCGATCCCTGGGTCGGGAAGATCCCCTGGAGAAGGAAATGGCAACCCACCCCAGTATTCTTGCCTGGGAAATCCCATGGACAGAGGAGCCTGGTGGGCTGCAGTCCATGGGGTCACAAAGAGTCGGGCACAACTGAATCTTTCTGTTTCTGAAAGACTGTAAGATTATAATATTATTACTGATACTACTGAACAATGTCAGATTCCTGATCTCCAAAGAAGACGATTTAGCTTCGGGACCAGGGACCAGGCTTGATCACTTAAGAGCTTTTGTGTAGCAGAGTTTCATTAAAGTAAGAAAAGGGACAGAGAAAGCTTGACATAGACTCAGAAGGGGGATGGAGAGTGTCTCCCTCACTAGTGTTAGCAAGGGAGTTATATACTGTTTAATTAATTATTACAATAAATCAAAAGAATGTCTCAAGGTTGTAAAGATCTTACTAGATCCACTCCCATAATTTACATTTTAAGATAACAGGATTAGCCTGAATGTTTTCAAGGAGAAACTGTCCTCGAGCATGATACATTGTTATTATATAATCCTTAGAACAGAGTTTACACTGAGTTGTTTGTTGTATAATCATCAGTTCGGGGCTTAAAGAAAAAAGCGTTTTAAGTGACTAAGACTAAGGAACGTAGAGAAAACCGGATGTTTGTCCTTCCCTCCCCCTCCTCCTCCTCCTCCCCCCCACCCCCTCCTCCTCAAGAGCTCCAGACCCCTCTCTTCTCGGGACCTCCGGACGCCTAGAAATCGGCTCTCTCAGCACTTACCACTGCCTCTGTGTGAGATATAGATGTTCCTTCCTTGTGTCTGTCTCCTTCTCACTAGGTTATTCCAGGAGAGCAGGGACCTCCTGCTGTTGGCTCTGCACCTACAATGTCTCGAATAGTGCCTGACACATAATAGTTGCTCAGTGAATGCTCACTGAATTATTTAAAATTGTGTGGCTTGCCTGTGACTTTTATCTATTTTCTACTGAGCTTTTACTTTTATTTACTTGTGAGAGCTCTTTGTTTATCAAGGATGTTAGCACTTTGTTTTTTATTTCTTTTCTTTTTTTTTTTTTTTTGCAGTTCGATAACTTCATTGGACCATCAGCAGTTAGTTCTCGTCCACATTGACTGTCTGTAGATTTTTGAAGGTGGTGACGGGCACATAGGTACCCAAAATGTAGAGCTTCTTTGGCGAGTCTTCATCTTCATTACACTTTCTGGACAACCGCACACGGATCCGGTGTGGGACATTCCTGATTCCTTTGGCCCAGACGGCTTTGTTGAGCCTGGTGTCGATGCGCACGTCCAGGGTTCCCATATCCTTCATGGCAAACTTCCGGATTTCTTTGAGTGCCCTAGGGGCACGCTTCTTGAAACCCACTCCATGGATGCGCTTGTGAGTGTTGATGGTGTATTCTCTTGTCACCACCTCGTTGATGGTGGACTGGCCCTTCTCGCCGCCCTTCTTTGCAGGAGCCATCCTGCAGCCGGGGTTGGAAAGGTGTTTTTGATTTCTTAAAAGGCATTTGCTGAAACAAATGCTGCAAACTTTCGACAGTGGTAGCATGCACATGTAGCTCCTACCACTCGGATTGACGGCTCCAGCCTTAGCATGTAAACGGTGGAAAAACACGAATGGGCGCTCAGGGTTGGTCAACTCTATGCAGCATCACAGGGAGAGAGCACTTCCTCTCCTCGGAGTGCTGGCAAGCTTGGGCTTCCAGACCCTGCCCTGACTTAGCTGGTGGCATGAGCGGGGGACCTTTTGGCGTGCCTCTTGACCTGAGTGAGTCACTTGCAAATTGGGGATAATGATACTTGTTCCTGGCTCATTACCTGGAGATAGTTTAAACTTTTCAGGGGGTAGGGCTTGGGCTTGGATCAACAGGTCCACAAATATTTAGTGAGTTTGTGCTCTGTAACAAGTCCTTGACTGAATGAGATGTGGTTCTACCTTCAAGGAGTTTACAGTCTAAAGAGGGTAATAGAGAAGTAAGCAATTCCACTACAGTGACCTCGAGAAAGAATAAGTGTGTTCACAATGCACAGACAGCATACCCAAGAAGTGGGTGACTGCCTGGAGGGGAGGCGAGGAAGGCTTTCCAAAGGAGAGGATATCTGAATAGGGTTTCAAGGAATGAACAGGAGCTCATCGGACCGACAGAGGGGCAGAGTGGTCAGAGTAGGGGGAACTGTGTGTGCAAAGGCTTGGAGGTATGCAGCAGTTGATGGATGGGGAAAACCACCTCTCTGTGGGATTCCTCCCTGGCTCACCGCAACTTCCTACTTCTTTCCTTTGTGAACTTCGGTCAGAGCCAGTGTGGTCTTCAGGGGCAGCTGAATGACGTCTGACTGCAGGAGTGCTAAGCCTCCCTGGGGCAAGCCTGGGAAGCCGGCCTGCCAGGACGTGCGGCACGGGGATGGGTCTTCAGGGGGCTTGCTAAGTGTCTTTCCTCTCAGCACAAGGAAAGAGAAAGAAGGAGGCTGCCCCGAAGCTGTTAGGTTTGGCCCAGCCGTCTCACTCATCATGGTGCAGGCCACTTTCCTAGAGCAGACAAGCCTGAGAGCTGGGGTCCCTGGGGGAGTGGAAGATATTGACTGAAGGCAGAGCTGAGAAGAAGCTGAGCTGCCTTGGTCCTGGGAGGGCAAAATATCTCATCTCCTCTGGCACCTCTTTGCTCCGTGTTTGGTGACTGTTGGGAGTTATGCAGCTGAGGCCGACGTGTTTCAGCAGGAAAGCACTCCAGGATCGATTAGCAATGTCTGCCACGAGAGCTGGTATGGAGAGAAGTGGCCGGTGTGCGGTGCATCCTGCCATCTCTGACCTAGTCAAGCGCTCTCATCTTACGGGTGGGCAGACTGAGGAGCAGAGAGCAGAAGTGTCTCATGGCTTTTCTCTCTCCGGTCTCAGAAGAGTATCTGTCCTGTAACGCCAGGGGATTAACTCAGATGAGACTGATAGCCCGGTTCTCCCGAGCCCCACGTTTCACGCTCCCTCTGCTCTAACTGGACACGCAGCTGCTCGGTGCACAGACTCTTGCATGTCTCCTGGGAGATTTCCCACAAAGGAGCAGCCTCCTGGGAGCCGTGGGCTGACCTGGGCAGAGGCTGGGGACAGACTCAGGTGGCAGAAGAGCAGACGTGCCCTTTTCAGAAAGATCAATTCAAAAATATAAACTGTTCCAACAGAGCCTCAGAACTTCAGGTCTGAAAGCTCTCAACACACTGTTAGTTCATTTCGGTTGGGGGAAAAGAGAAAAAGCACAGACCTGGTTTTAAGTCTCACATCTGTCTCTAGCTACCAGGCAAGTGACCTAATACCTGATTCCAATTAGTTTCTGCATCTGTAAAACAAGGGAAATATAATCTCCAGCTAAAAGGATTAAATGAAATATGCAAGTAAACTGCCAGCAGCTTGACGTGGAAAATATGAGTTTATATTTTATTTATTTAAAATTTAGTTATGACTGTGCTGGATCTTCCTTGCTGGGCGGGCTTTCTCTGGTTGGGGAGAGTGGGGACTGGTCTCCAGCTGCAGTGCTTAGCTTCTCACTGAGGGGGCTCCTCTTGTTACAGAGCAGGGGCTTTAGGGCGCGGGCTCAGTGCGTGTGGCCCACGGGCTTCACTGCCCCGTGGCGCGTGGGGTCTTCCCCAACCAGGGATGGAGCTGATGTCCCCTGCATTGCAGGCTGGGCCACCAGGGAAACCCCGTGAGTTTGCACTTTTAAAAGTGAAAGCAAAGGCAAAGAAAAGCAGGCACATTCTGGCTTCAACAACCAGTATTTCCAGCAGGTTTTCATATAAAATGGACTTCCCAGGCGGCAGTAGTGATAGAGAACCTGCCTGCCGAAGCAGGAGACATAAGAGACTCAGGTTCAGTCCCTGGGTTGGGAAGATCCCCTGGAGGAGGCCATGGCAACCCACTGCAGTGTTCTTACCTAGAAAATTCCATGGACAGAGGAGCCTGGAGGGTTACAGTCCGTAGGGTCACACAGAGTCGGACACGACAGAAGTGACTTAGCATGCACGCGACAGAAGTGACTTAGCATGCGTGCATTTCATATAAAAAGGCACATTTTACTGTTTTCCCCTGCACCTTCCAGAATATTCCACCCCTTCATTTCTCTCACTAACTTTGCAACCACAGTCTTGTCTTTTTCACTTGTTCAGTGTGCAGTTTGGGATGATCCCAAAGGCCGAGGTTCACTCAACACCTACCTGCCAGGGCCTGGCCTAAGCGTGAGAGCATGCGTTTAGACAGAAATAGGAGATGCAGTCCACAGAATTCCACAGAGTCCAGCTCTGCTGGCCCCAGGCAGGTTTCTTCCTCCTGGGCCTCTGTTTTCCCATCTGTGACATGGGTTTGTCGGCCTGGACCAGAAGAACTGTCCGAGCCATTCCTCTGGTGCTCCTTGCGGGGGTCGTCTGGTGCTGTTGGGGGGCTGGGGTCGGGGAAGCATGAACCATGGGATGTGAGTAGGGCGAGAGAGGCGCGCCCCGTGAAGCCCGGATCCATGACGCCCAGAAGTGAGGGTTTAGCGCAGATTAGCAGGGATTAGGGCAGGCGACGAGGGCCTTAGTGACTAAGCTCAGATTCCTGACAGGAGCCACCGTCCCGGGCGTCCCAGCCCCTAAGGACTGGCAGTGGGTGGTGGAGGCGCCCCTGGGTGATCAGGGGTGGGGTGGGGAGTGCCCTCCTCCAACCACCCGGGATGGGGATGAAAAGCCAGAGCTGATTGGCTGAAGGCAGCCGCGTCTCTGTCTGGAAAACTAGGCACCCCCACCTCTCTGGACCTGCTGGAGCCCCACAAAGCCCCCGGGACCAAAGGGACCAAGGTTGGTCCCAGTCCTGGGACCAAGATTTGAAATTGCCAAAGCACAGTCTCAGGGCCCCCAGAGGAGTCCCTTTTTGCCAGTGGTTTCAGGCATCCTTCCTCCCGGGCATCCTTCCATTTTACGTCAACCTGGTGTATTGATGTGATCATGAGCCCTGGGTTCAAGTCCTAACTCTGTTGTCTGCCGGCTCCATGACCTTGGCAGATGAAGCTCTCCAAGGCCCTACTTACCTTACAGGAACCGTAGCAAAACTCCTTATTAATAATCACAACGTATGTGTGTGTGCCGTGCTCAGTCATGTTCAACTCATGTTTGACCCCATGGACTGCAGCCTGCCAGGCTCCTCTGTCCATGGAAATTTCCAGGCAAGACTATTGGAGCGGGTTGCCATTTCCTGGGACTTTCCCGGTGGCTCAGATGGTAAATAATCCGCCTGCAATGCAGGAGACCCGGGTTCGGTCCCTGGGTCAGGAAGATTCCCCTGGAGAAGGAAATGGCAGCCCACTGCAGTGCTCCGGCCTGGAGAGTTCCGTGGACGGAGGAGGCTGGTGGGCTGCAGTCCATGGGGTCACTGAGAGTCAGACATGCCATTCCTACTCCAGGGGGTCTTCCTGATCCAGGGATCGAACCCACAACTCTTGAGTCTCCAGTGATCACTTAGTAAGGGGCAGTATAGAGCCAGAAGCTCCCAGTATGGCCTGTGGAGCTTGTTAGAAATAAGGTGGCTGTCTCTCCGGCCAGCCCTGTTGAGCCAGAGAGCATTTTAACAAGATCCCCAGAAGACTCCAGTGCGTGCTGAAGTCTGAGGAGCGCTGGAGTGCCAGGACCTGCCCGTAGACCCTGTCTGCCTCCTACCAGCGCCCAAGATTGGGAAGGTTACTCTGGGCACGGTTTCCTTGCCTATGAAACGGGTATAATAATAGCGTGCTTTCTAAGAGCTGTTGTGAGGATTATAGCACCTAAATGTTTAAGCAATGGCCCGTGTCTGGGATGGAGCATGGACTCCATAAATGGCTGCCAGGCACCAGGGCCTCTCTCATCCCACCTTGGCTGCCCTCTGCGACTGCTGGCTGCCGTCTGCTGTCTTTTCCCAGGAAGCTCCGCTCTGAGCCCTGGTCCGCTTCGCTGTGAATTCTGGTCTCCTGTTTCCCTGAGGCCGAGTCCCCCGGAAGGGAAAGGATGTGTGTCCTCCAGTTTCTATTAGGGTTTGATTGGGCCTTACACGCAGTCACTGCGGACAGTGACTGCAGCCATGAAATTAAAAGACGCTTGCTCCTTGGAAGAAAAGCTGTGACCAACCTAGACAGCATATGAAAAAGCAGAGGCATCACTTTGCCAACAAAGGTCTGTGTGGTCAAAGCTATGGTTTTTCCTGCCGTCATGTACAGATGTGAGAGCTGGACCATAAAGAAGGCTAAAGAATTGATGCTTTTGAACTGTGGGGCTGGAGAAGACTCTTGAGTGTCCCTTGACAGCAAGGAGATCAAAGCAGTTAATCCTAAAGGAAACTGATCCTGAATACTCATTGGAAGGACTGATGCTGAAGCTGAAGCTCCAGTACTTTGGCCACTTGAAGAGACGAGGCTACTCATTGGAAAAGACTCTGATGCTGGGAAAGATTGAGGGTAGGAGGAGAAGGGAGGACAAGATGGTTGGATGGCACCATCGACTCAATGGACATGAGTTTGAGCAAACTCCAGGAGACGGTGAAGGACAGGGAGGCCTGGCATGCTGCAGTCCATGGGGTCACAAAGAGTCAGACACCACTGGGCTACTGAACAACAACAGAATAGGTCATTAATAAGCACTTGTCAGGTCTGACTGTGCTGACCTAGAAATTATCTCTTTCTCCTTTGTGTGTGTGTAGGGGGTGGGTACTTAAAGGTGGGTACTTAATGATAACCATTATTTAACACTTACTATGTTTCTAATCCTTGCTGAATACTTGACGTGATTATTCATGTAGTGCTAAATTAACAGCTTTAGTAGTAAGGTTGATGCTGTTGCTCAGTCGCTGAGTTGTGTCTGACTGTTTGTGACCCTGTGGACTGCAGCACACCAGGCTCCTTGGTCCTCCACTCTCTCCTGAAGTTCCGTCTAGTCCATGTCCATTGAGCGCGGACGCTACCCAACCATCTCATCCTCTGTCATCCTCTTCTCCTCCTGCCTTCAGTCTTTCCCAGCATCAGGGTCTTTTCCAAGGAGTCAGCTCTTCGCATCACGTGGCCAAAGAATTGGAGTTTCAGCTTCAGCAACAGTCCTCCCAATGAACATTCAGACCTGATTTTCCTTTAGAATTGACTGGTTGGATCTCCTTGCAGTCCAAGGGACTCTCAAGAATCTCCTCCAGCACCACAATTCAAAAGCATCAATTCTTCGGTGCTCAGCCTTCTTTATGGTCAACTCTCACATCTGTACATGACCACTGGAAAAAAATCGTAGCTTTGACTAGATGGAACTTTATCAGCAAAGTGATGTCTCCACGTTGTTTTTAACACGTTGTCTAGGTACTCTTCTGATCTCCATTTTTCTTTTCTTTTGTTTTGAATTCTGGCTGCCCGGGGCCTTCATTGCTGTGCACGGCCTCCTTCTGGTCACGGCACTCGGCTCTGGAGCTCGGGGCTCAGTCGCTGCAGCGCGGGGGCTCTTCGTTGGGGTGCTAAGTCTCAGTATTTGTGGGGCGTGAGCTTTGTTGCTCCATGGCGTGTGGGACCTTAGCTATCCGACCAGGGATCGAACCTGGGTCCCCTACACTGGAAGGCAGATTGTTGTTTTTTTTTTTTTAACATTACCGAAATCTGTTTAGTGGATAGATCATTAGCCCGCTGCCCTGAGTGTAATGAGCTTAACTCGCCTATCTCCAACCAGGCAGCTGGGGAAGGCAGATTCTTCACCATGGGACCACCAGGGACGTCCTTGTCCCCATTTTTCTGAGGAGAGACAATGAGGAGGCTCATAGAGACAACATCGTTGGTTCGAGTTCTTCCAGCCGGTAGGGGGCCAACCTGGCATTTGGTTTTATCTTTCTGCCCCACTGTGTGACCCCATTCCCTCTTTATGAAGCCTCTGGGGACAGTGGTTAGTGAAAGAACTGGGGAGAAGGGAGGCTAACCTGGGTCTCGGTTGAGTTGGGGACAGACTCTCCTTTGCTTGCTCCCTGGAGAGAGGGTCCACCAGGGCTGATAGAAGGCGTGAGGGGCTGAGACTCGGAGCGTCGCTCCCCTCCGCCGACTCCCAGACGGCCCCTGACTCCTGGGCCAGCACCCGGGCCCTGCCCAGGACTTCGGCCCCTCCCAAGACTCTCCCTAAATCCCTGCCACCCCGGCCTGACCTGGCCAGGCAGCTCCAGATCCAAGGTCCAGAAGTGTCGGGGCGGTGCCTCACGAGGTGCGGGACAGCTTTCCCAGGGCCGTCCAACTTGGGGTGAGAGTTTGGACTCCTGCGTCGGTCTGGGTCTGAACCTTGGGCTTGGGGGTTTCAGGGCTGAGCTCTCAGCCTCTAGCTCCCCCAGGCTCCCGGAAGTTCGGGGCTCTTACCTGTGTCCCAGATGAGCAAACTGGGGCTCAGGGTCTGCATTAGGTCCTGTGGGCGCTCCAGCGAATTGCCGCAAACCCAGCGGCTGAGCAACACCACGGATCCTCGTGGGGTTTTGGAGGTCTGAGTCCTGACATGAGTCTCGTTGGGCTGAATTTAAACTGTCGATAGGGCTGCATTCTTTTCAGGAGGCTCCGGGGGAGCATCTGTTTCCTTGCCTTGTCCAGCTTCTCAAGGCCACTAACTTGTGTTGGCTTACAGCCTCCTTCCTTCAGCTCCAAAGTCAGCAATGGTGTGTCTTGTAGCTGCGGCCCTGACCAGGGATGGAACCTGGGCCCCTGCCTTGGGAGTGTGGAGTCGTGGCCACTGGACCACCAGGAAGCCCCAGCAGCGCTGTCTTTCCGGCCCTTCTTCTGTAGTCACGTCTCCTTCTGATCACAGCCAGGGAGACTTCTCCACTTTTAACTGCTCATTTGGTTAGATTGTGTGTGTGTGTGTGAGTCGTTCAGTCGTGTCTGACTCTTTGCGACCCCGTGGACTAGCCCGCCAGGCTCCTGTGTCCATGGGATTTTCCAGGCAAGGATACTGGCATCAGTATCCATTTCCTTCTCCAGGGGATCTTCCCGACCCGGGGACTGAACGTAGGTCTTCTGTACTGCAGGCAGATTTTTTACCATCTGAGCCACCAGGGAAAGCCACTTAGATAATTCAGGGTGATCTCATCATCTCTAGTTTTCGCCGTCTTCATAGGTTCGGGGGATTGAGATGCAGGTGTGTTTGAAGGACTGTTTTTTCCTCCCACAAAGGGGGCGATGTGATCTGCCCAAAGCCTCGCAGCCCAGGAGCCGCAGTGCCAGGACTTGAGCCCGAACCCCCATCCCAGTGGCCTCACTCCACCCTCTGCTGCTGCGTTGCTTCTAACTCCTCTTGACTGAGTGAGGTTTGTTTGAAGGTTTCAGGGAACCTTTTTTTTCTTTAATTTAATTTTTTTTTATTTTTTATTTTTTTTGATGTGGACCACTTTTAAAGTCTTTATTGAAGAGGCATGTGAGATCTTAGCTCCTGACCATGGATCAAACTTGCACCCTCTACATTGGAAGGCAAAGGCTTAACCACTGAATCACCAGGGAAGCCCCAGGAACTTCTAAATTGATAAGTCATTTGAGAAACTTTGACATCTCAGAAGGTAGTTAGTGGATACGATTAGTGGAGGACAGTGGAAGATGAGATGGAAGGATGAGACCGTAAGTATCGCCATTGCCCGTGGAGAGCTGGTCTTTCTACCAAGGTTGCGGGAGAGACAGGGACTTGTTTGTCCATGTGGCTCCTTTCAGGTGGGGCTGGGGAGACTAGCCCGGGGTCCTCTGCTGCGGTTTCTTGAGCTCCATGCTTATAGAACAGCTTCTGGGCCTTCACCCTAGATCCGCATTGGAGGTAAAGCCTCGAGGTCACTATATAACAGAACTGTGGAGAGAAGTGTGGAAGGAGCCGGAGGAAGAGTCCTCACACCCGCTTCCTGCTCTGCTGCCGTCCGCCTTGATGACAAGCGGAGTTCTGCGGACCCATGAAGCAGTCATTGCATTTATTGTGGAGATCTCACTGAAACTGTTTATAGTTGTTCGGATACTTTTCTGCAGTTACAAGTTGTAGAAAACCCAACTCCACTAATAAAGGGAATTTATTGGCTCATGGTACTGAAAAGCCAGAGGTAGGCTAACCTTCAGGTACAGCTTGATCCAGCAGCTCATATGTGCTCAATACAGCCTCAGCATTAGCTCCATGCTCAGTCAGACTCTGCCCTTGTATTCCTAAGATGGCTTAAGTAGTTTCTGGAACTCTGTTTCTAGATTCAAATGCAGTAGCAAAAAAAAAAAAATGTTACCTAGTGGCTCAAAAAAGTACTGGAAGGGGGTCTTGTTGGCCTTGATCAACCTGCCTCGGGTCATCTGTCCACCTCCCAATCAATACCTGTGGCCAGGAGAATAAGACATGCTAAGTGGCTTTGGTTAATTAGCACTTGCCTCTGAAGCTGAGGGTGGAGTGATAATAATTCCTCCCAAAGCAGCAAGTTGGCAAATTCAGGGTCCTATTAGGAAGGGAGGTTGAATGTTGAGGAGTCGATGGCATCACCCTCCTCCTCTTCATGTCCTCCTTGTAAAGACAGACAGCTTTGCTGTGACAATCTGAGCAACAGGCATGTTTGTACGTACGGACAGTATGATATGTGTGTGTGTGTGTGTGTGTAGGGGTGTTCAAATGAAAAAGAAGCTGGGGGAAGAGGAAATGAAGGTCGAATAGTGTAAAGCTGGGGAGAAGTAGCTCACAGGTTGATGACCCAGCTTGTGCTTTGTCTCAGCTGCTCTGAGCCTTAGTTTTCTCACCTCTAAAATGGGCATACTAACTCCAGGATCATGAAATCAAATGCGAGGAGCTTTCTACAAGCTGTGTGAATAGGAAGAGGTGGCCATCCAGTTGTTCAGCCATCATTTATTAAGCACCGACCATGTGCCAGGCCTCACGCTGGAGCTCTGATGATGGGCAGGACAGAGGTGATCCCTGACCAAAGGCCCAGAGGTCCCGACGTATACAGGTTGTCGTTATGATTATTAAAAGATGCGGATGCCAGAGGGGCCAGTCGTGGGGTGGGGAATGACGTCTTCAGTGCCACAGATTTGCGGCGCTGGGCCTTGACGCCCAAGCCTCCACTTCTTTCTGCTTAGACCCGTGGCCTCTCCCCTCCCCAGGCAGTAGCCGCCTCCTGGCTAATGAAACACCCTTCCTTCTGGCACACTCAGGAGCCGCGTTTGATGTTGCTCTTCCTGGTTCCAGGAGCCAACAGGCCCTTCCCAAACCATTGCTGTAATGGGGAGGAGGATTAACCGCAGCGGTGTGGTTCCACTTTCCCCGCCAGCAGCCTGGCGCTGCCTCCCAGGGAGCGTTGCGGAATGTGGGGCTGGGTAATGGTTTTGTGTCCCTAGATGAAGCCAGCCCTGCTCTGCGTGTATCTGTGTCTGGGTGCCTATGTGCATTTGGGGGTGTGGTGTGTGTGTGGCAGAGGGCGGTCCACAAGTGTGGGGCGTGTCCCTGGACATGGGCAGGGCCCTCCCCGTAGACCTGGGTCTAGAGCCAGTTTCACTCTTCCTTAGCTGGATCCCTGGGGCCAATTCACGTTTCTCCAGTGGACCTCAGTTTCCCTAGCTCTGAAACAGAGGTCATCCCTGCCTTGGTTCTTTTATTATTAATTAAGTTTGGGGTGCGCTGGCTCTTTGTTGCTGGGCTCAGACTTTCTCCAGTTGCAGCAAGTGGAGGGGCTCCTCTTCCTTGCGGTGTGTGGGTGTCTCTTGTTGCAGAGTGGGGCTCAGTGGTTGTGGCCACGGGCTTAGGTGCTCCATCCACACTTGTGGGATCTTCCTGGACCAGGGATGGAACCCATGTCCCCTGCATTGGCAGACGGATTCTTATCCACTGTACCAGCAGGGAAGTCCACCATCTTGATTCTTGTATTCCTTATGAGATGTTCATGAACAGCAAAGGAGACTATGAGGATAAAACTGGACAGGGAAAGGGAAGGATGCCCCATAGAAGCAGAATGGCCTTGTGGCTAAATTTCATGTCCCATCCCCCCTGTTGCTGGCTACATGACCTTGACTGCACCTCTCTGGGCCTCAGTTTCCTCATCTGCAAAATGGGGAGAATATTAGAAGCAACCAAAGCTCATCAAATCTAAGTCTCCATCAATTGTCCAACACCAATATTTTCATACCATAAATAAAGAAAAAAGGCCACCAACCAAACCAGGACACAAGGCTTCAGTATCTCTTAGGTTTTATTTTATTCTTACCAAAAGAGCTCTTTCAGGCAATGTTCTTTATTATCAGTTGGTCTTATACATACATTAAAGGAAGATATAAGTGAAATGTATTAGTCAAGGTATTCCTCCAACATCTTCACATTCAGAGTCTGACTTTTCAGAATCATTTTTCAACTCAGACTTGCTGGGGACCACATTTTCCCACTATGGTGTCCTCCGTGTGGGCAGGAATAAAGAGGGAGGGGTGAGCAGCATCTCTTGAAAGGGAGCTTGTGCTGCCCTGTACTTCCTTCCAACCCCGACCCTCCTGCATTTGAGCCCAGACAGGAGGCCTCCCTGACCCAGGGCAGGGGAGCGGGTCCTGGGGACCAGGGCAAAAGCAATGGAAACAGCCTCGCTGTGTGCAGCAGGGAGTCAGGAGACTGCACCGCTTCCAACCCTTGTTCCCTGGAGAGGGGCTCCGAGGGCAGGGGAGGGGGCCCAGGAGCTTGGGAATTTGAGATCAGAGAAGACATGCGCCTGGAACCCAGGAAGCCGAGATGATGGGAGGGCTGCCTGGGAGCAGTCTGCCTGCTCCAACCTCAGCTGGGGTCTGGAGCCCAGGAACCTCCCAGGAAGGTATGTAGTGGTGCTGGGGTCACGATGAGGTGACGCTGGGCCCAGGCCCCTGAGACTCCACAGCTGGAAACCAGGCAGGAATGCGGATCACTCATATCTCTCATGAGTCACACGGCGTGACATCCAGCTCCGATCCTACCCAAATACCAGGCGGCCTGGCTTCAGTCAGTGATACTGTGATGCTGTTTCAGTTATTAAGCAGAACCGAAATGCTGCCGGAAACGACAGAGGGGTGAGGAAGGGGGAGGAGGAGCCCTGGCCCGGAGGAGCTCACCCCGCTTTGCTGAAGGCAGACACATCCTCGCTGGAATTGATCTGAGGTGACCAACCTTACGCACTGGGTGGTTTGGGGTTCTACCAGCAGGAAACAAGGAGCATGAGACGTAAATTGTGTTCGTTGAGCAAAATAAAGCTGCATTTCTTGCACACCTGCATTTGTTAGCCTGGGAAATCTGCACCTGTTGCATATTCACCTACATGGATGTAAGAGGGAAAAAAATGAAAGAGACATCAGTGTTCACAAAGTTCCCTTTTGGTGGGGCTACCCTGGCTTGTATCAGTTGCCATTTGTAGTAGTAACAAACGTCAGAAGAGGCTTGTGACATCGGTTCGGTCGCTCAGTCGTGTCCGACTCTTGGTGACCCCGTGACGAAAGGCCTTCACAGCAGAGGAGGGGGCAGAACGCACAGGAGTGGCCGGGAGCTGACTGGCAGGCTGAGCCCCAGAGTCCTTCTGTCTTGTTGCTCTGCTTCCCCAGTACTTGTCTTCTCCCTCTTGGTCGAATCTGGCTGCCCCGTGTCCCTCCGTTATATCTGTATTCCTTCTCCTGAGAAGGGAGCAAGGGGGAGGAGGGGGCAGGTTCCTTCCTTCCTTCGTTTCTTTTGTTTTTTTAAGGGCACAACCCAAATTTGCATTCACCGGGGCCGGGGTGGGGGGGGACCCCTGGTGGTCCAGTGGGTAGGACTCTGCATCCTCTGCAGGGGCCCCGGTTTGATCCCTGGTTGGGGAGCTAAGATCTCATAAGCTGCATGGTGTGCCCCCCTCCCTGAAAAAAGGAAATAGCCCCGACTCTGCCAGACCCTGTTCTGGGCCCTTTGAAGACGCATGTCATTTACTCTTCACAATAAGCCTGTGAGAGAAGTACTACTCCTGCCCCCATTTTACAGATGAGGAAACTGAGGCTCAGAGAGGTGAAGTAACGTGCTCCAGGCACCCAGCCTGTAATATTCAGATGCTGTACAGATGCCGAGCCGCTGGTGGGTCAGGATAATGAGGCCAGAGCCAGGCGGTCGGGCTCCATGACTCCAGGAAGGGAGCATGGACCTTTGGAGCCTCCATCTGAGACGCTGCACTGGCCCCTCGAGGCTCCCGGCGACCACAGATGGAAGTGCATTGTAAACTGTGGAGCGCCGGGCACCGCTGAGGCGCGGTCACCTCCCGTGACTCTCCTCATAGTGATGATAATGGCACCATTTACCCTGTGCCGGCCCCACATTAAGCACCTGACAAGCATTATGTCATCGATTCTCACCAGCCCCACGAGGCAGGCGGCTGGCGAGTTAAGGAAGCTGCCTCAGGTCCAGGGTGAGGCGTGGCCGTGCCGCAGGCTCACCCCGGCCAGGGTGACCTGGCGGTTGGCTAACTCTCAGCCCTGGGCCGGCAGCGGGAGGAGGCCCTGGACGCGGCTCCAGGACACCACTTGCATTCAAGTTCACTCTCAGTCGTGTCCGACTCTGTGCGTTCCCATGGACTGCAGCCCACCAGGCTCCTCTGTCCATGGGATTCTCCAAGAAAGGATACTGGCGTGGGTAGCCTCTCCCTTCTCCAGGGGATCTTCCTGACCCAGGGATTGAACCCCGGTCTCCTGCATTGCAGGCGGAGTCTTTACTATCTGGGTCACCAGGGACGCACTTGAATTCGTTCCCAACCCCAAATAGACCGGGGTTCGTTTAGCAGAGCTGACTGGTCTCCCAGAGCAGGGGCTCCAGGAGTTCCTAAGTCATGGGAGACATACGGTCCATCCTGGAGAAGCTTCTGTTCAGGCAGAGTCGCCAGTCTGAGTGGGGGAGTCCCGGGGCGTTCCTGATGCGGCTGCAGAGACACAGGCCTGGCCTTGGAGCAGACCCCAGCCCAGTGAGGGGGGCTTAGCAGCACCCTTGCTCCTCCGGAGGGGCGCTCAGATGCCAGCACGGGCCCCGGGAAGGGAGCAGGGAACTGGCCAGCGGCCAAGGCCACGGCCGGTCCCTCCCGCCTCATCTCCTCCTGCCTCCTGGGGTCTCGGCAGCAAGCCCGTGGGTACCTGCCCAGCAGCCAGGAGACCTGTCTCGAGGACATGATGGGCCCCAGGAGGAAGCCGCAGCGCACGCGGGGGCCCGTGACTCAGGAGCGGCTCTGCAGTGGCTCACGGCCCCCCGCGCGGCTTTGGCGCACTCCTTGCCTCTGGGCCTCAGTGTCCCCATCCGCCGGGGAGGCCAGAGCCCTGGACAGTCTCTGTCCCTCCGTGACTCAGTCCCCTCGGCCTCCAGACCCAGAGGAGCTTCAGTTTGGGAAGCAAGCAACTAGCGAGTGAAAGTTGCTTAGTCGTGTCTGACTCTTTGCGTCCAGATTCCCATGGGATTCTCCAGGCCAGAATACTGGAGGGGGCAGCTGTTCCCTTTAGCCTGATGCTGGGAAAGATTGAAGGCGGAAGGAGAAGGGGGTGACAGAGGATGAGATGGTTGGATGGCATCACCGACTCGATAGGCATGAGTTTGAGCAAACTCCGGGAGTTGGTGATGGACAGGGAGGCCTGGCGTGCTGCGGTTCATGGGGTCACCGAGTCGGACACAACTGAGCGACTGGACTGAGCCGTTCCCTCCTCCAGGGGATCTTCCCAACCCAGGAATCAAACCGGGGTCTCCCGCATGGCAGGCGGATTCTTTACCAGCTGAGCCACCAGGGAGCCCTCAGTTTGGGAAACGTGGTCCCACAGCCCCCCTCCACTCTGGCTCCTGTCCTGGCCAGCTCCATCCCCACTGTCAGCCCTTGGTGCCCCCAGAAGAGCGCCTTCTGAGGAAGTCCTTGCCGCCAAAGCCGGAGGTAAGCTCTTGACTGCACGGCGGCTCTGACTGCGCTGCGCCCTTCCCGGGCTGGGGAGCGTGGCAGCTTCCTGGCCCCCTTCCTGCTGCTTCGGCTGGCACCTCCTCTCCTCGCCCTCGCAGGGTGCCGGGATGGGACACTCAGCAAGGCCCAGCGCCCCTCTGTGATAGCAGCTCCCGGGGCGCGTGTCCACTTGCTCACGGGGCATCTCCTCTGGGATGCACTCAACAGGATGCACGAGCTCCCGCTCACGGCAGTTCCCCATGCTCCGTTTTTGACCTGCGGAGTCATTTCCCCTTCCTCACCCTTAGCAATTAGTGGGGCCTTTGCCCCTCCTGCCCCCAGGAGGGTTTATGCCTGGGACCTTACACAGGCCTCCTTCAGGCTGTATGCTCTGCAGGGTGGGGCTGGGTGCCTCTTGCACATGTTTTTTACCCCAGTTCTGGGTTCTATGCCTGGCGTGCAGTGGGTGTTCAGTGGGTGACCGGATGGTGGAATAAATACACAAAGCGTCCTCATCTGTGCAATGGGCTTGGTCATGTTACTGACTTCTCAAGGCTGTTGGGAGGAGGAATGAGGAATTCCTGTGAGGGGCTTAGCACAGCCAGCGCCTGGCACACAGGAAGTGCCCGATGCATGCCAAAGGTGATTATGATTGTGGCTCAATTGCTCAGTCGTGTCCAACTAATTGCATCCCCATGGACTGTAGCTGGACAGGCTCCTGTGTCCGTGGGATTGTCCAGGCAAGAATACTGGAGTGGGTAGCCATTTCCCCCTCCAGGGGGTCCTCCAGCCCCAGGGATCACACCCGGGTCTCCTGCACTGGTAGGCAGGCTCTTTCCCATGGGGCCGCTGTGACTTGGTGGTGCGATTAGGATCGCCAGGCTGCAAGTGATGCGGGCTCTCGCCTGTCACCCCGCTGGGTCCTTTGGGGACTCAGTTCAGGCTCCTGTCCACAGCCTTTCAGGATGAGTCCAGGCCAGCGTCTGATAGAGGAACTCAGAACCTCCGAGTCTCAGCCTCCAGCTCCTGGGGACTTGCGGGCCGCCCAGACCGCAGCGCTGTTGTCAGCCAATGTCCGTGGCAGTGACTCGGAACGCAGCCGGCAGTCCTACGGGACCCCATCTCCTCTGAAGCGGGGAGGAAGCGGGAACAGCGCTGAAGCAGGCCCCAGCGCGGAAGGGGACCAGCCTCTGGGTCCTTCTCTGATTCTCTACTGAGCGTTTGCTGGCCCCTACCCGGGAGGGTGGGACGCAGGTGAGAAAACGCTCCTTACCCGGGATTTGGAGTCAGACTTCGGGCCAGCGCAGGGGAGCCCCTTCATCTCCCTGAGCCTCGGCTTCCTCAAACTGCAGGATGACTGAAGGCATACGTGAGCTCGGAGCACAGCCTCACACGGTCATGCCGCCCGGCACAGCGTTCAGAACGCAGTGCCCACCTTTCACACACTATAGGATATGATCTCGACCCTTCAGGATCTCACATTCCAGCTGAAGAGACAGGACTGGTAAGAAGCAGGCTGAGAGTCCGTTGTTCCAGCCGTGATGAGGACGCCAAGCGATGTGCAAGCGGGAAGAGTTAAGACGGAAACTCACATGGGTTAGCGTGATCCAGGAGGGCTTTCTGGTGGAGGGGGTTCCTCAGCCAAACCCAGGGGAGGAACAGGCTGTGGACAGATGGATGCGAGAAGGACAGCATTTGGCGGGGGATGAGGCTCAGGGAAGCGGGCTGGAAGGGTGAAACCCACACCGTGTTGGAGGTGGCAGTGTGGTGGTCTGAGGCCACCGTGGACGCTTCTGGAGCGTAATAAGACTGGGGTGGGGGCGGATGAGGGTGCTGAGTGGGCCTCATTTAAGGAAGGTTTATCTCTTCTGCATCCAGAAGGGTTGGAAGTTAGTGTTAGCAGGATGGAGAGAGGGGAGGGAACGGCAGCTTCCTGTTGCCCCCAGGATCAGTCAAAGCCTCTCAGCATGACTCCCAGGGCCCTTTGCCACCTGGCTTCTCCGCATCTCTCGAATCCAAGCATCCCCACTTGACCCTCTAGCCAAGTTGACCTACGCCTCAGCCCTAATCATCCTTCTGGCCTTTGCTCCACTGACCTTCTGCCTGGAATGCCCTTTCCCTCCCACCCACCTGGCAAAACCCTGTTAATCCCGTAAGATTTAAAAGTCACCTCCTCTTTGAACTCTTCCTCGATCTGCCCAGGAGGAACGGGCTCCTTTCTCCTCTGTGTCCCACAGCACACCCTGCTTTCAGCCACAGTTGCAAATGCATTTGGCTATGCCAAACACTGGCCGTGTGACCTTGGCAAGTTATTAGACGTCTCTGTGCCTCAGTTTCCTCACCTGTAAAATGGGGGTAATGGTACCACCTTGAATGGGCTAACACCTGCAAAGCATTTAGAACAGTGTCTGGCACTTAATAAGTAGTAAGTGTTAGCCCTTATTAAAATAATTACTGTTACCTCACCGGGCTATTATGAGGATTAGATGAGTTAATGCACTCTAAGTGGTTAGCGCCGTGCTGGGTACACAGTGAGCCCTCAGCAAGCTGGACTAATCATCCCCGTCGTCACCTCATCACCACCATCCTTGTCATCATCTGCCCCCCCAGACTGTGCGGCCTGGCTGTGCACTGGTTCCCGCTGATCCCGGGGGCCGGCTTAGAACCAGGCACCCAGTAGGGGCTCAGAACCAGCACCCAGTAGGGGCTCAGAACCAGCACCCAGTAGGTGCTCATAACCAGGCACCCAGTAGGGGCTCAGAACCAGCACCCAGTAGGGGCTCAGAACCAGCACCCAGTAGGTGCTCATAACCAGGCACCCAGTAGGGGCTCAGAACCAGCACCCAGTGGGGGCTCAGAACCAGCACCCAGTAGGTGCTCAGAACCAGCACACAGTAGGTGCTCAGAACCAGCACACAGTAGGGGCTCAGAACCAGGCACCCAGTAGGGGCTCAGAACCAGCACCCAGTGGGGGCTCAGAACCAGCACCCAGTAGGTGCTCAGAACCAGCACACAGTAGGGGCTCAGAACCAGCACCCAGTAGGGGCTCAGAACCAGGCACCCAGTAGGGGCTCAGAACCAGCACCCAGTAGGGGCTCAGAACCAGCACACAGTAGGTGCTCGCTAAGTGTCTACTGGGAGAATGAAGGAGGCAGGGAAAGATGAGAGTGAGGGTTTGGAGGGAGGGCTGCCAGGATCGGCGCTGGGGGTGGGGGTGGATGGGGAGGGGACTAGGTGGGCGTCAATGTGGGAGGCCCCGTCCTCTGCAAGTCCATTCCTAAGCCCTTCGGATCCAGAGCTGCAGGTGGAGGGTATTAAGAGGGATTTGGGGAAATCAGATGTCCTCTGGAGATGGTCGGTTCTAAACTTGGGTCTTAGGAATTGTCTCCAGTCTTGGGCTCCACCCTGAGCTAAAGCTGTTGACACCATAGATGTAGGGGGTGACCCTGGGTGAGGAGGGGGCGTGCAGCTCCAAGACAGTGATCCAGCCAGTGACGTGGACGGGGAAGGGCCGTTTCAGATACAAGAGGAGCTGTGAGAATTAGGGAGGGCTTCCTGGAAGCAGTGTTTGCAGTTGGGAAGTAAACCCAGAGGAGGGATGGGTGTCATGAGGGGTCAGCAGAGAGAGAGAGAGGAGGGAGCCCTGGGTCCTCCCACCGCCTCCCTGCCCCTGCTCTGGTCCAGGCCCCATCAGCCCCACCTGGACCTCTGCGTCCTCCCTTTTCCTATCCTGCCTCTTTGGAACCCACCCCCCTGGGATCCCCAGGGGGGATCCCCCACTGGGGGGAGCCTGGCATCCCCCACTCAGAACCCCACAGTGATTTCCACCACGTTCAGAGTCAAAGCCACAGGGGCCCCGGCGTGACCCAGCCCCCGCCTATCACTTCCATCTTCTACGCACCCCCCCCCCCCCCCATCTTCCAGCCACAGGCCTCTCCCTGTGGCCTCCTAAACCTTCTGGGCTGTTTCCTACCCCAGGGCTTTGCACAAGCCTTTCCTGCTGCCTGGAGCACTCTGTTCCTGACAATATCTGGACCTTCTTATCCCTGAGGCTTCAGCTTAAATGTTTCCTTGTCTAAGAGACATTTACTATACAGAGTGAAGTAAGTCAGAAAGAAAAACACCAATACAGTATATTAACGCATATATATGGAATTTAGAAAGATGATAACAATAACCCTATGTTCAGGACAGTGAAAGAGACACAGATGTGTAGGACAGTCTATTAGACTCTCTGGGAGAGGGCGAGGGTGGGATGATTTGAGAGAATAGCATTGAAACATGTATATTATCACATGTGAAACAGATCACCAGCCCAGGTGGGATGCATGAGACAGGGTGCTCAGGGCTGGTGCACTGGGATGACCCTGAGGGATGGGATGGGGAGGGAGGTGGGAGGGGGGTTCAGGATGGGGAACACATGTAAATCCATGGCTGATTCATGTCAACGTATGGCAAAAACCACTACAATATTGTAAAGTAATTAGCCTCCAATTAAAATAAATAAATTTAGAAAAAGGAAACATTTCCTATTTGAATCCTTCATAGACCTAATCACAGCCTGCAGTTACCTTGACTGTCCTAAAACTTGTTTATTTTTCCTTCTCTCCATTAGAATGTCAGACCCACGAGGGCAGGGACTTGACTAGCTCTTTCATTGCGACATCCCCAGAACCTCAGGCAGTGCCTGGTATCAAATAGGCCCTCATTAAAAGGAGGCTGAACCCCAAAGAACTGATGCTTTTGAACTATGGTGTTGGAGAAGATTCTTGAGAGTCCCTTGGACTGCAAGGAGATCCAACCAGTCCATCCTAAAGGACATCAGTCCTGGGTATTCATTGGAAGGACTGATGCTGAAGCTCCAATACTTTGGCCACCTGATGCGAAGAGCCAACTCATCAGAAAAGACCCTGATGCTGGGAAAGATAGAAGGCAGGAGGAGAAGGGGACGACAGAATATAAGACGGTTGGATGGCATCACCGATTCGATGGACTTGAGTTTGAGTAAGCTCCGGGAGATGAAGGACAGGGAGGCCTCGTGTGCTGCAGTCCGTGGGGTCGCAGAGAGTTGGACACGACTGAGCGACTGGACAATAGCAGCACATGGCGTGGAGTCCATCCTGTGCTTTGAGACTAGGAAGGTGGGGGAATCGAGGAAGGCTGCCTGGAGGAGGTGTTTAGAGCTGGGAAACAAAATGCAGGGACGGGTGCTTGACACTGAGGACAGGGTAGAGATGCAAAGAGCTGGTGGAGAAGGTCCAGGGGAACCACTTTGCCGTCTTTGGATATTTTAATGGTAGCCCCCCTTTGATGCCAAGAGAATTCTGTGTAGCTATGACTTGCTCCAGGAAGGCTGTCCTGTGAGGCTTTAGAGCCAGGCACGCCCAGTTCTGCAGCCTGGTAGCTGTGTGGCCATGGGCTAGTCCCTTATCAGTACTGGGCCTCAGTTACCTCATCTGCTTAATGGGGGTGGTGACGACAAGGCCAGCATTCACTGAGTCACGGCCCCAGTGCCGAGTGCTTTACAAGTGCAGCTAACTGGATCCTTCAAGCCACCACGTAAGACGGGTGCTGTGAAACAGGGGCAGAGGATCCCACGCAGCCACGCTGGCGAGTGGGTGAGCTCCATGTCTGGCCCTGTGAGCACTCGGCACCGGAGTTGCCAGTGAGATGGATGCTGCGGGCGTTTCTTCCCCTGGTGGGAGGAGCACTGGCCACTGACTCGCGCTGAGCCAGGCCCCTCCCCGGCGTGCCCCGCCTCGCTGCCCGCCCGCCCCCTGCAGACCTCTCTGTGGAGCCGGGTTGGGCTGCCTGCCCCTCCAGCCTGCCCTGCTGGCACGCAGCGCGGTGCCCTGAGTCACGCAGTGCCACCTTCCTGCCCATAAGCCGAGCCAGCTGCCTGCTATGCATCACATTTTTTGTGGTTATTTTTTGCCAGTTAATTACAGCCATTACTGTCATCACGAAAAAGTTATGTGATCTCACAGGTCCAGGATGCCCCGAATCGTCTGGAGGAGCTGCTGTCCGTGGACAGAGCTTGGGAGGAGGCTCTTCCTTGTTGGCTGGCTCTCTCCTCCGTCATTGGACTAGCAGCCCTTTGAGGATAAAGGCGGCATCTCCCTCACTGGGCTGGTCCTCTGGGCAGAAGATCTAAAAGAATGTGGATTATATTTGATTTAAGATTTATTCATTTATTTGGCTGCCGCTGGTCTTCGTTGCGGCACTCGAGATCCTCGATCTTCAGAGTCTTTTGTGGCATCACGTGAGCTCTTAGTTGTAACATGTGGAGTCTAGTTCCCTGACCAGCATTCAAACCCGGCACCTGCTTTGGGAGTGTGGTGTCTTAACCACTGGACCACCAGGGAGATCCCCTAAAAGAATGCTTTAAAATGCATGACTGAGCTGGCAAGAAATTAGAAGCACTCCAAAGCAAAAACTAGATAAATAAGTTTTAAAAATAAAAAAATAATAAATAGAAAAGAAAGTGTGCAGAAGTCGGGAGAGGTTTGTGAGCCCGGAGCTGGCAGCTCCCCTGAAAGAGTCCTGCAAACTGGCGCTTTGCTGGTCTTCAAGTCCGGGTCAGATTTACATACAGTAGCATCCACCTTTTTAAATATAAAGTTCTTTGAGTTTCGACAAAGCATACTCACCATCATAATCAAGATTTACAGGAATTTCATCTCCCCTCAAATCTCCCAGTGTCTTCCTTTAACCTCTTTTCTCATCTTCAGCCCCTGCAGAGCATGGATCTGTTTTCTTCCCTCTAGGTTTGCCTTTTTCAGGATGTCATATACGTGGAATCATATACTGGGTCACCTTTTGTGTCTGCCTCTTTCTACTTAGCATGGTGTATTTGAGATTCCTCCGTGTCGTGTGTATCAGCAGTTTGTATCGATGTAACACAGTTTTTTGTGTTTTTTTTAAGGATTGATTTATTTATTTTGGCTGTGCTGGGTCTTGGCTTCTGCGTGGGCTTTCTCTAGCAGCGGTGAGCGGGGGCCACTCTTTTTGTGGGGCAGGTGCTTCTCGTTGTGGTGGCTTCTCCTGTTGTGAAGCTGGGGTTCTCAGGGGTGGGGCTTCTGTAGTTGTACCTCTTGGGCTTAGTTGCTCCGTGGCATGTGGAATCTTCCTGGACCAGGGTTCGAACCCATGTTCCCTGCATTGAACTTTGTAGAGATGAAATATATAAAATCAAAATAGAAAATACAGTGGTTGAGAGTCGATCAGGCACAGTTGAAAAGAAAATTAGTGAACTGAAAGATTGCTGAATAAATCTCCAGACTGCAGCACAGAAAGACAAAAGAAATTATGAAAGGGAGGTCAAAAGAATGACATGGAAAGATCTAAAACAAACTGCGAATTCTAGATAAGGACAATAGAGAGGAAAAAGAGAAACGGTTTTTTAAAGGGTAATGACTGAGAATTTTCCAGTATTAATGAGAGATGAATCCTCAAATTCAGAAACTCAACAGGAAAACAAAGTGCAAATACACCTTGACAGTTATGTTGAAATTTCAGAATATCAAGTGTAAAGAGATGACCTTAAAAGTGATTAGAAAAGTCAGATTACCTACAAAGGAGTACCAATTAGGCTGATAACTGACTTTTCACCAGATAGAAGCAGTAGAATGGTACCTTCAAAGTGCTGAGAAAAATAGCTATTGATCAGAACTAGATACTTAGTAAAACTATTTCTGAGGCGTGAGGGGGAGCAAGAAAAGCTTGACAAAGTAAAGCTGCAGATGAGCTCCGAATGAGACACAGTAGAGACTGGCTCTGAATGAACCACGTGGGAGGGAATCGTCAACAATGTGCTTCAAAAACAGAGAAAATGATTTTAACAGGAAAGCCTGAGACCCGTTGGAAATGTGAATAACATACACGCCAAACACGTGGCTAAATTGAACTAAATACCAAATCTGTACTTAGTGGGGGTAATGTCTTTTTTTGAAAGTATATATATTAAAAAATCACTAGAGTAAAAATACCAGAAGCATGGTAAGTGAGGAGGGGTGATCAGATTTAAAGCTTTCTAAGGCTGCAGTGTATGAGCCACGCCGTGTGGGGCCCCCAAGACGGACGGTCATGGTGGAGAGGTCTGATAGAATGTGGTCCCCTGGAGAAGGGAATGGCAAACCACTTCAGTATTCTTGCCTTGAGAACCCCATGAACAGTACGAAAAGGCAAAAAGATATGACACTGAAAGATGAACTCCCCAGGTCGGTAGGTGCCCAATATGCTACTGGAGGTCAGTGGAGAAATAACTCCAGAAAGAATGAAGAGACAGAGCCAAAGCAAAACCAACACCCAGTTGTGGGTGTGACTGGTGATGGAAGCAAGGTCCGATGCTGTAAAGAGCAATATTGCATCGGAACCTGGAATGTTAGGTCCATGAATCGAGGTAAATTGGAAGTGATCAAACAGGAGATGGCAAGAATGAATGTCGACATTTTAGGAATCAGCGAATAAAATGTACTGGAATGGGCAAATTTAACTCAGATGACCATTATATCTACTACTGTGGGCAGGAATCCCTTAGAAGAAATGGAGTAGCCATCATGGTCAACAAAAGAGTCCAAAATGCAGTACTTGAATGCAATCTCAGAAACGACAGAATGATCTCTGTTCATTTCCAAGGCAAACCATTCAAAGTCATGGTAATCCAAGCCTATGCCCCAACCAGTAATGCTGAAGAAGCTGAAGTTGAACGGTTCTATGAAGACCTACAAGACCGTTTAGAACTAACACCCCAAAAAGATGTCCTTTTCACTCTAGGGAACTGGAATGCAAAAGTAGAAAGTCTAGAAACACCTGGAATAACAGGAAAATTTGGCCTTGGAGTACAGAATGAGGCAGGGTAAAGGCTAATAGAGTTCTGCCAACAGAATGCACTGGTCATAGCAAACACCCTCTTCCAACAACACAACAGAAGACTCTACACATGGACATCACCAGATGGTCAACACCGAAACCAGATTGATTATATTCTTTGCAGCCAAAGATGGAGAAGCTCTATACAGTCAGCAAAAACAAGACCGGGAGCTGACTGTGGCTCAGATCATGAACTCCTTTTGCCAAATTCAAATTGAAATTGAAGAAAATGGGGAAAACCACTAGATCATTCAGGTATGACCTAAATCAAATCCCTTATGACTATACAGTGGAAGTGAGAAATAGATTCAAGGGACGAGATCTGATAGAGAGTGCCTGATGAACTATGGATGGAGGTTCGTGACATTGGACAGGAGACAGGGATTAAGACCATCCCCATGGAAAAGAAATGCAAAAAGGCAAAATGGCTGTTTGAGGAGGCCTTACAAATAGCTGGGAAAAGGAGAAAAGTGAAAAGCAAAGGAGAAAAAGAATGATATACCCGTTTGAGTGCAGAGTTCCAAAGAATAGCAAGGAGAGATAAGAAAGCCTTCCTCAGTGATCAATGCAAAGAAATAGAGGAAAACAATAGAATGGGAAAGACTAGAGATCTCTTCAAGAAAATTACAGACACCAAGGGAACATTTCATGCAAAGATGGGCTCGATAAAGGACAGAAATGTTATGGACCTAACAGAAGCAGAAGATATAAAGAAGAGGTGGCAAGAATACACAGAAGAACTGTACAAAAAAGATCTTCATGACCCAGATAATCACGATGGTGTGATCAGTCACCTAGAGCCAGACATCCTGGAATGTGAAGTCAAGTGGGCCTTAGGATGCATCACTACAAACAAAGCTAGTGGAGGTGATGTAATTCCAGTTGAGCTATTTCAAATCCTGAAAGATGATGCTGTGAAAGTGCTTCACTCAATATGTCAGCAAATTTGGAAAACTCAGCAGTGGCCACAGAACTAGAAAAGTCAGTTTTCATTCTAATCCCTAAGAAAGGCAATGCCAAAGAGTGTTCAAACTGCCACACAATTGTACTCATCTCATATGCTAGCAAAGTAATGGTCAAAATTCTCCAAGACAGGCTTCAGCAATACGTGAACGATGAACTTCCAGAAGTTGAAGCTGGTTTTAGAAAAGGTAGAGGAGCCAGAGATCAAATTGCCAACATCCACTGGATCATCGAAAAAGCAAGAGTGTTCCAGAAAAACATCTATTTCTGCTTTATTGACTATGCCAAAGCCTTTGACTGTGTGGATCACAATAAACTGTGGAAAATTCTTCAAGAGATGGGAATACCAGACCACCTGACCTGCCTCTTGAGAAATCTGTATGCAGGTCAGGAAGCAACAGTTAGAACTGGACATGGAACAACAGACTGGTTCCAAATAGGAAAAGGAGTATGTCAAGGCTGTATATTGTCACCCTGCTTATTTAACTTCTATGCAGAGTACATCATGAGAAATGCTGGGCTGGATGAAGCACAAGCTGGAATCAAGATTGCTGGGAGCAATATCAATAACCTCAGATATGCAGATGACAGCACCCTTATGGCAGAAAGTGAAGAAGAACTAAAGAGCCTCTTGATGAAAGTGAAAGAGGAGAGTGAAAAAGTTGGCTTAAAGCTCAACATTCAGAAAACTAAGATCATGGCATCCAGTCCCATCACTTCATGGCGCATAGATGGCAAAACAGTGGAAACGGTGTCAGACTTTATTTTTGGGGGCTCCAAAATCACTACAGATGGTGACTGCAACCATGAAATAAAAAGATGCTTGCTTCTTGGAAGGAAAGTTATGACCAACCTAGACAGCATATTAAAAAGTAGAGACATTACTTTGCCAACAAAGGTCCGTCTAGTCAAGGCTATGGTTTTTCCAGCATTCATGTATGGATGTAAGAGTTGGACTATAAAGAAAGCTGAGTGCCAAAGAATTGGTGCTTTTGAACTGTGGTGTTGGAGAAGACTCTTGAGAGTCCCTTGGACTGCAAGGAGATCCAACCAGTCCATCCTAAAGGAAATCAGTCCTGGGTGTTCATTGGAGGGACTGATGCTGAAGCTGAAGCTCCAATACTTTGTCCACCTGATGCGAAGAGCTGACTCATTTGAAAAGACCCTGATACTGGGAAAGATTGAAGGTGGGAGGAGAAGGGGACGACAGAGGATGAGATGGTTGGATGGCATCACCGACTCAATGGACATGAGTTTGAGTAAACTCCAGGAGTTGGTGATGGACAGGAAGACCTGGCGTGTTGTGGTTCATTGGGTCACAAAGAGTTGGACGCGACTGAGCTGAACTGAACTGACGGCTGAAGTATGATTTTGGAGGAGAGTAAATGTAGTGATTTATTACATATGCTTTAAGACAGAAGCCTGCAAAATATGACACTTTAGCCAAATTAGGACTGGTGCCTGCTTTTACAAATAAAGTTTTATTGACATATGGCCATGCCCATTGCTTTACATGCTCTCTATGGCTGTTTTCATGAGTGGTTGCTACAGAAATAGTATGGCTCACAAATCCTAAAGTATTTACTACGAGGCACTTTGTATAAAATGTTTGCTGACCTCTGCGTTTAAGCTTTTAACTACTGAAAGAACAGAAATAGAGGACATAACATTTAAAGACAGCGGGACAGAAGCATGAGGAGAACACTCGTTCCAAAAGGAAAGAAGAAAAATTTTTTAAAAATCAAGAAAATAGCCCAAAGTGAGATGGCCAAAGTAAATCAGATGCTTCTAGCCACTGCCCACTTCTGTTTCCATTTCAGCACAGCTCTGCAGAGGTGGCTGCACGCACAGTGTCCATACCTTGCCTCTCGCATCTTCCCAAAACCCTGCGATCAGGTGCTTGTTCCCATGACCCACCATCCCAGCTGGGGTCAAGTGTACCCCCGACTTCCCTATTGCTGAGCCCAGCTGTCCAGTTTTCCAACTGGAGTCCCGAGCGTGGAAAGGTCCCAGATGCGCAGATGCGGGTCCTCTCCACTCGTGAGGCGCTGGGTAGGCCCTTGGGCGGCCAGAGGACCCACGCTGACCACCTGCATCCGTGACAAGCGTGTCTGTGTCCCTGCGGGTCGCACAAGCATTGGTGCTCTCTGTGTGTGCCGTGGCCTGAGAGAGGATGGGAGGCTTGCTCAGCGTCCACCTTTCCTCCCTCTCTGAGATTCCTCCGCCGCGCTCCACAGCGGACCGAGCCCCTCGGGAGGGCGTTTCTCCTCTGAGACGTGCCCACTCGTCCTCGGTTTTCCTGCCGCCTCCCTGGCTGCTGGTTCTCAGCCCCTTCCTCTCCCTGGCCTCTCGCCGTCACAGGGCTAACCCTTCCTCTCCCCGGCCTCTCGCCGTCTCAGGGCTAACCCTTCCTCTCCACGGCCTCTCACTGTCGCAGGGCTAACCCTTCCTCTCCACGGCCTCTCACTGTCGCAGGGCTAACCCTTCCTCTCCACGGCCTCTCACTGTCGCAGGGCTAACCCTTCCTCTTCACGGCCTCTCACTGTCGCAGGGCTAACCCTTCCTCTCCCCGGCCTCTCACTGTCTCAGGGCTAACCCTTCCTCTCCACGGCCTCTCACCGTCGCAGGGCTAACCCTTCCTCTCCACGGCCTCTCACTGTCGCAGGGCTAACCCTTCCTCTCCACGGCCTCTCACCGTCGCAGGGCTAACCCTTCGTCTCCATGGCCTCTCACCGTCGCAGAGCTAACCCTTCCTCTTCACGGCCTCTCACCGTCGCAGGGCTAACCCTTCCTCTTCACGGCCTCTCACTGTCGCAGGGCTAACCCTTCCTCTTCACGGCCTCTCACTGTCGCAGGGCTAACCCTTCCTCTCCACGGCCTCTCACCGTCGCAGGGCTAACCCTTCGTCTCCATGGCCTCTCACCGTCGCAGAGCTAACCCTTCGTCTGCACGGCCTCTCACTGTCGCAGGGCTAACCCTTCCTCTCCCCGGCCTCTCACCGTCTCAGGGCTAACCCTTCCTCTCCACGGCCTCTCACCATCGACGGGCTCCAGGATGTGGTCCTTGGGCCTCCTGCTCTGTCACTTCAGTCGTGTCCGACCTTGTGCGACCCCATGAACGGCAGCCCGCCAGGCTCCTCTGTCCATGGGATTCTCTAGGCAAGAATACCAGAGTGGGTTGCCATGCCGTCCTCCAGGGGATCTTCCTGACCCGCGGATCAAATGCGCGTCTCCAGCATCTCCTGCATGGCAGGCAGGCTCTTTACTCTCTGAGCCGCGCCTTGTCCGTCTCTTCCCAACACTCCCTAGGAGCTCTCACGCAGTCTTTGGGCTTCAGAACTGCCCACCAACTCTCATATTCAAATCTCCAACGCAGCCCTCCCCTTTGAACTGCAGTGGGGTGGCCCGTCCCCTCCCACGCATCACCTCTTGAGGGTCTAATAGGCGCCTCAGTATTAACACCTGCAAGACCAGCCTCCCGCTTTGTAGCCCTGCAAATTTGCGCCTCCCCCAGACCCATGCTTCCAGTTACTTACACCCCAGACTGGGAGTCGTTTCTGGCTCCTTCTTTCTCTCACACCCTACATTTGATTCATCAGCGAACCCTGTCTGATCTGCCTGCAAAAACATGGTTTCAATCTGCCCACTTTCTCCCTGCTCCGCTGCTTGCTTCTGGCTGGGATTATTCACACCGTCTCCGACTGGTCTCTCTGCTTTCCCCCTCGGTCAGGAAAGCCTCCAGAGGGGTTCTGTTTAAATTCTTCCAGTGATTCCTCATCTGAGACCATTCCTTTGGCCTCAAGGTCAACACAGTTCTACCGTATACCTTTCTGCCCTCGTCTCCGAGTTCCTCGTCCTTCCCCTCCTTCCCCGTCATGCGGGTCTCCCGGCAGGTCCTTGAACGTGCTGACCAAGCCCCTGTCTCGGGATCTGCACATCCTCTCGCCCTTCCCGGCGCTTGGATGCCCCAGTACACCCCGTGCTTGTTCACTCACTTCTTTTGGTTCCTGGCTCGAGTATCACCCTGCTAGAGGGGCTTCCTGGCCCTTGTATAACGCAGGAGCCTCACCCTGCTCTACGGCATCGATCAGCACGTCTCATCACTGTTGATGCTCGTCCTGATCAGCTGGCTGACCTCTGTCTGTGGGTTCCTTTCTACCCCCGTTATGGGTTGAATTGTTCCCCCACCCAAATTCTCGTGTTGAAGTCCCAGCCCTTGGGACCTAATACTGTGGTCTTCAGACGGAGCAGGACCCCACGGTCCTTGCCCCCGACCCCGCCACATCTCCTGCCTGCCTTTAGCCTGTGGGAAACTTTAGTCAAAGAGTATGTTTAATCAGAGCAGTGAGAAATGCTGAAACAAAGGAAAACAGTCTAAACAGGCTAAATAATAATAGCATAGTCATTAAGCATAGTCAAGGACCTTTAGTTCTTCGTCAAGGGCTATAGGTAGTATTCTGAGCCACATCCTGTGAGCTGGCGTATAGATACTGAAACAGCAGGTGCAGAAGGAAACTACGAGATGACCAGACTGTTCCCAGGACCTGAGCTGCCACGATTCTGAGAACTGACTGCAGAGAAGTGGGAACGAGCGCACTCCAAACTGAAGATTAACTGTGCCTCAAACAACCGAGGTGACGCCAGTCAGACCACCGAGGACCAATCTGAAGATGACTGTTAGAGACGGCTGTGCTGTTTCTGCAGGTACCCCCCCAACACTTTGTAAAAGTTCTCACCCCCCGCTTGCTCGGGGGTGGGGAGCGCGTGGAGTCGGCCCTGGGACAGAGGTCCGCCACCCTCCCCCCACCTTTGCCGGCATCTGAAATAAAGCAAACTTTCCTTTCCACCAACCTGACCTGTTTACTGGCTTTTGAGTGGCCAGGAGCCAACCCCCCCCCACCCCACCCCCATTCATTCCTTTCAGTAACAACCTTGTCTAGAGATAGGGTCTTTACAGAGGCAGTCTGGTTAGAATGTGTTCAGTAGGGTGAGCCCTAATCCAACATGACAGTGACCTAATGATAAAAGGGGCAGTTTGGAGACAGACATCTACACCGGAAGACCACCACTTGAGTGTGAGGAAGGCCATTTGCAAGCCACACAGAAGAGCCTGGAAAAGATCTTTTTCTCACAACCCTCAGCAGCAACCAACGCTGCTGATATCTTAGCTGTGGACTTCCAGCTTCCCAAACTTGAGACAATACATCTCTGCTGTTCAAGCCACTCGGTTTGCGGTATTTTGTTAGGGTGGCCCTAGGAAATCAACACACTGCTCTGAAATCACTCTTTTCCCCGTTTCCATCTTCTGCACCTCGGAAGGAAGTCGTTATGTGCTGCTCACGCTTAAGCTCCACCTCCTTGCGTGAGTGTGCGCGGTCGCTCAGTCCTGTCTGACTCTCTATGGCCCCATGGACTGTAACCTGCCAGGCTCCTCTGTCCATGGAATTTTCCAGGCAAGAATACTGGAGGGGGTTGCCATTTCCTACTCCAGGGGATCTTCCTGACCCAGGGATCGAACCCATGTTTCCTGCGTCTCCTTCATTGGCAGGTAGATTCTTTACCACTGAGCCAGCTAGGAAGCTCACCTCCTCAAGGGGAGAGTATCTGTATAAACTACGTGGACTTCTCATCCATGGACAATGCATGTGTTAGTCATTTGTTTATTGTCTGTTTCCCCCTATCAGACTCTAACTTTGGAGGCCATGAATTTCAGCTTGCTGGTTCACTGTCAAAGTCTAGCACCTAGAACCTAACACCTAGGCACATTGTAGGTACCTGAATATTTGAGGAACAAAATAATGAGTCAGCAATGACAATAATTAGAAATGAACTGCATTATCTAGTTTACAGACATGCACTGTCAGAATGGGTAAAAAAAGACCACACCTTTGCATTAAAGACACTCCCAAGATACTAAATCACAGGAAGTTTGAAAAGTAAATTAGAAAAAGACATACCTGAAGGAAAGCCAACCCAAAGGAAACTGGTGTAGTGTTGTTAATTGTGGATAAAACATTATTAGGAAACAAAAATGTAATTATGTTTATAAATGATACATGGATGTATACTATCAAAGGAAAAAACCAGTCCATGTAGCACAGGGAGTGATACTCAATGGTCTGTGTTAGACCAGAGCAGGAGAGAATATGAACGAGCAGGCACAGACCCACTCACAGCTGAACACCTCTGCAGTGCGGCAGAAGTGAGCAGGACGCTGTCCATCAACAAATGTAAAAAAATCAATCCATCTAAGAGAGAAATGGAAAATTTTATTCAAGCCAAATCGAGGATTACAGCCTGGAAACTTTGAAGGGCTAGTCTGCCCTGAGAGGTCAGAGCTCTGTTACATTTGCTTTTGAGACAGAGGACTGTTCAGTGATGTAGATAATTCACACAGCCCAGATCTACAAGTAAGATGTGGTGGGTCATCATGACCCCTCACAAGAATAGGAAAGAATGCTGTCTTTTAAGGAGGCTTGCTAGTGCTGGGAGAATGTTGTTCTTCATGGTTGAGCAGGTCTTTCTGCTGGTGAGGAGGTTTGGTCAAGGCATAATGCAGATATACAAAGAGCAGCAGAGGGCAGAGAGGAGGCTGAGGGCAGAGAAGAGTTTATGTTTAATATTTCCTTGACTTGCCTTAGAATATGAATTTTTATTTCATCCAAATGTTATATATAATGTATGTATACTTTGGGTGGTGGTTTAGTCGCTCAATTGTGTCCGACTCTTGTGACCCGGTGGACTGTAACCCGCCAGGCTCCTTCATCCACAGGATTCTCCAGGCAAGAATCCTGGAGCGGGTTGCCATTTCCTTCTCCAGGGGATCTTCCTGACCCAGGGATCAAACCCGGGTCTCCTGCATCGTGGGCAGATTCTTTACCACCTGAGCTACAAGATATGTACTATTGTACATAATAATACATAATTATACATTAATGTATAAATGCAGCAGGGCTTCCCTGGTAGCTCTGTTGGTAAAGAATCTGCCTGCAATGCAGGAGACTCGGGTTTGATCCCTGGGTTGGGAAATTCCTCTGGAGAAGGGAATGGCAACCCACTCCAGTATTCTTGCCTGGAGAATCCCAGGACAGAAGAGCCTGGTGGGCTACAGTCCATGGGGTCACAAAGAGTTGAACACTACTGAAGCGACTTAGCATGCACAAAGTGTATTGAACTTCGACAACTGGACATGTCCTCTAGAGTGGGAAACTTTGACACGTCTCACTAACTGATAAAGCAGACAAAAAAGTCAGTAGCCAATAGATTTGACAAGCACATATAACAAACTCTATGGAATCAACGTACATGCAACTGCGCATCAGCTACGGAAACACATTCTTCTCAAGCACAGGGAACATCTGTGAAAACTGATGACGAATATTGGCCATGAAGCAAGTCTCAACAAAATTGAAATAAATTATATCATCCTGACCACGTCGTCTGACTCTGATGCAATGAACTTAGAATTCAGTCAGGACAATAAAAAAATTCCATTTGTCTGAAAATTTTAAAAGTCTTTTAAAGAACTCATTGATCAAATGAGACTTGGATGGAAATTATGAACTGAGCAATAATACAAAGACAACATATGAAAATCTCAGGACTCAGCTAAAAATGGTTCTTAGAACAAAATACGTAGTCTTAAATGTTTGTGGAAGAAAATCAGAAAGATAAGAAATCAGTGAATTAAGAACTCAGTTTGAGAAATTAGAAAAATAAGAATGACCCAAAGGAAAGAGAAATCAATGTAAAAATGAGAATTGTTAAAAACAAAAACAAAATAACACATAACGGGATTCTTAAAAAAATTTAAAAAGTCTCTGTGTGAAAAAAATTAATTGATAATTTCAGTTAAGGTTCATTGGGGCATTTTTCTAGATTCCACATATATGAGTTAATATATAGCACTTATTTTTCTCTTTCTGACTTACTGCACTCTGTATAAAATAGATAACTCATGAGATCTTACTGTATAGCACACGGAACTTTATGTTCTGTGATGACAGAGAGGATACATGTGTGTGTATTGCTGATTCCCTTAGCCATAGAGCAGAGACTAACGCAACAGTGTAAAGCAACTAAACCCAATAAAAAATTTAAAAATTAAAAATAATTTAAAAAGACTCACGGAACAAAAGAGAAAGGCATAAACAGAGGGACCTAATGAGCAGGCCCAGGAGAGAACGAAGATGTGCCCAGGAAACCCGAGGAAGGCACCCTGGTTCCTGGGGCAGGGACACGGCCACCCTCTTAGACCTGCCGGCCTTTGACTCACCCCTGGAGGGGGCATGTGTGTCTTACGGGGCTTCTGGGAGCCACGCCTGTGAAGCCGACCTTCACACTCCTACACGCAAGCACACTAGAGCCCCGTTCTCCAGAGAAGCACCTGCCACCTTTTCAGTGAAAGTCCCCAGGGTCACAGTCCCCTCCGCTCACACCTCCTCCCTCAGTCTCCTCTTCCTGAGAGGTGAAGGAGCTCTCAGACTGTCACAGGGCTGCCCCAGACTGCATCTCCGAGCAGCTACACCATTGTATATGGTACACACCCCACCAGCTATGGCACAGCCCACCAGCTATGGCATACCCCACCAGCTATGTCCAAGGGTTCCAGTCCCTCCACATCCCCGCCAACACTTGTCATCATCTGTTGTTTGATAGTAGCCATCCTAATGGGTGTGGGGTAACATTTCCTTGTGGTTTTAATTTGTTTCCCTACAACCAATGGGGCTTGCCAGGTAGCTCAGCTGGTAAGGGATCCGCTGCAATGCAGGAGACCCCGGTTTGATTCCTGGGTCGGGAAGTTTCCCTGGAGGAGGGATAGGCACCCCACACTAGTATTCTTGGGCTGCTCTGGGGGCTAGGTGGTAAAGAAGCCACCTGCAATGCAGGAGACCTGGATTCAATCTCTGGGTTGGGAAGATCCCCTGGAGGAGGGCATGGTTCCAGGAGAACCGCTCCAGTGTTCTTGCCTGGAGAATCCCAGGGACAGAGGAGCCTGGTGGGCTGCAGTCCACGGGGTCACAATGAGTTGGACACGACTGAGTGACTACGCTCGCGTGCGTGCACACACACACACACACGACCAATGATGTTGAGCATCCTTTTGTGTGCTGTTGACCATTTGTGTCTCTTCTTTGGAGAATTGTCTACTCAAATCCTTTGTCCATCTTGTAATTGGAGTTTCTTTTTAATGTTGAGTTGTGCAAACTCTTCATATAGTTTGCCTATCAGACCTTTATTAGAAATATGATTTGCAAATATTTCCTCCCATTCTGAGTATTGTCTTTTCACACTCTTGATATTGTCTTTTGAATCACAAAAGTTTAAAATTTAAATGAAGTCTGCTTGATTTTTTCTTTAGTTAATAAATTTAAATGAAAAGAAAAATATGCTTACAAATGTGAAAGCTAAGATGAAATGGACACATTTCTAGAAAAATGTGACTTATCCATACAACCTGTGGTATGCTAGCAAATGCTTAACCGTTGGTTTTCAAAAACAACCAAACACACATACAAACAAACAAAAGCCACTCATTTGTAGACTACCAGTTTCCATGGTGTAAATATTCCCACTACGGCCATATTTGCCATATTCAAGTAACGCCATATTCAAGTAACTCATATGGATCGCTGAGTGCAGAGACGGCCTCCATCACACCACTTCTTCTAACACAAGAAATGGAAGCATGCCATGTCATTCTGCAAATGAGGCCTCATTGAGCCCGCCTCCACTCTGGAAGCAGTGATGTTGCTGCTAGTGAGAAATGACCTTGGCAGAGGGCTGGCAGAGAGGGACAGCCCAGAAGCTCAGACCCACTCCTGGCCTGGCTCTCCTTCTGACCAGTGGTCTGAACCTTTGAAAGTAACTAGACTCCTGCATCACAGAACGTCAGTGACCAGCTCCCGGCAGTTGCTCAGAGAGGGCCAGCAACACGTCCAAGGTCACACAGCCGCCTGTGGCAGAGTTCAGCTGGAACCCAAGCCTCCCCTCTCAGCCTTGGAGCTGTGCAAATTTGAGTCTGGTCCGTGAACCCTCTTCAGCCAGGTCCCTGGGCATCTCACGCTGGCCTGCGCTGGCCCGTGATGCCAGTGGGACACGCACACACCAAGGCCAGGTCTGGCTGCTCTCACTGTTCCTTCCCCGGAAGCCCGGGGAACCCCATGGGCAAGGCTAAGTCTGGGGGTGGGGGTCAGCAAGGCCAGCTCTGGGCCCCGGGGAGAGCCCAGCCCCCGCAGGACCAAGTGAGCAGACGAGGTTTTCGGGAGGCTCTGGACACTCACCAGAGGAGGCAGGCGTCCCCTGAGGCCCTTCCGGAGGCGTCGGTACAATGGAGAAATAAAGCACGGGCTTCAGAAGCAGACGGAGCCAGGCTGGCAATCCAGCTCCCCTGGGCAAAGTGTCTCAACATCCTCGAACCCCCGTTTCCTCTCATAAAGATGCCCACCTCACAACGGCAGGAGGCTTGAAGGACGTCATGCTCAGGTGTTTTTCTCTGGTTGGGCATACAAGAGGCACTCAATAAGCAGCAAGTCTCTCTCCTCCCCCAGTCCTCTCGGCCGAGCCTTTCCCCTGCTCAGGGCTTCCTGCCGGCTGACCACGCAGGGTGGGTGGAGGAGTGAGGTGACCCCCCAAGCCCCGAGACCCCCACTTTGGTGAATTCCTACGTGGCCAGGACCTGGGTCAGCCTCCTCAGGGGAGGCTCGGAGGCTAAGCCAGGAGTGGGGGTCCAGCCCCAAGGTGATCCCTGAAAACCCTCAGTATCGACCCTCTTTCTGGCCCCTGAGTTGTCTGCACGAGGACAGCTTGAGACAAAGAGCCCCCCCAGCGGCCCCAAGGCAAGGGCATGGCCAAGGGCAAGGGGTCAGCGGCAGGCCCAAGCTCTCCTCCGGGTGTGCTGTGTGACCCGAGGAAAGTCACCGCCCTTCTCTGGTCCTCACTGTTCCCTTCTGAAACAGGCAGCGGTTGGGTCAGCTCAGCCCTGGGGTCCCTCTGGTCTGATTGTTGGAGATTTCCAGCCTCCACCAGCTGTGACTTTCAGAAAAGTGGCCTGGGCTGGGGCTGGGCCCCACAGGGCCTTGTCCTTGGCTCACACAAAACGTGCACCCCAGGCTCCCAGCACCAGACCCGAGAACCGGGCTCGTAAAGGCCTGGCAGGCAGCAGGCCTCCCTGAGATAAAACGTGTTTTCCGAACAGGGCTGAGAAAGGCTGGCTCTGGGCTGCCCCGAGTCCGGCCGTGGCAGGGCCGGTGGGGCAGAGGGCGTCCAGCGGCCCGGCCTCCCAGGCCGAGGGCACAGGAACCAGCTCGCTGAGTCATCCGTCCTGTCCCTGCCGCCTCCTTGCCTCCGGGGGCGAACTCGGCTCCAGCCCTGCCTTCCTGTGTGGCCTTGGCCCTGCTCCCTCCCCTTCTGGGCCTCAGTTTCCCCATTCGTCAAATGAGGGGGTCAGTCCTTGGCTGGCCTTGCTCCTGGACACTGAGGAGACTCGAGGGAAGAGTGTGTGAAAACCCCCTGCCAGGCCGAGCGCGTGTGTGACCCTAATAGCAGAGCAGGTCCTGCAGACAGGCCAGGCGGGAAGACCGTTTCCTGAGGGCGCCTCCGTCATCAGACGGGAGATTCCCCCAGGACAGGAGCTGTCCCTCTCCTGCCTGTGAAATCAGAAGCTTTGAAACAGAGGGGGTTGCGCATTGCCTAACCCTCACCTCCTGTAGGCAGGAGCGGCGTTTCCCCCATCGGACGAGGGGGCCTGTGTAGTCAGGGCTGCTCCTACCATCAGCAGGGAAGTTTCCAGAGGGCAGGGCCATGCCTCGTCATCAGAGAGGGAGCAGTTTGCCGCCCCTCTCGTTCTCGGGGTCCCTCCGAGGGTGGGCTGTCCCCCATTTCAGACTGGGTCCCCAGTGCCCCCCCGTCTCTCTCCTCCCAGCCAGCACCCAGGGGCTTGTGCTGCGGGCAGCCACTGGGGGTAGGGCCAGCTTTGGGGGCCAGCCCTGTGAACGTCGGGAGGAAGGGGGCCACGCGTGGGCTCAGCGGACATGGGGCAGGAAGCAGGCACTCGAGTGGAGCAGTGGCTTGGAACGAGCGGCCCGCCCTGCCAGGAGGAGCTGGCACGCAGCTCAGGGCGGAGGGCCAGAGTCGGCTGCGTGATTCAGGCCTGGGCTGGGGCTGGCTGGCTCTCAGACCCGGCCCCACCCCAGCTGTGGGGCTGTTTGGAGTCGGGGAGCCCCCGAGGCTGGGGGCGCTGGGGTGCTGTTGCCGGGGCAGCAGGAGGGGTGGGCCTGGCCTCACCTCACAGGGTCAGCGCTGGACAGCGCTCTGCACACCGGAGCTACTCCGTCCTATCCTAGGACAGACATAAAGATCAAGGTCGTAGAGAGGGCGCCCAGGTCACCCAGCCGGTCTGCAGGGCATGAAGCCTGGAGCCGAAGGCGCTGACTCCTTCCCGGCGCCCCCTCCACTCTGCCAGCGCTTCTCAGGGAGACTCAGCTCACGCTCTTAGGGCCTCTCCTCCCACCTGAGGGCAGACGGCAGCCCCGCGGCCTCCTCACTGTTATCACTGAGCCCGGACGCCTGGCGGCAAGTCTGGCGCTGCCCGGAAGGCTTCTGTTACCAAGGACACCTCCCCTGACACTTCCCCAAGTCTACCCTGAGGAGCCGCATGCGTGCCTTGGCGGGGGGTGGCGGCAGGGGGGCTCTGGGGCCGCAGTGGGGAAGCTCGCTGCGAGCTGAGAAGCTCCTGGAAGTTTCCTCCTTGACATCGTGGCACGTGGGTTCTGAGCCTGGCTCCACCATGCAGGGCCGGTGCTTTATTTTTTTCATCGATCTGTAGACATTCCTGATGCATTCTGGACATGAGTCCTTTGGCAGAGATATGGATTATCTCTTCTACATGGAAAATTAAATCATCAGCTAATTCCTGGAGCATCATAATGGACGGACCAGCAGGACATGAAAACAAATGTCCACCGACAGATGCGTGGATAGAGATGTGGTCCCTGCAGCCAATGGACTGCATGCTCAGTCGCTCAGTCGTGTCTGACTTTGAGATCCATGGACTGTTGCCTGCCAATCTCCTCTGTCCATGGGATTTTCCAGGCAAGATTACTGGAGTGGGTTGCCATTTCCTCCTTCCCGACCCAGGGATCAAACCCACATCTCCTGCATTGCAGGCAGATTCTTTACCATCTGAGCCCCCTGGGAAGCTCATACAAAGGACTACTACTCAGCGATGAAAAAGAACAAAGTAATGCCGTTTGCAGTAACATGGATGCAACTAAAGATTATCATAGTAAGTGGAGTAAGTCAGAAAGAGGAAGACAAATGCTGTGTGGTGTCACTTATGTATGAAACCTAAATTATGACACTAATGAACCTACCTATGAAACAACAGGATCACAGACAGAGAACAGACGAGATTGCCCAGCGGGAGCAGGCTGGGGGAGGGATGGACTGGGAGGTTGAAGTTGGCAGATGAAAGCTTTCACATGTAGAACGGAGAGATAGCAAGATCCTTCTGTGTAGCCCAGGGGACTATACTCAGTGTTGGATGATAAACCGTGATGGAAAAGAGTATGGGCCAGGCTCTGTTCGCCCACGCTTGCCCTGCTGGGTCTGAGGGACCCGGTCACTCAGCGGTAAAGAGTCCACCTGCAATGCAGGAGACCTGGGCTTGGTCCTTAGGTTGAGAAGATCCCTGGAGGAGGGCATGCCAACCCATGCCGGTGTTCTTGCCTGGACAGTCCCACGGACCGAGGAGCCTGGTGGGCTACTGAATCACTTAGCCGTACAACAGTAATCTGCACAACATTGTAAACCAACAAGTAAGGAAACATAAGGACGGGGAGACGGACAGGGAGGCCTGGCGTGCTGCGGTTCATGGGGTCGCAGAGTCAGACACGACTGAGCAACTGAACTGAACTGAACTGAACTGAATGAGGACGCTGGGCCCTGTTTGTGCTGAGTGCTGGGGTTCCACAATGCCTGTGATGTGGCCTCAACGGGAGCGCCCCTCTGGAAGAGGGGACAGACGTTCAGAATGAGGAGGGAAGAAAGGCTAGTTTCTCTCACCAAGCTAACATGATTTTCTTTACAAAAGCTTTATCAGAACTTTCTTCAGAGCCCAGGCAGGATGAGAAGTTTCCCCATGTTTGCTTTCTGGGCTGGGTCTGTGATCCTTCACAGTGAGCATGGCTTCTAGATGCTTCCTTGGCTACAAGCCCTGTTGGCTGAGTGTGCGCTCAGCTCCTGACCTCCCCCTGGCTTCTGCCCTGGTTTTGGGTGGCTTCACCAGGACATAGCCCGATTCTCAGCCCTGTAACCCGGTTCTTGGTGCTCGGTGGAGGTGAGTCACATGGCCTGGGAGGGTGGGGTTAGGGGTGAGGTCAGGCCTGATGAATGTCCTGTGAAGTTGGGTCGGTTTAGAACTCCTCACCTGTCCCGGGGTCACTGTGCACCACGTCAGGCAGAACCAGATCCTCCGCCACCCTCGGGGACTTCAGGGACAGCCCTGACGGGGACTCGGGAGGCTATGAGCCGATGAGGGATAGATGCCAACCTTCAGAGCAGAGGGGCCGGGGGGCTGCATGGACCCATCCTGACCGCTCTGTGTGACCCCAGGTTGGGGGCGGCTGGCAGACGGGCCCGTCCTGACCGCGCTGTGTGACCCCAGGTGGGGGGCGGATGGGCCCGTCCTGACTGCGCTGTGACCCCAGGTGGGGGGCGGATGGGCCCATCCTGACTGCGCTGTGACCCCAGGTGGGGGGCGGATGGCAGACGGGCCCGTCCTGACCACGCTGTGTGACCCTGGGCCTCTGCCCTTCTCTGGGCCAGGCTCTCTTCGCCCATGCTTGCCCTGCTGGGTCTGAGGGACCCGGTGAGCAGCGGCGAGAGGGCTCAGAGCAGAGACTCCGCGTGCGTCCTCCCCTCCCTCGCCGGGGGCCCGGACACTGGGGGAGCCTGGGGACACACTCGGCCGATTTTCACACAAGTGAGGGCTGTAGGGACAGCCACCGCCGCCTCTCGTCAGTTCTGTGTGTGAGGCCAGGAGGGAGGGCAGAGGTGGGAGCTGGGGCTGCTCCCTGGCGTCACCCACCAGGGCTCCTGGCCTTCCCCGATCAAAAGAGGTCAGTGAGGCCAGACCAGAAATGCCGGCGAGGCTTTACCCGGGCTCGCACTGCCGCAGCGGGGCCTGAGAAGAAGGAACAGGTTCCCTTGCTCAGTCTGGTTCCTTACATGGGGCGAGGCTAGGACTGCGTCCCGGGGTCAGGCTGGAGGCGCGGCTTAGCTGGTCTGCCCACCCCTGCAGTGGTGCTGAGCGCGGAGGGCATGCACAGTACCTGCTTGTGCTTCAGAAGTGGCAGTGGGTTTTTTTTAGGTCTTTTTGTATCTTGTCCATAACTTGCCCCAACTGCACATGAAGTTAATTTTAGTCCCTTATAAAGTGAAAGTGACTGACAGAATGTTGTCCACTAGAGAAGGGAATGGCAAACCACTTCAGTATTCTTGCCTTGAGAACCCCATGAACAGTACGAAAAGGCAAAATGATAGGATACTGAAAGAGGAACTCCCCAGGTTGGTAGGTGCCCAATATGCTACTGGAGATCGGTGGAGAAATAACTCCAGAAAGAATGAAGAGACAGAGCCAAAGCAAAAACAACACCCAGTTGTGGATGTGACTGGTGATAGAAGTAAGGTCCGATGCTGTATGAGCAATATAGCATAGGAACCTGGAATGTTAGGTCCATGAATCAAGGCAAATTGGAAATGATCAAACAGGAGATGGCAAGAGTGAACGTCGACATTCTTGGAATCAGCGAACTAAAATGGACTGGAAGGGGTGAATTTAACTCAGATGACCATTGTATCTACTACTGTGGGCAGGAATCCCTTAGAGGAAATGGAATAGCCATCATGGTCAACAAAAGTGTCCAAAATGCAGTACTTGGATGCAATCTCAAAAACGACAGGATGATCTCTGTTCATTTCCAAGGCAAACCATTCAATATCACGGTAATCCAAGCCTATGCCCCAACTAGTAATGCTGAAGAAGCTGAAGCTGAACGGTTCTATGAAGACCTATAAGACCTTCTAGAACTATCACCCAAAACAGATGTCCTTTTCTTAATAGGGGACTAGAATGCAAAGGTAGGAAGCCAAGAAGCACCTGGAGTAACAGGCAAATTTGGCCTTGCAGTACAGAATGAAGCAGGGCAAAGGCTAACAGAGTTCTGCCAAGAGAACACACTGGTCGTAGCAAACACTCTCTTCCAACAACACAAGAGAAGACTCTACACGTGGACATCACCAGATGGTCAACACTGAAAACAGATTGATTATATTCTTTGCAGCCAAAGATGGAGAAGCTCTATACAGTCAGAGAAACAAGACCAGGAGCTGACTGTGGCTCAGATCATGAATTCCTTATTGCCAAATTCAGGCTTAAATTGAAGAAAGTGGGGAAAACCACTAGACCATTCAGGTGTGACCTAAATCAAATCCCTTATGAATATATAGCGGAAGTGAGAAATACATTTAAGGGACTAGATCTGATAGACAGAGTGCCTGATGAACTATGGATGGAGGTTCGTGACATTGGACAGGAGACAGGGATTAAGACCATCCCCATGGAAAAGAAATGCAAAAAAGCAAAATGGCTGTCTGAGGAGGCCTTACAAATAGCTGTGAAAAGAAGAGAAGCAAAAAGCAAAGGAGAAAAGGAAAGATATTCCCATTTGAATGCAGAGTTCCAAAGAATAGCAAGGAGAGATAAGAAGGTCTTCCTCAGCGATCAATGCAAAGAAATAGAATAAAACAATAGAATAGGAAAGACTAGAGATCTCTTCAAGAAAATTACAGACACCAAGGGAACATTTCATGCAAAGATGGGCTCGATAAAGGACAGAAATGGTACAGACCTAACAGAAGCAGAAGATATTAAGAAAAGGTGACAAGAATTCTCAGAACTGAACAAAAAAGATCTTCACGAGCCAGATAATCATGATGGTGTGATCACTCACCTAGAGACAGACATCCTGGAATGTGAAGTCAAGTGGGCCTTAGGAAGCATCACTACGAACAAAGCTAGTGGAGGTGATGGCATTCCAGTTGAGCTATTTCAAATCCTGAATGATGATGCTGTGAAAGTGCTGCACTCAATATGCCAGCAAATCTGGAAAACTCAGCAGTGGCCACAGGATTGAAAAGGTCTGTTTTCATTCCAATCCCTAAGAAAGGCAATCCCAAAGAATGCTCAAACTATCGCACAATTGCACTCATCTCACATGCTAGTAAAGTAATGGTCAAAATTCTCCAAGCCAGGCTTCAGCAATACGTGAACCGAGAACTTCCAGATGTCCAAGCTGGTTTTAGAAAAGGCAGAGGAACCAGAGATCAAATTGCCAATATCCGCTGGATCATTGAAAAAGCAAGAGAGTTCCAGAAAAACATCTATTTCTGCTTTATTGACTATGCCAAAGCCTTCGACTGTGTGGATCACAATAAACTGTGGAAAATTCTGAAGGAGATGGGAATACCAGACCACCTGACCTGCCTCTTGAGAAACCTGTATGCAGGTCAGGAAGCAACAGTTAGAACTGGACATGGAACAACAGACTGGTTCCAAATAGGAAAAGGAGTATGTCAAGGCTGTATATCATCACCCTCCTTATTTAACTTCTATGCAGAGTACATCATGAGAAACACTGGGCTGGAAGAAGCACAGGCTGGAATCAAGATTGCCAGAAGAAATATCAATAACCTCAGATATGCAGATGACACCACCCTTATGGCAGAAAGTGAAGAAGAACTAAAGAGCCTCTTGATGAAAGTGAAAGAGGAGAGTGAAAAAGTTGGCTTAAAGCTCAACATTCAGAAAACTAAGATCATGGCATCTGGTCCCATCAGTTCATGGCAAATAGACGGGGAAACAGTGGAAACGGTGTCAGACTTTATTTTGGGGGGCTCCAAAATTACTGCAGATGGTGATTGCAGCCATGAAATTAAAAGATGCTTACTCCTTGGAAGGAAAGTTATGACCAACCTAGACAGCATATTAAAAAGCAGAGACATTACTTGGCCAACAAAGGTCCGTCTGGTCAAGGCTATGGCTTTTCCAGTGGTCATGTATGGATGTGAGAGTTGGACTGTGAAGAAAGCTGAATGCCGAAAAATCGATGCTTTTCAACTGTGGTGTTGAAGACTCTTGAGAGTCCCTTGGACTTCAAGGAGATCCAACCAGTCCATCCTAAAGGATATCAGTCCTGGGTGTTCATTGGAGGGACTGATGCTGAAGCTGAAACTCCAATACTTTGGCCCCATCATGCGAAGAGTTGACTCATTTGAAAAGACCCTGATGCTGGGAGGGGTTGGGGGCAGGAGGAGGAGGGGACAACAGAGGATGAGATGGCTGGATGGCATCACTGACTCGATGGACATGAGTTTGAGTAAACTCCGGGAGTTGGTGATGGACAGGGAGGCCTGGCATGCTGCAATTCATGGGGTCGCAAAGAGTCGGACATGACTGAGCGACTGAGCTGAACTGAACTGCAAATGAAAGTGAAGTCTCTCAGTCGTGTCCAACTCTTTTCGACCCCAGGGACTGTAGCCCACCGGGCTCTTCTATCCATGGAATTTTCCAGGCAAGAGTACTGGAGTGGGTTGCCATTTCTTTCTCCAGGGGATTTTCCTGACGCAGGGATCGAACCTGGGTCTCCCGCATTGCAGGCAGACGCTTTTACCATCTGAGCCACCAGGGAAGCCCCTTATGGCGTTTTTGTATGTTGTCGCTCCAGGAGATGAGGAGGTGTTTTTCCGGGTGCAAGCATGCAGCAACGGCTCCCAGCTCCCAGGCTGTCTCTGGAGGAGAGAGGGTGAGTTCCGGCTGTCAGCCCCAGAAAACACTGTGGGTGGCCAGTGGACAGGCAGGATGAGGCAGGGGCATTGGCCACAGCCCCTCTGGTAAGCCCTGCAGCCTCCTTGCCAAAGACTTCTTTAGATTTACCTGGTTTCTCTGGAGCCAGGCAGGGTGCCGGGCGAGCTGGCCCCTCACTGCGGCTGGAGGCTCACTGCTGTGTGATCTCTGGGCCTCAGTCTCCCCGGCCCTGATCCTCCCGCCTGCACCCCAGCACTGGCGGACCCAGTTTATGTGGCTGAGTCACCTGATGGCTCCCAGCCTCAATTTCCTCATCTGCACAGTGGGAATAAACACAGCGACCCCTGGGAGGTGTCGGGGAGGTCATGGTGTCCCCAGGGGCCCTGTAGGCACAGGGGGCTTCTCCCACCACCCCCGCCGAGGGTCCCAGCTTCTTGGGCCTCAGCACGCCCCCACCCCCACGGCCCGGACGCCCAAGAAAAAGGTGGGCTGCAGTGAGGGGAGGGGCCCAAGAGGCGATCAGAGATGCCGGCAGCTAAACCGGCTCCTACAGAAGCGGAAACGAACCGAAAAGGGCAGCAGGAAAGGATAAATCTTCAGACAAAAATGTCCAAACAAAAGGGGAAAGGGGAACAAAGGGAAGACAGGCGGAAGTGGCTGTCAGGAGATGGAAGGAGGCGACGTGCCCAAGTGAAGAGCCCAAAAGAGAGAGCAGCCCCGCCTCCGATGAAGCGGGAGAGAGAGATTAATTCTGATTAATATCACACACCAACTCCCATCGCGGGCCCCGTTGCCTTCCTGTACAAGCCGGAGGAATACTTTTATCAACTCTTTTGTAAACTCAGGTTTTTTTTTGGTAGCTCTAGAAACATCCCTTTTTAAAAAGGAAGTAAACCCGTCTCATCTCGTTTTAAAAATGTAAATGCATTTTGTTTAGAAGTGAAATCATTTGCCGATTGTTTACTTCTTGGTACAACCAGAAAATAGTGGTATATTGAATATGGGAGGCTTTGATTGTCTTTGGCATCAGCTTAAGATTCCCATAGATGAAGGGGTAGCTTTTAGATACTGTAATACAAAGCGTACTAAGTGGCCGTTGGAGTCAGCTGTGCGTTTAATGTCTGGAATACCTTAAACACTAGCCATGCTGGGTTTGGTACGATTGTTTCCTATAGCGAATCGCTCACTCGATCTTGGCTCTCCCGGTCAAGATTCTGTGCACTCTGCAACATCTTTGGTCTTGGTAGTCCGGTTTTCCTAAGTAATTCTGTTAATGTGGTGTGGTGTGCATGTGTACGTTCTCAGTCATTTCAGCTGTGTCTGACCCTTTGCGACCCTCTGGACTGAAGCCCACCAGGCTCCTCTGTCCTTGGGATTCTCCAGGCAAGAATACTGGAGTGGGTTGCCATGCCCTCCTCCAGGGCATTTTCCTGACCCAGGGATCGAACCTGCGTCTCTTACGTCTCCTGCATTGGTAGACAGCTTCATTACCATTCGCACCACCTGGAAAGCCCACTGTGCTGTCAACGGTTGACAGTCTGGGTGTGTAGTGTATATGATTTTAAATTGTGAATCGTGGGACTTCTGATGTAACAGCGTATCAATATTGGAAGATATTGGTACTTAATATCTTGTTAAGGAAAACTTGCCTCTACATTTTAAGCTGGAAAGTCACTGGCATAATTGTTCAGAGAAGAATCACAGCTACATGATTTCTTTAGATTTTTTTGGTACATGAATTAAGAATTGGGTACAAATTGAAATGTCTCTGTACTGATCCTCAAAACAACCAATAAAATCTCATTTATATTAAAAAAAAAAAAAGGCACAGAGACAGTGGGGAGAGAGCAGAAGGAGCCCTGGAGCCCCCGGAACTCTCTCCTCCTGCTGTTTCTCTGCCCCCTTCCCTGTCTCTTTCCTCTCGGGGGTGCCAGGCTGCGGTGGGGAGAGGTCGGAGCTCTGCCCACAGGGGCAGTGGGGCCCCTGGGGGCGCTCAGTTCATTGTCAGGGCCAAGAAGCCCCAGGGCTCTTCAAGGGATGCCTGGAACCTCTGCCTGGGGAGCCCAGGGCCTGCTGACCGGCTATGAGGCAGGGGACCGTGGACTCTCATGTCACTGAGGGTCTAGACGTTTGAGTTTAAGCCAGCGTCCTGTTCCCCAGAGCCAAAGGCCCGGCAGCTCCCCGTCCCTCTGAAAGGCCAGAGTGAGGAGGAGAATGAGGTTGAAGCAGGTGCTTTCCCAGGGCAGAGCCTGTAGGGGCTACTTAGAGAAGAGAACACTTCTGGGAGCCAGAACCACGTGGAAGGGCTTCCTGGAGGCGGTCGTCTACGAGGGGCCAGGAGGGAGCCTCAGAAGCCCAGGAAGCTGGCTAGCGCCAGGCGCTTTAGAAATCTCACCGGTTTCTTCCTCTGCAGAGTGGGGACAAGCACGGCCACCAGCTGGAGGATGTCAGTGGGGATGTGTTACAAAACCCAGCACCCCGGCCAGATGTGCACCTAAGTCCCTTTCTGCAGAGGAAGCAAAGCGGCCCCAGAGCAGTCGAGGGACTGCCCTCGGCCCTGCAGCCAAGGCTGGACCTGCGCTCTCTGTAGTGCTGGTAGGGCCTTCGCAACGGCTGCCCCCGCCCCCTGGACTGCCATTGCCCCTTCTTTCCTTCCTGCATGTGGGGTAAGACTGGGCTGGGTGGCCTTGGAGCAGTTGCTGGCCCTCTCTGGGCATGTCATCCGTGACAAACCAGCCGGCAGCTTTCTGAGAGGATGAGGAGCACCGGCTCCCACAGTCGGAGCAGGGAGGGGGCAGCAGGCAGGCTTTTGAGCCCCGCCCTGCTCAGTCACCAGCGTCTTAATCTCTTTTAAACGTGACCTCCTGGGTTTCCAGGTTACCGCTCCAGCCCCTCTTCTCCTGAATTTCTAGAAGTGTATGTGCCCCCACTCCCCCAGCCTAGCCATCAGGGCCCCCTCTGCCCCCAGGCCAGCCCCCAGCCCCAAGACTATGGCTGCGCCAAAGCCAGCAGGGGCTGGACGGCTCAGGCCCCCGTCCTGGGAGGCTGCAGGGCTTGAAGGGAGCTGGAGCTGGGTGGCTGGCGTGCAAAGGACCTTAAGTGTGAGCTGCTGGGACCTGGTGTCTCTTGGGTCCTCCTGCCGTCAGGCCTCTGCGTGCGCATCAGGGCTGCTCTGGGTCCAGGAGGCCAGACACAGGTCAGTGTCGCCTTTCCCAGAGCAAGAGCTGGGGGTGCATGCGAAGCAACGGAAGAGGCTGAGGGACCTAGCGCCCACATGTCACAGCTAAAATCCTGCAGCCGCATCACGACCCAACACGGCCAAGCACAGAAATGACAAACAGATAAATAAACACTACAGTAAAAAAGAACCGCAGTTGGACAGGTCAGATGCAGACGGCGTGTCGGATGACCGGAGAATCGCGTCTCTGGTCCTGAGGATGATTCGCTGTCCCTTACCCACGTTGCCACCCCCTGGCTGTGTCTTTGGGGTAACCACTCACCTTCCCTGGGGCTTTCTGTCTCTCTGTGTTCTGTGAGGCTGGTGGACCAAGTTTTCTGGAAGAGCCCACTGAAATGTGGAGCTCTGCACTAGGGGTGCACCCTCAGGCATTCCTGCCCCGAACCCCCTCTCCAGGAATGATTCCCCAGCCTAGGGGAAGCCGGCAGAAAGCGCAGACCCAGGCTTAGTGTTACAGTGGGGTGTCAGCAGTAACCAGCTTGGCTGGCCCTGAAAGATATTGGGTCTCTGCTTTCTTAGCTCAAGGAAGATCCAGTATCAAAGACGATAGCCCTCAACTCTCTGCCTCTTCCTGTTTGATTAGAAGTTTGGAGAAAATAAACATGCTCATGGAGAAGAGTCAGAAAAACACAAAGCGTATACTTCTGCAGACAGTCCCCGCCCCAGTCCATCTGTGAATCAACCATAAGGATGCTGTGAATCACTTAGTTTAATATCCCACCCTTGCCCCACTTGTTAATATTAAACTCCACCCCAGGTGGGGGTATTTCCCTCGGTTCTCAGGGCCTGGAAGAACCAGCCCTCTCATCGTCAATGGCTTTAGGTTTACCTTCTGAGCACCATGATTCACAGAATTGATTATATTTCCCTTTTTTCCTGGGCCACCAGGAAGCTCACAGCTAAATCTACCCACCAGATGGGATGCCTCTTTCTGTCTTTCTCTTTCTTTCTACACACTTTGACTTCATTTTGTCACTTAAAAGATATGTCATATCCAGGGTGTATTTTGTAAGCTGTCTCAGATCCATCTTATCAGGATGTGGGCCATGAGTCCATGAAAGAATTAGATGTGCTGAGTCTTTGTGTGGAGTGGACGCTGGAGAAATAGCAGTGGAAGTTGGCGGGGGGAGGGAGACCAGGAAGGCTGCAGATGGGAGGTTCTTGGGAACAGGGCCCCGGGAGGGAGGGAGGGTGGCCCAGGGGAAAATGATCCAGACGGGGGTTGGGTTTGAGTGAGGGAGGGGTCATCAGGGGCCAGGTTCAGGGGTCTTGAATGCCAGGCAAAATCTCTGGGTTTTGTGGATCAGCTGTACCCCAGGCACTTTACAGATGCCATTGATAACGTCTGCATTATTCCAGGTTTTACAGCTTAGGAGATGGAGCCTCAGAAAAGTTAAATCATTTGCCTAAGCTCCTGAAATCTAAGAAATGACAGAGCCCAGACTGGAACCCCAAACCATAGGGCCCCAAATCTAGGCTTTGCCCACCTTCCCTTATCCTGGGCCCACAGGGAGCTGTGGAAGCCTTTCAGGGAATGACGTTGTCAGGTGCGTGTTTCAGACGGGTCGTTGCTGCCCACCGCGTGGGGTGCAGTCAGTCTGGAGCCGGGGGACCAGGAGCGCGCTCAGGTCTCTGCAGAGAGACGACGGAGGCTGGGACCAGGGCGGTCGTGGGTGAAGTGGGGGACAGGGGAGGGTGGGGCCTAGAGAGACTTGGGAAGCGGAGCTGAGAGGTCAGGTGGGGTGACTTTTCTTTTTAAAATTCTAAACGCTACAATATTTATACATGATCATTACATATTTAGAAATAATCTTCATTTAACATAAAAAGGAGCAAGTGAAGTACTATCCTTGTTTTCTTGGCCACAATTACAGCTGTCCAGGTGGGGAAGGGAGGCCAAAGCAGTTGCCTGGGTCTCTGTCTTGCTCACCTGGGGTGGAGACAGGGCCGTCTGCTGAGACGGTGAAAAAGCCAGTGCTCGGGAGGCTGCTGAGTGCTTGAGCAGCCACCTATGGAGGCGGGGCTGATTTGGCCTAACCACAGGCACCCCTCACCAGGCCTGGACCCTGACCAGCCCAACCGCCCACGTGGCGTCATTAGCTCTGCTGATGTTGCGATGTGGAGCCATGGATGTCCCAGAGCCCAGGAGAGAGCAGGTGATTCCTGAAGGTCCCTGGCACCTGGGCTGGGGTTTCGGGCTCTGAGCGGACAGAGTGGACTGGACTGGGTGACTCATGGCCCTCACGACTTCCTGCCATTAGAGCCACTAGCTCCCAGCCCTCTGGCCCTGCGGGAATTGGTGGGTCTCCCGCCTTCTCACTGGCTGAGTCAGAGTCCCTGGGGCGCCTCCCCCACCCACCTGGGGGTCCAGGATCCTGGCCTGGGTGTCACGGGCACAGAGAGGGATTGGGGGTGGCCTGGGAGACCCAGAGGGGTGATCCATGTACAAGGACCTGGGAGGACTCAACGGGTGGCGAGAGCTCTGATTTCTAGAACAGCACCTGTGTACAAAAAGCACCCACTAGATGTTTGTTTGTTTGTTTGTTTTCCAGTGAAGGAACGAATAGGGAAGAAAACCTGGGATCGTGGCTCACCCAACTGGAAAATGGAGGGGGCTGCTCTGATGGTCTCCAGGAGCCTTTCCAGCTTGACAGCGAGGATTCTGGAGAGCAGAGGGGTTGTCCCCTTGGGGCTCAGGAGAGCAGGCTTTGGAGAGAGGCCACAGGGTGGGGGTCTGCATGGTGGGGGTCTATAGGAGCTAAGCTCTGCACGTTCCTCAGCCCTCCTGCCCTCTCAGGCTGTCCCTGTAAGCTCGGGCACAGACTCTGTGTGTGTGCGTGTTGAGGGGCACCCCGCCAGAGGGGGAGAGCCCACAGCTGGTGTCAGCAACCATGGCAACCGTCCAGAGCCCACGCTGACTGGTCACAAGGGCTGAGAATGGCGGGTTCCACGCCCTGAAGGTGCCAAGGCTCACCTGGGCCCAGGTAGTTTATCCCCACAGGCATCATATGACTTCCCCCAATCAGCTTCCCAGGTGGCTCAGTGGGTAAAGAATTCGCTTGCAGTGCGGGAGACGAGGGTTCAATGCCAGGGTGGGGAAGGCCCCCTGGGGTGAGGGCACTGCCACCCACTCCAGTGTTCTTTCCTGGAGAATCCCAAGGACAGAGGAGCCTGGTGGGCCGAAGTCCATAGGGTCACAAAGAATGACGGCTGAAGTGACTGAGCACGTAGCACCTACCAATTCATGAACACTCGATGGTGGGTCTCTAGCTAAAGACCCAAGGCTCAGCTCTGACTTGCCAGTGAGTTAGTAATTTTGCTTGAACCTAAGCGTTCTGTTTCTGGAAAATATTGAATTTCAATACACTGGTCAAAGCAGGCTTTCTTCCCTCTTCCACAGTTGCCACTCACCCCTATCGTTTCACACTTGATAGCTCCACACATGTTATCTACCTGACGCCTGAAGGCTTTTGAGTTTGGGAACCCAGAGCTCAACCACCCCACTTTGTAAGCAGGGAGACTGTGCAGGTAGAATGGAATCCTGGATGATCTCAGGTTGGAAGAGTCCTTGAGGTCCCAAAGGTCTCATTTTCAGATTTCTGCTCCAGTGTCATTTCTTCGAGAGGACTTCCCTGATCAGACTACTCAAAGCAGCACCCCGTCCACTCTGCCTGGTACCCTGTTCTATTCGTCCTCAGCTCCTCCTGACACCCCAGCCTCCAGCCCCCCGGTTTATTCCTCTTGCTGCTGTCTGTGCCCCATGAGGACAGGGACTTGGTTGGTCTTATTCACTGATGAGTAATACCGGGCACATGTTAAGTGTCCCCCCCAAAAAAAATTGTTGGGCGTGGTAGCACCACCCCCAGACCTCTTCCCTGCCTCAGTTCCCCTGGGCTGTTCCGGGGACATCCTGGAGCCGTGCTGTTGTCCCAGGGTCACCCAGCGGTCCCCAGGCCTCCGCCCCTGCCGGGCGCTGTGTGTGAGGCGAACCCAGCTGTGTCCTGCCGGCCAGAGGGTGGGGGGCCCTGGTGCCCTTTGGCTCGCCCAACACCCCTCCTCTGAAATCTGACCAGTCACGCCTGAAATCCCAAGCTCAAACAGACCACAGCCTGGGTGTGCACCAGGCGCCTTTTGTGGGCTGTGGGCAGGGCAGGGGCCCGGGTGGGTCTTGGTATCTTGTGTTCTCAGAACCAGAAGAAAGGGGGTGGGCAGGGAGGCCGAGAGCAGGAAACGCTCCTTATTTTTCTGCCAAAAGAGACTTTATTTATTTTTTTCAAAAGTAAAAATATTTGCTCACAAAATCTGTGCAAACACAGTGCAGAAGCGTGAGAAAGAAGGTCAAAAGGACACGCATTCTACCTCCCAAGGACCTGGTCTACAGGACGAGTCCACCTGGGGTCAGAAGGCCTGGGCTCTGCTCCTAGACTGACCACTTTCCAGCTGCAGATCTTGAGGGGGACCTAACTTCTCAGTGCCTCGATTTATTCACCCATAAAATGGGGATATTCGTGTTCATCTCAGCCTCTCGGCCCACTTTCTACTATCCTCTCTTTCCTCCAGCTCCGAGAACATGTCTGTTTAGGACACCATGACCTGACTGGCCCCTGCCCTGCCCACCACCCGTAAAAGTCACATCCTGCACACCCAGGCTGTAGTCTAAACTTGGGATCCAGGCTTAATCAGAACCTGTCACCTAGCATTGTTGTGAGGATTAGATAAGTGGATCCATGGAAGGGCCTAGAACAGTGCCCGGCACATGGTGAGGGCTGTGGATGCACTGGCTAGCATCTTGCTGTCGTCTGACATCATCAGCGTTGCCACCACCCCATTGTCGTCACTGCCATCAGCACCCCTGTTATCATCATCTTTGCAGGTAGCTCCGTATGCACCAACTTGTCTTCCTCCTTCTCACCCCTCTGTCCACCCACCCATCCATCCATCCACCCACCCACCCACCCACCCATCCCCCCACCCACCCACCCACCCACCCACCCACCCATCCACCCACCCACCCACCCACCCACCCATCCATCCACCCACCCACCCACCCATCCACCCACCCACCCATCCATCCATCCACCCACCCACCCACCCACCCATCCACCCACCCATCCATCCACCCACCCACCCACCCATCCACCCACCCACCCACCCACCCATCCATCCACCCACCCACCCATCCATCCACCCACCCATCCACCCACCCATCCACCCATCCATCCACCCACCCACCCACCCAACCATCCACCCACCCATCCACCCACCCACCCACCCATCCACCCACCCATCCACCCACCCACCCACCCACCCACTCACCCACCCCCCCCCCATCCATCCACCCCCCCACCCACCCCCCCATCCATCCATTCACCCACCCCCCCCAATCCATCCACCCACCCACCCATCCTTCTCTAATGAGAATATCCCCACATACTCTTCTGGAACCTGCTTTTCACACTCCACACTGCATTACAGATAAAATGACTCAGGTCTTGGTTGATGGGAGGAGTGAAGGTGAGGGAAACAAAACCATCACATACCCCTGAAGTGCTGCTTCGCTAGGTTCCATTTCCGTGGGGGCAAACCTAGACTCTGCCTGAGTGCCTTTGGGTGGGATGAACTTTGCAGATCCAGAGCATCTGCAATCAGGTATGAGGTTTTCCTGGTGGTCCAGGGGTTAAGCCTCTGCACTCCCAATGCAGGGCCCTGGGTTCGATTCCTGGTCAGGAAGCTAGATTCTGCATGCCACCGCTAAGATCCTGCGCATGGTGACTAAGACTCAGGTCAGCCAGAAGAAGAGGGGAGTACTGCAGTCAGGCATGTCGGCAGTCAGGAAGGTCATTCCAGGAAGATCTTGGAAGTCAAATAAACGTTTATGCCATTCTTGTGATCCCCATCTCCCTAATCAGGCTGGTGTTTCTGGAGTCGGGGATTGTGTCCCCCTCCTGCCTGATCAGAATGACAGCTCCTTGGGCAAGGTGTTTCTCCTCTCTCTCTGCTTCTCATCCTCCCACCCTGGACCTGTGGATGTGGGATGTCCACTCCGTGCAGTGACTTCCTGGAGTGAGAGGACCTGAGGCTTTGAAGGGTGAACCTGTAATTCCTGGGGCAGCTTCCTCCTTATCAGTGTCCCCGGCCCTGCCCCTGCCCAGCACGGAGGAAGCCTGTCCTCTGAAATTAGTTGTCCCCACTCAGGACTCTAATGGATGTCTCACGTCTGACAGGTCCAACCCCGAATGGCTGACCCCCGGCCCAACCTGCCCACCCCAGCCCTCTCCATCTTTCTGACAACTCTAGCCACCTAGTTGCTGGGACCCAAACCACTCCATTTGCCCTTGACCCCTCTCTTTCTCTCACACCACCTCCAACCCATCAGCATACCTCAGCTCTATCTTCCAAATCCGCTCAAAATTCAGCCACTTCTCACTACCTTCACAGTTACCGCCGGGACCAAGCCATCAGCAACTCCGGCCTGGATAATGCAGAAGAGAATCGCTGCACGGCTTGATGTCACCCACACTTTACTTCTGCACCTTTACTTGTCCGAGGATATAAATGCCGTCAGGGCAGGGATGGTGGTCTGTCTTGTCCACAGTTGTGCCGCCATCGCCTGAAGGGGCGCCTAGAGAGTAGGTGCTCCATGGATGCTTGTCGAGGGAACAAATGAAATTCTACCATGACTGAGAACAGGTGAGGCCAGTGCTTGCTGGAGTTGGAAGGAGGGGATTTTCGGAAACAAGTAAAGCCTCCCCAGCCCACTGCTCTGAGCTCCCTTTCAAGTGTGCTCCCCACAGGCCGGCCGAGGAAGCCGATCTGGGGTGGCTCCCACCATCTTGAGGCAGGGGGCAGAGGCATCAGCTCACCTCTGGGGACAGTACGGTGTGTTGAGTCAGTGGATCTGGCCATGGCTCTAGTGCTGACTAGATCTGCAGCCACGGTTCCCTTCCCGTGAAATGAGGAGTCCAGTAATGGTTGCCAGCATTTCTTCTAGTGAATGCGAGGCCCTAGGCACTGCGCTAACCCTCCTACGCTTAGCTCAGGTGATCTCCACATCAATCCAATGGAACAGGCACTATAGCTGCAACTATCATCCCACACGTGCAGAAAGAGAGCCATAAAGACATTGACGAACCTGCCAAGATCATAGGATGTTAAGTGGCAGAGCTGGGATTTGAACCCTGACAGTCTGATCGCTCCGTGCATTTATGTGCTAACTGATCCCTTAACGCATTATTGACCAGAGATGTATTAATAGGTCTTTTGTTACCCCAAAGTTATTAACTGGAGATGTTTCAGTATTTACCCACCTAAGAAATCACTGGCCACAGGCCCTGAAGTGCGGTGTTAGTCGCAAAGTCGTGTCTGACTCTTGTGACCCCAAGGACTGTATCCCACCAGGCTCCTCTGTCCATGGGATTTTCCAGGAAAGAGCACTGGAGTGGGTTGCCATTTCCTTCTCCAGGGGATCTTCCTGACCCAGGGATTTAACCTGGGTCTCCTTCATTGCAGGTGGATTCTTTACCACTGAGCCACCAGGGAAGTCCAGGGCAGTAGTTTCTGCGAAAATCCCCCGGTCAGTGAAGTGCTGACCTACGAGATGAGATCTGCAGGCCCCTCAGGCAGCACCGGGCCCTCAGACAGCGCTGCCATCTTTGCATCATTGCCGTGTAGACTCCGTCACCGAGAGTCTGAGGATGGAGGCTAAGGGGGACGGGGGCTGCTGTGAGCTCGTCTTCTGCTGGCAGCTGAGCTCTGCTCCGCCAGGGTCTCAGCTGAAGCCCCCCCCATTCCCCAGGGAGGCTTTTGGCACCTCCTCCCTGAGCCTGGTGGATTGACAGGCCAGGAGGGATGGCATGGGGCCAGGAGGTGGGGACCGGGCTCAGGGCAGGCTCTTCAGGTCAGAGGATGAAATTAAAAGGGAGGAGGAAAGCGCCAGCCCGTCAGAACTCACGCCCCTTCCTGGCAACGAGGTGCCTGGGTGCGGAGCCGGGCAGCAGGGCGCACAGAGGTCAGACGCCGGCGGGTCGGGATGGCCCCACAGAGGGCCTTGCGGCTGTCCCCGAAGAAGCCCAGCTACGCTGTGTGTGCTGTGGGGCTGGAAACATACCTGGACGTTCACAGGTGAGAGCCGAGGGGCGCCCAGCTGGCTGGCAGGGGGCTGGGCGCGGCTGGGGCGCCTGCAGCAGCGGGATGGGCCCCCGGAGGCCGAATCGGGCGCCGTGGAGGATGCTGACGAGGGGCTGTTTTGCCAGCAGAGCCAGTGGAGTTGCTGCAGCCCCGGGAGAGGGAGAGGGTGCAGGTCCCTGCTGGGGCCCTGGCTCCAGCACCGGGGTCACTCTCTGGCCTCAAGCCCGTGGGCGAGGGTTCCAGCTCTGAGCCCTGGGGCCGCACTCTGGGGTGTGGGTTCTGTGTTCTGACGGCCCCGTTGGACGTGTGCGGAGCATCAGAACGAATTGTTGCTCGAGACGGAGGACTGAACGGTCCTCCCCTGACTGTGCCCTCTGTTTCTGGCCGACGGCCCCTCTCTCAGGCAGAGGGGCGGCGTGCGGCAGCTCGGTCGTTGGAGGCCAACCCTGGGCGACTGGGAAGAGAAGGGGCGAGCTGCGGAAGGAGTGAACGTGTTAGCAAAGGAAGAGGCCTGAGAACAGGCCCGGGGCTTATGTTTCAGCGTGCTCATAAAGGGAAGGCACTCGATGAGCCTGGGGCTTGTGTCTGCGAGAGGGTGATGGGGATGAGGCTGTGGGAGGACAGGGCCCGGATCGGGGCCCGGGACTTGGCCCAGTGAGTTTCCCCGCACAGCCGCCGAGGGAGCTGGACTTGGGGGTCTCCGGGGGCCTTTCCAGCTCTGACATGACTCTAGTCCTACTGGACCAGACGCACCCAGAGCCCCTGTCGGCGGGGAGGGGGCAGTCAAGGTGAGGAGGGTCTGCCTCCCAGAGCAGGTGGGAGCTGGGGTCTGATCCAAGCTGGGACCTGAGCTGGCCCCACTTCACCTGGCCTCAGGGGACCCCACCCCCGGGGCCCCTCCTGCCGCCCCAACTCCTGTCTTTGGGGCGGGGGCCTGGGGGTGGGCTCGGGGAGCCAGGCCTCAGCTCCCAGCTCTTCTGGGGGTCCTGGCCTGGGGCTGGTTCTCTTGCATCTGGGAGATTCTGTTTTCTCCTTTTAACACAGTGTTGCCAGACTTAGCTAATGAAAATACAGGACACCCAGTTTACATTTCAGGTTTAAAAAATAACTTTTTTTTAAGAGTATTGCGTGGGACATACTTGTATTTTTAAAAGTAACAGACATTCAGATTTAGCTCGGCGTCCCGTACTTTATCTGGTGACTATGCTTTACCATCAAGAGCGGGGACGGGGTCTCTAGTGAGCCCCGTCTTCCTATTCCACACCCCTGCTCTCCTCCCAGGGGTGGCTGTTTCTAGAAGGTAACTGCAGAACCTCAGGCCCTTCTGAGAAGCCTTTGACCAGGAGCCAGGAGATGGGAGTTCTGGTTCTGCTTCCGCTGCTGACTTGCTGTCTGGCGTGTGCCCAGCCGCAGGCCCTCTCTGGGCCCTGGCAGGATGAGCTGAGTCCCCTGTTGGGTCCAGGCTGGTGGTAAAGCACCCACACTCGGCTTGGACAGACTCGGGGCCTCCTTCTAGCTCCATTGGAGGCTGTGGGGTCCTGGGCAAGCTGCTGCACTCCTCTGAGCCTCAGTTTCCTCATCTGACAAATGGGGGAGCAAGCTCACTGGTGGTAATGGGTGTGTGTGTGCTCACTCGTGTCCTCCTCTTTGCGACCCCGTGGGCCGTAGCCCGCCAGGCTCCTCTGTCCATGATGTCTCCCAGGCAAGAACACTGGAGCGGGTTGCCATTTGCTGCTCCAGGGGATCTTCCCAACCTGGGGATGGAGTCCTGGTCTCTTGTGTCTCTGTTTCGGCAGAGGGATTCTGTACCACTCTGCCACCTGGGAGGCCCGGTGGTGGGTTGGGGGGAGGGCAGTAAACGTGAGCCTGCCTGGGTGGGCCCCGCCCCGTGGGAGGGGCCGTGCCACAGCTCTGAGGCTCTGTGGGTCCGCTGCCCTCCCATCGGGCCTAGAGGGTGGAGGAGCAGAAGGCAGATGGGCTGTGTGGTGGGGACACAGGGCAATGAGCCTGGAAACCTCCTTCAGGGTCACCAAGCCCCTCGGCATCCCCAGGGTGGGCTGCAGGGAAGCTGCCTGGTGGTCTGATTCTGCAGGCAGGGACTGCTGTGGGGTCCTGGTGAGCAGCATGAGGGACCCGCGCCCGGGGTCCTTCAGGAGCCTTCACCCTGGATGTTGATGGGGACTAGCATCATAGTCATGAGGGTCTCTGGAAAACAGAAGTTAGTTCTGCAACAAGTTGGTTTGAAAGTAGACCTTGAGAAGAACGTGTGGCCTCTGAGGTCTCTGATAGGTGGGAACTAGCGACGTGAAGTTGTCGAGCCGGTGGAGGGAGGGGGCGTGGCTTGTCCCCCTGGGAAGGTTTGAAGAGGCGCCTGGGACTTCTTGGCGGTTCAGGGGTTAAGGCTTCCAGCACTGGGGCTGTGGGTGTGATCCCTGGTCCAGGAACGGACAACCCACACGTGGCCAAGAACAAAGGGAGCAGGGGGTCCTGAAGCCCACTCCGGGGCCGGGCTGGCGAGAGGAAGGGGCTGTGCCTGGTGAGCCCGGGGCTCCCCCACCCCCGCTGTGGGTGCCCCGCCCCAGCTAGGCTGAGCAAGGGGCCTCTGGTTGGCCTTGCTGGTAGAAGGGGGACGCCCCCCGAAGACGGGGGTGCCGGTCACCTGAGCTGAGGTCCCAGCCCTCTGGAGCCGCTGGAGATGGGCGTGTGGGGTGACGTCACGGGAAGCGATTAACTCCCCCGTGTGCGCTCCAGACTGGTTATTTGGGGAAACACCTGCTTTGGGATAATAGTGTGCCCTGGGGTGCCTCAGCCCGAGGAGCCCTAGAAATCCCTGACTTAGCATGTGCTGCGGACCCTGCCCTCTCAACCGGCGGGCTGGCGACCCCCTGCGTCTGGCCAGACAGCCTGGACTGTCTCTGTTTTCCTTGCCTGGAGGTGGTCCCCAGAGGACGTCTGCCAAGAAAGGAGGAAGTGTGGCATGGGGAATGCATTCCCGATCCAGGCCGATGCTCCCTGATCTGGGCCAGTGCTCCCTGTCTGCCTGAAGACCAGGATCAGAGCCCCAGGCTGGAGACCACGTGATCATTTGTCCCTGGGGATGGAGGGGAAGGCTGGCCCGGTGAGGCTGGGGACGGTCTCCTGGAGTTTTTCTAAGTCTCCCCCAGCTCCACACAAGCCTCAAAGCCAGATAGACTCTTAGACCCGAGATGGCCGGAATTCCAGGAGCCCAGGGAGGGAGGGGGTTCTCTCCAGGGCCTCTCAGGTGAGCCGGAGAAAAGACCCAATCCGCTTCTTTCTCCGGGGTTCCCTGCATTTCAGGAACCCGGCATACCAAAACGGAGTTGTAAAACTTGTGGTCTGATGTTTACACTGAGTAAATTAATGCTTTTAACTTGTGCAGAAGTACAATGAAGCGTAATTGTGCTCCTCATAGGGTAATTACAGGCCTGGTGCCCGACACTAGCTCATGAGGACCAACAGGCTCCCGGTGCCAGGCGGGGACCCGGGAGAAACCCCCCTCCTCCTCCTCATTTCGTCCTGCGACTGTGTCCATTCCTTTATAGGAAGTGATGTTAGCGTTCAGATTGGAGATTCTTGGAGGGTATGAGGTTGGGGTCCCGTGCAAGCTCCACGGAGCCAGGAGCGGCCACACCCAATCTGGATGTGAAATGATGGACTGTGACTTCTTGAAACATGCAATCCTGGCTTCAGAGAGGGCACTGGCGGTCAGCCACCCCCCGAGTCTGGCTGCCCTCCGTCCTGAGACGGATCTTGTGGGTCTCTCTTTCCTCCCCTCCTCTGCCCCGCAGCCCCCGCCCGGCACCTCCGCCCCCTCCCCGTTTTTCCTCCCAGCTGTTTGGGTCTCAGAACCTCTCCTTGTGCCTGACCGTCTTCTGTTCCATCTCCTGCTCCCATCACTTCCAACCCCACCTCCCTCTCCGCCCCAGTTCCCACCTTCCTGTCTCCTTGGGCGGGCAGGGTCTGGCGGTGGACCCTGAGAAAAGACCCCCAGACGCTTCCCCTGTGATGGGTGGTCCTACGCTTTGCTCAGTCCAGAGACGCTTTCTTTCCCGTCGCTGTGGTTTCCGAGCAGCTGTTCGGCTCCACCAAGTGGTCCTGACGCTCTAGGGTGCGGGGTGCAGGCTGTGGGGCCGGAAGGGACTGGCAAGGCCACACCCAGCCGAGGACCTCAGCCCCCGGGAGCCCGAGGGGCCTCGGCTGTGGGCTGGGGGTGGTGGTGGGGATCCCAAACGCTGCCACCAGGGGCCAGGGCGGGGAGCTGGGGCCTGCCGGAACCTTGCAGGGGTCTCCAGCGCACCCGGGCCCAGAGCAGAGAACCCCGCCGCCCCGCGTCTGAGCCCAAGACCGCCTGAAGCCCTGTCAAGCGCATCTCCAACATGACTTCCCAACCACACGCAGGGCCCCTCGGCCCCCACCTGGGGCTCCAGCTCTGTGCTGGGAGGGTGGGCAAAGGGAAGGTCAGGAGCTCCTCAGGAGGAGCCTGCCGAGGCTGTGGTCTGCGCCAGGATGACAGGCGGCAAGGGAGGAGGCCGGGGCTTCCAGACACAGACGAGGAAGAATGCTGGACCCTGCGCTGACTGGGCCCCGAGGAGGACGTCCCATTGATGGGGCTGCTCGGTGACCGCCGAGCGCGGGAGGGCTGACGACCCGTCACGATCCTGCGGGCTGTGTGACCTCGGGCCAGTTACTCAGCCTCTCTGCGCCTGTGTCCTCCCATGCTAGGAGGGGATGATATCGCCTGTGAATTTGGCCCCTTTTCACAGATGAAGAAGCTGCATGATCCGAGGAGCACAGCCGTGCAGTTCGTCTTTAGCAGGTGGGGAGACAGTCTGAGACGGGACGAGAGATCCGTGATTCTGACTTTCCATTCAGGGCTCGTCTCAGAGATGCCCTGGCCCCCAGCCCCTGTTTGCCTCTGCTGGGATGAAAGCTGCCCCCCGCCGTCTCCAACCTCCATCCCTGGGCCGGCAGGTGTTCCAGAGAAGGGAGGCCTGGCCCAGGCCCTCCGTGCAGGCTCTCTGGACGCGGCCTTAGCTGAGCGATGCCAGGGCATCAGGTCTCTCTGGAAAGGAAAGAAAGAGGGAGAGGACGCAGCTGCACCTGAGGTGGTTCTGCACGCAGCGGGGGATCCCAGCCTGTGATGCGGGGTCTGTGGGCCTCATCACCGCCCCCACACACACACTGTGTCAGCCACAGCCTGGGCAGGCCCAGAGAGAAAGCCACCCTGAGACAGGCTCTGAGCCGTCTGTGGCCTTCACCCCGCTGCGGTCCCTTAGACGTTTCGAGACAGCTGCTCCTTGTCCAGCTCTGTGCTGGGCTGAGGCTCTTGGAGACAAGAAAGTCTATGCCCACCCGCGAGGGGCTCCCGCCTTAGTCTGGGGGCTAAGAGAGCCTTCAGGATGTGGACGCTCACCGCTGAATCGCTTACCTGGTTTCTGGCCGGGTCGGAGAGTGAAGGGAGGTGTCGGGATCCTCTCCCCTGGGTCTGCTTGCTGCCCGGGCCCCTGGTGACAGTATGACATGATGCCGGCAGAGTCTTCAGTCCACAGTGCGGGCAGCATTCTCTCAGTCAAGTCTCACGACGAGCTTATGCAGTGACGACTCCTAAGATCCCTTTGCAGACAAAGGCGGAGACACAGAGAGGTCGAGAGGCTTGCCCAGAGTCACACAGCCCTCCCATCACTGGGGGACCTTCCATGTGGTTGGGTTTCCGCAGAGGTGGTAGGCGCAGGGCAGAGGATGAGCTTTGGGGTCAGACCCGAGTGAGGTCAAATCTCAGCTCCCGCCTGTCGCCCCATGTGTGGCCTCCCTGTGACTTTCACGTCACCTGTAAAATGAGAAGCCTGGTAACTGCCCTGCTCACCAGGCAGGGGCCTCAGGGATGGAATCAGAGCAGAGAGAAGCACGTCGGAGGCCGTGCTGTCCCTGCCCTGGGCGGGTCCCGTGAGGCCAGGCTGGGGTGATTCATCACTGCTTTCCTGTGCCCAGGGTGGCCCCTGCCACAGCAGGCACTCAGGAAATTCGTGTTGAGGTGGAGCAGCCGGCAGCAGAGACAGGACTCGTGAGCTCCTGGGGGAGTTGCGTCCTTTAGGGCTGGCTGCCTCCGGGGACTACTGGCATAGCAGGTCTTGGTCCCCAGCAGAAGGGACCCCAGAGCTGGCTGCGCCAGAGAGGACTTGTCGGGTCAAGTCCAGGACACCTGGAGGGTGGCCCTTCCCGGGCAGGCAGGTGGCTGATCAGATGTGAAGGAGAAGCCACAGGCTTGGCCAGTCTGTTCTGCCCAAGGGCTGCCTACCAGCTTGCCCCTCAGCCTTTCTATCCAGTTCGCATTAGTCCCCCTTCCGCCCTTGCCTCTCCGCAGCAGAGTGTCTCGGTCAAGCCTCCAGGACACCCTGGTCCTCTGTCGCCAGCCCATACCCTTTCCCCCAGCTGGAGGCTGGGTCAGCACCACTCTGCCCTCCCCGCCCAGACCCTCGGCTGGGCAGAGGGGCCCCCTGGCACACACTCGGTGCTTGAAGGTGCCGCCCTGGTATCACCCTGCCCAACATCACCTGTGAAACGTGCTGTCCTTATGCCTGACCAGGCGGGTGGACACATATGTAGCTAAAGCAAGTGAGCCAGGCTGGGAATGACCTGTTGATTTTTTTTTTTTTTTTTTTTTTGTTTTCTTTCTGTTATGGGTCCATTAATTCATGCTTTTCTGGAGATAATGATGAATCCTTACTCTGACACTAGAGATAAAAATTCCAGCATATTACTCTTCTGTCTGCTGCACTTGGCTGCTTTCCATGGAACTAACCCAGCACCAGTGGGAAAAAAAGCAAAGATGCATTCCCTGAGGCAGACTGCATGTCCTTCAGTTCTTTACTGGCCACTTCTATCATGGCACCTTGGTATTCTTCTTTTTAGAATGTAGGTGACTTTAGTTTTGAGTACTTAAATATGAAACTTCCACCTCCTGACTGGTTTTCACTGAGGAATTGTATTTACCAAAGATGAGGGCTCTGGTCTTTTAAGATATGGAAGAGAAGTTCTCTGAGGTCAGAGGTTTGTTTTGTTCAACTGCTATAGCCCTAGCACCTTAAGTGGTGCCTGGCACTCAATAAATATGATTCAGTGAATGAATGGTGATGTGCATTAATGAATAATAAATTATATAATAACCAATGAACCGATGTGCTGACTAATTGTAGCAAGATACAGCCCTCAGTGCTGGGAGAGGTACTGGATTGTGGAAAGGAAAGAAGGGGACAACACCATCCAAGTTTGACTTAAAGATCATTTCTCAGAGTGAAAGGTTGTTGCTGAACGATGAGACGCGGGATTCTTGGCCTCCGGAGGAGATGAATTCAATCCGGGGCCAGAGACGAGGCTGGATCGCTCAGAGCTCTTGTGTAATAAAGTTTTATTAAAGTGTAAAGGAGATAGAGAAAGCTTCTTACATAGGCATCAGAAGGGGGCAAAAGAGTACCCTGACCTGTTGATTTGAATTCCCTTTCCCATCCTCTGTGCCTCCTTTTGTGAGATTCTCCAAGAGCTGACTCCGTTCTCCTTGCAGCCTCCTGATTAACCTGGTGAACCAGGCCCTGCTCTGGGCCCGGGGCCCGGGGTGAGGCTGAGTCAGGATGCCGTTCTGGGTGACACAGACTGTGAGGGGGCTGCAGGGAGGGTCTGGACCAGGCTGCGGGGCACGGGGGAAGGAGACAGGGTCCTGGCCCGACTGGGTTGGGCTGCTGGGGGCTCTGGGCAGAGTGATAGTAACAGCAATGATGGCACCAAACGCTTAAGCGCCTACTGTATGCCAAGCACTTTAGTATATCGCTTTCTTTAATTTCTTGGTCACACCGCAAGGCATCTGGGATCTTAGTTCTCCGACCAGGGATTGAACCCATGCTCCCTGCTTTGGAAGATCGGAGTCTACTGGACCACCAGGGAGGTCCCGTGCCAAGCACTTTAAATGCCGCATCTGGCAGAATCCGCCCAGCAGCCCTAGGAAGTAGCTCTTTGGATTATATCCATTTTACTGAGGAGGAAAATCGAGGCTCAGAGCAGCTGGGTGACCGAATCCCAGGCCATATGCCTCCCACAGCCCATACTCTGCTCCACAGAAGGGGTGGCATTTGGAGGAGCTCAGTTGGTAAGGAATCCGCTGCAAGGCGGGAGACCTGGGTTCGATCCATGGGTTGGGAAGATCCGCTGGAGAAGGGAACGGCTACCCACTCCAGTATTCTGGCCTGGAGAATTCCATGGACTGTATAGTTCATAGGTTTGCAAAGAGTCAGGCACGACTGAGCGACTTTCATTTCATTTCATTTCAAAGAGTGCGGAAGGCTGCCTCTCCCATCCCCATCCCAGCTGTGAGTTGAAGGGACAAGCTCACAGTCTCATCAGCCTGGCGGTGGCGATGGCAGTAAAGCTAATGACAGTGATGACGCCTGGGAGAGTGGGTGCCTCTGGTATGGTAATGACCGAGTCCCTCTCATTTAATGAAGGGGTACTTTCAAATCCATGTCCTCACTTGACTCTGGGTCTGGAGACACGCCAGAGCTGCATCCCGGGGTTTGGTCCAGTCCAGGGGCTGCATCATGAGACTGGACCACACAGCTGCCGATGAGTTGCGGGGTGTGAGGGTCAGAGGAGGGGGTAGGGGTGGTTCCGGCTCATGGATCGGGTGAGCTGCAGAGCAGCTCAGGAGAAGTGAAGACAAGTCCCACTGTGGGCGGCCTGTGGCTCAAGACACCCACACCTGCCTGTCCCACCCCCCAGAGCAGCCCTTAATCCTCAGCTGCACCCAGAGACCCAGGAGCCTGAGAAGGGAGGAAAGGCTCCGAGAACCCGTCCTGGAGGCGCGGGACAGGGGAGCAGGGGGCACACCAAGGGAATCCGGCCTGGCACAGCCTGTAGATGTGGAAACAGAGGCCCTTCCCTGGGGGGCTGCAAACACACACACACACACACACGCACGCACACGCACGCAAACGCACGCACATGCGCATGCACACACATGCACGCACACACACACACACAGACGCCCACACACACATGCACACACGCACACGCGTGCACACACACACATGCACGCACACACACGCACGCACACACACGCCCACACACACACACGCACAAAACAACAACACAAACCCCTCCTCCTGGGCCAGCCGCAGACACCGGCCTTTCTCACGCTGAGAGGCGGCACTAGGGAAGCGGCCTGGATGGGGGGACTGGCGTGGAAGGAAGTGGGGCCTGAGCAGGCGCCTCCCAGAGAGCAGGGATTCCTGCCCGGCCTCCGCCCTGCCTGTCAGGCGCCTCCTGTAGGAAGCCTCCTCTCCCCAGCGTCCACCCTTGTAGCGACTCCCCTGGCCCCTGCGGGGGAGAAAGCAGCTGAGACCAGGATCCCAGCACCCGGAGAGGGGTGAGCTAGCTGTGAGCTGCGGAGGAAGGCTGGAGGTAGATCCAGACTGCAGGGGACCAGGCTGGGCTCGGGAGGCCCTGACAGCCCCTGTTCCTTACACTATTATTAAAGTTTTTACTGGAGCAGAGCTGATCTCAGGTGCCACTAGTGAGAAAGAGCCTGCCCGCCAATGCGGGAGACCTACGAGACTCAGGTTCGATCTCTGGGTCGGGAAGGTCTCCTGGAGAAGGGAACGGCAACCCACTCCAGTTTTCTCACCTGGAGAATCCCATGGGCAGAGGAGCCTCGCGGGCTACAGACCATGGGGTGCAAAGAGTCGGACAGGACTGAAGCGATGTGGCGTGCGCGGGCTGACTTACAATGCTGTGTCCGTTTCATGCGTTCAGCAAGGTGAATCAGTCACACACACACACATATCCACTCCTCTTTAGATTCTGTTCCCTACAGGCCGTTACAGAGCATTGAGTAGAGGTCCCTGTATGTGCTACAACGTAGGTCCCTGCTGGACAGTAGGTCCTTATTAGTTATCTGTTTTGTATATTTGCTGTTGTTGAGTTGCTAAGTTGTGTCCAACTCTTCGCAACCCCATGGACTGTAGCCTGCGAGGCTCCTCTGTCCATGGGATTTCGCACGCAAGAATCCTGGAGTGGGTTGCCATTTCCTTCTCCAGGGAGTCTTCCTGACACAGGGACTGTATTTGAGTCTCCTGCATTGGTGGATGGATTCTGAACTGCCAGGAGAGTCTATTTTATATATAGTAGTGTTTATATCCCAGTCTTCCAGTTTATCCCTTCCCACCCCTTCTTACATTATTATTGTTATTATGATGTTCTACCAATATTCCAAATAAAGGGTTGTGTGCCCAAGACTGTGACTTGGAAATGTCAACTTTTGCCCAAAGCTGGGGATTGACTCCAAGGAACCCTGCTTCCCTTGAAAGGGCTGCGTGAGCAGTGAACATCCCCAGGCTCTCCCCGGAGCTGGAACCCCTTCTGCAGCCAGCAGGACACACCGGGCTCCTGCTGACGTGTTCTCAGGGTGTGTGAGCAGGGGCCCTGGGGCTGGATCGACTGAATTCAAATTCCAGCTCAACCAGCCTGCCAGCTGGGCGGCCCAGGGCACGCCATCCTGTCACCGAACCACACTTGGGCCCGCTCACCTGCTCACCGGCCCACAGTAAAGCCGGTCTACTGACACTGGGCCGAGGTGAAGGAAAGGGCAGTGTTAATTGCAGGCACTAAGCAAGGAGTCCAGGAAGCTGGTGCTTGTGAGACCTGAACTCCTGGGTAGTTCTGAGGGAAAGGGTTTAAAGGCTGGGTAACGGAGAGGGCTGCTGGGTGCGTTTCCTCCCAGCATTTCTTGGCTGGAGTCCAGCTGACTTACAATGATGTGCTGGTTTCTGCCATGCAGCCAAGTGATTCAGTTACATGTGAACACACATTCTTTTTCACACTCTTTCCCATTATGGTTTAGTACAGGGTAGTTTTTTAACTGATTGATCAATACTTTGGCTGCCTCGGGTCTCAGCGGCATTGCCTCACGCAGGATCTTTCCTTGTGGTGCGTGGACTCTCTCCTAAGGTGCTCTGCATGTGGGATCTTAGCTCCCTGACGAGGGATCAAACCCGATCCCCTGCATTGCAAGGCAGGTCCTTAAGCTCTGGACCACCAGGGACGTCCTTTTCAGAGGATACTGGAGGCGGCTCCCTGTGCTACCCAGTAAGACCTTGTTTGTCTGTTTTATCTGAAACAGCTCGTCTGCTACCCCAGCCTCCCGCTCGAGAGCTCCCCGGCCCCTCCCTTTGGCAGCCTGTTCTCTGTGTCTGTGGTTCTGTTTCTCTTCCATAGCTGGGTTCATTTGCATCATACTTTAGGTTCCATATGCAAGTGATATCATACGGTATTTGTCTTTCTCTTTCTGACTTACTTCACTTGCTATGATGATCTCTAGTTTTACCCATGTTGCTGCAGACTGTGCATGCTCAGTCGCTTCTGTCGTGTCCGACTCTGCGACCCCGTGGGCTGTAGCCCGCCCGGCTCCTCTGTCCATGGGATTCTCCAGGCAAGAATACTGGAGTGGGTTGCCGTGCCCTCCTCCGGGGCATCTTCCCGACCCAGGGATGGAACCCACATCTCCTGTGTCTCCTGCATTGGTGGGACAGTTCTTTACCACTAGTGGCACCTGGAAAAAGCTCCTCTTTTAAGGCTGAGTATTATTCTATTGTATATATGTACCGTACCTTCTTTATCCATGCATCTGTTGATGGATATTCAAGTTGTTTTCATGTCTTGGCTATTGTGAGTAGTGCTACTATGAACACAGGGATGCATGTATATTTTTGAATTACAGTTTTGTCTAGATGTATGCCCAGGAGTGGGAATGTTGGATCATATGGTAATTTTATTTTAGTTTTTATTTGTAGACTTTATTTATTTATTATTATTATTATTATTAGGAGTATAATTGCTTTGCAATGTTGTGCTGGTTTCCACTGTCCCACAAGCTGAATCAGCTGTGTGTACACATTTCCCCTCCCTCCACCCCTCTGGGTCGTCACAGAGCGCAGGCTGAGCTCCCTGCGCTGTGCAATGGTTTCCCACTTGGTTATTCTGTCGCTCAGTCGTGTCCGACTCTTTGCGACCCCATGGACTGCAGCACGCCAGGCTTCCCTGTCCTTCACCATCTCCCGGAGGTAGCCCAAATTCATGTCCATGGAGTCGGTGATGCCATCCAACCATCTCATCCTCTGTCGTCCCCTTCTCCTGCCTTCAGTCTTTCCCAGAATCAGGGTCTTTTTCAATGAGTTGGCTCTTTGAACCAGGTGGCCAAAGTATTGCAGCTTCAGCTTCAGCATCGGTCCTTCCATGAATGTTCAGGGGTGATTTCCTTTAGGACTGATTGGTTGGATCTCCTTGCCGTCCAAGGGGCTCTCAGCAGTCTTCTCCAGCGAGATGGCTCAGAAGCATCCGTTCTTCAGCACTGAGTGTTCTTTATGGTCCAGCTCTCACATCTGTACATGACCACTGGAAAAACCATAGCTTTGACTATACAGACCTTTGTTGGCAAAGTGATGTCTCTGCTTTTTAATACACTATCTAGGTTTGTCATAGCTTTTCTTCCAAGGAGAAAGCACTTTTAAATTTCCTGGCTGTAGTCACTATCCACAGTAATTTTGGGGCCCAAGAAAATAAAATCTGCCACTGTTTCCATTTTTTCCCCATCTATTTGCCATGAAGTGATGGGACCTGATGCCATGATCTTCATTTTTTGAATGTTGAATTTTAAACAAGCTTTTCCACTCTCCTCTTTCACCCTCATCAAGAGGCTCTTTAGTTCCTCTTCACTTTCTGCCATTAGGGTGGTATCATCTGAATATCTGAGGCTGTTGATATTTCTCCTGGCAATCTTGATTCCAGCTTGTGATTCATCCAGCCTGGCATTTTGCATGATGTTCTTTGCATAGAAGTTAAATAAACAAGGCGACAGTATCCAGCCTAGTCATACTCCTTTCCCAATTTTAAATCAGTCCATTGTTCCATGCCCAGTTCTGTTACATTTGGACCTGCATACAGGTTTCTCAGGAGGCAGGCAAGGTGGTCTAGTATTCCCATGTCTTGAAGAATTTTCCACAGTTTGTTGTGATTCACACAGTCAAAGGCTTTAGTATAGACAATGAAGCAGAGTAGCTATTTTCCTGGAATTTCCTTACTTTCTTAATGATCCAACAAATGTTGGCAATTTGATCTCTGGTTCCTCTGCCTTTTGTAAACCCAGCTTGTACACCTTCAGCTCAGGCACTGCTGAAGCCTAGCTTGAAGGATTTTGAGCATTTCCTTGCTAGCATGTGAAATGAACTCTAGTTTGAACATTCTTTGGCATTGCCTGTCCTTGAGATTGGAATGAAAACTGACTTTTTCCAGTCCTGTGGCCACTAATGAGTTTTCCAAATTTTCTGACACATTGAGTGCAACACTCTAAAGCATCACCTTTTAGGATTTGAAATAGCTCAGCTGGAATTTCATCACCTCCACAAGCTTTGTTCTTAGTAATGCTTCCTAAGGCCCACTTGACTTCATACTTCACAAGCTATCTATTTTATAGATAGTACTGTGTATATATAAATGCTGGTCTCTTAGTTTGTCCCACCTTCCCCTTCTTCCCCTGAGGTCCACAGGTCCATTCTCTAAGTCAGCATTTCTATCCCTGCCCTGCAGATAGGTTCATGTGTACCAGTTTTTCTAGATTCCATATTTAAGGGTTAATATACACTAGTTGTTTTTCTCTGACTTACTTCACTTTGTATGACATCACTACAGATGACCTGATTTCATCCTTTTTATGGCTGTATAATATTCCATTGTGTATATGTACCACATCTTCTTGATCCATTCATCTGTCAATGAACATTTAGATTGCTTCCATGTTCTGGCTATTGTAAACAGTGCAGCAGAGAACCTTGGGGTACATGTGTCTTTTTGAGTTATGGTTTCTCAGGGTATATGCCCAGCAGTGGGATTGCTGGGTCATATGATAGTTCATTTTTTAGCTTTTTAAGGTAACTCCATACTGTTCTCCAAATGACTGTATCAATTTACATTCACACCAACAAGTTTGCAAGAGGGTTCCCTTTTCGCCACACTCTCTCCAGCATTTATTGTTTGTAGATTTTTTTGATGATGGCCATTCTGACTGGTGTGAGATGGTACTTCATCGTAGTTTTGATTTGCATTTCTCTAGTAGTTAGCGATATTAAGCATCTTTTCAGGTGCCTATTGGCCATCTGTATTTCTTCTTTGGAGAAATGTCTATCTTAGGTCTTCTGTTGATTTTTCAATTGGGTTGCTTGCTTTTTTTGTTGTTGAGCTTTATGAGTTGCCTGTATATTTTCAAAATTAAGCCCTTGTTGGTTGCACCATTTGCAAATATTTTCTCCCGTTCTGTAGGCTATCTTTTCGTTTTTGTTTGTGCTTTCCTTTGTTGCAAAAGCGTATAAGTTTGGTTAGGTCCCGTTTGTTCACTTTTGTTTTTATTTCTGTTGTCTTGGGAGATTGACCTAAGAAAACATGCGTACGATTTATTTCAGGGAATGTTTTGTCCGTGATCTCATCTGGACTTTTGTGGTGTCCTGTCTTGTGTGTGAGCCTTAAGCCATTTTGAGTTTTTGTGTAAGGTGAGCGGGTGTGTTCTGTTTCACTGAAAGGTTTTAAAGACAAAGAGTGAGGGAAAGGGTTGTAGGGTGTGTGATCGTGGACGTTCTTGTGATTGGCTGGTGGTGAGGTAATCAGGAGTCAGCCTCATCAGCCTTCTGGGTCTACGTGCTTGTGGGCAGCATACAATTAACTTCTTCCCCCTGGTGGGGGCTTCAGTATCTGCAAAACAATTCCAGGGTATGGCTCAGAATATTATCTATAGATTTTGAGGAGGAACTAAAGGTCCTTAAATTTTTGAGTGGCTAAACTATTATTTTGTCTTGTTTGGCTGTTTTCCTTTGTTTCTGCATTTTCTCGATTTCCTGGTTAAATTTTTTCTTTGGAACTCAAGGAAAGCCTAGGAGGCTAGAGTTTTATTACGAGTGAGAGGCAGGTGGAGGATGTGGAGGAGGGCGGGGAAGTCTGTTCAGGAGGGTCCACAGGGTCCTGCTTGGTTACCGTTCCACGTGCCCAGGTTGTCTCGTCCTCATCCATGAAACAAGGGCTTCCTGTACGTCTTGCCCACAGCCAGGCCCCGCACTGGGTGCTGAGATGACCACAGTTTTGGTGAATGTAGAACGGGAAAGGTCCCTGCATCCTAGGGGGAGAAATGGGAGAGAGACCACAGGGAAATGCATGAGATAAACGTGGCATGTCAGGTGACAAGTGCCACGGGCTGAAATGAGGTGCAGCCGGCTCGTGCGGTTAGGGGATGTGGGGCCCACAGTGCCTCCCACGAGCCCCCGCCTTAAACAGGGCAGTCAGGGCGCCTCTGGGAAAGAGCTGAGGCACTGAGCCCCCGGGACGCTCCCGGCCGAACGTTCCGAATGCAGAGAACCCAAGTGCAAAGGCAGGTGAAGCGTCGCCCGTGCTCCGCAACAAGGGAAGCTCCTGCAAGGAGAGATGCCCACGCCACAGTCAGAGCAGCCCCCGCTCACAGCAACTAGGGAAGAGCCCATCAATAGCAAAGACCCAGCACAGCCAAAGATAGTAAAGAGCCAGGGCCCAGTACAACCAGAAAAGTGCACGGTCACCCCGGTGGAAGGCTGTGAGCCCCCCCAGGAAGGCGAGAACGGCGGCAGCACGAGCTTTTCGCAGCGTGGTAGGACGCCTCCCCGAGGGCGCCAAAGGGAGGTTTACAAACCTGTTGTCAAACACAGCCATTAGTTAAAACTAAACTGTATGTTGCTTGCTTGTTCAGTTGCTCCGTTGTGTCCGACTCTTTGCAGCCCCATGGATTGTAGCCCGCCAGGCTCCTCTGTCCATGGGATTTCCCAGGCAAGAATACTGGGGTGGGTTGCCATGCCCTCCTGCAGGGGATCTTCCTGACCCAGGGATCGAACCCTTGTCTGTTGCATCTCCTGCATTGGCAGGTGGATTCTTTATCACTGAGCCACCTGGGAAGCCTCCACCACTGTTTTAAATACAGTTTATTTAACAGTAATAACAAGAGAAGCCACCACCAGGAGAAGCCTGAGCACTGAATGAAGACCTAGCGGAACCAAAAATGCAAAAATTTTAAAAAGACGATGGCAGCGATTTCCCTGGTGGTTCAGTGGTGAAAATTCTGTGCTCCCAATACAGGGGGTAGATCTGCTTCCTGGTCAGGGAACTAATATCCTGCATGCCGCCAAATTTTTTTAAAAAATCAATCAAAAAATAAATGGTCAGTACTTTAAAAAAAAAAAGATAAAAAATACTTAACATGCATCTGTTTCCAAATATTTTGCTGCATCCTGCCATCACCTCTGTTCCACCAGCATTTCTCTGTCTGGTAGGAGAGTGGTATGTAGGGGCCTCTTTTGCATCTCTTTGCAACTCTGGGTTCAATGATGTTGCGATGATAACTTGAAACTGACCTTAGTGGGAGTGTTTACACCAGGGAAGTTGGCGGTCTACAAATCAGGACTCCATTTGTTGTTTTATTGATGAAGACAAGGTGAATAACACAGATTAAGTTTGGTGTCTATAGCTGTTGCGCTGAGATTAACATAAAACTGTGAGGAGGTGCTCGTCCGGGACCTTCTGATGAAGGGACAGTGTCTCCATTGCCTCGGTTTCTTCTTCCTCTCGAGCACAGATGAGAAAACCCATCAGCCTTCACACCACATGCGCTTATGACTGTGAATTTAGGACAGCTTCTTTATCGGGGAAAGAATGAGCAGATCGGGTGCAGCTCCGTGTGTGGAGTCATGATGGAGCTGCAGCCATCGTAGGCTCCTGTCAGGAGGTGGGTGGCCTCACTGAGAAGGTGACATTTGAGCCCTGAAGAGGGTAAGGGAGGGAGCCTTGTGGGATCTGCAGGAAAAGCATTTTCTGCAGAGGGAACAGCCAGTGCAAAGGCCCTGAGGCGGGACAGCCCGGCAGCTTCAGGGACCATCGGGAAGGTCAGTGAGGCCTGAGCAGAGTGAGTGGGGAAGAGCAGGCCCGGGGGGGGGGTTGTTGCTGCAGGTGGGGCAGGGTTGACCAGGAGGGGCGTCGTGTGCCATCCGAGACGATGCTGTGCGTGGCTGGGGCCAGCGCTTCTGAGCTTAGAAGAGCGTGCTCTGTTTGTTGGGGAACAGACTGGAGTGAGCACAGGCGGGCCCAGGAAGCCGTCTAGCACTCTAGGGGGCCAGGGACGGCAGTGGAGGACGTGAGAGGTGGGTTTCCCATTGGGTTGGAGAGATTGGAAGCATCGGAACTGGAAGTTTCAGGAGAGGGGTGGGGTTGGGGTTGCCCAGAGGGGTTCCGTCTCTGCTCTCTGGAGTTTCAGGGGCCGCTATGGGAGCAGAAGCGTTGAACACAATGACTTGGCATCTCCCCCAGGCCCTTCTGTCCGCCTCTGCCCAGGGTTCCGTTCTAGGTCCGCGGAAAGAACTCTGCCCCTGAGACGAAACTCCACAGCCTTGCTCTGCTTTGAGCCCTTTGTGATGCAGACAGGGAGACTGAGGCCAGGGGGTGATGGGCTCGGGGCAGGTCACGTGGGCAACGGTGGAGAGCTGGGATGGGGCCCCGGGGCCTGACCGGGTTGGTCTCCTGGCCAGAGGCACCCCCCACGCCCCACCCCCGCCATGGGGGGCTGTCTGCATCCCCTGGCAGCCCCACTCCCCCTTGCTGGTCTCTTCTGAGCCACGGACGCTCCCCTTTCTCCTGTCAGCGATGTGCCCAAGGGCGCTGAGAACTTTGAGGTCTCTGGGAGCTCCGGGGTGAAGATCTTCATAGCCTATGACCCAGCGCGGGTGACAGAGCCCACGGGCAGGGCCCACTGGCCCCTGGATGCCAGCGTGGACGTGGTCATATCCGTGGACGCAGCCAGTAAGGCTTTAAACGACCTCAAGGTAAGAGGCCCTTCTCCGCAGGTCAGAGCCCCAGACAAAGCACACCCCATTCACACACCGCCCTAGTCAGCCAGCCCTGCAAGGCTCCGACGCCCAAATCCACACACACGACACATCCCGAAACAAGCCCATAGACACCTAAGCCTGTAAACCCACCCGACATGCCAACATCCACACACAGCAGGAATGAATACTCCCGTAAAGGCACAGCCTGCCTGATCGCCCCTTCAAGTTCACAGACACCCCCTTGGGTCCCAGCTCCACACCGACCCCGAACAAGCCCCGCCCACTCCCGTGCAGACAGGCGTCCTCAGCAAGAGCCACGCGCGTGCGCACATACACGCATGCATCGGACATAGGTGCATACCTGGATGCACGCGTGTCTCCCACCTAAGGAAGCAGGAAACCTCTTTCACAGACGACACGACACCTTCTCACTCGCCCCCAGGCGCCTGCCACACACGCAGTGACCCCAGACTCACTGATCAGCTTTTTCTCCAGGGACACGGGGAAGCTGAGGGCCGTGCAGCTGTTGAGAGCAGGGCCCCGGAGCTCAGACCCCCTGAGCGCCGCCTACTGGGCCAGCCTGGGGGCTCTCTGAGAGGCCCAGGTTGAGCCCTTTGCATGGACTGTGGGCCGTGTGAGCATGGGCTGCGATCGTGGGGTGGGAAGGGTCGTTGTTCCCATTTTACAGGTGAAGAAACTGAGGCTTAGGGAGACTGAGTACCTTGCCTGAGTCACTGGTGACGGCCACCCCTTCCCGCATTCTTTCTCCCTGGCCTCTCCACGGACGCCTAAGGGTCCGGCTGTCCCCGGGGTCCGCCCCCACCCTGTCTGGCCCTCCTGGCCCCTCAGCCGAGCCCTGGGCCCCAGGGAGGCACCTGCTCTCTCCAGGTGGAGAAAGTGGCTCTGGATCCGGGCGCAGAGCCCGTGGGCCCCGGGCCTTCGCCAGCAGGGAGCAGCCGGGGCCCCCACCCCCCCATCTACACAGGGCCGCTGGGGTGTCCCCTCCGCCCCCTGCCTCAGCCATCCCCGCAGGGCTGGCCGGGCCCACTCAGGGCTGACGGTGTCCCCGCAGGTGAAGATCTCCTACTTCGGGCAGCCGGCGGGCGGGGCCCTGGGCCACAGCGTGCTCTACCTCACGGGTGCAGGTAAGTCCCGCCTCCGGGCCTCCACGCGTCCCTGCCCTTTCCCCTCCACGCTGGCTGCTTGAGGGTCTTAGGGAGGCCCAGGGCCATCTTCCTTCTCCACCGAGGAGCTTGGCTCCTTCAGAGGCCATCCATCTGCTCCAGACCCCCAGGACTGGAGCCCCAGCTGTGCTTACAGCCACAGCGACCTAGAAACTGCACGGCCCTTGGGTCTCCAGCCAGACCACAACAGGCTTCCTCCATCCAGAGTCCCGGAGCCTCAAGGCTCGTCACTAAACATGCAGAGCCGCACGCTACCTTCAGCCAGACCCTGGGCAGCGACCCTAACAGCAGAGCCAGCAGCTGGAATCTCAGGCCTCGTCCTGGCCTCCAGAGTCAGGGCCCCCAAGGGTTAGCAATTCAGGGCATGCAGATGAGTGAGAAAGTCAAGAGCCCAAGGCTTGGGTCCCTCAAAAGCCAGAGCCACAGGGGCGGGCCTCCCGGGCATTGGGCATGGTCCCCAGAACAGGGCTGCCTGGTTCTCCTGGGCTTGGGGGAGGGTCAAAGCTTGCCCCAACCTGGACACTATGGTGAGACGGGGGACCGGGGAGCTCAGGTAACCCCTCCCCATCTCTTTTCAGACATCTCCCTCGACGCGGACACTGGCCGCACAGGCAAGGTGAAAAGGACCCAAGGCGACAAGGTGGGCCTCCTCCAGCTATCCCAAGACGGCGGGGTCAACAGGCAGACCTGGGGGTGGTCCGGGGGGGGCTCTGCCTCCAGAAGGGTGACGGATTCCTGGACTCTGTGTATCCAGCAGTGTGGGGAGGCCATCTGAGGACTCCCCATCAGCGTGAGAGGGCCTGACACTGTGTGATCAGCATGCTGTGTGACTCCTGGAAAACAGCCTACCCTCTCTGGTCTCTAGTGCCACCTCACACCTGGGATCTTTTGCTTGAGGACTTTTCTATTTCCTGGGCTGTATTTGGACCCCTAAGCATGATAGGTGCTTCTTAAAAGGTTGTCAAGTGACTGAATGAAGGCTTCTGGTAGAGGAGGCTGCATGGACTACCCTGGTTAGATTCTGAAGAGAGAGAGAGGGAAGGTGGGGTGGGCCCCGGGCATTATCCCACAGCAAATGTCTGAAGACTATCCTGGGAGGGTAGAAAGTAAGATTTGTGGGGAAGGACCCCAGGGAGGACGCCTGCCTCACACACACGACTTTGTGGACAAGATGGGGCAGGACTGCCAAGGATGGATGTGCAGGTTGCGCACTGCACAAGGTTGCTGAGCAAGGTAGCGAGTGCGGCCTGAGACACAAACCATGTCTTGGGCCCTGATACAGTGAGGTAGCTACCCGAAGAGGTGGACAAGAGTGCTATGTAGGTTAGCAGTGGTCCTGTGAGGTCACCCAGACCCAAGTTTGAATCCCACCTCTGTGACTTAGAGTTCACCTCCCCAGAGCCTCCTTCCCCTCTTCTGTAAATGGGGAGAATAAACTCTGACTTGCAGAGGCTGGTGGGAATAAAGCAGAGGCAGATCAGGAAGAGCTTTGATTACAGAGGCCGGACTCCAGCCATCTTCCCCACCTGTCAGCTCCATCCTTCTTGCAGGGCCTGCAGGATCACAAGTGAACATCAGAGACCACTGGGACAGGCCCCAGGAGAGGACTGGGATGGGGAGAGAATCCCAGCAGTTCTCTAGCCCTCTCAAGGTCAGGGCAAGGCAGTCTCGGTCCCCCAGGCAGGGCCAAAACTCAAAAGACTGGCAGAGGCCATTTCTGGGCCTGGCACTGCCCCCTTCCTGTTGCAGTGTGATGGCTGGGCGGGGCTGCTGTGTACAGTTGTTCAGGATGTTCACTGCCCAAGCGTGGAGTGACTCTGGGTCTGGAGAGCTGGAGCTCCAGTCCCCAAGTCTATTAAATCTATTATCCCTCTTTAAATCTTCAAGTAAACCTGGAATACAGAAGTCTCCAAGTTAACAAAGCAGACAGCTCTAGCCATGTCCAGAACCCCTTCCTAGAGACTCCTGGGTCCCACTGACCCTAAGGCCTCTTGTTTTGCACAGAAAAGCTGGCGCTGGGGCCCTGAGGGCTACGGGGCTATCCTGATGGTGAACTGTGACCGGGACAGTCTCCGGTCCACGGAGATGGACCTCACCAACACCCAGCTAACCTCGCTGGATGGTGAGTAACAGAGGATGGGGCTGTCCAGGATGACGGTGTGGGGCAGCGCGGGGCTGCCTCATGGGGACCACTCTCTCCAGACCTGCAGGACATGTCCCCAGTGGTGCTGACCTGCGATGCCCCTGATGAGCTCTTTGACAGCTACAAGCTGGTCTTGAATGTGCCACTTTCTGATTCCAAAAGAATGAGGGTCTTCTGCACCCGGGGTAAGTGGCCTGGAGGGGCCTCTTCCCTCCCTACTCCAGGCTCTGCTTCCCAAATCATTTCTTTCTTCTCTTATCCACATCTCTCCATTCTTCCATCATCATTCTGTAATTCTCACTACCACTTAAAAGCAGCCACAGCATCACGACAGGATCCATGGACCAAGGAAAAGGGTCCCAAGCTAGACCCATTTTACAGAGGGGAAAACTGAGGCTCAGACATGTGAATTCACTGCCCTAAGTTCACACAACCAGTTGGGAGTGGAGCAGGCATTCCAAGTCAGTCTCTTGGGCACCAAAGCCGCTCTTCTTTACCCGGCCCTGGCCCTCCCCCCGACCCCATCCCTCCTCTGGTGAGTCAGTACAGAATGAGTTCTCAGTGCTGACAAGTGCCGTCCGGGCTGTGTGAGGTGGGGGCAGGGATCAGCAAAGCCAAGGCCCAGCCTTGCCTTTGGAATCCAGTTATTCTGCCAGAGAGTTTATTAATCAAACGCTGTGGCTTAGAACAAAACAAAACCCATCCTTAACCCTGAGGTGACCTTACTCATTTTTATAAATAGCAAGAGACCTTCCTACCTCTTCCTTCTTCCTCTTCACTCTCTGTTCAAACTGACTCAGAATTCATTGCAGCTAAATTCCAGCAGGAGCCATAATGCTTCTTCTCTGCACCAGGGGTGGAAAGTTAGGGAGGGGTCTGGCTTGGAAATACTTACTTTGATTGCAGAACATAAGCTCCATCTCCATAGGTGAGCTGACAAGCCTTTCTGCTCTAAGAACATGCTAGGGTGCCACTTCCCAGATGACCCTCCGTGGGCGGGGAAAGGAGACGGGCCAGAACTGCTAAGTGCCAGGAGCTTTGTTTAAAAAATTGACATGACATTCACAGTACATAAAAGTAACCATTTTCAAGTAAACAATTTAACTACATTCCCTGGTGGCTCCGCAGGTAAAGAATCTGCCTGCAATGCAGGAGACCTGGGCTTAATCCTCGGTTGGGAAGATGCTCTGGAGAATGGAAAGGCTACCCACTCCAGTATTCTGGCCTGGAGAATTGCATGGACAGAGGAGCCTGATGGGCTACAGTCCATGGGGTCACAGGAGAGTCGGACACGCCTGAGCGACTAGACAACGACAGTCCCAACCCCCAACCCCATCTCTGTGCTGTGAGTGCTCGCTAGCTCAGGCGTGTCCGACTCTCTGTGACCCCGTGGACTGTAGCCTGCCAGGCTCCTCCGTCCATGGGATTCTGCAGGCCAGAATACTGGAGGGGGTTGCCATGCCCTCCTCCAGGGGACCTTCCTGACCCAGGGATGGAACCCACGTCTCTTACGTCTCCTGAGTTGACAAGGTGGGTTCCTTACTACTAGCGCCACCCACGCCCCAGCCCTAGGCAACCGGCAATCTCCTTTCTGCCCCATGGACGCATCTCCTTCAAATGGAACCATACAATACTTGCCTTTTGCGTCAAGCTTCTTTCACGTAGTATGATGTCCTCAAGGTTCGTCTGTGCTGTGGCATGCATCAGACCTACACCCCTTTCTATGGGTGAAGGACACACTAGCACATGGATACACTGCATTTGTTTGCTTCCCTGGTGGCTCAGACGGTAAAGCGTCTGCCTACAATGTGGGAGACCCGGGTTAGGTCCCTGGGTCGGGAAAATCCTCTGGAGAAGGAAATGGCAACCCACTCCAGTATTCTTGCCTGGAAAACCCCATGGATGGAGGAGCATGGTGGGCTACAGTCCATGGGGTCGCACAGAGTCTGACACGACTGAGTGACTTGACTTTCTTTCACATTTGGTTTATCCATTCATCGGTTGATGGACATTTGGGTTGTGTCCACCTTTGGGGCCAGCTGCTTTTATTTCCTTGTCCGATGTAAAGCTTGCACCGCCTTCATGAGAAATGTTAGCCCATTTTACAGATGAGGAACTGAGGCTCAGAGAGGCTGAGTCGTTGAGCTGAGGTCACACAGCTAGCACGTGACACTGCTGGAGAGGAGCCCGAGTCGCCCTAGTGCAGCGTGGCTCTGCCCCTGCGTTCCCGGGCTCAGGCTTCCTGTCCCAAGCCCCCACACCCCTGCGTCAGCGCTGGGCAGCCGAAGTTTCGGTGATCGTGAGTGCCCCGGCTATCACATAACTGCGCCAGCCTTGCCTCCGTGCTGACTCGGGTCTCCCTAGGTGGGAATTCCCTCCTGGACTATGAGCAGGTGCTGGGGCCCCAGCACCCGTCGTACAAAGTGGCCCGTCAGCCCGGGGAGCGGAAGATCCGCCTCTATGTGGAGGGGCTCAGCTTTCCCGACGCCGATTTCTCGGGGCTGGTCTCCCTCAGCGTCAGCCTGGTGGACACCAAGGTAGGTGCAGTGCCGGGGGCGGAGACGGGGTCGGGGAGCTTCAGGGCCCAGCGGAGGCCCCAGGGCTGGGAGGCCGGGGGCCGGGGCTCCTGAGGCCCGATGGGGCTCCCTGCGGGGCCCACTGAGTCCCCATTCTCCCCCCAGACTCTGCCCGAGGTGCCCCTCTTCACAGACACCGTGGCCTTCCGCGTGGCCCCCTGGATCATGACCCCCAACACCCAGCCCCCCCTGGAGCTATATGTGTGCAGGTGAGGTCTCACGCTCCCTCGGCTCTCCCGCTACCCCTGGACTCCCAGAGGCAGGAACAGAGCGCGGGACCCGGCTTGCTTCTGCATGCTCAGCGGCCGGACTCCCCGAGGGCCCCCAGGGGCACACTTGGGTACAGGCCAGCGGTGAGCTGGCTGGGCCATCAGCCCGCCTGCTCTGAGCAGCCAAGGCCCCAGCTGCGGTCGCCGGCTCCAGCTCCAGCTCCCCATCCTTACCCTGCCCTGCCTGCAGCAGTCCCGGGACATCCTGGGTTTATTCCAGGCAGAGGGGCCAGGCCCTGTTCAGGTTCCTGGGGGCGGCAGGAGACCCAGCCTCCCTCTGACGGGGCTGTGCCCCTGGGCCTGCAGAGCGCGTGAGAATTCAGCTTCCAGGACCGTCTGTGAGCCCTGGCCCCACCCGGGTCCCTGGTCCTTCTGCCATGTCTCAGGATCCTCGTCAAGCCCCTGGATGGGCAGGGCAGCCAGGGCTGGCAAGGCTACAGGGCCCTGCAGAGGAGGTCAGACCACCGGAAAGGGCCGTAGACGACTTGGAGCTTAAGTCAGAAGGAAGGCTGTGGTCAGACAGGTTTGCTCTGCTGGCCTGGCTCAGGTGTTCAGACGGGAGGGGGCTCTTTCTCTGCCTTTGCTCACTCGCCTTTGATGAGGCCAGTCGTGAGAGGCGGGAGGAAACGGGCTCCTCCCCCTTACTATCGCCGTGACCGTGACCGGTGAGACTGTCCCCGGACCCCTCAGCAGGGCCCCGCACCTGCCCGCCCCCCCGTCACTCCCGCCTGATGAGATCTGGAGACGCGGTCCGCCTCTGTCAGTCGCCCACGAGCCTCTCCAGCGCGGGGACTGTGTCTGGAGCCGCGGGCGGACCGGGGCCCAGCAAGGACGGCACTCAGGCCCCTGCGTCCACCCCCAAGGCTGCCGTCCGCAGCCCCGCCTCCCTGCCCTCCCCTGTGTTTTGCAGTGTCCTAGACGCTCATGGCTCGAATGAGAAGTTTCTCAATGACATGTCCGATCTGGCGCTGAGAGCCAGCTGCACGCTGATGGTCTGCCCTCGGGTTGAGAACCGAAATGACCGCTGGATCCAGGTGGGCGAGGAGCAGCTCCGGGAGCCGGGGGCAGCCCAAGCTCCGTCCCCCACCCCGGCTTAGGGGAGCGGCCTCTGCGGCTCTCGCCCGGCTCCCTAGAGAAGCTGGGCCAGGCGCAAGGACTCGGGGTGGGCGCGCGGCCTGGGAGAGCCCTCCTTCTCCCACTGCTGCCTCACTAGGCCTCTCCTGCTTCCCTCCAGGGGCTCTGGCCCAGGCAGAGCCCTCCCCCGGCTGGGTCCCTGGGGGACCTCCTGCCCACTCGAGGCCTCGGGGAGGATCTAGCCCTGGGCCTGGGGTGCTAGCCCCTTCTCAATGCGAGACCGAGGCGGTCACAGTGGCCTTTTCTCTTGCCCTCCCAGGATGAGATGGAGTTTGGCTACACTGAGGCCCCGCACAAAGCCTTCCCCGTGGTCTTCGACTCCCCCCGAAACAGAGGCCTGAAGGATTTTCCTTACAAGAGGATACTGGTATGCGGCCAAGGGCAGAGTGCGGACGCCGTGGGTGCCTGCCCCGTGGGGCCCACTGCTCAGGCTTGCCTGGCCCTAGTCCTTCAGGGGCTGTGAAGGACGCAGGAGGTGGGCTCTGGCGAGTGGGGAGTTAGGGGGAGGCTTGGGGAGCAGTATGTAGATGAAATGCCAATCACCCCTGTTCTGGGAGGGGCCCTGGTCTCCCCCCAGGGGCTGTGAACAGAGGAGTCGGCTCCGGGGAGACCAAACTGCCCTTTGGGGGGAACGCATCCCTAGTGACCCTCACAGCTCTTGCTTTGTGCTGGGGCCCCTCTCCGGTAACGGGTGTTTTCTGAACACCTACCACGTGCCAGGCCCCACGCTGCCTGCTGGGCACAGGAGGGCGGCAAGAGCCGCTCCAGAGACCATGCCCTGAGTTCCAGGCCCTCCCCCCAGCTTCTCACAGCTGCTCATTTAATCCACACACACTCCTGTGAATGAGTACTATTATCATTCCTACTATTATCATTCCCTCTTTACTGAGGCCCAAGAGTTAAGCAACTTACTCGAGGCCACACAGCTAGGTAGCAGGGACACCAAAATGTAGAACCAGAGGGGGCTCCTCCACGGCCCCTGCTCTTGACGGCTGGGCTAAACCGCCTTCCGAGGGGGTCCCTGCCCCAGAGTGCCTGTCTCCGCCTGTTTGCTGGTGTCCCCGCCCCCCCCACCGCCAGGACAATGTTGGGTCTGGGTGGTAGCTCCACTAGGGATGCCCAGGAGCTCCTGGCCACACAGAGCAGGGATCCTGAGGGGTCAGAGGTGAGTCCCCGGGAGGTGACCGTGCGTCCTGCAGGCTGAGTCTGCATCAACGCCAAGTCCTGGGCCTGACCCCAAGTCCTGGGCTTGACCCCGCCGTGGTATCTTCCACTGATCTCTGCTCTCCCCTGCTGGCTCAGACAGTACAAACTCTGCCTGCAATACAGGAGCTGCAGGTTCGATCCCTGGGTTGGGAAGATCCCCTGGAGGAGGGCATGGCAACCCACTCCAGTATTCTTGCCTGAAGAATCCCATGAACAGAGGAGCCTGGTGGGCTATATACTCCATTGGGTTGCAAAGAGTCGGTCGTGACTGAGTGACTAACACTTTCTGCTCTGTCTTTATCATTCCCTTTCTTCTACTTCCTTTAGGTTTAATTTGCCGTTCTTTCCCTAGCTGGAAATGGAAACAAAGATTTTTTCAACCCTTTCTCTTCCTAATGTGTTTAGAGTTGTGTCATTCCCAGGAAACGCTGTTTACTGGCATGCCCGTGGGTTTTAACCTCCTGCGTGCTTATTACCTTTCACTTCAAAATACGGTGTAATCTCCTCTTTGATTTCTTCTTTGGCCCATGGGTTCTTTAGAAGTGCGTTGTCTCATTTCCAAACATTTGAGATTTTCTACTTATGGTTCTGTTATTGGCTTGGGTATTGCTCACCAAGTGGAATTTACTTTTTAAATCTTTTTATTTTCTATTGGAGAATAGTTGATGAACAGTGTTGTGTTCATTTCAGGCGTGCAGCAAAATGACTCAGGCACATGCATGAATCTATTGTTTTTTCGGGGCGGGAGGTGTGGGCTTTAATAGCACAACTCTCAGGGCACTGGGAGACTTCATATAAATCAAATAGGCGGTAGATTCCCGCAGGAGCACCACCCGCCCCTGACCCCAAGAGCTGTCTTCCTGTTCTAACTGACCCCTCCTTCGGGGGGGGTGGATTTTACCAATTCTCCCCTAGGGTCCTGACTTTGGATATGTAACCCGGGAAATCCAGTTCACTGGTGTCTCTGGCCTTGACTCCTTCGGCAACCTGGACGTCAGCCCGCCAGTCACGGTGGAGGGCAAGGAGTACCCTCTGGGCCGGATCCTCATCGGCAGCTGCCTCCCCAAGTGAGAAGCCAGGGAGAAGGGGAGGGCACGGGGGTGGGGGGCTCTGGGGGAGCCCCGGGGCATGCGAGGCGGCATCTACCCCCCACTCATGAGAAGCCAGGGCCAGGTTGGGGGAGGCACGGGGGGGCCCCGGGGCATGCAAGGCGGCATCTACCCCCCCACCCCCACCATAGACACAGACACAGCTCTCCAGTCTGAGTAGTGGTCCTAACTTCCTGCATGGACTCCTAGAATCAAAGACTCAGAGGACTAGAATCTTAGATCGGAAAGCTCACAGAATCTTTGGAAGAAACAAACTAGTGGCCCACAGTCTTCTGACCTGCCTAGAATTTTATGGGCATAATTAGTCACCAGCATTGTTGCTGTTTAGTTGCCCAGTGGTGTCCAACTCTTTGTGACCCTGTGGACTGTAGCCCGCCAGGATCCTCTGTCTGTAGAATTTCCCAGGCAAGAACACTGGAGTGGGTCACCAGTTCCTTCTCCAGGACATCTTCCTGACCCAGGGATTGAACCCCAGCCTCCTACGTTGGTAGGCGGGTTCTTTACCACTGAGCCAGTGGGGAAGCCCAGTGGCCAACATTAAATATATAAAAATATATATAAGGAGCCTTCATATAAAAAGCAGATTTCTGGCTGCTTTTGAAACATCAGAAGAGCAAGGAGGTGATGTGTAATCCAGCACAGAAGTAGGAACGGATGCTTTGACGTCTCTGGAGAGGAGATAAAATAACTGTTGTCCTAACAACAGCTGGAAGGGGTGCAGGCAGCGCCACGTGGCTGCAGTCAGGATGCCCAGGTGACAGAGGTGATCTGATGGGTCGCACCCTGGGCAGCTGTCATCGAGCAGGAAACAAGGTATTTAGGGTTTGGGGCTCCAGACAGATGACAGTGTCTGCCAAATCCCCTTGAGAGGGTCCCCACCCAGCCTGCGGGCAGTTGAAGAACGGGGTGTGTAGCCCAGGGATCCCAGTGTAAGCCCCTGCTTCCTGCCTAAAGACGCAGCCCACCGCAGGCCCCGGAGGCTGCCTTTCCCTGGGTGTGGGGCTGGCATGGAGCCCAGGCGTGCCCCAGCTTGCCGCTCCAAGCCCTGGCTGTCTGGTCTGGAGCCTGGAGCAGCCTCACGTGGTGAGGGAAGGTCACCCAGCCTCAGATGGTGCCCTTGGCAGCCTCAGTATTCTGGGTCAGGTGAGCCTTCCCGGTGCCAGCCCAGGTATGAGGCTGGTGCCCAGGCTGGGTGCCCAGGCCGAGGTTGGCCAGGACCGGAGGAGTGCATTCACCTTGCTGGTGGCTCATGCCCAGACTGCCCTGGGGCCGGATGCTGCCCACAGCCCTGGGCGCAGAAGGCCCCGGACGTCTGGGCAGTCATTCTGTGCTTCCCAGAGGGGTCCGAGGGGCCAGCGCACAGGCTCTGAACATCCCGTGGGTCTGGGTGAGTCCTGGCTCTGCCACTCACTGGCCACATGATTTGGGGCACATCACCTGACCGGTGCCTACCACAGGGCCTGGCACCTCGTGGGTGCTTGATTAATTCATTTAAAAGTATTTATTATATGCCTACTATGTGCAGGGCTTCCCTGGTGGCTCAGTGGTGAAGAATCTGCCTGCAGTGTAGGAGATACATTCTATCCCCGGGTGGGGAAGATTCCCTGGAGCAGAAAATGGCAACCCAACCCAGCATTCCTGCCTGGGAAATCCCATGGACAGAGGAGCCTGGCGGGCTACAGTCTGTGGGGTTGCAGAGAGTCAGACAGGACTTAGCGACTTAACAACTATGTGTCAGGCACTGTTGAAGGTACTGGGGATAAATCAGGTACATTATTAAATGAACAAATTATTCTACTTCATTCCTCAGTTTCCTCATCAGTGAAATGGGCTTATAAAAAAAAAATCCCTGTCCTAGCTATATAATAGCTGTTCCTGGGGATAAAAGGACTCAGGTTAACCACCTGCCAAATGCTTAGATATTATTTAGCTGGACCCTTAGCAGTGGATCTGCCTTGAAGCAGGTTGGAACTCAATGGATCAAAGTTATTGATCACCTACATGCCATGAACATGGTGCTTTACCCAGATTACACCCATTAATTCTTGCAACAGCCTTATGAGGTTGGGATGACTATGATCCCTATTTTACAGATGAGAAAGTTGAGGTTTAGATAAGAGAAGTGAACACACTCATTCATGCATGCATCTGTCAATTCAAGAAATATGTATTGAGACTTCTTATATGCCAGGTCTGAGGCCCAGTGCTGGAGATAAAAGAAATGTTCTAGAAACTCCCAGACCCAGAGCAAGGACCCAGATAGGAAGATGCAGCACATTTGGGTCCCACTCCATTTGCCGTCGTGTTGAAAACCAGGAGCAAAGCTCTTGGTGGATCGACGGGGCCCTGAGGCTCAAGAGAGGGACAGCCACCGCTCAGGACCACACAGCAAGTCAGCCAAATAGTCAGAAATCAGATTTCCGCTTTGGACCCCAAATTAAAATTTAACTCCAGGCTGCTGTCCTGTTTCTGTCTTGGCTTCTGACCTTAGCAGTGCACAAAACGGACAACCTACATGCAGCCTAGCAGAGAGAAACAGACAATAAGCCACCATGATAAATAAGTGAATCAAATACAGTTTGTGAGAGAGAAGAAGCATTGGTGAGAGGCTGGCATTTCCCTGAAGGAAACGAGACGTTAAAGATGTAGCTGTTTGATCTGAAAGAGACACGTGCACCCCAATGTTCATCGCAGCACTGTTTATAATAGCCAGGACATGGAAGCAACCTAGATGCCCATCAGCAGACGAATGGATAAGGAAGCTGTGGTGTATATGTACCATGGTACATATACACCATGGAATGTTACTCAGCCGTTAAAAAGAATTCATTTGAATCAGTTCTAATGAAATGGATGAAACTGGAGCCCATTATACAGAGTGAAGTAAGCCAGAAAGATAAAGAACATTACAGCATACTAACACATATATATGGAATTTAGAAAGATGGTAATGATAACCCTATATGCAAAACAGAAAAAGAGACACAGATGTACAGAACAGACTTTTGGACTCCGTGGGAAAAGGCGAGGGTGGGATGTTTCGAGAGAACAGCATGTATATTATCTATGGTGAAACAGACCACCGGCCCAGGTGGGATGCATGAGACAGGTGCTCCGGCCTGGTGCACTGGGGGGACCCAGGGGAATCGGGTCGGGGGGGAGGTGGGAGGGGGGATCGGGATGGGGAACACATGTAAATCCATGGCTGATTCATGTCAATGTATGACAAAACCCACTGCAATATTGCGAAGTGGTTAGCCTCCAACTAATAAAAATAATTGAAAAAAAAATAAATAAAGGCCATGAACTAGTGCCTCTTGGCTGAAAATAAATAAATAAATAAATAAATAAATAAAACAGATCTAAGGAATACAAAAAAAAAAAAGGATGTGGCTATTTGGGAGGGGAATGTACAAGGGAGTGCAAACGGTGAGTGCAAAGGCCCTGAGGCGGGGATGTGCTGGAGACATCAGAGGACCAGCAAGGAGGCCGGGGGGTGGAGCAGAGTGAACGGCGGGTGTGGGGGTGAGGTCAGAGGGCGTGGCCAGAGTCCGGATCATGACCTGGACCTGCTATTTGTACGGACCTCACAGGGTCATCACGGGGATTAGATGAGTGGGAGGCGCCTTGGGCAGACGCGCAGCAGGTGCTCAGCAGAGGCCCTCTCCTCTCCTACCCTGGGTTCGCCACGCTCTGCACCTCACATTTCAAAGATCTTGGGGCAATCCTGCCTCCTGGCGGCAGCTCTGATGTGACTCAGAGACTGGGTCTGATGCTTCCTAGAGCGGGTGTCATCTGGCCCACCCCCAGCCACCAGGCAGAAGGCTGCGGAGTCTGGAGGAGGGTCAGGCTCAGGTTAGGGTTCTGCCACCCTTCCCCCTGATTTGTTTCTGATTCCTGCTTTCTGCTCATGAATAATTTCTGAAGTCTCATTCCTCTCCACCATCTCACTGTTTTTAAAGAGGTTTTTTTAAGATTGCCAACACTATATTAAGATAATAGAAATACAGGAAAAACATTTTCCATGTTCCCATCCCCCAAATCAAATCAATGTCGTCATGTGTCACTGCAGGTTGGGTCTCGATTCCAGTTCTGCCGATGACGCATTCGAGTTGTGTAGACTGTGGACTCTTACACAGCTGTCCAAAAGACTTAACAACACTCACAAATATGTTTGAGCATCTGTTCTATAAGAGGGGCTAGGGATACAGGGAAACACAGGCTTTTCGGGAGCTTAGTGAGACGCCAGACAGCAAACGAGACGTCAAGTACGCCAAATAGTACAAGTTCTATAAAGCAAAATAGAGCTAGGGAATGAGTGGAAGGGTCGTTGCCATTTCCAAAGTCCACGTAGAACAAGAAGGCAACCCTGGAGTTAAACGTGAAGAAAGTGAGAGACCGGCAACAAGGGGCCACGCTGGACTAGGCGGGGAGGCGGGGAGGTTCCCCAGGCTCTGGTCATCCTGGGAACCAACGGCTGAGCGCCTTGGTGAAGAGCTGACCCTCCCTGCATCTCGGGAGCTGAGATGAGGGTCTTCAGTCCCATTCGGCAGAGGGAGGGCTCTCGTTTGAGTCTGTTTTGTGGGCAGGGGAGAGTACCTCGGGGTGAGGGAGGGACAGACTCTCGTGTGGTGCTCAGGACGGACAGTTCCTGGAAGCAGCTGGAGACGGGGGCCGGGACGCGGGGACCGAAGAGGCCCGTTCAGAGGGCTGAGGGAGGCCGGGGCGGGGCGGGGCTCGGGCGGGGCCTGCAGCGTGCTGGCGCACGGCGGGCACAGGACACCTTGCTCTCTCGCCCCGGCAGGTCCAGCGGGCGGCGCATGGCCAAGGTGGTGCGGGACTTCCTGGGTGCCCAGCAGGTGCAGGCGCCCGTGGAGGTCTACTCCGACTGGCTCTCCGTGGGTCACGTGGACGAGTTCCTCAGCTTCGTGCCCACCTCCGACCAAAAGGTAAGTGCCCCCTCCTCCTGCCTGAGCCACCCCGCCCCACCCTGACCCGATGGGGCGGGGTAAGGCAAGGCCACCTGAAACTAGCTCATGACCTCTGTCCATAGGAAGCCTGGGGTCAGACGCCCTTTGGGCCAGGTGGTGTTCATGGGGCGGGCTTCCTGGAGGAGGTCAGGGCCCAGGTCAGCAGGGCACTCGTTTTCTGATGATTCATGTACTCATTTTTCACACTTCCTGGGTATTTGCTCTGATCCAAACCTCTCAGCCAAGACCCGGGAATGACACTGGTAATAGTTGGTAACATTCACTGAGCACGTATGAGGTGTACATGTCTTAATGTGTTTGATCCTCTAGCAACCCAAGAAGTAGGTGCTCTTATCATTGCCCCCATAGAAACCGAGATTCAAGAGGGTAGTTAACTAGCAGGGTGAGATTTCCAGATGGCAGGCTCTGGACCAACATGTCAGACACTCACTTCCTCACGGAGGTGACCAAGGAGGGCACAGCCCACGGTGGGCAGGCAGCCGGGAGGGGAGGCCTCCTAGTGACCAGGGGTGGAGTTTCCTGGTGGACAAAATGGGGAAGGGCTTCCAGGCAAGGAGAAGGTCACGGACAAAGGTCTGGAAGTGTGGCGTGGCTTGGAGGATCGGAACCTCAGACAGTACTCTGTGGCTGGTGGGGGCGATGGACAGGGGACGCCATGTGCAGTGTGGCTTCAGGACCCAGGCCCCTCCTGAGTCGGGGGCTCATGCCTCAGGGGGGGACCTATCCACCGAACCACTCTTCCTCTGTGCCAGGGCTTCCGGCTTCTCCTGGCCAGCCCCAGCGCGTGCCTCAAGCTGTTCCAAGAGAAGAGAGATGAGGGCTACGGGGAAGCAGCCCAGTTTGACGGTGAGTGCCAGCGAGCCCATTTCCCCACCAGACCCTGGCATCTGGCTGCCAGCCCTGGGCACCGCTGATGCCCGTCACGGCCAAGCTGGGCTTACAGGCCCTTTGTCTGCCAGCCCTCAGCTCAGAGTCCATCACTGATCTTCCCAGCACCCTCTTATGGGAGCAAAAGATGGGGGCTCTCCCTTGCTTGGGCCGGGGATGGAAACCAACGGGCCCGTGGCTTGCCCCAGGCACGGAGGCCCCCTCCGACGCGGGGCTGCTCCAGGCCACACCCCAGGAGGAGAAAGAAGCAGGAAGCCGTGGGCTCTCCCTCGTGCCTGTCTGCAGACACTTCCGCCCTCCTGCCCAGGCAGATCATCCGCCCTCTTCTCTGTATCCCTGCCACGGAGGAGGAAACAGGCTCAGAGAGAAGCGGCTTGCCCAGTTATGCAGCAGGGAGGGGGAGAGGCGCAGAGCCAGGAGGGTGCTGGGGGCCGCTCTGTGGACCCCCTCTGCAGACCTAGTCGGCCCCCTGAGCATCTCCGCCTTCGCCGACATGGATCAGTGTTCTTACCTGGGGCGTGGAGCATTGGAAGGGATGTGGCACAGTTCAGCAAGGACAGGTCTGGATTCAGAGCCTGGCCTTCCGCTTGCTGACTCTGGGATCAAGGATGCATTGTGAACCTCCCAGTGCCTGTTTCCCCTTTCTGAATGCAGAGTGATAACCAACCCGATCCAGGATTGTTGTAACCATCAGTCAATAATAAATATAATAGGAGGCCCAGAGCATGGTGGGTGCTCAGTAATGGTAGCTGTATTATAATTATTAGGCTTCCCAGGTGGCGCTAGTGGTAAAGTAGATGCCTGCCAATGTAGGAGATGTAAGAACCATGGGTTCGATCCCTGGGTCGGGAAGATCACCTGGAGGGCATGGCAGTTCACTCCAGTATTCTTGCCTGGAGATTCCCATGGACAGAGGAGCCTGGAGGGCTATAGTCCATAGAGTCGCAAAGAGTTAGACATGACTGAAGCAAAATTCTTAGGAAGCATCGCTATGAACAAGGCTAGTGGAGGTGATGGAATTCCAGTTGAGTTATTTCAAATCCTTAAAGATGATGCTGTGAAAGTGCTGCACTCAATATGCCAACAAATTTGGAAAACTCAACAGTGGCCACAGGACTGGAAAAGGTCAGTTTTCATTCCAATCCCAAAGAAAGGCAATGCCAAAGAGTGCTCAAACTACCGCACAATTGCACTCATCTCACACGCTAGTAAAGTAATGCTCAAAATTCTCCAAGCCAGGCTTCAGCAACACATGAACCGTGAACTTCCAGATGTTCAAGCTGGTTTTAGAAAAGGCAGAGGAACCAGAGATCAAATTGCTAACATCTGCTGGATCATTGAAAAAGCAAGAGAGTTCCTGAAAAAGCAAGAGAGTTCCAGAAAAACATCTATTTCTGTTTTATTGATTATGCCAAAGCCTTTGTGTGGATCACAATAAACTGTGGAAAATTCTGAAAGAGATGGGAATACCAGACCACCTGACCTGCCTCTTGAGAAACCTGTATGCAGGTCAGAAAGCAACAGTTAGAACTGGACATGGAGCAACAGACTGGTTCCAAATAGGAAAAGGAGTACATCAAGGCTGTATATTGTCACACTGCTTATTTAGCTTATCTACAGAGTGCATCATGAGAAACGCTGGGCTGGAAGAAGCACAAGCTGGAATCAAGATTGCCAGGAGAAATATCAATGACCTCAGATATGCAGATGACACCACCCTTATGGCAGAAAGTGAAGAAGAACTAAAAAGCCTCTTGATGAAAGTGAAAGAGGAGAGTGAAAAAGTTGGCTTAAAGCTCAACATTCAGAAAACTAAGATCGGTCCCATCACTTCATGGCAAATAGATGGGAAAACAGTGGAAACAGTGGCTGAGTTTATTTTTCTGGGCTCCAAAATCACTGCAGATGGTGATTGCAGCCATGAAATTAAAAGACACTTACTCCTTGGAAGGAAAGTTATGACCAACCTAGACAGCATATTAAAAAGCAGAGACATTACTTTGTCAACAGTGGTCCGTCTAGTCAAGAATATGGTTTTTCCAGTGGTCATGTATGGATGTGAGACTTGAACTATGAAGAAAGCTGAGCGCCGAAGAATTGATGCTTTTGAACTGTGGTGTTGGAAAAGACTCTTGAGAGTCCCTTGGACTGCAAGGAGATCCGACCAGTCCATCCTAAAGGAAATCAGTCCTGGGTGTTCATTGGAGGGACTGATGCTGAAGCTGAAACTCCAATACTTTGGTCACCTGATGCAAAGAGCTGACCCATTTGAAAAGACCCTTATGCTGGGAAAGATTGAAGGCGGGAGGAGAAGGGGACGACAGAGGATGAGATGGCTGGATGGCATCACCGACTGGATGGACAGGAGTTTGAGTAAACTCCGGGAGTTGGTGATGGACAGGGAGGCCTGGCGTGCTGCGGTTCATGGGGTCACAAAGAGTAGGACAGGACTGAGCGACTGAACTGAACTGAACTGAAGCAAAGCTTAGCATGAACACACATTGCAATTATTAGGCCCTCCCTGAGCTCAGGAGTCCTTTCCCAAGGAGCTTATAATCCATCACCAGGATTTACTTGCAGCCAAACCTTGGTCCCATCAGGGTTTTGAATTCCTGGCTTTCTTGGTCCTAGCTTCAGACCCTGGGGCTGGGGGTGGAAGAAGCTTTGTGGCCCAATTACGCAGCCCAGGCCCAAGGCGGCCCAAGGCAGTACTGAGCCTACAGCCTTGTTTCTCTTGCAGGCTTAGAGAACCAGGTAAAGAGAAGCATTAATGAGATGCTGGCAGACAGGCATCTCAGGAATGACAACCTCTACGCACAGGTGAGGGGAGTGGAGGGGGCAGCAGCCCCGGGAACCGCTGGGGTGGGGACAAGGGGTTCCTCCGGGACCCCTGACTCTCCTGGGCTCTGCTGAGGCCTGTGGGCAGGGCAGGCCCTCTCTCTCGGGCACCCACATTCTGATGGAACAGCCTGACGGGGGAGATCTTGGTCCATTCTGGGGAAGCGATGGGCTTCTATGGAGTAACGTTGACTCCCCCGAGAAGTGTTGTGAGACGGGAGAGGTGGGGGTCTGCGGGGGTGAGGGGTGGGATGCTGGGGGTCTGGGAGACTTACTGAGGAGACGGGTGGGAGGAGGCCCCAGGAGGGGGGCTCATGCCTGCGTGTGCCCGGGGCAGGCCTGGCACAGAGCCCACGCCGTCAGTGGGAGGAGGCCGCCTTCTCCCCTGCCTGCTGAGCCGGGCGAGAGCGTGAGCCTGGCTGTGGCTGGTGGATGGCAGCAGGCACTCGGGGAAGCAGAAACCGCCGGGTGCAAACCCCAGGCCCACTCCTTCCTCGCTCTGTGCCCTTGGGCAGGTCACCCCAGCCTCAGGGTCCCATCTGGGGTAGCAGTGGCAGAAAGCTGTCCTGAGGCTCACACGAGCTAAAGGGCGCGGGAGGCCTGCGTGGCTCAGCTGACGTTGCCCCTTCCCGGCTCCCTGGGCCCCGGGGCCTCTCCCGCGCCCCCAGAGGTGCATCGACTGGAACCGGGAGGTGCTGAAGCGGGAGCTGGGCCTCAGCGAGCCGGACATCGTGGACATCCCGCAGCTGTTCTCCCTGAAGGGCGCCTACGCAGAAGCCTTCTTCCCCGACATGGTGAGGGCGCCGAGGGAGGTGGGGTTCCTTCCGCCCCAGGGGCCAGGGGTCCTGACAGACGGTCAGTCGGGGGTCCGGGGGAGAAGCCCTCCCTGTCCGAGGGCCTCTGCCGGGCTCGCCTTTGGGGGCAGATAAAGGACATCTCCATCACTAGTTCCCACTGGGGTGACTTTGCCCGCCTCGGGGCACTTTGCCCCACGAAGAGGATGCCACAGCATCTGGTGGGCGGAGGCCACGGAAGCGGCCAGACACCCTGCAGTGCCCAGGGCGGCCCCAGGATGGAGCGCTTTTCCCCTGAAAATGGGAGCAGGAGCCTGGTTTGGGTCCAGTGCTCCAAGCTTTTGCTCAGGGGCCTCGGCTGCCTGCCCTGCTCCCCAGGGGCACCCTGGCCGTAACGCGGGCAGCTGAGCAGCAGACGAGCCGTTGGGATCTCACAGCTGGGGTCCCTGGGAGGGGCCTGAACGATGAGGAGGGCACAGCCCTGCCCAGAGTGGCCCTTCAACCCTGGGAAAGGATGCGGAGGCATCGGCAACAGCAAGTGGGGGCTCCCAGGACGGGAGACCCTCCCCCTTCAGCCTCTAGCTCGAATCCCTGTCGCTGGACAAGCCAAGGACGGGGCGTGAATCGTGAGGTCCTGATTGGATTCAGGCAGGACCACGTTCACTCTTCACCCCTCGCTGTGGGCTCCCTGTAGAGACTCTGGAGATAGGGCTTCACACCCTCGGTCCTGCTGATACTCGGAGCTGAAGACTCTCTCTGCTGGGGGTGGGGGATGCCCTGTGCATCGTAGGATGGTTGCAAAGCACCCCAAAAGGGAACATCGCCCCAGCTGAGAACCGCTGCTCTGAGATGTCAGAACCTTCTCGGACGCCGGAAGCCTTCTACGTCTGTGACACGGAAGCCGCCACGTGTGGCTTCTGAGTGCTTCGGATGTGGCCAGTGCGACCGAAGAGCAAATTTCTACTCAGTCAGCACCACTTGTGGCTAATGCCACTGCAGCAGGCGCCAGAGCCCCAGAGGTCGGCCTGGCTCGGCTCTGCTGAGGGTGGGGGAGGCCACGGCTGTGGTCGCCCTCCCTGGGCTGCGGCCTTGTCCACACCTGCGGGGGGCCCCCTCCCCGAAACGCAGCCCTTTGTAGGACTCTCCCGGCTTCAGGGCAGGCCCAGCGAGAGGATCCCAGTGTGTCCTCACCGGAGGGCTCTCAGGGAACGCTCAGTTAACCCCCGTTTGTCAGATGCGGGGAGAGGCCGTTGGAGCACAGAGGCCATTGCCTGGGGTCTCCAGGGAGCAGATGGACCGGCCTGCTGTCCCGAGTCCTCGGGGAGTAGGGCTGAGCTGGCCGCGGCCCTGAATGCCACCCCTGGGCCCCCCCGCTCTGTGCCCCTCTGCAAACCCCCCTCCATCCCTGACGTTCCAGCCCGTTAGCGGGCGGCGAGGCAGTGCAGGTCGAGGCCTCGGGACTGCCGCCACCAGACCTTCCAGCTCCACGTGGTCCCGGCAGCGCACGGCCCTGCAGGGCAGGCTGGAGGGAGCGGGGCCGGGGGCGTGGCGCGTGTCAGGGCGGCCCACCCGACCCCGAGATGACCCAGTCAGTGTCCCCTCTGAACACCACGGACAGCTCCTCCTGCCGGCCGTCGGGGCCAGACGCTACCTCTGAGAAGCCTCCGCTGCCTGCAACGGGCAGATTTCCCTTCTCTGTGTTAGGGCCCCCGCCAGGGAAGCAGACACGTCACTGGAGACAAACAGCTGCCCCGAGGGGCTCTCAGCCCCTTGCCCCAGCCCCTCAGTGCCCCTGGCCGCCGCAGGGCTACACTCTGGCAGAAGACAGGGAGCGCGGTATCGGCGTGAGTCAGGCCTGAGTCACACGTCAGTCTCCCTGTCCCCTGCTTGTGCCCTCATTACATTACTTAACCTGTCCAAGGCATGACAGCCTCTCAGGGAGGCTGTGCGGTTTAGCGATGCTACACCCGGCACAGAGAGCGTGCTCAGGCAACGGGGACACCTACCAGGGCTTCCGGGAGCGGCTGAGCACAATGCGTTCTGCACAGACGCGCCACGCCTGTGACCCGCGCACCCTGTAGACGGGTGCTTTTGCTCGACAAGTTTTCTGGCAGATGATGGTCAAGTCTTGTTCTAACAGAACTGTCATCTAATCTGATACGAGGAAAATGTTTGAGGAAGGGTGACTTTTATCGATGTGACGTTATCATGTATGTTACTGGCAGCGCTGCCTGTTACTATTATTACTTTTTAATTCTTTGGCCATGCCGAGTGGCATGCGGGATCTTAGTTCCCTGACCAGGGATCAAAGCCACACCCCTCATACTGACAGCACAGAATCTTAACCACGGGGCTGCCAGGGAAACACCAAGCCCTGCCTGTTATCAACCCTCTCTTCCAACTATGAATCTGTATCTTTGCTGCTTCCAGAGGCCCTAGTTCCTGAGTGAGGGCCGCCCTTGGTGGCGGGGGATGAGAGATGAGATGAGCGGGCCCTGGGGGTGGGGCTGCCCGAACCTGCACCGAGAAGGGCCCGGATGTAGAGCGGCCCCAGCCAGCCAGGCTCTCTCTCGCCCCCTCTCTGCAGGTGAACATGGTGGTGATGGGGAAGCACCTGGGCATCCCCAAGCCCTTCGGGCCCATCATCAACGGGCGCTGCTGCCTGGAGGAGAAGGTGCGGTCCCTGCTGGAGCCGCTGGGCCTCCACTGCGTCTTCATCGACGACTACTTGTCCTACCACAAGCTGCTCGGGGAGATCCACTGCGGCACCAACGTGCGCCGGAAGCCCTTCCCTTTCAAGTGGTGGCACGTGGTGCCCTGAGCCGGCCCCGCCCGGCGTCCTCCCGACCCCCCCGCCAAGGAAGCCAGCCAGGGTGAAGAGCCTCCACCTGGCCGCCATCCTCGGGGGGGCCTTGCGTGCCTCCCCCGAGCGCCCCCAAGCGTGCTGGTCACGGGTACCAGGATACAGCGGTGGGCACCGCACCCTCAGCTCGAGAGGGACGGCCCTCCTTGCCCCCTTGCCTCTTCGCCACCCACGGCTCCCAAAGGTTCCGGAGACGGTCAGCAGCCTTAGAACAGTCCAGGATGACCACACGTTCCCTCAGGGGGTGCCCCAACTTCAGTTGCTCCCCCTCTGTTCTGAGATGATTCCCTCCATGTTTGCACCAAGAATGGGGCCCACAGGGCCTGGGCCCTGGGTTTAGCTCACCTGTGACTCGAGTAAGATCAGGAAGCGGGATTTGGGGCCCCTCTTTCCTTTACCAGCTATTGGTTCCTGCAGGGGACCCCCAGGCTGTAACCTCCAGGCACCCCTCAGCCATATTTACATAGGCAAATCAGGACAGAAAAACTCGGTGTCCGTGGGCCTGTTATAAAAGGAAAAGGCATCAAAACCCCTTTTAATGCCTGACTCCATTCTCAGAAGGGTGCTTGTTTCCGGTTTGGAAAGCCTTTAATTACCCATGCCGGCTGCTTCCGGCTCAAACAACACAGAGGCCAAAGCGAGGAGGCAGGCCGGGCGGGAGTGGGGAGGCCGGCCGGCAAAGGGGCCCGAGGCCCAGGGAGACTCCCTGGACCTGCTTCCGCCCCCGCGGCCTCCCAGGCTTTGAAGTCTGGGCTCCAGGTGCGATGAGGCCTGGCTGATCCAGATCCAGCAAGGAGGGGAGGCCCCGATGTCGGAAGAGGGTGGGAAGGACCATTAGGTTATCTCTGCGGGTGCGGTTTAATTTCCTGTAATAGCCCTTAATTATTCCCCTCCGCTCTGCAGGCAGTGGGAGGGAAGGCTTGCCCAGTCTGTCTCAGCAGCTCTAAGACCCGGCTTGCGGCTTGGGTTCCACCTGTGAGGAAGGCCCCTGGCAGGCCTGTGTGTCCCCCGGGGAGGGAAGGCAGAGCTGCCTCGGGGCGCTGGCAGCCTGGCCCGGGGGGAGGGCACAGGCGGGCGGGCGGCGCGCGGGGTCAGCAGGGGCGGGAGGGAACGGGCCTGCCGTCCTGCCCCCAGTCTCGGGGGCCAGCTCCGAAGCTCCGAGCCCCTGGTTCCCGCTGAGACTCAGACTGAGCCTCCTGCCCTTTAAACCCTCTTAACCGCGGACCACTTGGCCATCAGAGGCGCGACCACACATGTGAACCTGAGGAAAGCGGAGCTGCTCTGGTTTCGGGGGCGGGGCGGTACCTGGCTCCTCCCCCTCCAGGAGGCTCCTTGGAACCCAGTTTACACGCCCTGGTCTGACCTCTGCGCTTTCCGCTCACCATCCTGATGCCCCCGGGCAGAGCCCAGAGGGAAGGCAGCTCTGCAGCTGCCGAAGGCGTGCAGCCGGGGTTCCCGGGGAAAGGGCCGCGGGGGAGGGGAGCGGGCGTGGCAGAGGACGGGAGGGCGGGGCGGGCCTTCCGGAGGGCACTGGGGGCCACGAGCTCTGGAAGCGGGTGGGGCCGATGTTCCCTCTGAGAATGTTCCGGGTGACCGGTCACCTTCCTTCTGATGAATAAAAATGTCAACACGCATGTCTTCCAGTGCCCGTCTCTTAGCTTCTGTTCTCTGGGCCGTGAGCAGGAGGGGAGGGAAGTCACGGTGGTGGAGATGGCGGGGTTGGGGGGTGGGGTGGGGGAGTGCTGTTTTCAGTTCCACCCACTGTGCCATCAGCTCCTTGGCTCAACTTCCGCTGGCCATGGGCAGCTCCTACCCAGCGGGGAGAGCCCCCAGTGCCAGGCAGGCAGGCTGACGCAGCAGAATGGCTGGCACATGCCCGTTGCGTGAGGTTTCCTGCTTTGCTAAGATGCTTATCAGAGGAGGGTGGGTCCTATCTCTTCACCCCTCTCCCTTCCCTGGGCTGTCTCCTCCCTCTCTCAGAGGGCAGGGGGGCTGTCGGCCAAGTGGGAGAGTCCCCAGCAGGACTGATGTTCAGGGCCACAGGCCACTGTAATTCCCTTTCATTCCTGCCTGGAAACCTACTAAGCTATGTAGCCTCAGTGGTCTGATTTCAGAGGCCTGAAAATATCCTACATATTTGGTTCTGCCTTAAATTGCTCCTTTGACACTCGCTCACTCTTTCACCTTATTTGAGGTTTGTTGTGGACTAAAAAGCAAAAAGTGGCTGCCTGTCAGTCATGGACACTTTAGTCTGAATAAACCACAGATCTCTTTCTAAAAGCTGGCGTGTGTCCACCGGGGAGAGGTGAAGCAGGGGTCCACCTCCAAGTACAGAGCTCCAGGGCTCTGAGCAGGAGGCTGGTCCTGTCCCCTGCACAGCCGGCCAGGCCCAGAGGGATGCCCTGGTTTGTGCGTCTGTTCCCAGCCGTGTCCACAAACAGGCTAAGGCCCCTGCCTGGCGTTTCCTCCCGAGCCCGCACTGCTGCCCAGAGCAGGCTCAGCCCCCAAGCCATGTCATGGCCAGAGAGGCAAAGCTGTCCCTGGACCCAGCACCTCTCCTTGTGAAGAACACCCTCCGCAGACCGAGTCGGGAACCGGGGCGCCAGTCTCAGGCTTGCTGAGATCCCTGAACTCGTGCAAACACCCCAGCCAGGGACTCGGCATCAGATCCTGTCCCCACCCTGCCCCAAACTGCTAGCATCCCCAGGGAGGAGGGAGGAAGCCTCTGTTCAGCACCTTCTGGGCCTCCCTGGGCAGGGTGTGTCCCGCTATTATCTCTGCTGGGCTGGTGCCTAGCTGCATTTTCCACGGGTGAGGGCACCATGAGGGTACAAAGCCCCAAGGCCACACAGCCGGTGCCTGGCGGAGCCTGGGTCCCAGCCCAAACTCCTCTCCCAGAGACCTTGCTCCCACTGTCTCGGGAGGCCAAGCGCCCTCCCTGGCCTCGGATTCCCCACCTGACAAGTGGGAGCCTTCCTACCCTGACCTTCTAAGGCCCTCCTGGCCAGAGAGTGTTTCCAGAAGCTTTTTGGCATCTAATAATAATAATAGTAACAATAACAACAACACCCATCATAAAATAATGCTGAGCTCCACACCAGAGCTCTTCTCACGCTGTCCCCATTAACCCTCGCAACGACCATTTTTCAGACGCCAAACTGAGGCACAGAGCAGTTAAATGACTTGCCCCTGGTCACTCAGTCAGGAAGTAATTGTGGCAGGGCGGCGATCCAGCCTGGAAAATCCGTGCTCTTAAGAAAAAGGCTGGTGTTCCTCAAAGTGCCTTGACATGCTATAGTTCAGTTCAGTTCAGAAATGCTGTAGGGTTGCTTGTGAAAAACAAAACCAGAAAAACTCCGGGACACTTCCCTGGGGGTCCGGTGGCTGAGACTTCACCTTCTGGGGCAGCGGGTGCAGCTCTGACCCCTAGTTGGGGAGCTAAGGTCGCACCCGCCTCACGACCATAAAACCAAAACATAAGATGGAAGCAATACCGTAACAGAGTCAATAAAGACTTGAAAAATGGTCCAAATCAAAAAAAGAAAAAAGACTCCAGATGCCAGGCTGCTTATCAAGTTGGAGGCTAGACCTGGGGATCTGCATTTTCATCCGTTTTTCCAGCTCTGCAGAGAAGCTCCCCACTGACATCTTGTCTCTGAAAAGACAGGAAAGGGGGGTGAAGAGGCTGAGTGTGGAAATCGAGAACGGTCCCCTGATCAACACCCCGCACCTCTGACCCCTCCAGGGTCCTGGTGCCCTGGCCAGGTACCTAAGGGACTTAACTTTCTCTCCTTAAAGTGAGAAATTAACTGTCTGTGGGCCTGGGTGGGAGCCACAGGTTCATATGCAAACTCCTGGCTTCTTCCCGCCAATCCTGAGCTCGTGACTCTGGGAAGGGGCTGGGCTTCTGGGACTGGAGCCAATGAGCTAGCACCTGCGGCTGGAGGGGCAGGACCAGGGTCTTTTAAACCACATGCCAAGGGGCTTCTGAGGCTCAAGCGAAGGTGGAGGCCAGCATGTCTTTACAGAGGATTGTGCGCGTGTCCCTGGAACACCCCACCAGTGCCGTGTGCGTGGCTGGAGTCGAGACCCTGGTGGACATTTATGGGTAAGAGCTGGAAGCCTGGGGAGTTGCGGGCCCCTGGTGCCGACCCCGAGCCTTCCCTGCAGGTGATCTGGAGCGCTTCCTGACTTGGCCGCCCTCTCCTGAGTCTTCCTTGGAACAGCAGCTAGGCATGGAAGGAGGTCTTTGCTTTTCTCAGCCCTGCTTCTTCAAAACCCCAGCCAGGGGGCCGTGAAGTGTGGGAGACTGGATGGGGGTGAAAGGCCCTGTAGCTCTGGGTCAGGGGCTCGGAGGCTGCTCGGCCCTGGGCGCTCGGGCACTTTCCTCTGTCCTGACGATCCTGCAGGCTGGGCTGTGGGGTCTCACTGGGCACACCAGACTAGGAAGAGGGGCACCCACACCCCCAGCATATGAGCTCTGCAGACCAGGCATGAATCCCTTCATAAAAAAATCACTTATACTCAACGTAGCGCTTGCTCTGTGCCAAGCACTCTGCTCTAAGAGCTTGACAAGCCTCTGGAATTAATCCTTGAACTTTACTCCCAAACATGACTTTCACAACAACCCGAGGGGCTGAGTTTATTGTTAGCTTTCTTTTGCCTGATGGATGCGGAAATGGAGGCAAGGCAGAGCAAGCTGTTGGCTCAACCACACAGCTACCAAGTGGCAAAGCCAGAGCTTAAAGCCTTCGTGGCCGTGTTCTCTGCTTCCCGCCGCCTGCCACTTACAGAGCAGCACCCGTGCTTTATGCCCCTGCTCCCACCGTGGCCGTGGCTGTAAAGCCAGAGGCTGGGGGGAGGCCCCCGTCTTCTCTCTCCCCCAGGAAGAAGAGGAGACTTGGGGCAGGACTTCAGGAGCTGGGCGCTGGGAACCACCAGGAAGCCAGCTACTTTACTTTTTAAGGCATCCTCAAGGGTCTTAGGTCCAAGGCTGGGCGGGGAACACCAGTATTCAGGGGGTAGGAGAGGGGAAGCCCGCACCTGCCACTCTTCCCATCACGAAGCTGTCCACCCTCTCCTGAGACGAGCCTGCGTTTCTCAGCCTCAGCACTGCTGGCACGGTCGTTCCTTGCTGAGGGAACAGCCTGTGCCCTGGGAGATGTTAAGCAGTGTCTCTGGCCCCTACTCACCAGATGCCAGTGATCACCCCTCACTTGTGATGATCAAAAATACCTCTGGACATCGCCCAGTGTGCCCCACCTGAGAACCAGTATTTTGAACTAAGACTTTAAAAACTGGAGTGAACTGAGACGCAGAGACAGGGTAGGTCCCAGGGCACTAGAGGAGAGGAGCTGAGGAGCTAGTCTGCAGCAGGCTGAGGGTGGGTGGGCAGTGAGGAGTGAGGAGGGGACTTGGCTGCTCCTGACGCAGAGAGAAGCCCCAGGTGATGAGGAGGGGTGCCCGTGCCAGCTGGCGCCACCACCTCCCCCAGCTCTGCCTGCCCGCGGGGTGACTCACCTGCCCTGCCTACCCCATGCCCGTCGGGCAGCTGTGTCTCTTGTTTGACCTGCCGCAGGAAGCCTGGGACCGGCTCCTCCCCTGCAGAACTTTCTAGAGGATGGAGGATGGCCTCGGACCATGAGTGGCAGAGGTGGCAGTGTCTTGGGGTGATGTGGATAGACGGGCCACCTTGAGGTTCACAGAAGAGGCTGTGGGTGGGACAGTCATGGGGTTGGAGGGGAGCCTCTGGCCTCAAATGAGAGACTCCCGGGCCTCCGATAACCAGCCCGTCTCAGGGATGGGGAGGAGCTCCTAGTTTCTTCATCCGCACATTCATCAAGTATTAATATTCCTTTGGGGTCTAGTGTGTACCAGGCATGGGGACGCAGTGGTGAACAAGCAGATGTGGTCTCTGACCTCTGAGAACCCTGTCCTGAAATTCTAGCAGAGGCTGGACCACCTCGCAGGGGTGCTGTGGAAAGGATTCTTGTCTTGCAAGCAAGCAAGGGCTAGATTAATTCTAAAGTCACTTCCGACTTGGAGATGCTGTGATTCAGCAATCCTGGGTGCTCAGGCTGTGGGCCAACAGGAGAAAGGCAGCGGACGTGGTGGTCGCTCTTGCCTCTGCCGCCTAAGAGCTGTCTGACCTTGGGAAAGTCACCTAACCTCCCATGTCACTCTTCATCTGTAGAATGAAGGTCATAATTATATCAGCAACGATACCTAGAGCCTGGTCCATGCCCATCACTGCCCTAAAGGGTGTGTGACTAATGCTAACTCCTGCTCCAACCATTCTGTGAGGTGGGTGCTATCGTCATCCCCATTTCAGAGATGAGGAAACTGAGGCACAGAGAGGCCAAGTCACTTGCCCCACGTTACACAGCCAGGGAGGAGAGGCAGGCCCAGAACGCAGCCCGAGCACTTTGGCCTTCACTTCAAAGGGCTGTTGGGACGATTGAATGAGATTGTGCATGTAAGGCATGCAGGCAATGCCTGGCATGTGAACACTCAATTATGGTAACTGCTGCCGTTATTACCACCACCATCATCATTTTAAGTATCTTTCCCGGCTCTCTAGACAGCCTCGAGTGTCCGCAAACCATCCACAAGATGGCAGGGAAATAATCTCTGAGCCATACTGGGAGGAGGAGGAGAGGAGAAAAGAGAAATTAACACAGGCTGAGCAGTCAGGGCAGGCTTTCTGGAGGAAGAGCCTTGCAGGATAAGCAAGACCCCTGGGATCTCTAATCACGAGCGGATTAAACCCTGTCTTCCTTCTTTCCGCTGAGTTGGAGGTGGCCCAGGCTTGGTACAGAGGTTTTGCTTTCCCTGTTAGGGATTCTTCAGGAGAAGGGTAACACACAGACGTGATGAGCCACGCACTGGCTTGCAGCCAGGACTGAGAATGCCATCCCTAGTTGGAAGAGCCGACAGCTCATCCCGTGCTCAGCAGAGGCGGTCTTGCAGAATCAAGAGGCTTGGGGCGCCTGGGGCCGGAACCCTGAGTGCTGACCCTGGTTCCGTCACCCTCTGCTGTGTCACCTTGAGCACATTTCTGCTCCCTCCGGGGACTCAGTTCCACATATGTACCCCAGACAGGTTGGCATCGAAGAGTGGCTTTCAGGCTCTGCTCATGGAGGCTTCTGAACCTCCTCCCCGATTTGACAAAGCAGCTCCCCTCTGTCTCCACCAGATTCTGTCTGATGTAAAGCTCTGACCTGCCTGTGCAGAGAGCATAGTCCGGGAGGCAGGTGCGTCTTTAACTCTCAACTACCTGGACTTTGTAAAAGGGGTGTGTGCGGCCGGCATTTTCCAGGGGCAGGAAGACATAGGATTAAGGAAGGGCAGTGAGTTCTGGACCTCATTCTTTTGGTGAGGCTGATGGAGCTGGGACTCTGGGACCTCAATGAACGCAGAGGGACAGCTGGTATCCTGAGCGCCCTGGGCCTTGATCGCCCCTACTCCCATGGGCCGGCTCCTTGGGGACCTTGGTGGTCATCTCATCAACCTTTCTGTTCTCAGCCACAAAGAACCTTTCCCATCAGTTTCCCAGCTCTGAAATGTCTAGCTTTGTTTTCCCAGAGGTGGAGGTCTTAAGAGCTCAGAGGGAGAGGGTGGGTTTGGGTTTGCAAGCCGGCTGGAGTCCTGGCTCTGTCCCTCACCAGCTGTGTGGCTTTGAGCAAGTCACCTGTCATCTCTGAGCCTCTGTTTTATTATCTGTAAGGTGGGGAGATAGTGCTGACATCTGGTGGCTTGGGGAGCCGTCTGCATCATCACTGTCACCATCATCCTCACCACTGAAAGGGTGGACGAGTCTAAAGGAAGGCCTGAGCTGTCTTGATGCCCAGGAGTGCATGAGCTGACATTGAGTCCCCTCCACGCTCCCTGGGAGGGGGCGGCAGGGTCCAGCATTTCTGAGCCATGTCCTCAGACTTCACTGGACATCAGTATGGTTTAAAAGAGCTCTGCGTGCAGAACTTATGGTTCTGGAATCTGCATTTTGAACAAGTAGGTCTGAGGTTGATGCCGTGAGGGTGACCAGCGGTCCCTGTTTGTCTAAGACTTCCTAGATCTTAGCACTGAATGTCCTGCACCCCAGGAAATGCCCTGGTCCCTGGCAAACCAGAACTGTGGGTCACGCCACCGTGTTTCCCCAGCACGCACCAGCTCCTAGGCTGTGGAGTCCTGCAGCTGCCCGAGAGGACTTGGCGATGGAGAGGGTCTTGGATGGTCCTGCGTGTGGGGGAGGGCACAGCCCCCAGCTGTGTGTGCCCAGGGCTGGGCTGGGGTGCCATCTAGAGCAGCAGACTGCGCTCGGGGTGGCCTCACCAGAGGCAGAACTTCATCCAGGTGAGCCTCGGGCCACCTTCCGTGCCCTCCAGGCACCAGAGAGCCCAGATCCTCCCATCCTGACACAGGGCTTCCCCCAGAAGCCGTCGCTTCAGTCCTCTAACACGCAGCCGTGTGGGGGGCATAAACCCTGAACCAGGGGTCCAGGGCACTGCCTTCTAGGCCAATCTCATCTGGGCCTCAGTTTCTCCAGCAGGGAAATAACAGCACAGGTTCAGGGGCCTTCAACATTTGCTCATTACGTTCATCATACAAACGCACTCTTTTCATCTGCTCATCACCCCCACTTCATCGATGCAGACACGGAGGCACAGGAAGGTCAAGGCGCAGCTAGTGAGCAGAGGAACTGGATTTGGACCCAGGTGGCCTGGCCCCAGAGTCCTCTGGCTGAGCCACCTCACCGCAGCCCCACCGGGCCACCCTGATACTCAGGGATCACTGCCAGCGCCCATTACATAGGAATGAAACGAAAACAGGCTCGTTGCCGCCTGAGTTTGCCCTTGACCTCCGAAGGCCCCGCTTGGAAACCCCTTCCCTTTAGCCGTGTCTCCTCCTTGTCCTTAGGTCACGCCTTCCTCTGTGAAGCTTCCCCAGACACCCCAGTCCCGGGCTCAGCCTGCTCCCAGGTGCCCGCCTCCTGTGTTCTAATTTACCTTAATAACCCCTCCCCCTTCCTGGCTGGTGGTTTTCCAGGACTGCCCTGTCCATTGTCCTGTTTGAGCCTCATGACCGCCTGCGGTTGGCTCAGTGGGTGTCAGTACCCCGCTTTAAAGGTGAGGTTACGGAGCCCACGGAGGCCGGTGATCTGTTCACGGTCACCTGGATGTGGGGCAGCCCGGCCTGGTCTAAACCTGCATCCTGACCCTGGTGCTGGCACCCGAGCCCCTGGCTTCTTTGGGACCCTCCTGCACAGGGCTGCTTCCGTCTTCATCTGGGGTCCTCTGGAGCCTCACACGGGGCCTGGGCTGGGAAGGTGCAGGGGAGCTGGGCTGAAATACCCCAAACCAGAGTCTGCAGCCTGGGAACTAGGTAGGTGTCATGTCAGAAGGACCACCCAAGGTGTGCCGCTGTAGCTGGGGAGGCCTGGGGGCCGAGCAGCACCTGGGCTGTGGGGGCCGCTGGGAGCCCTTCACGCCCGGGCCCAGCTGTGTGAGTCTTTGTCTCTCTGGCTTCCGTACCTGTCTCTCCGTCTCTGTGTCCCCACGCCTCTCTGTGCAGGCTCTTCCTGTCCCCCGATGGTCTGGCTCACAGGCCCAGGGCACAGCAGAATAGAGAAATGACAGCTTGGGGAGTAAGTTACCAGATAAAACCCAGGACACTTAGTTAAACTGCAGATCCAAATAAACAATGAGTAATTTTTTAGTCTAAGTATGTCCCAAATATTGCACGGGATATACTTATGCTAAGATAACTGTTTGTTGGTTACCTGAAATTCAAGTCTGACTGCATGTTCTATATTTTATTAAATCTGGCAGCCCTGCCTGGGAGGAGACACAGGTGTGTCAGCTCCTCCTACGTGGTGAGGACACCTGGCAGGCTGAGCCCTGGAGTGGGGCCTGCCTGATGGAGTACAGTTTGGGCTTCGTGTATTTCTCTTTCTATAAGGGGAAGCTGTGCTGAGAACTGCCAGAATCATGCCTGCAGAAGAGTGGAGGAAGCCTGCTTTCCTCCACGCGGAGGCAGAGAAGAGAGAGGGCCTTGGGGTGGGAGGCACTGTGGCCAGGATGCAGCTTGGGCATGCCTCTTGCGCATCCTGAGCCTCGGTTTCCCCCACATTAAATGGGACTGTGCAGAAGATTAGATGAGTTGATATTTGGGAAGGCTTAGCAAGCCCACCAATGTAATTGTGCAGGGGAAGGGCCCTGAGGGTTTCAATTTCTGTCATTACACCTGGGTAAGAATGTGGACTCAAGAGCCAGGAGGCCTGGATTTGGATCCCAGTCCTGCCACCTACTGGCTCCAGGACCTTGGACAGGTTAGTTTAACCTCAGTTTTCCCATCTGTAAAATGGGAGATAGTAATAGTACCTACCTGGGGCTTTTTAATGGATTACATGACAATACACATAATGAAACTTGAATATGGCTGGCACAGAGCAAGAGCTCAACCAGTGTCCGTTACCGCTGTCCCGCTGCTGGGTGGGTGGATGTGCCGCTTCCTCCAGGAAGCCTTCCAGTTCCTCTCCCCGCAGCGGCCTCTCCCTATGTGATCCCACTGCCTCCTGACCCATCTGGTTTCCCTGGGCAGGGCTGTCCTCAGTTCTCCAGCTGGCTTGAAGGCTCTAGGGCAGTGGATGCTTCTTCCTGCATGCACATGGGCACCCTACAGACCACCAGGAGGAACAGACTGATTTCAAACAAGACTCCCAGAGCAGCTAGAGCTGGGGAAAGGAAGTCCCAGGGCCATTGGACAGCATGGACTTTTTAACGTTACAGTGAATACCTGGAGAACTCACAAGGGAAATGTTAATGAACACAGAACCTTGAAATATTAGACTGTGTATATCTGTGTGGGGTCCAAGTTTGATTCCTAGGAGCTTGCTGGAACCATCTAAGAAGCCTGATAGTCTAGGAAGGCTTCCTGGAGGAAGCAGAGCTTGAGCCAGAGTTGAAGCAGCTGAATGAGGGCTGCCCTCCAGCATGCCCCATGGCTTCTGTCCTTCCCAGCTCTGTTCCTGAGGGCACAGAGATGTTCGAGGTCTACGGAACCCCCGGCGTGGACGTCTACATCTGCCCCAACGTGGAGAGGGACCGGGAGCGTGCGGATACCCGGCGTTGGCACTTTGGTGTGGGCTCACAGATCATCGTGGTCATGAACTCTCCCAGCAACGAGCTCAACGACAGTCATGTGAGCGTGCCCCCTTGTCTGGGGGGTGACTGGGGGTTGGGGGATGACCCAGCTCACGAGGGCCCAGTGCCCTCTCATATCCAGAATGCAGGGTAACCCAGCTCACGAGGGCCCAGCTCTGGAGCCGCCAGCTCCGCGACATACGAACATAAACCGTGGGTCTGCTGGCCACTCTCATCTCCTCCCGGAGCCTCAGTTTCCCCATCTGTGGCTGCGGGTTGATTCGTAGTCCCTGTTTCTAGGAATGCGGGAGAGAAAGCAGAGGTGGAGAGGGGAGCAGGTGCCCCGGGGGCCCCTTCCCTTGGGGCCTCACCTTCCCCTAGCCCGCTGCCTTCCTGACTCGCCCCCTTCTCAGGCAGGGTGCCTGCCCTCCTCCCCTCTCTCTGCCCATTCAACCAGAAGAGCGAGTCTAACAAGGCCGGGCTGGAGGCAGTGTTCTGGCCCCTGGGCAGGGGACATTTAAAAACCTGGGGAGATGGGGTGGTCCGTGAACTTGGCGCAGAAGACGCCCCTTAAAGGGGCAGTGGGAGTCAGGTCTGTCGTGCTGGCGGCAGGTTCCTGCTCCACATCAGGAGCGAGGTTTCGGGAAACTGGCCCTTTAAGGAGCACTGACCATGTCCAGCCCTCACGACGCCCTCAGAGGCGGGGTCCTATGCGCAGGTCACAGGGGAGACCACTGCGGTTCAGAGTAATTGTGTCCCGGAGCCACAGACCTGGTCAGTGGGGGAGCTAGAACTCAGGGGTCTGACCTGTGGGGCTCCTAGGGACAAGCTCCCTCCGTCAGCCCTGCATCGTTCCCACCCAGGGATCCGAATTAGCCTATCCCGGGAGTTTCGTGCGGCAGGTGGGGCAGGACTCCACGAACCTAGTTCACAAGGCGATAGACCAAGAAGGGGCGTGGCTTACCGGAAATCACGTGATTCGTGAGTCGTGAGTGGGTGAGGGTCAGGACAGAGGCCCCCGGGGCAGGGCGAGGAGCTGGGCCAGCCTGCGTTGGGCACCCAGCACTGAGCCAGAGACGGTGCGGAGGCTGCCACTCTGAATTCCTGGGCCCCGAGGACCACAGGGACTGAGGAGGGTCCTCAGAACGTCCCTGCCTTTGTCCGGGGTCCAGGTAATCGTGTGCCTGAAGCCAGCATCCCTGCTGGGGCTTGACACACGGGGGGTTGCAGCTGCAGGATTTCGGGGCTCCCAGGACTGAGGAGGGACGGGTCTCAGTAAGTTCCTGAGGCCCCTGGGAGAGAGGACATCAGAGCCGGAGAGCTGAGGGACCGCATCAGGAGGGAATGTCCCAGAGGAGGGCGAGGGGTGAAAGGGCTCGATGCCTCCGCCTGGAGTTCGCTCTATCATCACCGTCTTCAGCCTCACCTTTAGCAGCTGTCGGGCGTGTGCTGTGGGCACGGTGCCAGGCGTCCCACACTTTCCTGCTTTAATCCGCACAACCTGTCATCAGCGCCGCTCCACAGCGGAGGAAAGGGAGGCCCAGACGGCAGAGTGACTCTCCAGGATATCCTCCCCCAGCCCAGGCCGTCTGACTCAGGATTGCTGCGCCGGCTCCTACATCACGCCCCCCTGCCCTCTAATGACAAGAGCTGATATTTCTTGGGCATTTCCTACGAAATCAGTCTTTTTTTTTTTTTTTTTCATTTATTTTTATTAGTTGGAGGCTAATTACTTCACAACATTGCAGTGGGTCTTGTCATACATTGACATGAATCAGCCATGGAGTTACATGTATTCCCCATCCCGATCCCACCTCCCATGAGATCAGTCTTCTACATGGATCGTTTCAAATCTGAACCACCGTCCTCTGAGTGTAGAGACCTGTACAAAGCCCATATTGCAGATGAGCAAACTAAGGCAGCTCAGAAAGGTGAAGGACCTCGGCGGAGGTCACAGAACTCAAGTAAAGGCCTGTCCAAATCCCACAGTTAGGAGGGTGTCCCTACACCCTGCCCAGTCCAAACTCCTCATTTGGTACTTATTTATTTGACTGCACCGGGTCTTAGTTGGAGCACCAAGTGCCTCATTTTATGAATGGCAACACTGAGATCCAAAGGGGAACAGGGGCTTGCTGAAATCACACTGGAGTCAGCAGCAGCACTGGGATGCAGGTCTCCATGGAATCCCTCAGAAATAGTCCCCATTTTACAGATGAGCTAACCGAGGCACAGAAAAATAAGTGGCAGAGAAGGCGAAAGGAAGAGCTGAGTTGGTGCTGCACAGAGGTTCCTGGGAACTCCCCCCCTCCTTGCCCGGTCCCCCAAGACCTGTGCTTTGGGGCCGGGCTCCTAGCTTCAGCCAGCTTGACCCTGGGCCCATCTCTCTACAGATTCAGATTTCCTACCATTCCAGCCAAGACTCCTTGCCCCTGGCCTACGCGGTGCTCTACCTCACCTGTGTGGGTAAGTGGGGGGCCTCAGCCAAGGGCAGAGCGAAAGTGGCGCTGGGCTGGATAAACACCAGTGGAACAAATAGAGAACCAGAACACAGACCCAGGCGCAGGTGGTGTTCCTGTGATGCTCGATAAACTCAGCTCCCCACCGTGTGTCATACTCAAAAACAAACTTCAGATGGGTTTGCCGTATGACGCAGGGAACCCAAAGCCGGTGCTCTGAGAGCCAGAGGGATGGATGGGAAGGGAGGTGGGAGGACTCCGGTTTAAGAGGGAGGGGACAGATGTGTACTCTGGCTGACTCATGCTGGTGTGTGGCAGAGACCATCACAGTATTGTAAAGTAGTTATCCTCCAGTTAAAAATAAAATAAAAATTTTAAAAAACCTCCAGGTGAGAGTCAACATCTTAAAGCTTTTAGAAGAGAAGGTCTCTTCAACTTCAAAGCAGTCAGAAGTTTTCTTTAACTAGGCAAAACAAAAGCACAGGCCCTTGGGGCAAGATTGATAAATTAGACTCTACTGAAGTGGAAATCATCTAGCCAACGGAGGAAAATACAAAGTCAGACTGCGGAGAAGCAATTTGCAGTGTGCATGTCTGCATCAGCGTTTGCAGGTAATAGAGAATGCTGATCAATAAGAATCAATTAATAGAATCAATAAGAACAATTAATAGGAATAAGGAAAAAACAGAAACCAGAGAATCACAGTGGAGAAAATCCAAGTGCTCAGAACCCAGATGAAAAGATACTCAACTGCCGAGGATGTGGGACCGGAAACTCCCATCTGGGGTGGGGTTCACACTGGGGCAGCCATTTCGGAGGGCAAGAAGGTTAGCAAGAGAGTTGAAAATGCTGTCTGCAGGAGGCGTTTTTAGAAGCAGAACTGCTGAGTACAGGGAATGAACATTTTCATTGTGATAGATACTGCCAAATGGCTCTCCAGAAAGGCCATAGCCTCTTATACACCTGCCAACCACTAGGGCAGTGTCTTGCCGTTTCCAACCTTTTCTGTTTTTGCCAGCCTGAGAAGTCAGCATCTCTTTGTTGCTTTCATTTCCCTCCCTTTAGTTCGGACTGAGGTTGGGGGTCTCCCTGCCTCCCCCTCCCCAGACACACACCCACGCCTTATTTAGTGGAAAATACACATACAGAAAAATACGTATGTATTGGTTTGGCCAAAAAGTTTGTTTTGGTTTTCATAACATCTTATGGAAAAACCTGAACGAATTTTTAGGTCAACCTGATATGAATGTGTGTGTTGGCGGGGGTGGGGGGTATGGATACAGGAAGAGTTAGAAAGCAAACTCTTGAGCAGC